>NC_089492.1:248124444-248789756 GCF_036850765.1 Saccopteryx bilineata | reverse complement strand
AAGCTAGATTAGAATTGGTTTCATAAAGAGCTATAAATAATAACAGTAAAGTTCCATTTGGTAGTGATATGTTCGGTTTCCGTGATACAGAAACAAGCACGTTAGCTAATACTTTTAAATTAAGCATCTTGCACGTGGTGTTCTCTGTGTTCACTCTCCCCAGTGTGTACTGGCACCCCCACCCCCCAACCTCATCCGTTTGGAAAATCCCTTTTTATCCTTTTCATGCCTTAGCCTTTGGGAAGCTGTCCCTGTTTGTCCCCAGTAGAACTAACCACTCCTTGGTAGTCATTTGTTTCTGCCTTTCACCAAGCAGAGAGCTCTGTGAGGGCAGGAGAACGGCATCTCATGCACCCACTTTGATACCCCAGCACAGAGTCTCAGCTTACTGTCATTAAGTGAATAAGATAAGATGAATGACAAGTTTATATTCACAGGGGCCATTTTTGAGGATAGGAACTTGTCACAGAAATGCATCTCTATTACAATGACCTTCTGTTTGTTGCCCTGATGATGAAAGACCATGCAAAATTCTTCATTAGCCTGACCTATCCTGCTCTTTCTTTGAAAATATTTGTAGCTTCTCGGAACAGAGTTCAATTTAAGATTGAAGCAACCCAAAGTAAATACGAAAAGTCACTTTGATGTGGTTTTATAACATAGCTTTTTGTTTGTTTTTTGTTTTTTTTTAAATTTTTGCTATGAAGTTAACTATTTTATTTTATTTTTATTAAATAAAATTAGAAAGGAGAGAGAGAGGGAGAGAGAAAGAGAGGAGAGAGAGACAGAGAGAGAGAAGGGGAGGAGGAGCAGGAAGCATCAACTCCCATATGTGCCTTGACCAGGCAAGCCCAGGGTTTCAAACCGGCAACCTCAGCATTCCAGGTCGATGCTTTATCCACTGCGCCACCACAGGTCAGGCCTATAACATGTTTTTTAAAACAAAGTGGCCTACTGGGTTCTGTATGCATTAAAATCAGTCGTCTTGTTGCTTGCTGCACTTGTCTAAATGAATTCCAGTTCTCAGGCTTCTACCATCTTTGATGCATATGTACAAAAACAGTAATGGAGAGCATGACTAGGGAGCTGAGGAGGAAGGTGGGAGGTGCACAGAGGAGTCACTGAGGGGTGATCAGAAAAATCTGGAATCAGTCCTGTCAGCTTCCTGGAACCTCAGTTAGGACGAGGCATTGAAGCCTCTTCAGCCCTTAGTATCTTCCTCTGCACAGGGAGGATGCTGTTATTTCTTTTAAAAATAGTCTTATTAGACTGCGAACACCTTAAGGATAGAAACGGTTATTATCTTTGTGTCTCTAGTAGTAACACAATGTCTGCCAGAATATATGTGAATGAAAGTTTCTTGAAGAAATGAAGATGAGGCAGTGATCACTAAAGTTCTTTAAAAATTTTAAAATACCTTGTCAAAGGTCCAATCACATATGAGTATAAACTTATTCTCATATATATTACCTTAAAAAATATGAAATTAAATTCTATAACTAACAGCTTTATGTTCAGAAACTGAAGCCGTTTCTGAAAAGTGCATGTTTAGAACAGCCTGCTATAGTGGGAAAGCCTGGGGCCCAACAGAGGAGGGTTTGGGTCCTAGCTCTGGCACTCACAGCTTTGGGCCCTTGAATGATGACTTAGCCTGTTTCTCCCTCTGTAAAAAAGGAATAATAATGCCCACCTTGTTGGTTGTGAGGATTAGCAATTATAGCTGTAAAATGTCAAACACATAGTAGGTACTCAATAGATAGGTGGTGCCTAATGTTACTTGAGAAAAAAGTTTTTTTTAACTTGAAGGAATTTATTCATTGGAACATTTTGTGACGGTTACTTTGAGTTCAGATAATTAGCTGGCTTCAAGATTGAGGACAAGTTGCATTTTTTTATTGACTGTCTACATTCTTACATTTTCCTCAAGAATCATTAAAATTTAATAGTACCTGTAACTAAGTGAATGAATATAGAATTATTTAGTTTGCTGTCCAGAAGTTTTGCATTTCAGCCAAAGATGATAGTTCTAGCTGCCCATGGCATGGTTGCTTTGTGAACACAAAGAAGTTGCTTGATGTTATTTACTAGAAAATAAGAAAGTAATCAGCCAGATGGTACTTCTGGGTAAATTACTTTGTTGAGTTGAGTTTATTTAGGGACCACACTGATATGGATTAGGAATTTGGGTTATAATACTAAACAGCTAATGGGGGCCCTGGAAGATTTATGCACTATCAGGAAGGGAACCACAGCCATGTCTGGCCAAATTTTAGAGTTTTTCTCAATAGAGAGTTACAAAATCTGGAAAGGTTCAGTATTAATATCTGTCTGGAGACTGCTGCAAACAAACAGCTCTTTAGTTCTCGCTAAGAACAGAATATTGGGCCAGATTTCTGGCCCTTAAGAAATGTGGCGTCTGATTCCATTTGGCAGGAAGTTTAATCTGGTGTGGAATTTTAGCCAGACTTCTTGGAGAAATATATTTTTTAAACGTAGCGTATCCAAAACTTACTACAAAAAGTGATGTCCATTTAGTCTATCTATTCTATTAATAGTCATTTCAATACTGTGTAAATATTCACAGTGCTGTTTTCAGCAGCATATTGTAAATACTTGACCTTTTTTAGTCCCTGAATTTGTGACCAAAAACTTTTACGTAAAATCAGGGAAATTCATTGTAGTCTGCTGTTTATTTACATTGCAGGCAGGGAAGCAGTACGTGCTATAGTTTTCTAACTAACTACCGAGTTGGTTACTGTATAATTCATCTTTTAGAACATGGATCTTCTGTAGTGTACTTGGCTCAAGATTAAACAGCTCATTAGAACTTAAGTAGGTAGAAGAGAAGTTCTGACATGAGGACACAGCAGAATGAGAGAGAGGTTGACTTAGGTGGACTGAAAGGCGACTTCAGCTTGCAAGTGATCCCCAAGGGTATAGTGTGATAATGGTTCACAAATATTTAAGAAATGGGAAGACTAAGGGCAAGGAATTCTTTTTCTTTGTTATTAGAAGTAATGGGAAGAAATATAGAAAGGGAAATTTCAGACTGAAAATCAGGTGAACTCCCAGACAATAAAAGTTGGTCATGAATGAACTGAAATCTCCAACCACAGAGATGTTTCTAAACCCAGCAGGCGATTCACTGTGAAAGGGGAACCTTAACACTGGCTGGGAGGGGATCTGAATGGGAGAAAATATTTCACTGACAAACACTCTTTTGAGGATTTCTCCTTTTGCCATTTATCAAACACCCTTTTCTCTTCTCTGGGCCGGAAGGAAGATTTGGTCCTTCTTATATTTATTGATATTTGTTAAACCCTGACTTGTTCCATGATTTACTTGATTATCTTTGAAAGAAACAGAAAGGAGAATTCAAAAGCTTTAAAGTTTTCAGTGTGAAAGTAGCCTGATTTTCTTCCCCCTCCTTTTTTTCAGTCCATTTTTTATTTATCTTAAGGTAGAATTCAAGCCACAGAATGGTAGGTGTAGTATAGGACCGAGCTCTCACTGGCGTTGAAACCGGAAGACTGGAGTTTGAATTGTGGCTCAAGTACTTGTTAGCTGGGCAGCTGAGCACATTGCTTATCCTCAGTGAACATCAGTTTCCTAAAATGAGGAGACAGTACTACCATCATGCTTGTGGGGAAGATGACGCGAAATGATGTGTGGGGAAATGCTGGGGTGCTATCTGTCAGTTTAGTTATTAACGTTTGTATTAGTTTTCTATGGCTGCCGTAACAAATTACCACAAACTCAGGGGCTTAATTTGGTACAAATGTATTATCTCATAGTTCTGTAGTTCAGAACTCTGGGTGGGATCAGCTGATTTCTCAGCTCCAGGTCTCATGAAGCCAAGGTCAAGGTGTTGACTGCTCTGTGTTCTTAGTTGGAGGCCCCCGGGGAGAATCTCCTCCTCGTTCAGGTTGTTGGCAGAATTCAGTTCCAAGCTGCTGTGGGACTGAAGTTTCTTTATCCTTGCTGGAAGCCTGGGGTGGTTCTCAGCTTCTACAGGCTGCCTGCATTCCCTTCATCTTCACAGCTAGTTGAGCTCTCATGTTTCACATCTCTCTGATGTCCCCTTCTGCCTCATCTCTCTCCTGCCACCAGCCAGATAAAGTTCTGTTTTTAAGAGCTCGTGTGATTAGGTTAGAACCACCTGGATAATCCAGGGTAATCTCCCCATTTGAAGGTCCATAACTTTAACTACATCTGCAAAATTCCTTTTGCCACGTAATATAACATATTCAAAGGCTCTACACGTTAGGGTTGGACATCCTGGGGTTCATTCTGCCTACTATAATGACAGTATTTGAGGGTTTCAAAGGGACCTTACAGAACATAAGATAAGGTTCTTCCCCCTGGAGGGGGAAAGAGATGAAAAACATAATATATGAGTGGAAAAGTCCAAGAACAGTTTGTAAGGGATGTTATAGGAGCCCAAAAGATGGTTTTGCTACCTGATTTAGCCTGTGGTTTTTCCATCAGACCCTGCTTGTTCTTTAATATTTTTCATCAAGATCCTTCAGATAGGCCCTGGCCGGTTGACTCAGTGGTAGAGCATCGGCCTGGCGTACAGGAGTCCTGGGTTCGATTCCCAGCCAGGTCACACAGGAGAAGCGCCCATCAGCTTCTCCACCCCTCCCCCTCTCCTTCCTCCCTGTCTCTCTCTTCCTCTCCTGCAGCCGAGGCTCCATTGGAGCAAAGTTTGCCCGGGCGCTGGGAATGGCTCTATGGCCTCTGCCTCAGGCACTAGAATGGCTCTGGTTGCAGCAGAGCAACGCCCCAGATGGGCAGAGCATCGCCCCCTGGTGGGCATGCTGGGTGGATCCCGGTCGGGCACATGCGGGAGTTTGTCTGACTGCCTCCCCGTTTCCAACTTCAGGAAAAAAAAAAAAAAAAAATCCTTCAGATGGAATCCATATACACAAAATGATACCATGTGGTTTAATTTTTAAATGTGTAGAAAATCAAGCTGCTGCCATAGCTTGGTATTTGGGACTCTGCTACTTAATAAAGAAAGGTTTTGAGTCCTCAGCTCAAAGTGGGAGGAATTGTTTTCTTCTCTGATGATAAAGTGTAACAACTTATCTCCCCTTATCTTGTTCCTTATATCTCCCTTTTCCTCAGTAAGCCCCTTGAAAGTCTTCTTGTCCTTCACTCCTAGCTCTCTCTAGCCATATGTATGTCTTTCCTCCTTCTCTCTTGATTGTTCTCATTTCTTACTGTCTTGAATCGGAAGGCACTAATCCTGGGGGATGCAGAGGTCTCTGTATAATCCTTGCCACTTGTCATCTCTGTTTTAATAATGTTTCCTGGGTGTTTAGTCAGGTCTGGGTGATAATTTGTAATAATAGCAGCTGCCTTTTATTGACCACTTAGCAAGTGCCAGGTGCTGTGCAGTCTTGCACTTTCATTTTCTCATTAATTTAGACATTTTGTAAGACATAGGTAGTATTTTTATCTTCCTTTGGACCCAGCTGGGATTTGAACCCAAGTCTAAGTCCAAAGCTGGTCCTTGACATCATGCACTTAAACAGGAGCTGAAACCGAGGGGCAGCATGCAGGCGCCAAAGCAGCGCAAGCAGATGCAGGAAATCGACAGTTCAAACTCAGTTCTGTCTTTACAGCCCTTCTCAAAGTTAGAGGATTTGCTTCAAGAGCACGATGATTGCCTCCCTTTTCCACCAGAGACACTCAAAGTGATTCCTCCATATTATACTTCAGACAGGTGATTTTAGCTTGTGTCTACAGCACTGGACAGCCACAGAGCAGGTGTGGGCATGCACTGGCTTGGCATTCCACAGAACAACCTATTCCTTGGGGTCAGAGGGGGGGGGTGGATATGCGGTGTGCCCTCTGGCTGGCCTCAGCAGTTACAGGAAACAGAATACCTCCCCTACAGCATTGGGATGATTAAGATATTTAAAAATTTAACACGGTGCCTGGCACTTAGTAGGTACTCATTATGTGCTGTTTCTCATTGTCTTTCTAAAAGTTTTCTTTAGATTATGGGTATCCCAGTCAGTAGTATCTAGTTCTAGCTCCACTTGACTCTAAGCTCAATGTTGAGGAGAAGACACGAGAGGCATCTCTGTGTTGGCCCCTGTCCAGTCTGTGAATCATAACAACAACGCTCCTAAGTTTGAACTCAAGAGAGAATTGGAATATGAGACCAAAGAAGGCAAAATATTTTCCCTTCCCATTCTTGCTAAATTCTTGCATTTTTGAGATCATGGAAATGGACAGTCCTGGGTTCAAATCCAGACTCTGCACTTGCCTGCTCAAGTTCCCTCTCTGTTTCCATCAGGGAGAGAACTTAGGCTGTGAGGAAGGGTAAACTTGGCCATTTTACTCTGTTATCCAGTCACATCCTTTCTAAGGCTGTCTTCTTATCCGTGAATGGGGCAACAGCAATTCTTTTGCAGAATTGTGAAAATTAGAGAGTAATGCATGTGGTACAACTAGCAGAAACCAGTGAAAGGTCCGGAGGAGGTTTTACAGGAGCCATTCATTCCATTCATTCATTCATTAGTTCATTAGTAGCCTTGGTAATTTAGGTTGAGCAAGTGGTCCCAAGTCTGTTATTTCTCTTTCTTCCTCTCCAGTAGGAGGGCAGCTGGGTAAGGTAACTGTGGGTACCCTGCCCACAAGGCCAGAGCAGGTATGGAGGGAGAGCCTTGCTAGGCACTGGAGGTGCCAAGTACCCCCTAAACCCAGCCCTACCATGTTCAACTGCCAAAGCCCCTGGCACCAAACAGTATTGCTTCAGCTGCTAGTAGTTAATGCTCCTTGACTTGGAAACGTTTTCAGCTCCTGGGAGCAACATGGTAAGGGCTCACTCTTCACTCCCTTTGTCTCCTTACGACTGGGATCCACATGCACCCCACTACCTGCCCAATTTACCATCCTTCAAGGTTTACCAGGCTGTGAGCACAGGGCCAATGTGGGGGTAAGGAATGTGGGAAGGGCTGGGAACTTTTCTGGGAAGGGACCCGGCAGGGTCTTGGCTGGCAGCCCTGCTAGCTACTTACTACCCAGAGACCCCTGGGTGGGAGAGTGAACAGAAAGGTACTCTGCTGAAGCTGCTGCAAAATCTGTCCATGAGGAAGAAACAGCTCAGAGGCACTTGGTGGAAGGGGCCTTCTCCCCGGCCCTTATTCGGGTGCTGGGGCCTAAAGGGGGCCCAGTTCCCCTGCGGAAATCTGGGAACCAGAAAGGGTTGAGGGCTAGACACCCCGCCTTTCCAGTCTCCTGGTGGGGCGAGGCGGGGAGAATGGTACAGCGGCCCCGCCAGGGCCAACACGGGGAGAGGGGTCGGTCCAGCGGCTCTGCCTCCCTGGGAAGTGGGGCCGGGCCAAGTCCAACGTGGGGAAGGGGCAGGCCTCCTCTCCCAGCGCCCGTGGGGACCCTCCGCCCGTGTCCGGAGGAGGCCGGCGTCCAGCAGATGCACGCGGGGCGGGGGGGGGGGGGCGGGGGAGAGGCGGGGAGGAGAAAACCCACAACAAAACTTGCGTAGCCGAGCGCACGGCTAGACTTGAATGGAAGGAGCCCGCTCCCGCGGAGCGCAGCGGAGCCGGGGGAGCGCGTTCGGCCGGTGGGGCGCGGCGCGGCGCGGGGACGCCTCAGGTACCGGGCGCGGGCGGCCGGGTGGGCCGAGGGGTAGGGCCGAGCCTGGGCAGCGGACTCGAACTTCCCGCCTGGTGCAGACCGCGCGGGTGGGGCCGCCGCATCTCGCCCTCGGAGCCCTGCACGGAGGGCAGGGCAGGGAGCTCTGTCTCGGGGGTGCGACCCTTCGGCGATCCGGACCAGGCAGGGGCCTTTTCTCCTCTCTGGTCAGAGGCTGGTCCCAGCCCCGGGCCCCTCCCGCTGCGCACATCTGGAAAGAATCTGAGGGCGGATGGGAGGGGGGAGTGGAAAGGACGCGGGCGGGCAGCAGAGAATGTGAGGGGCAGGTGGAACTGAGAGGGGCGTGGACCCCTGTGCCACGGCTAGGGCTCAGCTTCCCTGTGTCTTTCCACGTCACTCATCACAGCTAGTTCACCCTTCGACTTCTTTACAGAGAAACTGAGGCCTAGAGAGGGGCAGAGCTCTGCTCCCCCCCCCCCCCCCGACGCAGGGACAGGTGAGGCGGAGCCCGCGCCTCCACCTTCCGGACCCGCTTGGGGCTCGGCTCCCCAGCCCAGCGCCGCGCACTCGCTGAGCCAGAGCTCTCGGCTGGTGGCCTGGTGTCCGTCACTCGGTCTTCTCGCCTGGCTCCCTGCTGGGACAGCTGGACTGAGGAGGGGGAACACGAAGGCTGGAAGAGGGGTCGACGCCCTCCCGCCAATGCGGCGAAAACTCCAGGTTCTAGGTCCCTGAACCGCCAGCCGGTCGTGGGGCGGAGACGAGATCGCTGCGTTAGAATACCTGATGTGCGGTCAGGTGGAAGAGGAGGTGGCGGCAGTGAGCCGCGGTGGCCCCTGGTGCTGGGGGTAGGAGCAGCTGCAGCCTGAACGTCAGGAGGGGAGCAGGGACATGCAGGGGTACTGCGCCGACAGTCCCGGTCTGGGAGACAAAGGGATGCGAGCCTGGCGCTTGGAGTGCATCTAGGGACTATAGGGGCCCACCTGAGCATTAGTCCTTGGACTTCCGTGGCCAAGGAGAGTGAAGCTGTGGGCCACCCGGCTCCAAGGACACCACTGGTGTGAACCAAGAGAGCCCCTGGGTGGTCTTGTCCCCAATCTACTTTAGCCAAGAGTGCAGGTTAAATGTTAGATTCGCATGACTTTTCATGAGAGCTCGTGGAAGCATACTTTGTCCCTTTAATCTGCATTTTGGGTAGGAGGTTACTAATGGTGGCACCTTTAGGCCTGGTGGAGTCATACATAAGAGCTCTCTGACCATGAACTGCCTGGAACCCTTGATAGCTCCCTACCACCAACACCTTAGCATAGAGGCTGATGTCCTTGGAGGCTTGGACCTTCATCCTGTTTACCCTTCCTTAAGCATGCATCCCTCTTCCTCCATCTCCACACTGTGCCTTATAGCTCGTGCCCTCTGCCCTGCCAAGACTGCTTTTCCTTCTTCTTGTCCACCTGGAGAACTACTATGAAGCTTTCAAGCCTAGCTCAGGCTCTGGGCAGGAGTCAGAGATGCAAATTCTAGTCCTGGTCTTGCGTTTAACATACTAATCTGTAGATGGAGGTAATCAGACCAGAGAGTGATGCAGATCTTTTCCAACTCTGTCGTTTACAAATTCATTTCTTTATTCAGCAAACATTCCCTGAGCACCCACTCCATGTGGGTCATGGGTACTGTGGGAGCCCAGAGGAACTCCCCAACCCAGCCAAAGGGGCAGGAGTGGCTTCCCGGAGCAGGGGTGTTTGAATAAGAGTTTGCTGGGGATGGGCAGCAATGGAGGTCTCTTGTGCTTGAGTTTCCTTGTCTGCAAAATAGGAAGACTAATTCAGTCTTGGGATTTCTACTGGACTCTAAGGTATAGTTGTTTGGGGGCCAGCACAGAGCAGGTGATCAGTGAGTGTTTACTGAATTTGAGTGAAGGAGGAAGGTGGTGCTGAGGATTGAGGATCTGCCTTCCGATTTAAGCATCTTCCTTCCCATTCTTCTTCTTCCTGCTTTAATCCCATACTTTAACCCCTCTGAACAATGAGATTTGGTTGGGGGGGGGGGGGGCAGCAATCCCAGGTACTGCCTTGGTAACTGTAACCCCATGTGTGTATGTCACACTTGCTGAGTGCCAGCATCAGCTGGGCATGTCATTTCATTTAGTCCTCATGAGGTACTCCCATCTCCTAGACTAGTAAACAGAGACTCAGAGCAGTGACGTGACTCATCCAGGCTCAACACTGGACCCTACTGTACTTCTGTCACTAACGCTCTCCACACGAGGAAGAGCTCCCCGCAGACGCAGACCGAGCTGTCCCTCTCAGCCAGTCTTTGCTTTCCCAAAAGTGTGAACTGTTCCTTGCCAGGGGAACTCCTCCCTCCTGGGACTTCCAGAGACAAGGGGTTTGTTCTCTTCTATATTCTTCCACACACAGCTCCCGTATGGAGCTGGGCACATAGAAGGGGCCTTGCAAGCTTATGTTGCTCAACATTCTTAGAATAATAACAAAAATTGAGAGTGATAGGTGAGTGGTGTGGCTAACATCACACAGCAAACCAGGTGGTGGAGCTGGAGCTGCCCAGGATGCCAAAGTCCTGAGGGTATTTGTTCTAGCTAGGACAAGGGGGAATGGCACTTGGGTCCCCACTCTCCACGCCCTGTCTGTTGTCCCTGAATCCAGCTCCCTCCTCAGCCCTGTAGCCCAGCAGCTTCCTGTCTGCCCAGGGCAGCCTGCACCACTGCACAGACTCTGAAAGCTCCACATTGGTCCTTCCATAAGCCTGCCTATGCCACACTCCTCTTCAACAGCTCTCATCTCCCAAAAGATAAGGGTCACTCCCTAACCTGGCATTCAAGTCCCTCCTTTGCCTAGACTTGTGGCCACTGTCCACTTGCATCACTCCCCTTTTTCAACTTCTACCAGATACTCTATGAACTTTTTCGAGGTCATAACATGGGCTCCCTTGCCCCCGGGCCTTTGCACAAGCTGACCCTTGCTTGTATCAGCCTTTCCCTTTTGCCTGATACTCATCCTTCATGGCTAGATGAGGTGTCACTTCTTCTGGGAAGCTTGCTTGGTCCCAGGCAGTACTAGGTCTCCTCTGGATTCCTATGGACTTTAGCTTTCTTTCATCACACCTCTGATGACACTGGGGGTATAATATTCAATTTACACATATGTTCAATAGAAATATAATGTGAAGTATGAAAGCCATTTACATAGAATGTCTAACAGAAATATAGTGTGAGTCACAAATGCAAGCCACATCTGTAATGTAAAATTTTCTAGAAGCCACAGTAAAAGAATAAAATGAAACAGGTAAAATTACTTTTAATAATTTATGTAACTCAATAGATTCAGAATATTATCATGTACTCAAAATAAAAATAAAT
This sequence comes from Saccopteryx bilineata, assembly GCF_036850765.1. Classification (NCBI taxonomy): domain Eukaryota; kingdom Metazoa; phylum Chordata; class Mammalia; order Chiroptera; family Emballonuridae; genus Saccopteryx; species Saccopteryx bilineata. The sequence goes on along the minus strand of NC_089492.1, from coordinate 248,778,754 downwards.
GAGCTATTTTATGATATCTTTCCTATTAATAAGGTATTTTACATTCTTTTTTTGTCCTAAGTCTTTGAAACCCATGGGCACGATGTTTTATACTACAGCACCTCTCAGTTTAGAGTAGCCGTAGTTCAAGTGCTCAGTAGCCACACGAGGCCACCATGTTGGACAGTGCAGGTGGGAGCTTCTTACAGGCAGGAGCCAACGTGAACGGTCTGTTTAGGTCCTCAGTGCTCAGCTGTGTTTTGTATTAACCACAGCATCGTGGTTAAGACCTGAGCTGGGAGCTCAGCTTTCCCTTTAATAGCTGTGTTACATTGGCCGTTCCTACTGGGCCTCAGGTCCCTCATCTATAAAGTGGTGATGATAACATTTTCAGTATGGCTCATAATGTTAATATAAATTAAATATTTTTACAGATACAGTTGATAGATCTTTACAGACACAAAATTGAAGGAGGAAAAATTGCTGGTCCAATGAGTACACAGGGTATGTGAGGAGGATCCTTCTGCTTGGCCTTCTGCCCTGATTGAATTTGGGGCCTGGGCCTGTGCCCACCTCGTGCTCCCAGAGTCCCATGCTGCAGTGGGGTCAGACAGACTAATGCTGGTGGCTCCGGGGCTGAGGCTGTTGCTTGCTGGGGGATTATAATGTGCTGTAGGAATGATGGCCTGTTTAGGCTGAGGAGTTACTGCCCATTTGGCCAGGGGACAGGGGCAGCAGGGATGTGGTAGGGTGGACATAGTGCCAGGACTCTGTGTGTGCTGGGCTCTCTGGTTGTCTGCCAGGCCAGGGCTGGGTCCTGAGTCTGCTTAGATCTTGAGGACCTACAGGGTCAAGCAAGCCTAGTTGCTGTCCTTCTTTCTCCTCACACCTTTCCAATCTTTTTGGAGAAGGTGGACCTGGGACTGCACCATTAAGCACAGCAGGATCTAGATAAGGCAGGGTAAGAAGTAGGAGGCCCTGGAGCGGGCAGTGGTGTGGTCTGGGATGTGAACAAGGCCCACAGATCAGATATTAGTAGTGGGAACAGCTAACATTTATTGAGCACTTACTGTGTGCAATATGTTCATCCCACTGACTCTCATGATTTTCCCATTAGGACAACCCTGTTACCAGCTCAGGGACAGGTGAGGAAGCTGGGATTTTTAGCGGGTGACAACCCTTGCCCAAAGTCTCATCACTGGTAAGAGCCAGGGCCGAGCTGGCAGCCCTGTCTGTCTGCCTTCTTTTTTTTTTTTCATTTTTTTTCATTTTTCTGAAGCTGGAAACAGGGAGAGACAGTCAGACAGACTCCTGCATGCGCCCGACCGGGACCCACCCGGCACGCCCACCAGGGGCGACGCTCTGCCCACCAGGGGGCGATGCTCTGCCCATCCTGGGCGTCGCCATGTTGCGACCAGAGCCACTCCAGCGCCTGGGGCAGAGGCCACAGAGCCATCCCCAGCGCCAGGGCTATCTTTGCTTCAATGGAGCCCTGGCTGCGGGAGGGGAAGAGAGAGACAGAGAGGGAAAGTGCGGCGGAGGGGTGGAGAAGCAAATGGGCGCTTCTCCTGTGTGCCCTGGCCGGGAATTGAACCCGGGTCCTCCGCACGCTAGGCCGACGCTCTACCGCTGAGCCAACCGGCCAGGGCCTATTTGCCTTCTTAACCAGATGTCAGCATCATGGTCAAGTTTCCAGTTCACCCCACTCTTCCCGGCCCACCATCTCCTCAGACCCTTCTAATGACTCTGTGAGATGTGGTCCTTGGTCTAATGGGAAGAGGAGAGGCTCAGACTGAGGAGCGGTGCCCCCAGGCCGGGACACGTGCTGCCATCAGCCTTAGCTAAGAGGTGCCAGGTGATACATATGATCTGTAAGATGAGGAAGCTGAGGCTCGGTGAGGTCAGGGCTGCTAAATGGTGGATGGGGACTCAAACTGGGGTCTGCGAGACCCCATGGTCAGTGTACACGAGCTACCGCCTGTCACAACTTATCACACCCCAGAGCGGTTTCCTGAGTGAGTCCCTGGAAAGAGAACTCCTGGCACCACTCTGGCCCATGGGCTGCTGGGACAGTGGAACCAGCATCTTGCTCAATGGCCTGAAGTCATCTTCTCTATGTACCCTCCCTGCTGACCCCGGGACCATGCTGGGAGGTGGTCTCCTGCAGGTGGCAGCAGTGGTGTGAACACAGCAGGCCCTGGCGAGGGCAGCTGAGGAGCAAACACCAGAAATGAGACTTGGGAGGTTCTGGGGGCAGCAGCGGCTCCATTCACTGATGCCTACTTTGTGCACGGCTCTGGCCTGGGCCTCCACCCAGACTTACAGCCCTGTAGTGGGAGAAAGACAACCTTCACGTATTCACAACACTACCCAATTCATGCTAAGCCCTGCAGGAACGGAGAGCCCTGGTGCATCTCAGAGTCTTCCCAGGGAACACAATGCTGGAATTGGTTCTTGGAGAATTTGTTGATTGCACAAGAGAGGGGGAGGGCATTCCAGAAGGAATAGGATGTGCGAAGGCCGGGAGGGAGGAACTGGTGAGTAGACCTCTATAACTGGGGCAGGTGGGTGGGGAGGTGGAAGAGAGGAGAAGCCATGTTCTGAAGATCCTAGAATGGTAAGCTGAGGAGCTGGGACACACCCTGCTGGTCTGGCCCACCGTGGCCTGTGGCAGCAGGAGGAGGGACAGGGCCTCCCAGCACTGCCTGTTCGAGAGCTCAGCAAAGCCCAGGCCAAGCCCTGTGGGGCCAGGCCTGGGGAGGGTTGTGGGAGGTTTGGCAGACTTGCCTAAAGACAGGGTTTCACTTCCCCCATCCCTCCAGAGGGCAGCCTGATGGGGTGCATGGGGAGAGGAGGACAGCAGTCATCAGGTCAGATGTGTGCTGAGGATAGGCAGGGGGGCTCTGCCTGGTGCCAGAGGGCCCCAAGAAGACTTCTGTGGGCCCAGTCCCGTGCCTACTGTGCCTCTCAGGGTAAGTCAGCCCTGGTTCCAAGGTGACTCTGACTCAACCCCTCCTGCAGGCACCATGGCCCGGAGCAGGGCGCTCCTGCTCCTGCTGCTATTGCCGCCACAGCTGCAGCTAGGACTGGTGCTCGCGGTGAGGGCCCCTGTGTTTGGCCGAAATGGTGCCCACAGCCTGAGCCCTGAAGAGAATGAATTTGTGGAGGAGGATCCAGTGCTGGTCCTGAGCCCTGAGGAGCCGGGGCCTGGCCCAGTCACTGTTAACTGCCCCCGAGACTGTGCCTGCTCCCAGGAGGGTGTTGTGGACTGCGGTGGCATCGACCTGCAAGAGTTCCCAGGGGACCTGCCTGAACAAACCAACCACCTGTCCCTGCAGGTGAGGCCAGCACTGTACCAATGGTCACTAGGGGCTGTCCCCACACTCACGGCTCCTGTCCCAGAACCCTCACAGTCATAGCTCCTTCCCTGCCCACAACCCCCAGTGCTCCTGGCTCCCCGCCCCAGGCCTGGGTGCTAGGGCAGGTCTGATATTAGGATCTGGCTCCACTCTGGGGTGTCCCTCCTCTGATAGTTGTCCTGGCCACAGAGCACCCTGTTATAACCTGCTTTGTTTCACTGGGAGGAGTCTGGGCTGAGGTCCGTGAGTCAGGGTCTGTCTGATAATGGACACAGACTTGCCCAGCAGCTGACCGTCAGATACCATTACAAGCCAGGAAAACAAGAGCAAAGTGGATCCTGACAGAGTGCTTAGCTCTAGGGGCTCAGGGACAGAGTATTCTCTCCAGCTGAGGTATAGGAAGTGGGACCTGGAGTTCCAGATGGGACTCTGGGAGTGCTGGTGCACCTGATCACGCTTGTGTGGCCCAGTAGCTGTTACATCCTTTTCCAGAGGAGATCATGTTCACTGAAGGAAAGTGACCTGCCCACAGTGACACAGCCCTGTGGGCCTGGGCTGGCAGTGCTGGGAGCCCAAGACCAGGCTAGCCTACAAGGGAGAGAGAAAGGGACAGGTTGACGACAGCACTTATTTTTGGTTCATTTTCTCACTCCTCCATTCATAAAGTATCTCCTGGGTAACCGCTCTCCAACTCTGGTCCAGCGTGGGTTGCTGGGCACAGAGGGAGGACTCGGACATGCCCTGCCCTCGAGGCACTCCCAGCTGGTGGGGAAGCAGAGACCTAAAGGAGTAGAGAGGATGACAGATGGAAGTAGAAGGACGAGGTGTGAGGCCTGGGGCAGCTCTGAATCTAGCTCCCAATCCAACCCATGGAAGGCTTCTGGAAGAGATGACACCAAACCCAGATTTTAAAGCATTCCAAGGGGAGTGGGAAGTGCAAATCCCAGAAAAGGAACCAAAAGTGGTTTCTGGCTTGAGTGTGGGGAGAACGATCTGTCACTAGTGGGATATGCAGGGGAGATGACACTGTCCGTGGACCCATGTATGAGCTCCCAGAATATGGGACACACACATGCCTCTACCACCCAGATCCTGGCGTGGCCCAGAGCCAGCACCCAGGGTCTGTGTACCATGGGGGAGAATCCCGACGGAGGTGCCACACAGAGGGACTGGCTCCTGAGCCTGGGGCTGAGGATGGGTTTGGGCCTCCCTCTCAGTCTGCCTTCTCACTCTCCCCAACTCCCCAGAACAACCAGCTGGAGAAGATCTACCCCGAGGAGCTCTCCCGGCTGCATCAGCTGGAGACTCTGAACCTTCAGAACAACCGCCTGACTTCCCGAGGTGAGGGATCGCCCATGGCCTGGGGCAGGGTCACCAGGCAGGGGATTGAGTGTCTTCAGGGAAAAGGCCCCTCCTGCAGACCCTGGGATGTGGAGAAGAGCAGTCTGGGCTGGGCTGGCGATGGGTCCTGGATATTGCCTAAAAGCCACCCCTGGTGTCCCTGAGACCTGGGAGTTGACTCAGGGAAGAGGCTCCAAAGGCCTTCGTCATAGACTCTTCAGGTCACCTAAGGTCTTTAGAATCAAAGAGTTGTAGAGTCTGCAAATCTTAAAAAGTGATTTTTTTTTTCTGATGATGAAAACAATTTTGATTATAGTAGAAAACTTTAAAATACAGAAAATAAAGAACCCAGTCATAATTCTACCACTTGGAGTTCATCACTATGGACCTTTTGGTATAAATCTTTCCATTTTTAAAAAGCAGCTTTATTGAAGTAAAGCTTGTATGCCATAAGATTTACCCAATTAAAAGGTATAATTTGATGAGTTTTAGTAATTTATACAGTTGTATAACCATCCTCAGAACCCAGTGTAGTCTTTTCCTTTGTGCTTCTCCACCCCTAGCCGACTCTATAGAACAGGCACCACAGCCATGCCCAGTGCACTGCTCCGCTCAGCAGTTAGCGCAGCAGCATTTCTCCTGTTGCTAAGACTCTCCACGGCCAGCATTTGCATGGCAGCAGCAGAGGGTTCCGTAGAGGGACGCTGCACAGTTTATGTAACTGTTCCCTCTCATTAGATAACTGGGTGAGTCCCAGCATCTGGGGTCTGGGAGCCTGGAACTGAGTGTCATGGGCTGACCACAAGACTAGAGAAGGGCTAGGCTGGCTGGGATCTCCCAGGGACAGCTGAGTTCTGACACTAGATGGAGCAAGGGGCAGGCCAGGTGGTGGGGAGGCTCAAAGGTTGACAAGTGCCATGGGGCTGGGTGTGGAGAAGGTCTTTGATCCTCTGGGGCTGCCCCAGGCAAGCACTCCTTCCTTGCAGAGAAAATGTCAGCCTGGGTCCTCTATCATATGGCTGTCCTTAGGGGGACCCGTTCCCACCCAGATGGCCCTGAGCAGGTGAAGGATTAGCCATTCCCTAGTGAGTATTTCCCACCTGGTCGTCTGAGCTTGGGCCTCTGTGAGCAAGGACCTGGGAAGGCCTGTCGGGACTGGCTGGGAAGAGAGCAGAGCCTCACCTGCCTCGGAGAATCCTCCCCAGTTCTGGCGAATGGGGTGGGCTTGGGGAGGGAGGGGGTCGGTGCTGGCGTGCTCCCTGTAGCGTCTCCTTCATCCAGGGCTCTGACCGATGCCTGTCCTTTGAAGGGCTCCCGGAGGAGGCATTTGAGCATCTGACCAACCTCAATTACCTGTACCTGGCCAATAACAAGGTGAGGGTCCGCAGCGGGGAGGAAGTGAGGAAGTGTGCTGCCCACGCCCCTGGTGTCAGTAGCTGCTTTCAGGGAATTTTCACCAGGGCCTCTTCTGGGCTGGCCACCGGGTCCCCAATGCTGCTCAGACATGGCCCAGACCTCATACCTTCAGCCGAGGCATCAGAGTGGTCAGTTAATGAAGACAGATCAAGGCTTACAAGAGTGTAGGGGGCTGAAAGCTCGTCTTCATGGGGTGCGGGCACTTTCTAGGCTTCGTGGAGGAGATAGCATTTAAAAGTCCATAAAGGGTAATAGGATTTCACGCAGGGGTACTGAGGCAGAGGACACTGCAGTAGAAGGGACAGTATGAGAAAAGGCACAACCACATTCAACCTCAAAATATGTGGTGTGCCCCCGAGCTCTGTCCCGGCCCTTCCCCCTGAGCTCTCGCCCTAATGGCCTGGCTCAGTGGCAGTCTCCTGTCCCCCCACTCCTCCCGCTGGAGACTCAAAGACCCTTCCACCTCCTGGGCATCTCCCCTAGATGGCTAATGGAAGTAGGACTGCTCCCTGCCTACAGCCCCGTCCTCTGGCTGTCTTGCCATCTCTGTAAAGGGCATCTCCGACCACATGCAGTATGCTGGTCTGCGCGAAGCTGGAGTGCTTCTCTCACCGCGTCCAGCAGCAATGCAAGCCCCCGCCTCCCGTGCCACTCCCACAGCTGGGCAGTCCTGCCTCCTTGTTTGCTGCCCCTTCTCAGAGCAGCCAGAGTGACCTTTAAAAATCATGCTCTGCTTTCCCCCCACATCTACCATCCCTGCTTACAACCCTCCAGCGGCTTTGCCTTCCCCCCAGAGTGAAAGCCGCACTTCCCCTCCTTCTCTTAACTCATGGCCCCACTCCCTCCCTCTTGCTCCTCTCCATTCCCGAACCTGGCCACCTCACCCTCCTGTGCTGGCTTTGCACCCTTCTGCCCTGGATGCTCTCCTCTCAGTGGTGCTGTCCTTCCATAAATGTCTGTCACCTGTTCCCTGAGCACCCAACCCAGTCTGTCTTCAGCCTGTTTGAATTCCCTGCATAGCAGTGATCATTATCAGATACTTTTATTCCTTGCTTGTGGTCTTCTCCACTAGGACGTAAGCTTGTGTGTGTGTGTTGGGGTGGAGCAGAGGTACTTCTGTCTTGTTGTCCAGTACATGGCCAGTGAGCTCCTGGAACCGTGCCCGGGCTGAACTATTGAATAAATGAAGGGCGGACACTGTGGGCCGTGTCTGGGAGAGTGTGAGTGCTCACTGTGACTGGACAGAGAGCCGGTGTTGGGGACCAGTGAGGGAGAGAACAGAATAGGCAGGGCAGGGGACAGGCCTGGTGGGCTTCGAATGCCAAGTTCAGGGCTGTGGGAGCTGTAGAGGTTCTGATTTTGTGTTAGCAGAGGGAGGAGATGGGTATCTATTTTAGAAAGATGACTGTCGCTGCTGGGAGGAGACAAATGAAGGGGCCTAGGTGAGCAGCAGGCAGTGGGACCCAGAGCCGACCTCATCCCCTCCATTGGTCTTTCTGCTCCAACTCTTCCCTTTCCAGCTGACCTTGGCACCCCGATTCCTGCCAAACACCCTGATCAGTGTGGACTTCGCTGCCAACTATCTCACCAAGATCTATGGGCTGACCTTTGGCCAGAAGCCAAACTTGAGGTCAGAGGTCAGAGGGGGGCCCTGGGCTCAGGCTGGGGAAGGGGGAGGAGCTGAGCAGAGGCTGCTACCCTGAGTGAGGCAGAAAGAACTCAGACAGACCCTGGAGGAGGACCATGTTTGCCGTGCAAGCATGTTGCCCCATGCTCAGGGCCCATGCTCCAAAAGTTGAGACCTAAAGGATGAGGAGGAATCGGTCCAGGAGGCAAGAAGGAGGGTGATATCAGTGGAATTGTGGGAGCTGGGTGAGGGTGCTTTCCTCCTTCCTCAGCCGGGCCTGGGAGAAAAGCATCTTCCAACAGGCAGAGCCGGGCCTCGCTGAGAGCTGCTTTGGGAGGAGTGAGCAGGGCGGGTGGTACTGGTGGGGCTGGCCACTCCTGGTGCTGCTTCTGAACCTGAATCTATCCCCTCGCTCGATTCTCTCCACCCCCTGAGGAGCCAGGGTCGTGGTGCATGGTTCCATCCCACAGAGAGAAGGCTGAGGCCCAAGAGAGGCACACAGCAAGAATGAACTATATCTTCTATGTATTTCTTTTGTTCCTGGTCTTCTGGTCCTCTAGTATGTTAGTTCCATGAGGGCAGGTCTTGTTGGTTGTTTCCACTGGTACATCTTCAGAGTCTAGAATATTCCTGGCATGTAGGGGCATTCACTGTATACTTGTTGAATGAATGAGGCATCACCTCTTCTGAGCCAGGCCCTGTGCTGGGCATCAGGGACAAAGGTGTCAGGAACACTTCCATCTTTAGAAGGCCCCATGGAACTCAGAGCCAGCTGTGAGGGATTGACAGGCAGGGGCTCCAGGGCTGTGACAGTTGGAGAACAATGGAGAACCTTGAAGGGTATGGAGCAGCATGGTCTGGGGGTCAGGAAATCCTATTTCTGCCTCTAACGTGTTGGGTAAGCTTTGGTGGGTCCTTGGTTCCCTCAGCTGTATAGGGAGACTACATTAGGTAGAGTCTGAGGTTCCTCAGATGGGAAGAGGGTGCCCTAGGCCCCAGGCCCAACCTGAGCATGGTTGGGAGGCTCACCAGGTGAGCAAGCACTGGGAGCCAGGATGAGCCCAGCAGGGTGAGGACCTGCACCTTGCCCCCCAGGTCTGTGTACCTGCACAACAACAAGCTGGCGGATGCCGGGCTGCCGGACAACATGTTCAACGGCTCCAGCAATGTCGAGATCCTTATTCTGTCCAGCAACTTTCTGCGCCACGTGCCCAAACACCTGCCGCCCGCCCTCTACAAACTGCACCTTAAGGTAGGAGGGAGAGGGCTGATGGGGCACCCCCGCAGCAAGGACGCACAGCAGGGGAAGAGCCCAGGCCCACATAGTCACAATGGCAAGGCTTAGCCACATGCCAGAGTCTTGGGGACATGCCAGAGGGCACGGCATCCACTACAGAGAAGCAGGCGGAAGCCTGGGCACCTGGCTGTCAGCCTCGCATCCAGAGTGCTCCAGGCCCAGGCCTGCTTCTCATGGCTCATGGCTCCTTCACACCCCTCTCCATAGCCCTCTCCAGGGCTCTGCCCTTACCCCTTGGCTGTCTCTCATGCTCCCCTTCCCACTGCCCCCCCTCCCCCAGAGCAACAAGCTGGAGAAGATCCCACCAGGTGCCTTCAGTGAACTGACTAACCTGCGGGAACTGTACCTGCAGAACAACTACCTGACAGATGAGGGCCTGGACAACGAGACCTTCTGGTAAGCCCCTGCCTGGGCCCTCAGGAGGGCCAGGCACCGGGGAGACTCCTCCCAGGGCCCACTCGGCCAGGCCTGCACACACATCTCTCACCCACGTGCTCTGGCCAGCTTCCCTGGAGAAGGAACTTTGAGGCCTGTGCCTCTGCCGACATTTCTGTCCCCAAGAACAAGTGATATGTATGGGTAAGGCCCGCCAAAACTCCAGTGAGGCAGGGAAGTGGTTGCAGAGGCTGGCTTCTTGGTACAAAATAGAAACTCATACATTCTTGTTGAAGACAAATATATTTTCATTTTTTTAGGGCACAGAGTAGCCAAAAAAGGTCTTAAACAATTGGTCTTCAAATAAACCCCCATGACCTGACTAGGCGGTGGCGCAGTGGATACAGCATTGGACTGGGATGCGGAGGACCCAGGTTCAAGACCCCAAAGTCACCAGCTTCAGCGCGGGCTCATCTGGTTTGAGCAAGGCTCACCAGCTTGAGCCCAAGGTTGCTGGCTTGAGCAAGGGGTCACTCAGTCCGCTGTAGCCCCCCAGTCAAGGCACATATGAGAAAGCAATCAATGAACAACTAAAGTGCCGCAACAAAGAATTGATGCTTCTCATCTCTCCCTTCCTATCTGTCTATCCCCATCTCTGGATCTCTCCGTCTCTGTCACAAAAAAAGCCCCACAAAACAAACAAAAAACCCTATGTGTCAGAAACCATGCTAGAGCCTTTCTACACCAATGTCATTGACTAACCCAATGAGAGGCTTGGAGAGGATTGAGGTCCCCCAGCAAGTGGCAGAGCTGGGATGAATTAGAGGCAGTTTCCCTGCCTCCTCCCTTGGGAAAATGGTGGAAACAAGAGAGTGGGCTCCTGCTATGTGGCTCCTGCCAATTTTCCTAATTACCCCCTTCCCAGGAAGCTCTCCAGCCTGGAGTACTTGGATCTGTCCAGCAACAACCTGTCGAGGGTCCCCGCAGGGCTGCCACGCAGCCTGGTGCTGCTGCATCTGGAGAAAAACGCCATCCGGAGTGTGGACGCGGATGTGCTGACCCCCATCCGCAGCCTTGAGTACCTGCTGCTGCACAGCAACCAGCTGCGCGCGCATGGCATCCACCCGCGGGCCTTCCAGGGCCTCAAGCGGCTGCACACCGTGCACCTGTACAACAACGCGCTGGAGCGCGTGCCCAGCGGCCTGCCCCGCCGTGTGCGCACCCTCATGATCCTGCACAACCAGATCACGGGCATCGGGCGCGACGACTTTGCCACCACCTACTTCCTGGAGGAGCTGAACCTCAGCTACAACCGCATCACCAGCCCGCAGGTGCACCGCGACGCCTTCCGCAAGCTGCGCCTGCTGCGCTCACTGGACCTATCTGGCAACCGGCTGCACACACTGCCGCCTGGGCTGCCCCGCAACGTGCACGTGTTGAAGGTCAAGCGCAATGAGCTGGCCGCCCTGGCACGCGGGGCGCTGGCCGGCATGGCTCAGCTGCGTGAGCTCTACCTCACCGGCAACCGGCTGCGCAGCCGGGCCCTGGGCCCCCGCGCCTGGGCTGATCTCGCTCATCTGCAGGTAAAGGAGAGGACAGGAGGCTGAACCATGAGGGAGATACCCACTGGGGAGGTCAGACCTTAGGGTAAGGGGGCTGAGCCATGCAGAGGGTATGGCTGGCGTGCCGGTACTGAGTGAAGGGCAGAGTACAGCTGGTATGGCCTGGCAGAACTCACTACTTGCAGGTACAGGCTTGAGAAGGGCTGTGGGGTAAGGTGAGGTTGTGGCTACAGCTCATGGTTCAAGAGGACTGGGGCAGGGGCAGTTGAGGTGGCAGGGGAGTCAAACTCATCCACCCACGGGCACAGGAATATGTGCCTAGAGAAGGCTGGGCATGGGGAAGGGTGGCAGCAAGACCTGTGAGGTGGTCTGTAGAGGGTTAGGGGAGTCTGCTTGAGGTGTTCTGGGCGGTGGATATGGCTGCTGTGGCCATGATCAGAGTCAGGCAGAATGTCTGGCTATAGAATTGAGCTTCTTATAATGAAACCTTCTAATGCAATGAAGGGTGGAAGGGGAGCTTCATTTGAGAAACCGGGGAGGCAGGACCAAGGTGCTGCCAGGCCCACCAAGGAGTTTGGGGGCTTGTGCCATGCTGTCTTCTGTGCCCCAGATGTCCTCAGGGCTTCCTCCTCTGTCTTTCTTAAGGATCTGCTTAAATGTCACCTCCTTGAGAGGTCTTCCCTAACCGCCTACCACCTTCCTCCCCTTTGTTTTTCTTCATAATCCTCATCTCTCTCTGGTATTAGGTCAGCTATTTGCTTGTTTGTTGCCTACTCTTTCCTCTAGAATAAGGGCAGGCATTTTTTATTTTTATTTTTTAATTTTTTTGTATTTTTCTGGAGTTAGAAGCTGGGATACAATCAGGCAGACTCCCACATGTATCTACCTGGCATGCCCACCAGGGTGCAATGCTCTGTCCATCCTGGGCGTTGCTTCATTGCTGCTGGAGTCATTCTAGTGCCTGAGGCGGAGACCATGGAGCTGTCCTCAGTGCCCGGGCCAACTTTGCTCCAATGGATCCTTGGCTGCAGGAGGGGAAGAGAGAGATAGAGAGGAAGGAGAGGGGAAAGGGTGGAGAAGCAGATGGGAACTTCTCCTGTGTGTCCTGGCTGGGAATCAAACCCTGGACTTCCACACACCAGGCCGACACTCTACTGCTGAGCCAACCAGCCAGGCCAGGGCAGGCATTTTAATCTGTTTTGTTCACTGCTGGACCCAGAGCTCTGGCCTGGTAGGCTCATAGTCAGAGGCAGATTCCATGGCGGGCATACCGGGTGTGCGCCCTGGGCCCTGACTTCTGAAGGGTCCCGCAAAACCTGAACTTTACACTTTTTTCTAATGACAAGGGGCTCAATATTTTCTTCTGCAGGGCCCAGGGCTTCAACTGACCTTAATCTGCCTCTGCTCATCGTCCATGCTTGTTGGGGGAGCTGTCAGGATAGGGATGTCTGAGTGGGGGGCAAGGAGGTGAGGCAGAGCCTTGCAAATGGAGCAGGCTGGGAATTAGAGGAGGCAGCTGGTTCTGCTGGAGCAGCATTAGCCAGATCTCTCCTCACCCAGACTGCCATGCTGATTACCAGCCACCAGGATCCAGCCATCTGTGCCAATCAATTCCTCTTAGGAACCCTGATCTTAAGGATCCCAAACCCCGTTGCCTCCTCCTTCACACCTGCTCCTCCTGCTGCATTTTCTAACTCACTGAAGGAGGCCACATCCTCCCTGGTGCCCCTGGCGGAACCTGGAAGCTGCCCTTGACATCCCCTGTTCACACCGTCTGCCTGCAATGCCCCTGTTACTGTCCTCTGCCAGTTCTGCCATCACTTCTCAGTCTGTCCACTTCTCTCCATCCGGCTGCCCACATCCCTAGCCAATTTGCTCTCATTTTTTGCCTATATTCAACCTTCCTAGGAACTTTCTACTCCTGTATTCCATATGTAATCAGGGTATCTTGGTAAACGTAAGGTCAGCTAACACTCCTGCCCAGAACCCTTCTGTGGGTCCCCACTGCCCTTAGAAACTAGATCAGAATCCTTGCCATGGCCTTCAAAGCCTGCTCTGCCCCTGTTCTCAGCCGAGTAGCTTCTCTTCCCAGGTGCTCTGGGCTTGGCTCGTACAGGGGAAGAGAGTTCTCTTGGCTCTGCTGAGAGCACCATTTCCGCCCTGCTGACACCTACTCACTCATTCATTCCACAAGCTGGTTTCGAGCCCCCACCATGTGCAGACACAGTTCCAGAGCTGAGGATCCAGCAGGGAATAAGACAGATGGAGGATCACTACCCTCCTGGAGTCCTTGATATACCTAGGACACAGATTTCACTTCCTCAGGAAGCCACCAATGATGGGCAGGTTAAATACCTCGCTGGGCCTGGATGAATTCAGTCAGGGATGGAGTGTCTGTTGAGGGGATTCTTCCCCTCACTGTTGGATCTTCCTACGAGCAGCAGCTGTTCCCACTACCTCAGGGCACCTACCTGTGCTAGCTGCTGTCAGTGCCCCCAACCTGAGGCTGAGTCAGCCTCCTCCCCCAGCCCCCCTTATCATGGCCCCCTTCTCCTGCTGTCATTGTCAGAGTCCGCATCCTCCTGCCAGTCTAGCTTCCTGAGGCTGGAGGCAGTGTCTCGGTAGATTCCATGTCCCCAGCACCCGTGGGCACAGAGGATATATATGGAATGAATGAGAAAGTGCTGGAGCTGTGTGAAGGGAACAGTGGGGAGCAGGGAGCCCTGTGCATAGTGGAAGTGTCAGGGAGGCTCCCTATGGTGCATGAAGCTCGTGCTCCTCTTGAATGTTGACTCTTTTCTTTTTTCCTGGGTTCCTGCTTTCTGGACTATAGGCATGTGGTGACCGTGAGACTGACCAGCCTAAAGACATTGTCAGCCTTGCATTCTCGCTCCTGATCCCTGCCCATATGGCCCCCAAGGTCCACAGTGAGCAGCCCCACTCATGTGGCCCCCAACACCACCGTTCTCTGAGATTCAAGACTGGAGGATTCCTGGCCCCTGCCTTCTGGGGCCTTCAGTTTGATGAGGGTGTCTTGTGTTAATGTGGAAGGACTGTGATGTCCTGGCTCTGAATCCATGTGGGAAGGCAGAAGGAGCTGTATGAACAAGGGTTTGGAGTCAGGTGCACTACTCAATAGCCTTGTATAGGCTATTTGGCTTTGGACAGATCTTTTAACCTCTTTGAGCCTCTGTTTCCCCATCTGGAAAATGTTAATATTGATAGTTATAGATCCCACCTCATAAGGTTATGGTGAGATTTGGGTATGCTGTGGGGGATTATTGGGGGGCCTTTGCAAGTTGTTAAGTGCTTTTACTTCTCTGGTCACCCTGCAGCTGCTGGACATCGCCGGGAACCAGTTGACGGAGATCCCTGAGGGGCTTCCTGAGTCGCTGGAGTATCTGTACCTGCAGAACAACAAGATTAGCACCGTGCCCGCCAATGCCTTTGACTCAACACCCAACCTCAAGGGAATCTTTCTCAGGTAGGAGGTCCCCTGGGGCCCACCCTGGCTCTAGCAGGATAGCCAAGGCACATGGGCACAGCCTGCAGGTAGAGGTCACTGCTCAGAGCCAAGTGGTGCACATGGGCATTATTGATGTTCCTGTGGCAAGAAAGGATCTTGAGAGCATCTTCCCAATCTAAAGCTGGGAAAACTGAGGTCCAGAGAACATAGGTGAAGCTGCATCCACAGCTGGCCAGGCTGTGCCTGGGCCTTAGACCCAGGACAGCGGGTGTTCAGGTTCTCACTGCACTCTGGGGGTTCAGCATGATACTGGGGACCCAGCTCCCCAAGGATATGAGGAGTTTTTATACAGCAGAGCCAGGACGGTTCTTCCCAACATCCCCACCTTTGACCCCCTCCAATCAGAGAGAAGGAGATGCATTAGACAATGGCGTTCCCAGGGGCTTTGTGGCTCAGATGAGTGACGTTGGGGTGGAGTGTGACTACTGCTCTGGCTCCTACGGGAGACTGAGGCAGGGGGAGATCAGAGCCCACCTTCTTACCTTCCCACAGCCTGTGTGTCCCTGGTCCAGCATGGCTCTGGCCTTGCCTGTGTGCCACCTCACACCAGGCACTGGGTGACCCAGGCTGGCAGCCCAGGAGTCTCAGGCCTCAGGGTTAATTCCAGAGGGCAGGAGAGAGGAGCTTCCCATGTCTGCCACTCCCAAATCGTAGTGAGACCTTATCCACAAGCCTTTCCCTCACTTTGTGGATGAGTGGCCCGGGTCAGCCCCTGTCCCTCCAAGCTGTAGCCACACTGGACAGCTTGGACTCCCCTTGATACATAGTACATCCCAGTCCCCAGCCTTTTGTGTTTGCTTTGCCATCTTCCTAAAGGGTCAGCTCCTTGCCCTTTACCTTCTGAGGTGGGGGTAAGTGTGGGGACTCCGCAGGTGGGGCTCCTAGCACTGACCCCACGCGGGTGGCCGGACAGGTTTAACAAGCTGGCCGTGGGCTCTGTGGTGGAAAGCGCCTTCCGGAGGCTGAAGCACCTGCAGGTCCTGGACATAGAAGGCAACTTTGAGTTTGGTGACGTTTCCAAGGACCGGGGCCAGTTGGAGGAGGAAGAGGAAGAAGATGAGGAGGACGAAGAGGACGAGGAGGAAGAGGAAAGGCGATAGTGACTAGGTGGAACAGATCTGACATAGGTGGGTGGACTGTGTGGGGGCACACTCACCTCTCCTTGCCAGTTTCCCGCCCCTAACCCAATCTAGGGTCTTTGTGTCCATTCTCCACCCTCTGCCCCCTGCTTCAGCATTCATTTTGTAAACCTATAAGAGCATTTGGTGTGCGTCAGGCCCTGGGTGGAGGCTGGATACAATAGCAAGCCCATGGGAGGCTGGCTTGTGCCGGGGGATTCTCTGCAGGGTGATGGGTGCCCTGACAGGTCACAGGGCCTGGGGCAGTGGAAGCAGGGAGTGGATGTGGGGGCACAGGCAGAGGCCACTGCTGTAACCCAAGCCAGAGATACGGGGCAGGAGGTGAGGATGCAGACAAGCGGATGGGCCTGAAAGGAATCAGGGGAGGCAGACTGGAGTAGTCCTTCTGACACGGGGTGAGGGAGAGACAAGGCGCAGGTTCGAGCTTGGAATTCAGGGTGAATGAGAGGAAAAACAGGTTTGTTTAGGGGAATTCTGAATTTGGGGGCCCCAAAGGCACTAGGGGAGTTGCCCAGGGACCGGTTGGATATATGGGTCTGGGGTTCAGCAGTGAGGTCTGCGATGGAGGTGGGGCTGCAGGCATCCTGGCCGGAAGCAGTCACTGAGGCTGCGGGAGGCTGCGGGAGGCTGCAGGAGGCTGCAGGAGCTCACCCAGGGGGGTGAGGACCGCCAGGGGAGGGGAACCTGCAGAGGGGCCGGAAGGAGCAGCTAGGGAAGGAGGTAGGAAAGCTACAGACAGCCCAGACAGAGGGTGCTTACACATACATGTAACACAAGCACCCAGATGTGTACACAGTGCACCGACACACGTACTCATGCTCACACACACATTTCAAAACATGCATACTCACCCACAAAGCACACATTTGTGGGACACACACGGCACATATGTATACACATTTATAGAAGTAGAACATGTGCACACATGTGTCCCCGTGCACACTGGCCCTTATGTGCATGCATGTGTACACATATTTATATACACGCACGCTACGTTTACATACATGTTATGCATATGTGCGCAGTGGGGAGAATCAGCTGTGTCAGTGCTGCTGGGGCTGGTGGAGCCGAGCACCGCCAAGGGCCCACTGCGTTTATCCACAAGACAGTTACCCATGACCTTGTGGGGAGCACCCTCAGGGCAATGGGATGGAAAGGAGTGGATCCAGGGAGTGTAGACAACTCTGTCAAGAAGTGTGGCTGTGACGAGATGCGAGAGGGTGGTAGTGGGCAGGTGTGAGAAAGTCAGGCAGGGCCCAGTTCATGTTGGGTGTTTTTAAGAAATGGAGCTGATCTGAATGCTGATGGCACGGCCCGTATGGAGGGAGGAGTTGAAGATATAAGAGCAGAGAGCAGGGTGGTGTGGTGATTCCTGTGGAAACAGTAGGAGGGACTGGCTCTTGTAGGAGGGTCAGTGCCTCTTCCACTGTGGCAGGAGGGACAGAAGACTGAGTAGCTGCAGTCATAAATTAGTGACTTGGTGGCTGGACATAAAGTCACATCAGCCAGATGCCTTCAGTGCTGTGGTTTCTCTGTGCAGCTGGAGGTGCTCAACAGAAGGGAGAGGGGTGGGGAGGTGGGGGGGTGAAGATGGATCATTGGATCCATCCATGGCTGGGTTTTTGGCCTGGTGCATGAGACAGGAGGGCAAGGAACAAGGAAATTGAGTGTATTGGCAAGAGACTGTTGGCAGTGGTGGATCCGGGGGTTAGGCTGGGAGAGGAAGGAGGCGCAGACAGAAGGGATCGGTAGGCAGGGCTGCTGGAGAGGGATGCTGGAGAGCGGCATGGTGATGTGGGCGAGCAGCCAGGTAGGCAGGTTTGGTAAGAGGGATATCAGGGTGAGCCAAGCTGGGGGTCACAGGGTCAGGGGGCAGTGGTGGGAGGCCACTGGGGTGTTAGGAAGTTGAGTTGAAGTAGGGCGGGGTGAGCCTGAGAGGTGTGAGGACCCTGTGGGTGGGTGGCAGAGTGGGGAGAGGAACGCCTCAGGGCAGCTGTGTGAGTGGGAGGGCAGGCCCAGGGGCAGCGCCCAGGAATCATTACCCTTTACAGCAGGGGTCCAGGGCTGTGAAGGCGAGCCACCTCTCTCCATGGAGGCAGGGGTCAGCAACAGGGCGCGACTGGCCATTCAGTGAGGATGCCAGGGACCTCACAAGGGGGGCTGTGGAGTCCTGGGATGGGAGTCCAAGGGGATGTCCTTCTGGAGGACATTGGCCATGGTCAGGTCAGTTGAGTGGAGCCCTGGGTGAGGCCCCAAGAGTGTACAGTGGGACCCAAAGTCCCTCTAGCCCATACACCAAGCCTGGCCACGGCAACAGGATCACCTCCCAGCAGGTGCCCACTGGCTCTGGGCTCCTGGGGGCAATGCCCCTCCTGCCTGCAGTAACCTGGTCCTCCCACACCATCAAGTGGGATCTGCAGCTCCGATCTACCTCCACCGGCACGTTGTGGATGGTGGGTCTGCTCTGGCCTCCCTGACTCTCCCACATGTTCTGCAGGATGATGGACATCTGGACTCCGTTCTGCAGCACGTGTCCGCGCCTTGTGAGGCCCAACTCTGCCACTCCAGACACACCCAGCACTGCGCCCCCTCCCCAACACAAGCTGAGCACTGTCTTCCTATCCCCACCACTTTCTGTAGTTTGGTCCACAGCCAGACACACAGGTGCCATGAGACACCGCCACACAGACACCTGCACATCGCCTTCCAGAGGCTCCCACTCTGCCCCACACCCACCACCGCCATCGCTCCCTCGGAACCATGCAGACCCCGGGAAGGGTCTGACCCCACCCTGGCATGCATGGGCTCCCACTTCTCCCACTTCGTCCTCCATGCACACACACACACACACACACACACGCACGCACATGAGTGAGCGCGTGCATACACACACACACACACACACACGAGTCATGTGCAAACAGCCCTCTTTGGCCTGTGCCACCAAGAACTCTTGCCCCAGCCAGAAGTGGCCAGAATGGCTTGCTGTCTGCCTATTCATCTGTCCGTCCATCCTCTGGAGAAGACACAGAGTTATCTCCGAACTCTCTGCGGCCAGGTGCCTGCTGCCCTCTGGGACTCACAAAAGCTGGCTTTTGTTCCTTTTCCTTTCCTGTGGGGACAGGAACCTCAGGACTGCTGCCCTGGGCCCACCTGCCCTGTGTCCCCGCTGCTGGGGAAGTCACTCCCTGCCATGTCCTGGCTGGCTACAGGCACGTCTTGAATGGGCAAGGTCAGAGGGAAATTCTCCTGGGAGGACTTCCAGGGGCCTTGGGCAGGGGTGAGATGGAGGGTGTGGGGCTGGGCTGATCAGGAGGAAGGGCCCGGCCCCAATGATGAGACCCCATTTTTTTCTTTGGGCCTACAGGGAGTTCTGGATGCCTTTTTAATTTGTTTTCTTTTTCTTTTTTTTAAAGAAAAGAATGATAAAAACTTCAAAGCTGATTTTTCTTATTATAGAAAAACTAATATAAAAGCATTAGCCCTGTCTGGCAGCCCGTGGCCGTGTCTGTGTGCGCTTCCTGCCATGTGCTGAGCTGGCACAAGCATCTCAGCACCTGTCGAGACCAGCAGGGTTCAGCGCAAAGTTCAGTTTTGGGGGTCTGTGAAGCAGCGCCACAGGCAGAGGTGGAGGGACACAGGGTGTAGTCACAGGTAAGGAGCCTGAAGGCAGGCGCTGTCGATCAACAGCACGGTAGGTAGGCGTCAGCAGGCTGGGTAGGGCCACACACTGGGCTTCTGAGCACACTGTGTACTCCCAGAGGCTGCACATCCAAGCGAAGGACCTGCCGGCTTTGGGATGCTCAGGGCTCAGCCGGAGGGCTGCTTGAGCACTGAGCGGGCATTAACGATGGGGTCTGTTCCATAGAAAATGATTGACGTGGAAAGGGGACAGGAGGCAGGCCTGGGAGCTGGCACAGAGTCTTGGGAAGAGCTGCAGAAATGCCCGATGTACCCATCACTCCCAACAGAGTCAGATCTGGGAGAGAGGTGTGGTGAGGACAGCACCTTGCTCAGAGCAAAGAGGAGCCTCTGACAGGCAGAGCTGCCCCTGGGTGAGATGCCCAGGAAGCAGTTACCCCGCTACTGGAGGTGTGTAAGCACGTTTCTGCTGAGCCCAATCAAGGGCAGATGCTTGCCTTGTGGTAGGGCAGGCTCCACTGCTCAAAGGGCCTTCCAGATGTGACACAGAGAAGGGGCAAAGAAACCCTCATGGGATGATGGGAGTGACAGTAGCTTGACATTTTACCTCCCCAGCTGCTTAGGCTGCAGCCCCAGCCCCACAGTGGGAGCAGGACTCCTGGGATTGGAGACAGGACTCCTCAGACCATGGCTCTGGGAGCAGGAGGAGAAGTAGTTCAGGAACTGGTGACTGGGAGGCAGGTGCCCTCCCGATTCTCTGAGTGACCTTGGGAGGCCTGTTCCCTGCCCCAGCTTCAATGTCTTTATGGCTCCACTCCTCAAAGTGCATCCAGAGCAGGCTGTGTGGCCAGGCTTCACCTCTGCCCCCTGTGAGCCCTTTTGAGTCCCAGCACTCAGGAGAATAAAGGAGACAGTCTGGAACTGTTCCTGGGTGCGTCCCTTCCTTAAATCAAAGCATGTGCCCAAGGGAGCCTGACTGGCTGAGGAAATTTGTTCCTTTTGTGGGGTCTGACCTCAGGGCCTTGCCTGCACACCCCAGGCTAGGGGCAGAGTGGCCTGTCCACACTGTGGCTGTCGAGACAGGCTCCTGGGCAGGCCGGTTTGCACTCTGCCTCCTGCATCTGACAGCTCAGACGGACCCGTGCTCACTTTGGCCAGCCAGGCAGGGTCAGCTGCACTCCGGCTGCTCAGGCAAGCCCAGCCACACAGTCACAGCCCAGCAGACCTGTCTGTGGTCTGGCTCCATGAACAAGCCTGATCATTTTCTGGCCACCTGGACAGGCCTGTCCATACTCTGGCTGTCCAGGTTGGCTAGTCTGCGTTGTGACGGCCTATATTAGCTCAATAAAGAGATGCTGACCAGAGTATGCTAAGCCCACAAGACTTGAAAAACAAAACACCTTTATTTAGTTAGCACTGAATTTGCAAACACAGAAAGGAATATAAAAACTAACTTGACTTTATCCCACAGGCTTTTGGGGCATCCTGACCCCAGTACTACTTGGGCAGCTTGATCAAAGCACCCCAGGTGAGCCTGCTTCTGGCAACCCCCCCCCCCATGGGGAGGCTGGCCAGGATGTTGCTAAGGGCCCCTGCAGCTCCAGTAAAGACACCTCCCTCTCCGTGTCAGATGATCTTTGTGGGAGATAACTGGTGGGATGTGAGATGAGACAGACTGCGTGCGGCACAGGGAAGGCAGGAGGCCTTGGTCTTGGGCTGCCTCCCCCCCACTTGGGGAGAGCTGTGTTGAGGCCACGTGTTATGGGGTGGGTGGAGGGCTGGCCTGGGCCAGGACACAGAGGGGCAGAACCAGGGCACTGTTGTTATGTCTTCAGAAGTGGAAAGCAGTGGTGGCTGCAGGCTGGGACAGGGGCCGAGCCTGGAGCCTCCCTCGGCATCTGGCTCTGGATGGCTCTGTCATCCAGGAGAGAGTGGCCAGGGCTTGAAAGACCTGAGTCGGAGTCCTGGCCCTGACTTGCTCTGAGACCTGGGATACACGATTCCAGCCTTAATGCTGTCATCCAGAAAGTGCGGACTATAACCCTTGCCTGCTGTCCCTATGGGCCATAACAGTGCAAAGTCACAGCCGAGGCTGGGCTATGCCAGCTCATCAACTCTCCTGCTGGGATTTCCTCTCTGAGACTCCATTTTCTGTCAAGTGGAGCTAATTCCGACCCCCGAGGGTGGAAGATGTGTGAGACTGGCCTCTATGGGCTGCTCAGGAAGGTAGTAAGTTGAGACCCAACCCTTTGCCCTGACCTTTGCCTTGCCCTTGGAGGCCTCCCCTGGCCTCTACAACGGCGCAGGCTCAGACATTGGTCTCAAGCTCGCTGATTTCAATGGTGCAGTGGTCCAGGCTGGCAGCAGCCGGCTCCTCGTCCTGCTCCACCTGGACGGGGACGTGGTGGGGACAGGCAGGGCCCAGGGTCAGCTCTGAAGCCTCAGCCACACTTTTAACGCAGCCGTTCTGCTGTATCGCCACGATCTCCTGCAGGCTTACTGGCTTGGTCTCGCAGGGCAGCAACTTCTGGGGAGGGGAGACAGGTAGAAGCAGGAGGGCTGAAGGTAGGCACCAGGGAGGACTGAACAAGCAAGGGCTGGGAACCACGTGATTGGTTTTCCTATAGATGCACTGTGGGACCTCGGTAGGTCACAGGGCGTCTCTTGGCTGTCCTGCCTCCTCCTGGGTCTGTCTTAGTAGAGGAGAGGACCTGACACACAGTGTCCAGTGAGGGAACTGGGTCCCCGCTTGGGCCTCAGCATCCTTCCCGTGGAGTGAGGCAGCCTGCTACTTGTGGTTATGGAAGGAGCCCGAAAACTATGAAGCCCGTGCAGATGTACAAGCACTCATCTTGCTGTTGGCAGGACCAGCACCACCCCTTCACTAGGGCACAGTACCCCGAGGGCAGGGCTCTGGCTTCCTTTGCTCCTCCTGTGTCTGGAGCAATGCTGGCCATGGTGGGTGCTCAACAAGTAGCTGCAAGAGGAGTTAGTCACCTCCAGTACCAGATGAGAAGGGATTGGCTGAAGGCTCTCCAGCTGATGAGTGGAAGATTAGTGCCCAGCCCAGCTCCCCCCACCGGGGGCCTCTGTGTGGCCAGGCTGGGAGGGGGCACTGCTCTCACCTCAGCACCCTGAGCAAAGTCCTTCCGGCAGATGTGGGCCATGATCCCTGCAGCCAGTGCGTCACCCAGCACATTAATCATGGTGCGGAAGCGGTCCCTGGTGAGCCAAGGTGGGTGGTGAGCAGTGGGCACTTGTCAGGAGAGCTGGGGGAGGACAATGCTCACCCCAGCAGCCCCTGTGGGCACCAGCTGCCAGGCCAGAGCCCAAAGCAAGGCACTTTCCCGCCCTCTCCAGCCCCCTACTCCCTCAGTGACGTTGACGTGGGTCGATGCAGGGTCAGCTTCATGGTGTGTGACTGTATAGTCACACAGGGCCTGTGCTTAGAAGAGTCCATGCTGGGATTAATGGTTTGCTCTCATCCTCTTGAAATTCTATAGAATTTGTAACAAGGGACCCCATATTTTCATTTTTGAAAACTGGGCTCCACAGCCAGGCCAGGGTCCATGCGTAAGGCACCCCCACTGTGCCAGACCAAAGTATGTCCGTTCCCACCCCAAATCCTGCTGCCTGAGGGCAGGGGGCAGGTAGTGGCAAGTCCTACTCACAAGGCCCAGTCCACAGCAATGATGAGGGTGATGTCATCAGTGGGTAGTCCCACGGAGGTAAGCACGATGACCATGGTGACGAGTCCTGCCTGGGGAATGCCAGCTGCCCCAATGCTGGCTGCGGTGGCTGTGATGCTGCAGAAGGGGGCAGGGGGGAGGGAGCGGAGAGGCAGGAGGGGCAGGGTGCTTTGTTGGGGCCCTGGCTCCAAGGAAGAGGCCAGGATGCCAGAGCCTCTGGAGACAGCCATACGGGGCAGGGGTTGTAGGAAGGACAAATCAAGGAGTTTGGGGGAGGGGGCATGTTCCTGCTTGAGGTCCTATAGCCCCATGGGCTCCCATCCCTGGCTCAGCAGAACCTCTTGAGTAGTTTGTGAAAAACCCTGCATCTGGAGCCATTGCCCCTAGCTTTATAGGAGCTTCCCAGAGATTCTGATCGTCCACCTGCTCGGCTCTGGCCAGCCTCCCTCCGGGGCCTGGTCCCCAGGGTCAGACTTGTGTTCTTGGGCTGGCATATGAGGACTTCCCCTCAGCCTCTGCCTGTCACCTCAGCACCCTTCCCTCAGCTCCAGCCACACTGCACCCCCTAGTTATCCCCCAATCCTGCCGCTGGCCCCTGCTCCCTCTGTGTCCGCCTTCGGTGCCCTCCCTGCCCTGCGTGTCCAGACTGCAGGCCCTCCTCTGGGTCTCAGCTTCCCAGCCACTTGGAGCTCCCCACGCTGCAGGGCAGTGCTGGGGAAGGAGCCCTCTGTCGCCAGTCAGAGTCAGGCCAAGTCCCCACCCTAGCATTGAATTGCTGTGTGGCCTAGAATGAGCCCCTCACCTTCTCTGGGCCTCAGAGACCCTGTCAGATCTGGGGGCTTGAGAATCCTAAAGGCCCTTCTTACAGCCACCCTTCTACCTCAACCCACCCTGGTGTGGGGTGTCAGGAGTCCACCTGATGGTGATGATCTGGCCAAAGTCCAGCTCATAGTTGTTGACCTGGGCAATGAAGATGGCGGCCACAGCCTCATAGAGCGCAGTGCCATCCATGTTGATGGTGGCGCCCACGGGCAGCACAAAGCGGGCAATGCGCCGGTCGATGTGGTTGTTCTCCAGCAGGCACTTGAAGGTGATGGGCAGTGTGGCTGAGCTGTGGGTGGAAGGGTCCGTGTCTGCCCACCATCCTCCTCCAGGATGCTCAGGGCCTCTGGGTCGCCCCCTGCCAGTGACAGGGAGCTCGCTTCACCCAGGCAGCAGCCCCGTCGTGGGAGAGAGCAGGCTGAAGGGGCTTTGAAAATTGTCAAGAGTGACACCCTTTGGGAGTGTGCAACAGCAGCCAAGCCAGGCCTGCCCAGGCTGCCATAACACAGGTCAGGAGGGGACTTAGCGCCAGTAGGATGCTTACTATGCACCAGGCACCGTGCTTTACACAGTCTCGGTTGATCCTCACAGCTTCCTGTGAGGAAGGGAAATGAATCCATTTTACAGATGAACAGACTGAAGCCCAGAGGGGAGGAAGGGCTGACCCAAAGTCTCACTGCTGTGCTAAGCGTAGACGAAGGGGTTTACAGGACTCTGGGGCCGGACTCGCTGGGTTCAGATTCCAGCCTCCTCCTAGGCAAGTGGCCCTAGCAGTTTCCATAACCGGTGTAGGCCTTTGTTTCCTTGTCCCAGGAAGGGAAAATACCTGGATTACAGAGCTAGTAGGATGATTTCATGAGTAAGCACTGAGAATAGTGTCTGCCTCATCACAAGTACTCAGGCAAGGGGAGCCGCTATTAGTCCTGTTACTGTTTTGTAACTAGAGCTCCTGGTGGCAGTGCTGGGGCCAACACTCAGGTTGGCATGGCCCCAGGTTGCTGCCTGGGTACCCCGCTTCTACTTGCCAGAACCTCAAATGAGCCCGACATGCTCGGCCCAAAGTTGTGGTTCCTGTCAAGCAGGAAGTGGCCAGGAGCACAGGGCAGCCGCTTGGGACTTCATCTTTCCTTTTCACCTTGGCCTCTGCGCTGGGGGGAGGTTCCTGGGTACAGAGCATCTGGGGTTCTCCTCCAGGGGCTCTGCTCCCCCTGAGTCCTGTGTGAGGTGCTCTGCTGCCAAGGGTGGGTCATGTGGCCTCCAGGAAGGGGGTTGGTCACCTCCTGTCCGTCCTACGGACTGGGAAGCTGAGGCCCAGAGAAGGGATGACACTAGGGCTGGAGGGGAGAGTCAGGCTGTGGTGCCTGAGAAATGTGGGCCCGAGCTCGGACACTTCTTCCATGTGGGAGACACTCGCTGCGGGGAGAACCATCATTTCTTTACCAGGTTAGAGCATCTAACCCCATGAAAATGACCATTTCCTCCTCGTTGATCCACAGCTGGGTTCGCCTGACTCTTCACTCCCTGGCTCTTTACACTGTGCTGTAACAGTCCCTGAGGGCAGGTGCTGCTTCCTCCAGCCCAGACTGGCCTTGCCCCGTGGGTAATCTCCATTAACCCCCAGCAGCCCTCTGGGGAGGCTACAGTGATCCACAGCCTGTAGATGAGGAACTTGATGCCCAGGAGGTCAGGTGACTTGCCCCGAGACACACAGCTAGGGGGTGAGGGAACCATGATTGAAGTCCCCATGAGCTAGTAACACTGCCACAGTTGTGAAAGGGTATCTAACCAGGATGTCCTCGTGACAGTAGACAGGAAAGTCCCTAAACAACACTGGGCCTGACTCCACAGAAGTAACCCAGGGCAGCAAAAGGCAACAGCAATCATAGATTCATCACTCCTTAGCTCTCCCTGCCCCCTGGTGCACGGAAGCCGACCCCATGTGGACTGAGTGAGCCCTGCGGGTGTGGGCAGGAGGAGGAGAGGAAGGTCTCAGAAGGCCATAAAGTCTTTCTGCCATTTGGGCAGGTGGGGACTCAAGCATTACATTTCCAAAGTTGGTCTTGTTACCATAGCAATCCTCAGATTTGTACAGCAGGCCTTACACGTTTTATCAGTCTATGGCTATGGAGAATGGCTGAACAGATGGACAGAGTTGAGCCCCCACCACCTCCCCTGTTCTGCCGGGCTGCCCAGGGCTACCTGGAGGAGGTGGCCAGTGCGATGAGCAGGGCCTGGAGGACACCACGGATGAAGACGATGGGGTTCTTTCTGGTGATGAAGAAGTAGAGCAGGGGCAGGATGAAGAGGCCATGGACCACCAGCCCGCACACTATGGTGACTGCGTAGAAGCCTAGCTTTTTCCCAACAGCTGTGGGGTCATCCATCTCCAGGATCTTGCCGGCGATGAGGAACACAATACCAAAGGGGAAGTACCTGTTGTGGGGACAGGGCAGTCAGCTCAGTGCCAGGCAAGTGAGGTCCCAGGCAGCCCCGACACTGTACCGCTGCCTAGCCTGGTCCCCCTGCGCCTCCTGGGGCTCCTGTGAGGACTGAACAAGACTGAGTGCCAAGGTGCCCGGCACATGGCATTGTTGATTCCACCACCCTCAACCAGCCGAGCCCTGCACAGCCTCTCCCCCTCCGCTCTCTTGTCCAGGCCCCTGTGGGTATGCCGACCCTCTGCACACCCAGCAATGCAACACTCTTCGTGTTTGACCTTGGGCAGACCACTGCATGTCCCCATCTAAACTGCAAGGTTGGACTAGAAGATTTCTAAGGTCTGAACCCTGAATCAAGGAGTGGCAGCTAGTTCTCACTTCCAGAATTTCCTTCTTCCAAAAGCTGGGCTGATGAGCTCCATGTGATGGAGAAACTGGTCAGGAGAGCAGTGCCAGGCTTGGCTCTTAGCTCCCCTCCAGTGGGTCAGACTGGGCCAGACGTGGCAGGCCCAGGGCTGGAGTAGGCCCGATCAAGGCTGGGGATCCAGGACAGCACGTGTGACTCTGGAGGCCCCAGGCCAGGGCTCAGCCTCTGGGGTTGCTCACTCCTACGAACAGGGGACAGGGCCACGGGTTCTCTCTGTCTGCCCAAGGCAGGAGTGGAAGGGGTTGGGGTAAGAGAGGCACCCCCATCCCAAAGAGGCTTACCACACAGCCACTGCCACGATCTTCATGACAGACTCATTGAGGCACTGGCAGAAGCTGACCAGGGGGGCCCCGCTGTCCCCCATGCGGCCCAGCATGATGCCTGTAGGGGCAGGGATACACAGCTTATCACAGATTTCACAGACCAAGATGAAGACATGTACAGGCAAGGCAGGGACAGACCCCCACGCACACATGGATTGCACTGTGGGCTGACTTCCCAGCAGCCTCCATGAGCCAGTGTCCCCTTCTACTCTCTCCTCTCCTCCTTGGCCTCCACCCCTGGACCAACACAGTGATCTTGCAACAGGGCTATCATCTCTTCCTACTCTCTAATCCATTTTCTACACAACAACAAGTGTCATCTTCTTAAGATAAAAATGCTCCCTGCCAAATACCCCTGCCACGAGCTTCCTTGATGACCTAGACCATAGTAACCAAGCCCCCCACTGCTCCAGGCTCCACTTGATCTGACCCCTGTCTACCTTCCACCGCCATCTGGCCCTGCTCTTGCCTTCCTCACTCTGCTGGCATCACTGGCCTTCTTTCCATTTCTAGAATACATCAAGCTCTTCACTGCCTCATGGCCTTTGCCCATATAGTTCCCAATGCCTGAAACATGGCTGCCCAGCACTCCACATGCCTTGGACATCCATGCCCTCTCCTTTTTGAATCTCCCAATTTGTTTTCATCTGCCTCATCTCTTTCTGATCCCTTCATATCATTTATCACAACTTTTAACTGTTATTTTTTAGTATTCTGTTGTTTTTCTGTCTCTTCCAATAGAACGTTAGCTCCATAAGAGCAAGAACTGTATCTCAGCTGGCACATAGTAGACACTAAACAGTGACGAATGAATGAATGAATGAATGAATGGTGAAGCCTTTCACAAAGGCCTTGTTATTCTCCCGTTGGGGTTCTGGACTCTTCTCCACTTGGGAAGCACTCATATGTATACTAGTCCATGGGTGAGTACCATGCAAGTGAGCACTGAGATCGCTCTTGCAACAGTGACAAATGACTGCTTTTCCTTCTGTTGACATAAAAATGAAGAGCAAAACACACTCTGTGGCTGCCCTCATGAAGCTTACTGTCACTGTGCTCAGAGAGGCTCATGGGATGACTCAGCCAGGGAGGGACAGGGCAGGGATGTGACCCTGGCCTATGGGACTCCAGAGCGGGCTCTTTCCCTTCCCCAGGAAACCCTGAACCCACACCAGCCTTGGAACAGCTACCACTGGGACGAGGTGGGGGCACTGCTGGGTGGGAGAGGCTCGAGCTGGAGGTGGCACTGGCCTAGCCCTGCCCATCTGGCCTGTGGAAGCCTAAGTAAGCTCAGAGCCAGGTCTCCCCAAAGTACTCCTGTGTCTCATCAGTCTCCACATAGATTTCCCTGGGGGTACCCAAGGGCTCTGGCTGGCTGGGTGCTAGTGTGCATAGGGTCCAGGGTGGGCATGGCTCCCTCCAACAATGAAGGCCAATGAGACCTTAGCATCAGCCACATCCTAACAGCTGGGGGAAGCTGGGAGGGAGGCCGGGTTGAGGAGAGAAAGTGAGCCCCATTTGGAGCAGCTAAGTGTGCTCGCTCACACTCAGACTTGGGCCCACGTTGATGTAAACACTAGAGATGTAGGCACACACAGGCACGGGTATACACAGACTCAGGCACACGTGACTTGGGTACACATACACAAATATACACTTATCCACAGACAGTTACACACGGTCAGTAAACACTTTGTGAATTGAGTCAAAAGGGTCCCAAGGGTTTCTTTTGCCTTGCCAATAGATGTCCTTTTTATATCTTTCCACCGCTAAGAGAGGTGGTGGCTGAGAGGAGGAAGAATGTTCAGGAACTAATTGCCGGATATGCTGAGGGCACTTCCAAACACCATCTTGTCACATGCTTGGGTCACTAGCTCCTGGCCCCTCTGCATGCCTGGCATTTTGGCCAAGATGATAAGAGCTCCATTATCCATCATTGCCCGTACATTCATCCACCCATCTCTCCACCTCTCCAACAGGCTGTACTGAGTGCCTCTCCTGCTGGTCACTGTGGTGGGCTGTGGGGGTAAGTGGGGAACGAGTCAGGCCCATTCCTGCCTGCGTGGCGCTTACATCAGCTGCTGTGCAGACAGTGGACAATTACACCAGTGTGCAAGAGGGTCACTCCCACACTCAGGATGGGAAGTGAAAGTGGGAAGGTCCTCAGGGAGGTGTCTTTCAGGAGCTGAAAGGCAGTGGAGCTGGGGGAGGGGAGCGGGGATGGAGGGGCCCGGAGTTAGGCTGGGCTGGACCCTCAGAGCTCCTCAGGCCCTGTCCGCTGCTGGTGCCCCTATCCAGGTGGAGCAGAGAGCCACTGAGGCCTGAATTAGGGACTTGTGACCCTGTGAGGAGGACACATCAGGACAGAGGGCTCTTTAGACAATTTTTGCTGAAACCAGGTGAGAGATGATAATGGCCTCGGACCAGGGTGGTGGCAGTGGCAGAGGGAAACACAGGGACAAGAGACAGGTTTTGGGAGGCTGACCGGACAGGACTTGGATGTGGGCTAAGGCAGAGGGCCAGGTGCAAAATGACCCCTGGATTCTTGCTGTGAGCAACCAGAGGATGGTTGAAGCTCTTTACTTGAAAAGAAAACCCTGTGGAGAATTCACAGAAGCGGGAGAGAACCTCCCAGGGCCATGGCTGAGGTGATGGGGAAGGTTGTTAGAAAAAGACCCATGATGCCCCCTGGCATGGTCTGGGAGAGCTAGATTGTTCTAGACAGGTTAGGAGGTGTCACCCAAAAGGAAAAGTGTGTATGTTTGTGTGTCAGTGGTGGGGGGTGGGGGGACACTGCAGGCAGAGACATATTCATGGGTTTAGGGCAGGGGTTCCCAAACTACGGCCCCCTGAGGCCATTTATCCGGCCCCCGCTGCATGTCCGGAAGGGGCACCTCTTTCATTGGTGGTCAGACGCAAAGCGCGGCATCAGTCACGTACAGTACTACTTCCGGTGACACTGGACGCACGCATCACGGCTCCGGAAGCACGTCATATCACTTGTTACGGCTAGCAGTGACAAATATGGAACTGGACATTGACCATCTCATTAGCCAAAAGCAGGCCCATAGTTCCCATTGAAATACTGGTCAGTTTGTTGATTTAAATTTACTTGTTCTTTACTTTAAATATTGTATTTGTTCCTGTTTTGTTTTTTTACTTTAAAATAAGATATGTGCAGTGTGCATAGGGATTTGTTTATAGTTTTTTTTATAGTCCGGCCCTCCAACAGTCTGAGGGACAGTGAAGTGGCCCCCTGTGTAAAAAGTTTGGGGACCCCTGGTTTAGGGGATCTGAAGCTTATACAGTTTGGGTCCTCTTTAAGAGAAAGAATACGAAAAAGAAAAAGAATAAAAGGTACAGGCCTCAAAAGGGGTCTGCACAAGGTATACTTCGCCAAGTTTCAAGGTAAGTCGCCTGTGGTTGGGGCCCTTGGAGACTCGGAGAGGAGAAGCAAAGGGAAGGAAGTGTTTGGTAGGCCAACTGTGGACCCTGAGAAAAGGCACAGATGTGTCTCAGGAGAGAGGCCACCAGGGAGAAGCCCTGTGGTTGGGGCTGGCGGGAAGAATAATAGCTTTGAAAAAACAATGATGGCTTAGTTTTTAGACTTTTCTTGTTTCGTACTGTAACTCCACTTCTCCCTCCCCCCAGTGTTACCAGACCTTAGTATAAAGTTCAGGAATAGGAGGGATCTTCCTTGAGGAAGGGCCCACACCTCTGGCGGCAAACTAGCACCCAGGGATGAGGGGCTCCAGGTGAGAAACACTGACTCTGCCGGGGATTCCTGGGGCCATTCCACTGACTGGGAGACCGAGGAACCGCCTGGAAGATGGGAAACTCCAGGCCATTCGGGTTGTGGGATGCAGGGTTTTGGGATGCAGGGCTGCAGGGATACAGGGAGAGGTGCAGGGAGGAGTAGGTGTGAGGAAGGACCGGCTCCCCGAGGTTGCGAGGTGAGGTGGGCAGCACGTACCCATGGTGGCAGAGAACATGACGATGCCCAGCACATTCATGCCTTCGCTGGTGCCAGGCTCTGACTTGTAAAAGACTTCGGGTGGCGGGGTCAGGTCCAGGGCGAAGTTCTGAATGTGAGAACCATTCTCTTCCTGGACCCCGTAGATGAGAATCTGCCGAGATGGCGCCTCCTCCGATGCCACTTTGGGGGACTTGACAATGGGCGTGGTCTTGGTGCGGTACTGGTGGGTGACACCCCAACCAGGAAGGAGTCAGGGTCAATGTTGTTATTAATACCAACAACAACAACAATAATAACATCTTGGAAGTGCATTTGCATCCACTCATGAACTATTTGATTGACAATTACCCTGTGAGGTAGGCAGGACAGGGATTATTATCAATATTTTACCAAAAAGAAAACCAATTCCTTCATCTATACACTACCTAGGCATGCGTCTCTCTGCCCTTCTTCCTTCTTCTTCCTTCTAAGCATTATTACACCCTTCTGGGCCCCTCTCTAACCAGCTGTTTCTCTCTTTCTTCATCTACCCAGGTAATTCTCCATTCACCTGCTATACCTTCCAACCAATTCATTATTCATCTAACAGCCAGCCAGCCCTGCCTTCACTGACGGACACTTGGACCTTCCATAAGCACAATTTGCTTTATTGCGCTTCGCTGACGTTGTTGTTATAAACTGAAAACAAGACCCTCCACCAATCAAAAGATTACTACTTGTTTTATTGCTATATTCATTTTATTGTGGTAGCCTGGGACAAAACCTGCAGTAGCTCTATGTAAGCCTGGATTTGGAAAGCTCAGCTTGTCCCAAGCCTTCTTGGGGAGATAAGCTCCCAGCTGGGAAGAATTCAGTCGCTGAGCTGCCTACCTTTCCCCCTCTACCCCAGGGCATTTCTGGGTCTTCCCCTCTCATTCCTCAGGCACTGGGACCCCAAACAAGAGAGTCTCCTGTCCTCCCAACACCACGGTATCAACAAGATAAGCCTTGAGCAAGGGGGAGGAGCCACTCGGGAAATACATGGGATATTAAGTTTTTGTGCTTCAGTTTCCTTAACTGTAAAATGCAGGTCATAAGTGAGATAATGCAGGGTGGGCAAAAGTAAGTTTAGGGTTGTTCGTATGGAAAAATATGTAACACAAGAATGAATAACAATACAAGAATAAACTTTGTTCCATGTTCTCAAAACTGTAAACCTACGTTTGCCCAGCCCTTTCTATGTCAAGTGCTTACAACAGTGCCTGGCATATGGTAAGCCTTAAGTAACCATTATTGCTATCATCACCATTATCATCTTCATTCCACTATTGAACACTCTGTGCCAGGTTCTGGGGATACAAAAATGATCCAAAAATGATCTCAAGGAATTCTTCCTTGAGAACCTTGGAGAAGGAGGGATTTACTCTACCTGAAAGAGTCACTTAGCTTCACAAAGAAGGTGACATTTGATTTGGGTCTTGAAGAATAGGTAGGAGTTTGCCAAAAGAAGAAAGGGCATTCTGGGTAGGTATGAAGTATAGAAACAAATATTCCTCCTCCTCTCCCACACCATCAGTGATTCCCCATCACCGCTGGAATAAATTCCAGACCACATAGTCTAGCATTTAGAGTCCTGCCCTATCTTGCTCATTTCATAGTTGAAGACACAAGAATTTAGCTCAAAGTTTCACAATTCCGTATTCGGGAGCCTCCTCTACCAACCCTCAGCCACCTCCTTTATGTCCTCAGACCTAAGGCAGGGCCCAGCATAGGGAAGGGGTCAGGAAATGCCTGTGGAATTACGTCAACCAACCACTCAACATCTTAGAAACTATTAGCAGTGCAGACAATGATTGGTACACAAAGATGTTTACCAAAAATTTTAGAAAGG
This sequence comes from Saccopteryx bilineata, assembly GCF_036850765.1. Taxonomy (NCBI): domain Eukaryota; kingdom Metazoa; phylum Chordata; class Mammalia; order Chiroptera; family Emballonuridae; genus Saccopteryx; species Saccopteryx bilineata. The sequence goes on along the minus strand of NC_089492.1, from coordinate 248,745,946 downwards.
CAAAACTTTGAAAATCACCTGCAGGACCACCAAAAGGGGGATGGGTAAATTATCACCACAAATATTGTATTAAAAAAAGAAACAATCACTGGGAAAATGCTAACGATATAAAGGGAGCGGGGAAATAAGAAAGCAAGATGCACAGTGTGCATGCACTACGAGCCTAATTTCAGTCTAAGAAACATTTGTTTAGAGGAAAACAGACTAAAAGCATACCAACTACTACCACCATGGCTAGGGGCTGAAACTAACGATAATTTCTATTTTCTGTTTTATATTTTTTAGCATTTTTCTCATATTTTATAGTGAACATTACTACTATTCTTATTGAGGGGAAATGATTGTTTTAAAGAGAGAAAACAAGCTTAGAAGCTGATAGGCCTAGTTTACCTACTAACTAGGCTATCATTTACTAGAGGTATAACCTTGGGCAAATCCTTTAATCCTCCGAGCTTCAGTTTCCTCATCAGGAAAGGGGTTGACCTGACCTAAGGGCAGGTTATTTTGAGGATAGGAGCGAGGGCAATGTCAGCCCTGCTGTGGACCTAGAGTGAGCAGCGAGCTGTACTGTGGAGCTTCACCTGCATAGCTTTTCTTCCTGCAGAGCTGGAGCCCAGAGCAGGGCTATGGCCTCAGGAAGCTCTGAGGATCTCTGTGCCCCCTCTTCCCTCCCCTCTAGCTAGCATCCTGCCCCCAGAAGATGGGAGACTTGCTGGTAAACCTGTCAGTTTTCAGTTAGGCCCAGGCTGGCCCTGCCTGACACCCCTCCATCCCTTAGGGACCTACTCACCTGTTTGAATGTGGCTTCTACCAGGTTGGCTGGAAACATATTCCTGGAAAGAGAGTCAGGATTTATGGGTTTCCAGAGCCTGGGACAGGAGGGCCCTTGGGATCATTTGAACATCTCCCTTGGCAGTAGGGCCCTCCATTACCCAGCACCACCTCCCTTTGCAGCCTCACCTCCTCCCACCAAAGCCATCCCCAGTCCTTAAAGCTCCAACACCAATTGCATACACTCTCCTAAACATGCTGCATACTTTTCTGCTCCAGTCTTCTGTTCACACTGTTCCTTCTACCTGAAATGCCCTTCCTGCTTCTCTAACTCCCACTCCAATCAGAGGGCAAGCCTTTTCTGACTGTTCTAGGTCGACACTGTGGTCCCTTCTCGAATCACCTACTCTCTGGCGTGCAGCGTGGCACTGGCTCACACGTCTGCCTCCCCCCAGACTGGCTTCCTTGAAGGTGGCACGTGGTTGTTCATATCTTATCTGTGGCGCCAAACCCAGGACCTGGCACATCAGTGGGATCATTCTTACTGTTATTTTCATAAAGCTAATGGAGGAGGGTTTCCAGTTCTACCAGATATAAAAACATAGCATAAAGACATAAATCAAAACAGTGAAAAACTGCCTGACCAGTGGTGGCGCAGTGGATAGAGCATCGAACTGGGATGGGGAAGACCCAGGTTCGAGACCCCGAGGTTGCCAGCTTGAGCGTGGGCTTCTCTGGTTTGAGCCAAAGCTCACCAGCTTGAGTCCAAGGTCGCTGGCTCGAGCAAAGGGTCACTCGGTCTGCTGTAGCCCCCTGGTCAAGGCACATATGAAAAATCAATCAATGAACAACTAAGATGCTGCAATGAAGAATTGATGCTTCGCATCTCTCTCCCTTCCTGTTTGTTTGTCCTGTCCCTCTCTCTGACTCTTTCTCTCTGTCAAAAACAAAACAAAACAAAACAAAAAAACAGAAACTGACCCAACCATCAATAGAAAAATAAATGTAGTGGAACCTGTAGCTTGGAACAGAACCTACACCACCTAAATATTTTATTTTATTTTTGAGGAAAGAGAGAGAGAGAAGAAAGGAGAGAGACGAGAAGCATCAACTCATGCGTGTGACACATTAGTTGTTCATTGATTTCTTCTCATGCGTGCCTTGACCGGATGGGGAGTGGAAGGGGCAGCTCAAGCCAAGCTAGTGACCCCTTGCCCAAGCCAATGACCTTGGGCTCAAGCCAGTGACCTTGGGATATATTGATGAGACTGTGCTCAAGCTGGTGACTTCAAGGTTTCAAACCTGGGGCCTCAGTATCCCAGGTCAACACTCTAGCCACTGCACCACAACTGATCAGGCCCACCTAAGTACAGTACAGTATCTTATAGTTGACAAAAGTTGCTTCACAAAGCAGTGAAGAAAAGAAGAATTCATCATACAGAACTGTACAGCTGACCAACTATTCAGAAAAATCAAAATCAGATCCTCATTTACACTGTGTACCCAAATAAATCCCAGGTGGTTTAAAGGAATAAATAATTTTTAAAATGCAACCAAAAAAAGCTAAAACAAAATATAGATTAATATTTTATCAGATCTCAGGATATGGAAGGACTTTCTAAGAACAAAATGAGCAATAAAAATTAACAAATGTTGCCCTGGCCAGATAGCTTGATTGGTTAGAACAGGGATTGGGAAACTTTTTGGCTGAGAGAGCCATGAAAGCCACATATTTTAAAATGTAATTCCGTGAGAGCCATACAACGACCCGTGTACGTTAAGCATTATCCAATAAAAATTTGGTGTTGTCCCGGAGGACAGCTGTGTTTGGCTCCAGCCACCCACAACCATGAACATGAACGGTAGGAAATGAATGGGTTGTAATACATGAGAATGTTTTATATTTTTAACGTTATTATTTTTTTATTAAAGATTTGTCTGCAAGCCAGATGCAGCCATCAAAAGAGCCACATCTGGCTTATGAGCCATAGGTTCCCGACCCCTGGTAGAACATTGTCCCAAAGTGCAGAAGTTGCCGGTTCAATCCCCAGTCAGGGCACATACAGGAACAGATCGATGTTCCTGTCTCTCTCTCACTCTTTCCCTCCCTTTCTCTAAAATCAATAAAATTAACATTTAAAGAGTTAACAAATATTTCTACATTAAAATTAAGAATTTTGTAAGTGCACTATGGTATCCTGGATTGGGTTCTGGGATGGAAAAAAGAACATTAGAGGAAAAACTGGTGAAATCCAAATAAGGCCTGACCAGGTGATAGCACAGTGGATAGAGCTTCGACCTGGGACACTGAGGACCCAGGTTCAAAACCCCAAGGGATCGTCAACATATCCCAAGGTCGCTGGCTTGAGCCGAAGGTCACTGGCTTGAGCAAGGGGTCATTGATTTGGCTTGAGCCACCCCTCCTTGCCCCCCATCAAGGCACGCATGAGAAGCAATCAATGAACAACTATAGTGCTGCAACTACAAGTTGATGCATCTCATCTCTCTCCCTTTCTGTTTTTCTCTCTCTCTTGCAAAAAAAAAAAAAAAAGAAAGAAAAAAAAATCCAAATAAGTTTTGTAGTTCAGTTAATAATTCTACTAATTTAATTTTAGTTTTAACAAATGTGCCACTTTTGTAAATGGCTAACCTCAGGAAGATGGGTGAACGGTACGTGAGAACTCTGTACTATCTTCACAACTTTTCTGTAAACCAAAATTATGTCACAATAAAAAGCTAATAAACTAAGAAACTCTGTAGGACACATTACAATACAAATAAAATTCTAATGCAAACTGCAAACTGGGGGAACTGTATGACAAAGTGTTATCATGCTACATCTATAAAGAGTTTTACAAATCTTGTCCTTGTCTCCGGGCTCACTGTCTGTCTGCTCTCACCAGAACATCAGCTTCCCGGAGGGCAGGGATCTGTGTTTTGTTCATTGCAGGTTCCTAGATCCTGGAAGGGTATACCCGACATGTAACAGGCACTCGTTAAATATTTGCTGCTGCATAAATAAATGACCACAGAGACATTAATATCCCAATAGAAAAGCAATTGAAAATCATAACCAGGCAATTCACTTTACCAAAGAAGAAACATAAGTAGCTCCAAAAGCTTTTTAAAAATGTTTGGCTTCATCAGTAAATTAAAGGCATTCCTACCCTCAAACTGGTAAAGGGTGTTTCCAATGATAGTACAGCCCTGGTCAGGTAGCTCAGTTGTTTAGAGTATCATCCCGACACACCAAGATTGCTGGTCCAGTCTCCAGTCAGCGTGATGTCTCTCTCACACACATAAATGGAGTTATATATGTGTATGTGAGTGAGCATTATTTCTTAACTTTGCACCCCAGCAGCCACTGTTGGGAAGCAGCAACTATCACTTTTTTCAGTGGTGCTAAAATAAGGTTCAGTGTAAGCATGTGGTCAGAAGAAAAGGGCTTAGAATGAGCTACCAAGGCAGAAAGCTGGGGAAGGATTGGCCCTGCTTTTCCCACTAATTTTGGCTTTGTTACAAAGGAGAAAAGAAGCGGAATGAAGAACTGAGCTTCCAGAGGCTCAAGTGAGGCTTTAAATCTGCAAGTTATGAGCAGATTTCTGCCACAAGACTAGCAGCTGCCTGCAAGGGTTTTTGACATCAAGCGGACCCCACAGCACACGCCAGGCGCACAGCCTGCCAGAGTGCATGGCCCACCAGCCCAGTGCTCACAACCAGAGTGGAGGATGCCCGCGCTGAACTGACTGATCATGGTCTGAAAACATCTCCTGGGTACATCTCCAGGACGTTCCAGAGACTTATAAGGAAGTTTTCTTATGTAACTTAGTGGAAAGGTTGCTTCAGCCTGAGGAGAAACTAAGAACATTCAAAAGCTCGTAAGAAACCTAATGGAACATACCTAGTATGTACAACTTCCTTTAAAAGTTTATACTGTGTGTGTTGGCAGGGATGGCTAGCTGCCTAACCAGTCTCCAGTCCCTCTCCTTCTGTACTAGCAAAGCCCTGGGACATTATGGAGACCAACAGGGCCATGCCATCAAATCCTGTTTCCCAGCCTCTCTTGCCAAGGAGTGGTCAATTAGATGTAGGTGGGATTCACTGGGTGGTTTTCTGGAAAACTCTTGAAAAGGTGTCACTCAGCCAAGACTCTTTGGTCATTTCCTCCAACTTTCCTCTCTCTGCCTGGAACACAGACATAAACCAGAGCTTCAGGAGTCTTGTTGGACCATGGGACACACAGCCCAGTACTAAGCACAGTAAAGCACACAGGCGGAGGAAGCACCTGATGACCACGAGCAGCCCACCTCTGGACTGCTTATTTGGGAAGAAACACAAGGCTTTACCTTACTTAAGCCTCTGCTGGTTCAAGTTTTTCTTAACTAGCAGCCAAAAGCATTTTTTTTTTTTTTTGTGACAGAGACAGACAGAGAGAGGGACAGACAGGGATCAACAGGCAGTAATGGAGAGAGAAGGGAAGCATCAATTCTTCATTGTGGTTCCTTTAGTTGTTCATTGACTGCTTTCTCATATGTGCCTTGATGGGGGGGGGGGCCTACAGCAGAGCGAGTGATCCCTTGCTCAAGCCAGTGACCGTGGGCTTCAAGCCAGTGACCTTTGGGCTCAAACCAGCAACCATGGGATCATGTCTATGATCTCACTCTCAAGCTGGAGACCTCGCACTCAAGCCAGATGAGCCCACACTCAAGCTGGCGACCTCAGAGTTTCAAACCTGGGTCCACAACGTCCTAGTATGATGCTCTATCCACTGTACCACTGCCTGGTCAGGCCAAAAACAATTCTTCCTTTTTGTGTATTTTTTCTGAAGTTAGAAGCAGGGAGGCAGACAAACTACTGCATGTGCCCTACCGAGATCCACCCGGCATGCCCACCAGGGGGTGATGTTCTGCTCATCTGGGGCGTTGCTGTGTTGGGGCCAGAGCCATTCTAGCGCCTGAGGCAGAGGCCATGGAGCCATCCTCAGTGCCGGGGGCTAACTTTGCTCCAATGGAGCCTTGGTTGCAGGAGGGTAAGAGAGAGATAGAGAGGAAGGGGAGTAGGAAGGGTGGAGAAGCAGATGGGCGCTTCTCCTATGTGCCCTGAACAGAAATTGAATACATAACTTCCACATGCTGGGCCAACGCTCTACTGCTGAGCCAATCGGCCAGGGCCCAAAAGCAATTCTTAACTAATGCACATGCTAATACTAATTATGGATGGACTTATTCTGCAAATTTTAATAAAGAATTTACTTTTTATTATTAAATGGGAAAATGTATATTGGGTAAACAAGTGTGTTTAGGTTTGCTCGCTTGTATTTTGCATTGGCTCAGGGCAGCCTCTGTGTGTGGCCTGTGAAAGGCAGCAGGTGCTTGCCCTCAGCATCGCATATTACAAATTGCGGATTCCCTTCCTGCTTGGGTGGAGCCATTGTTTGCTATTGTTTGCTAGAGAAGGGGTTATTTCCCCCAGCCTGTTTTGCTGGTGAGTCCAGAGAGAGAGAGAGGGAGAGAGAGAGAGAGAGAGAGAGAGAAAGAGAAAGAGAGAGAGAGCTGAGGGGCTTGGTAGAGCCCTGCTGAGGCTGGTGGGGGTCTGTGAGTCCGGAGGGAGTTCAGAGAATGAGTTGTGGCTTGGGAGCCATGAGAGAAAAGGAAGCAGTTTTTCCTGTTTGTTTGTTTGTTCACCATTACGACACTTCAGTAAACTAAATGGCTCACCATTTTCTGGCTCCACAATTCTTTTACTGTCTACCTGAATCCAACGAGAACCTGCATCTGAATGGCCACGGCTATGGCCACTGGCCTTATAATGTACTTTTTTTTTTTGCCCTTAGGAAACCTTCCTGCTGCCCTATGAGGCCCGTGCTCCTGAAGGCAGTTACAGAATGCAGACCTCATGGGCCTTAGAGATGTTAATAGCTGAGGCCACTTAATACAGACCTACTCTGTCCTGGCACTGCCTGCTGGTCTCAGGGCAAGGCTTCCTCTCCTCACTTACTGTTTATAAGCTCCCACTGTGTGAGCTCCAAACTCACCCAACCCCATGTCCCCAACCTAGGCCCCGAAGGTGGAAATCGTTCCTTTCTAAGCACAGCTCCCAGGGGCTTCTTCCAATCCCTGAGAGCTCTAAACAGAGCCAAACCATTACTCAGTGTCTCTGGTGTTTTGATAAGATAAGATGAAGAAGAAGAAGAAGAAGAAGAAGAAGAAGAAGAAGAAGGAGGAGGAGGAGGAGGAGGAGGAGGAGGAGGAGGAGGAGGAGAAGGGAAGAGAGGGGAGGGGGAGGGGGAGGGGAGGAGGAGGAGGAAGAGGAAGAGGAAGAGGAGGAAGAAAAAAAAGAAGCTTTGATTAGTGTTTTGCTTGGTTTTTTTCTGTGAGGCTGCTCTGTCAACAGACATCAGTTTTCTGGAGCCCTGGGAAATGAATTCACGTTATGCGAGTCACCCAGGGGCACAGGCTGTTGTGTTCTTCCAGAATAATCTTTGAGAGACAGATGCATCTTCCCACCGCCAATGTGTGCTATGGACCTTATTTCTCTGTTTAGTTGGCCCCCTTATCTTCTTGACTTTTCACTTGTCACATCTGCCCCAGTTCCCAGTTCCCTGCCCTGGTCATTGTGTTCTTGTTCAGTTTCAACACATGGTGGGCATCTGCTCTGGACCAGACCAAGAGTGAGGGGGCCTCAGTGCTGTCACTGTTGGTGTCCATTGTAGGCACAGCCTCTCAGAATGTCAGAGCTAGAAGGGTCTCAGAGAATGGTTGTCCAGTCACTGTTCTCATCTGTCTGTCCCAAGATGGTGGACAGCCTGATGCATGGACTTGTATTTGCCTACCCTACCTGGTAGCTTTCAGCACAGTGTCTTCCCCCAGGGCAGGTACTTAATAAAAGTGGGCTGAGCCTGACCAGGCGGTGGCGCAGTGGATAGAGCGTTGGACTGGGATGCCAAAGACCCAGGTTCGAGACCTCGAGGTCGCCAGCTTGAGCACGGGCTCATCTGGTTTGAGCAAAAGCTCACCAGCTTGGACCCAAGGTCACTGGCTCAAGCAAGGGGTTACTCGGTCTGCTGAAGGCCCCCAATCAAGGCACATATGAGAAAGCAATCAATGAACAACTAAGGTGTCACAACACGCAATGAAAAACTAATGATTGATGCTTCTCATCTCTCTGTTCCTGTCTGTCTGTCCCTGTCTATCTCTCTCTCTGACTCTCTCTCTGTCTCTGTAAAAAAAAAAAAAATGTGGGCTGAGTGGAATGGCTTGACTGCACCCTCTCCCAGGGCAACCCCTGCCTCCAGTCACATCCTGTCCCCTCAACCCTGCTCCAATCCATTCTTCCCAAACCCAACCAGCTTCTTGTTTCTAAAGCCTAACAGCCAACCCCTTGGCCTGGAGTCAGGTTCTTCAAGGCTGAATTCTGCACTGTGCTAACCTCATCTCCCAGAATGTGCTTCCAGAAACTTCTGCTCATACTCTGCAGCCCCCTACTCACTGGATTCCTCTGTTTCAGAACCAGAGAGCTAGAAGGCTCCTTGAAAACTACTGGGGAAACTGAGACCCAGAGAGTTGGACTGGACTGCCCAGAACCACACAGAGAATTATTGGCAGAGCTGAGACAAGATCTCACATCTCCAAGGATCTGGTTCCTCGCCCCAGGAAGCATGCATCTCCCCCTGCAGCCCATTCTCTGCCTAAGAAACAATGACAATCACCCAGCTTTGCAAAAACAACTTGCCAGGGGCTGAGAGCAACTGGGGAAAATGCCTCAAACCAGAAGATCAACTTTCAGCATGTGAAAAGGCACCAAGGGCAGGAACGGCTCCTGGAACATTTGACTCTGACACGTGCACCCCATCCAGAGCCCTCAGCCTCTGAGCAGGGGAGGCAGTGGTGGGAGGGTGGGGCTCCCTGAGCAACAACAACTCCTTCCACCATGAGGGAAGGCTGTTTCGAATCATAGAATCCAAGAAATGATGAATCATAGTCACCAAATCTTAGAAATAACAGCTCTTAGAAACGAAACTTCTCAAAAATTCTCTTCCTTTGGCTCCCAGGACATCTGTCTGCTCTTGTGGTTCTCCTGGCCCTCAGCACACTCCTACCATCAGCCCTGCAGCCCTCCAGTGTGGCCAGGGACCACGGCTTGCCCGGCTTCAGTCCCACGAGCTCAGCACCGTTCCCCCAGCTCCGGGCTGGTCCCTCTTCTCCCGTGGATTCAAACCCCAACTCCATTGATGACCCCACAGACCAGTGTGCATTCATTCCACAAACACTTCACTCCACTGTGTTAGCTGCTGTTCTAGGCTCCAGGAAACTGCAGCCTAGCCCTCCTGGAGCCAGAGAAATAAAGAAGTACCTAGGCATGACAATGTCAGGGAATAGTAAAGGCTATGAGGAGAAAGTGCCAGGGGCTGGTGGCCCCTCTGAAGAGGTGACACAGAGCAGAAGTGTACATGGAGTGAGAGAAGGAGCCACGTGCCTTCTGCAGGAAAGGCCACCCGGGCAGAGGCCGCGGTGAGGACAAGGCATGCCCATGGAGCCCTGACGCCACCTGGAGGGATGGCACGATTGCAGCGTGGCCGGAGCAAGGGGAGGGAGAGTTGGAGCAGAGGTCAGAGGCCGACCTGTGTGTGGCGGGAGGATCACGAAGGGCCTGTAGGTCAGAGAGAACAATGGATTTTGTTGACATGTGATGAGTTGGGAACAGGTTTTTTAAATGGTCCCTCTGGCTGCTGTGCCAACAGACTCAGGAAGTAGAGAGAAAGCAGGGTAACGTTGGTGGACACTGGAGTGAGAGGTGCTGGAGGTCTGGGTGATGGTGAAGTGGTAGAGAGGGACAGAAGGGACAAAGCTTGAGGTATTATATTGAAGGTAGAGCTGACAGAATTTGCAGACAAATTGGATACAAGACATGAGAGACTCAGAGACATCAGGCTAAGATGGGCAGGACTGAACAAAGGGCAGATGTATGGGGAAAATCAAGAGTTTAGCTTTGTTGATGTGTTAATTTTGAGATGCCTTTAGACATTCATATGTAAAAATCTGAAGTATAGGGGACAGGTGTCCAGGCTGGAAAAAAAATTTGTCAGCATCGGTGTACAGAAGGTATCCATTGCCAGGGTCCCGGGTGAAATCACCCGGCAAGTGCATGTGAATACAACACACCTGCCCGGGGCTCTGCCTGGCTCCGGACCCTGCGGCTGAGAGCCGCACAACAGGAACAAAATTGCAAGTACCTTTGTGATCCTTAGTTCATCACACACCTCGTAGGATAAAAGAGAACCCAAAGAACAGAGAAGTGGAGGGAGTTCGGTAGATTGCATTGATGGCCCCCGTTAATGACGCCCTGTGCCTCGTAACGTTGTGGTCCCCTCCCACCCTGAGTCTGGGCATGCCCACATGACTGGCTTTGGTCAATAAGATGTTAATCAACTTGACAGAAGCAGAGACTAGGAAAAACACTTGCATGTTTCTATTTCCTCTCCCATTCCTCTACCTTCATCGTAAGAATATGCCCAGGCTAGCTCTCTCTTGGAGACCTGTCACCACCATGAAATAAATCCAGGCTGGCTGCTGGAGGATGTGAGACCACGGGAGCACAGTTGAGTTATCTCCGCCAAGGTCATCCTAGATGAGTGGCTCTCCGGTTGAGTGACCAGCTGCCTGTGGACACACACCCTTCCAGCTGCCTTACAGACTCAAAGTTGTTGTTTTAAGCCACTAAGTCTTGGGTTGGTTTGTTACCCAGGAATCAATAGTTGATAGAGAGGGTGACGAGGGAGTAAAGGGGGTGGGAGGGATGGAGGAAGGAAGAAAGAATTGTGTGCTGGGCATCTATCCCCATAGGGGAGGAGAGGAGTGTCCCTTAGGATTTGAGGAGCATCCGGCTGGTGCCTGACTCATGTCCCAAGGCCCTGGGAAAGGCCTGAACTTCCAACAAAGACATGTATGTTTCCCATGGGCCAGATGTGGACCTTGCAGAAGAGATCCTGCCTAAGATGATCACCCAGGTGACCTCAACAGAGGAGTGGACCAGAGGTCAGGCCTGAGGAAGGCGTTAGAATCAGCCAGATGGAGCAGGGATCACCCAAGTCAAGGGAATAAGAGAGACACCTCTGCAAGAGAGGCTCCAAAGAACCCACAAAAGCACCCCTGAAGAAAAACAACTTGAGAGTGCCTATCCTAGCTCACTCTACCATCAGTGGAGGAGGACCTTCTAGCCTACTTTCTCTCCTCTCTCCACTGGCCCAGCCCCAGTGCTAGCAACAGGGGGTAGGTGGAGCAAGAAGGAGAAGAACCTACTATGATCTTTCCACTCCAAGTTTCCAAGTTTGAATCAGTTGGAAGGGGCTTAGATAGGATTCATTTTAAATTGGATGAGTCTGAACTTTTCATTTTCTCTGGACTGGATTTTTTTTTTTTTTTTGTGGCAGAGACAGAGAGAGTCAGAGAGAAGGACAGATAGGGACAAACAGACAGGAAGGGAGAGAGATGAGAAACATCAATTCTTCATTGTGGTTCCTTAGTTGTTCATTGATTGATTTTTCATGTGTGCCTTGACTGTGGGGCTACAGCAGACCAAGTGACCCCTTGCTCGAGCCAGCAACCTTGGGCTCAAGCCTTGCTCAAAGCAGATGAGCCCGCGCTCAAGCTGGCAACCTCGGGGGTCTCAAACCTGGGTCCTCGGCATCCCAGTCTGATGCTCTATCCACTGCGCCACCGCCTGGTCAGGCTTGACTGGATTTCTTATATCTGAGATTGGCAAGAAAATAAAAGGGATTGGAAGGAGTCCACAGAGCAATTTGATGGGGCTTCCTCTTGAGCCCAATAAACTACTTCCAATGTGTTGCTTCCTCGGGCTCTGTCCCGGTCCTGCCTTCCTCACTCACACTGTGCCAGGAGACAGCTGCAGCACCAGGGTCTACCCGACACCCTTACTCTGCTGATTTTCCAACCACCTTCTCCAGGACAGACTCTCCCATGAGATTTGGATGCACTAGCCAACCATCAGCTGACACCTCCTCCAGATGTCCTGCTCTGGCAGGACACCTCTGGCATGATGACCACGCTGCCATCCACTCAGGTGCTCCCACCAGAAGCCTTCATGCCATCAGCACCGCCCTCTCCTCTACTCTCCCCTCCATTTCCCCGGCTCCTGCTGACTTTCCCTCCTGAGCAGGCTGGCAGTCTGCCCTCTTCCCTGTGCCTGCGCCACCACCCTGGCCTGTCCTTGCCTCTGTCTTCCCTTCCTAGCCTGCCCCGCCCCTCGGTCAGGCAGAGTGAGCCTTCTGAATTGGATCATGCCACTCCTGTGTTTGAAACCCATTTCAGGACAAAACACAATTTTTGGCCTGGTTCACATGCTCTCTATGGTCCAGCCCCACCGACTTCCCCAGCGATTGTTTACTCCCCCCCCCCCCCCACCTCATGCCAGTCATGTTGAATGGGCTGTGAGTTCTCCCCACAACACTGCTTCTCCACTCAGGACCTGTACACAGCTGTTGCTGTGCCCCTCTCCCCACTCCTCCCATCCTTCACAGCAGCAGCTTTGCCTCCTCTGACCCTGCTCTCCACCCAACCCCCACGTCCTCTGTGTCTATTCATGGGCTTTTTTTCTCCTCCCAAGGTAGGGCCAACATTGGTGAGGGAGCCAGAGAGGGGAGAGACGGTCTGTAGGGAGTCCGGGAAAGGGGAGCCAGACGTGGATATATTGCAGGATCTGCGGCACTTTCCTGGGAGGGGAGTGTGTGAAATAAATGATTAGCAGAGCCCATGTGGCTCAAGCAGGGGTGGCGCAGGGAGGAGAGCATTGCTCCTGGCATCAGAAGCCTGGGTTGAGTCCTGGCTCCACGATCTACCTGCTGGATGACCCTGGAACAGTCACCTCATCTCTTTGAGTCTCGCTCTCATCTGTAAAAAGCAAACCAAAAAGGAAAAGGGCCGTGGAGCGGGGAGGGGAACATGACTGCTGGCCTTCCACCTGGGAGGCTAGGTGTGCACAAGCAAGCTCAGTCAGTCAGCAAGCGCACACTGGTGACTGCTCTGTGCCAGGCCGTGTCCTGGGGCTGGGCTCCGGGAGGAGGCCCCCGTCCTGCCCTGGAGGTGCTCTCAGCCAGATTGGGACAGACAGCGCAGTGTGAGCCCAGAGGCTGAAGGAGCACAGAGTGGCCTCTGTGGCTGCCTTTCTGTTACCGTGAGTAATCAAGAGCAGACACTGAGCATCCTCTCCCCACACCCGATCCTGCCCTCTAGTAGGCATGGGGCTGGGCCTGTGGAGCCAGCTGCCCCAGCCCGGGCCTGGCATTCCCAAGCAAGCTGCTGGTGGCAAGGGTTACCGGATGAGGTCCAGTAGGGCGTCGGCTGAGCTCATGATGGGCTTCCCACTCTGCTCCGTTGTCTCTTTCTGCGCCGCCCCACCTGGGTGGATGATGGAGACCATCACGATGCCCACGATGACTGCCATGAAGGTGGTCCACAGATAGTATGCCACAGTGAGGATGCCCAGGCGGCTGGAGGTCTTGGCATCCAGGGAGGCGAGGCCAGATATCAAGCTGAGAGGGTGATGTGGGTCAGGGTCTGTGAGTGGGGCAGGCCCTGGGCGTACCCACTCTTGCTCCCCTTCTGGCTCTTCCCAGGACCCTCACAGTGCCTAACTCCTACCTACTCGGTAAGACCAAGTTCAGTGGCACCTCTTTGGTAAAATCTTTTTGGACTACCTGCATTTCCCCCAAAGTGAGGAGCCCATTGGGTTTCCCATAGCCTCTAGCGTCCTCTGTCATGACCTAGTTGTCACTGTCTGTTTACCTGTCTGTCTCTCTTATCAGATTGAAGACATGTGAGAAGAGGGATACATCTGACTTCTCTGTGGGTCCCCAGTGCCCAGCATGATCTCTTGATGCAGTAGGTATTTACTCAGGCTCGCTGAGTAAACTAATGAATGAGTGAGTGAATGAATGAGTTAGAGCAGTGGTCCCCAAACCCCGGGCCGCGGACCAGTACCGGTCCATGGGCCATTTGGTACCGGTCCACAGAGAAAGAATAAATAACTTACATTGTTTCCATTTTATTTATATTTAAGTCTGAACAATGTTTCTTTTAAAAAAAAATGACCAGATTCCCCCTGTTACATCTGTCGAAGCCTCACTCTTGACACTTGTCTTGGTCACATGATACATTTATCCGTCCCACCCTACAGGCCGGTCCGTGAAAATATTTTCTGACATTAAACCGGTCCGTGGCCCAAAAAAAGTTGGAGACCAATGAGTTAGAGCCCTGGTCTGGGAGTTGGTACTTAGTCCTAGCTCTGTCCATTGGCTATATGGCCTAAGGCAAGCAAGTCACTCCCTCATCCTTGGGCTTCAGGATCCCTGTCTATAAAATGGGACCATGGTTAAATTTTCCCTGAAAGGTGCCACCCTGTGGCCATCTTGGGTTAATGCCCAGGCACAGAGAGCCCTCATGACTGTGTTGAGGGGGATTATTGGTCTCTCTCTTCTTGGGTCCTTCTCACCCCTGCCCTCCCTGACCTGGTCTCTGGCCCTAGTGCAGGTCAGCCGGGAGCTACTCTCCTCATGGCTGTGGGTGGGGCAGGAAGTGAGAGATTAGTTAAGGAGATGCTCGCACTTTGCTTTGCTGCCAAAAGGATTTTTCCCCAAAGCCCTTTCATTCTTTCATATAAAGGAAGTATTTGTCTGGTTTTAATAATATAAACAAGAATGGATAATCCTTCCTGTTCCACGCTCCTCTTATCATTAGGCTACATGCAGGCAGCATCCAACATCAGGATGAGCATAGCTAGCCTTCCCCCTACCCCCCAGCTGTAACTGCTGTCGTGAGCAACCTGCTTGCTCTTCCCTGCTCACTTTAGCAAAGGCTCACTCTTTGTGAAGACACAGTTTTAGAGTCTCGTATTCCGGGAAGCCTTTCCTGATTACCAGGCAGGGTGAAGGCCCCTTCTCTGGGCTCCCACAGCCCCTGAGTTGTCCTCTGTCCCAGGCCCACCTTGCTAAGTTGCTGATTGTTTCCTGGGCCTAGGTCTGATTCAATGCTGGGTCTGCAAAACTGGGCACAGGACCCTGCTAGTGTACAGCTTGGCAGCAGTTTGCTGAAGCAAGGAGTGAGTGAATAACTGAATGAATGAACGAGTCAATGTTTACAATCTCTGTTCATCCCTGTTTGCCAAGATGGCATATGCTAGTGATGGGCTTAGGGTGGGTCTCAGACATAAATCCTGAAGGGCTTATAATGAGATTGCGTGGCCAAGGGAAATGGGGGGCCACCCTGCAATCATTATCCATAAGAGATTATCCCCAGACCAGGGCCAGCACACCAGCCCAGGGCCAAACTGTCCCCTGACCACAACAGAATCCCTCACAGCAATGTCTAACTACTTCAGGCCACAGGGAAGCCATGGCCCATGTCACACAGAACATTAGTGGCCAGCTGGACCAGAACTCAGGCCCCAGCTCCAGGTCTATCCTCCTTCATTCATGCCCACTGTTTGCTGTGCCCTGTGCCCACAGAAAGGAATCAGAATCAATCCCTGACCTCAAGTAGCTCCTGGTCTGACAAGTGCAGGGGTCCCTACACTAGGGACCCCTGCTGCACTTCTGGACGGGCACCTCTTTCACTGGTGGTCAGTGAGAGGAGCATAGTTCCTATTGAAATACTGGTCAGTTTGTTGCTTTAAATTTAGTTGTTCTTTATTTCAAATATTGTATTTGTTCCCGTTTTGTTTTTTTACTTTAAAATATGTGCAGTGTGCATAGGGATTTGTTCATAGTTTTTTTTATAGTCCGGCCCTCCAACGGTCTGAGGGACAGGGAACTGGCCCCCTGTGTAAAAGTTTGGGGATCCCTGGACAAGTGGATAGGGAAGGAGACAGACATAGGCACTAGGAACACAAGTGGACTCAAGTAACCAGTGGACAAGGTTAACAGATGCATCGGTGCCATAAGGGAGAGGACCAGGATGTGCTATCTTTATGCAGAGGAGGGAGGGATCACTTCTAGCTTGGAGGGTCAGGAAGGGCTTCCTGGAGGAGGGGTCATTTGGGTTAGTTCTTGGAGGATGAGAATTTGTAGATGTGGCAGTTGGCCAGCAGGAGCCAACAGGGAGGCTGAGAGGATGGCAAATACGGGAACACTGTAATGATTAATGTGGTCAGAGCTCGGGTCGTATTTGAGGCCTGGTGATACGTGAGGCAGAGAAGATAGACTAAACTCAGACATGTGGCGGCCTGGTGTGCCGGCAAAGGGAGACACGGGGAGGGTGGGATCTGGCACAACTCGTCTAACAGAATTGGCTGGATGTCTGAGAACGGAGAACTGAGAATTCCCTGGATTTGAGAATATCAGAGTAAACCAAAGTGTGCAGGTATTTCTAAGAGCAAAAGCTTGGGACCAACTTAAGAAATCATCAATGTAGATGAGATGAAAAGTTACAGGTATTCCTGCAGTGGAGATCTAAGCAGCCATTAGAGGTGGTGTCATCAGAAAGACTTTCGTACTTGAAGTGGCGAGAGCAGGGTACAGGACAGCTCCCAGTTCTGCAGGGAGCCCTGTGGCTCCTGGGACGGATCCCTCTCCAGGCTGGCGCTCCAGACACCCATACAGATGTGCCCGAAGGGCTGCTCAGGAGACGGATGCAGGTGAAAGTCAGGTTTTAGACAGGGGCCAAGGGTCACCCTGAGGAAGCAGAGGTCTAACACGGGGATGGTGCAACTCTGGGACAGACCTGGAGGGGGAATGGGAGGGAGTGTGGGCTCCAGATATAGTAAGAGGGGACCCCTGACTCAGGGGCTCTGGAAAGCAGGGGGCTGATGAATGAAATGGAAAGAATTCCACCACCTGGGACCCAAGCAGTTCCACCTGGAACTTCTCTCTGTCCCCATGGAATAGAAAGGGTTTCCGCACTGGCTGGAGAGAGGTTATCGACAGAGATAGGAGCAGATAGAGAGGGAATTTCTGGCCACAGCCAACAGAGCAGCCCCTGCCCTCCCCAGACTGGTGCCCACTCCAGAACCCAGCGATAAGGAAGAAAATTCAAAATCCTGCCCTTAGCTGATGGCGCTTCCTTGAGGTCCCAGACTTTTGGGCCAAGCTGTTAAAGGGATCTTTCTGAGAACCTAAAGCTGGCTAGGATAGTTTGCAAGGAGTATTAGGTCACTTGGACATGCATAGAAAAAAGCTCTAGAAAGAAAGTTTAATAATAGCTATTTTGAGGTGGTGGAATTATGGGTATTTTTTGTTTTTAATGTTTTCCCACATTCTCTATTACTAGAATGAGCATGTCTTGCTTGTATAATGGAAAACACACTCCTTGAGTACTCGGCAACCATAATTTGTCAGGGGCTTAACTGACTCTGAACACTTGAACACCCACCTAATATGATCTTCAATATCCTGAGTCAGCACTGCCCTGTCCAGTTACAACGTGAGTCACATTTGCAACTTTAAATGTTCTAGTAGTCAAATTAAAAAGAAATGGGTGAAATTCCTTTTTGCTGAAATTAATTTTAATAATACTTTAACCCAGTATATCCAAAATATTATTTCAATGTGAAATCAATATAAAAATGTCTATTAAAATGTTTATAAAACTGCTTCAGGCTTTTAAACTTAAATTTAAATTAATTTTTTTAAAGGTTCAGCTCCTCAGTTGAACTAGCCTCATTGCAAGTGTTCGACAGTCATTTACAATGATTGACAATCTTATTGGAGGGTGCCATTTCAGTTACAGATAAGGAAAATATAGCTCAGCAGGTAGAAATAACCGGCCAAGCCACCCAGCTGGTGAGTTGTTGAGTCCAGTCAAAACTGAAATGGGATTTCTGGTTTAGGAGCCCCATGGGCCTCACCCTCTCCCACAGTGCCTCTCTGTGGTCCAGACTTAGTGTAATTCCTGTGAAGAAAAAGGTCTCCTGGTTTGGCTGACCATGATTTTAATGTGACTCAGTTCACATAATGCCCTCTTTAGTACAACTCTCAGAGTTCATGACCTGCCCAATAGCCACAGCCCTCAGATTTGTGGCGGTGACCTCCCCAGCTTTGGAGGTATCCAAGTGGAGCCTGAATGGCCACCTGTTGGGATGCTTCCAGATTGAGTGGGCAGTTCCATGAGGATGACCTCAAGTGTCCCCCTGGCTCTGTGATTTACGGTGAGAAAAGAATAGACAACCTTGCTGCCCCAACTCCCAGCGTGGCTAGGTGCTCCTGGGAACCCACAAATCCCAAGGGCCCTGGGGAAGAGCCTCAGGAAGCCCAGAGGTCTGGGCTCCCTCCCAAGCCATCTCTCCACCACCCAGCGTCCAGGGATGGCAGTTCAAGAGATTGTGGTGACTGGAGAGTTGGAGCCCAGCCTATTTCAGTCTGGTAATTGCTCTACTTGCAGGGGTGGGGGAAGGGAGGCAGCAGCTGCCAGACTCCTTGTGGAGGGAGAAAAGGCACCCGTTTTCACACCATCTAACACCCTGTGGTACCCACTACTGCTTGCATACTTCACTTTGGAGGGCAGAAAGGCCACACAGACTGCTGGGGTACTCCCTGTTTGGAGTCCTCAGGAATTGTTCATACTCCTTCACGGCTCCGGGTCACTCGCCTTGTCCTCACTGGAGCTGCTGAGGATACCTCAGTTTCTCCACTACTCTTTGAATCACTGTTGTACTGGCTGTTCCTTCAGCCTGACTCTTATCTCCCTCTCCCCACACATCTTCTCAATTTTCTACTTGTCCTTTCCAAAATCAGTTTAGATATCACCTCCTTCAGGAAGCCTTCCCTGACAGCCCTCTCACCTTCCTCCCCAGGGCACCCTGTGCTTCCCAGTTCATTCCAGGGCACTCTGCCTTGTAAGCTTACCCCTGAGTCCCCAGGGCCTGGCTCTGGCACACCAGAGGCTGGCAGGAACAAGTGCTGAGGGAAGCCGTGAAGGAACCCAGTCCCCTTGCCCCTGCCCTCCCTGCTTTCCTTTCTGCTCCTCTCCTACTGCTGCTACTCATTTATCAAGTCTCCGCTTAGCACCACCTCCCTCTGGAGCCCACCAGGCTACGCCAGGCATCCCCTGTGTGCTCCTGCCTGCATCCCTCATAAATGGGAGCCCTTGGACAAGGTCCTGAGCCTCCATGTGCCTCAGTTTCCACAGGAAGATAAAATGGGGACAATGATGGTTTCGTGTGAAGGTTAATCTAGGTTTAGAATAGTGCCGGGTACATAATCAGTACGTGTACTCAATACACTTTAATTATTAGCACTCACTGTTCTGTGACCACCTGCTCCAGCAGGTGAGCCCCTCCAGGCAAAGGCCAAATCTGGCTCAGCTCTGGGTCCTCAGAGCCCAGGGCCTGGCCTACCCTGGGTGCAGGTTAGTTGATGGGTGTGATGTTAAGCCAGGGTGGAAGTCTGGATTGTTAAAATGACAACCTGTGAGCTCAGATGTCCGTAAGCACCCATTGTGGGTTCCCTGAAAACAAGTCACCTGGACCAGCTTCGGTTTCCTTGCCAGGTTTAGAGGAATGCCCCTGGCACCCTGTGTCTATGTGACGTTGAGGCATTTGGCACTAGAACTCTTGGGAACAGATGGAAACTTTTAGGAGTGACAATTGAAGACGATGTCCTCGTCTGAGTGAAGGGAACCCAACAGGGTCCCCAAAGGTGTGCTTCCAGGCTCTGCTTTTAGCCCTCCCTGTCCTGCTTGTTTTTATCAATGGCTTGGCCAAGCCCACTGACAGCATGTGGATCGGATCTGTAGAGGACAGGGAGCTGGGAGGAACAGCTAATGTGTTGGATGAGGGAGTTGGGACTAAGCAGACCCCAGCAGGCTGGGACCACGGGCCAATTCTGACATGATGAAACTGAACACGGACACGTTGGGCCATATGCATGTTGGCTTCAATTGCTGGGCGAGCACAGGCTCTCGGTTGGAAGGGGAGGGAGGCTGAGCCTCAGCAGCAGCACATGGGAAGGGGCCTCTGGGGTCTGTTTGCTTCTACCTTGGCGAGTCACCTGGGGAATGGGGCTGCAGAAGCACTGGTGGTCCTTCCCCCTGTGGGGCCAGAAGCCTGGGCAACTTGTTGAAGGGGACCTGGACCTTCCCTGACATTGAGGTCCACTGGGAAAGGACCAGAGGAGGGAGGTGTGTGTCCCACAGAGGGCGGCTGGGTAGGTGGCAGGTGACAGTGACGCAGGCCTGGAGGAGGCAGCTGAGGGGACAGGGCTGTGGAACCTGGGGAAGGGCAGACCTGGGGGATGCTGGGATTGCTGGGGAAAGCCACAGGGAAGCAGATCTCAGCTCAGCACCAGGAATAACTTTTAACAAACAGAGCTGTCCCACCTTGAAGGGAACCACCTTGAGAAGTAGTGAATTCCCAGTCACTGAAGTGTGCAGGCAACTTGCTAAAGTCACACAGTGTGTAAGTAGATTTGAACCCTGGTCTACTAGCCTGACAACATCCATATTCACAATATCCTGGAGGATGGAGCTCTGAGCCCCATGGCCAAGTCCTTGGGCTCTGGCCTCAGCTGACCTAGTCAGGGAGGCTCTCCCAAGCTGGCCTCTGGGATGCAGCTGCAGGGATTCCACTGGACAGGCAACCAGAAGGAGGCATCTGGGGTCTGTGGGAGTCCCCTCAGCTCTTACAAGCATTCTGCTTACTCCCCACCCCACCCCGGCAGATGACAGGCCCAGCAGCTGACAGCAAGTGCCACGTTAGTGCAGAATTATGCTTCCCAGATGGTCTGCTATACTCCCACCCTCAAGCCAGCTCCTTCTAAGACCTGAGGCAGGATGCCCAGACTCCCACTTGGCTGAAGTCTGGGTTATCTGGTCCCAGCCCCCCATGTCGAGAGCAGAGCAGAAATTCCTCTACTGCCTCTGTTTGCACACCTCAGAGGATAGAGAATGCTCTACCTTTATCATGGGCTAGTTATGCTTATTAGAAAGTCCTTCCTGGTGCCAGAACAAAATCTGCCTCCTGGGAAGAGGACTCCCCGTGCTGGGCCCAGCCCTGCCCTCTGGAGTCGCACAGACCCAACCTCTTTGGTTTCACTTTAGATTCCATGGTGTGTGGGGGGAGGAGCGGGGTGGGAGTGCCCGCTCAGAGTGTAGGAGGTGGGGAGGGAGAGACAGGAATAGAGGGTGGCACACAGACCACAGTTGGACATGGGCCTGGTGGGACACTCCTTCCCTGGCCCCTGGGCACCAAGATGGTGCTTGACTAGGGCTTACAAATAATAAGCTTGAACTGAATCAGAAGCAAAAGCGGGAGGAAGCACAGCTGCAGCCCTTGGAGAGCTCAGCACAGTCTGACCATCGATCATTCTCCACCACTTTCCACTGGGAAGGCTGCGTTCCCAAGGGCGATAGGGCCAAGTGCAGTTCCCAACTCCACATGAGCTGAATCCCTACCCCTCTCTTTCTCCTGAGTCAAAGAGTGTCAGGTGTGAGGGAGCCAGAGTGTCCATTCCTTTGCTCTACAGTTGTAGGTTGTCGCCTCTACTGTGAGGAACAGTTTCCTTGGGATGCTTGTCATGGCTGGTTATGACAAGTGCCAACAAGCCACGGTTAGGAGCCCAGCTCCATGAGGAAGGAAAGACACCAGCAGAGCCTATGGGTGCCCCAGTCTCCTGCTCCTCCTCCCCAGCCGGGCTCCTGGTGTCTACAGCCCCAAGGCTCTGGCTGGGCCAACCCCAGCCAGGCTCTCCCATGTCACGTGAAGCCCTCTCCAGTGAGGGTCTTGCATTCCCCACAGAGAAGAGTACAGGAGCTTTTTTAAAACCTCACCCACCTTCCCAGACTCAGAGATGTTCCTAGCCCACCCCATGTTGGACATTTACTCGGGGTGCTGTGAGGTTCCAGAGCTGAATGAGGGGGGTTTGTTGTCCTCAAAGATCTCTGCCTAGCCTGACCAGGTGGTGGCACAGTGGATAGAGCATCGAACTGGGACACAGAGGACCCACGTTTGAAACCCTGAGGTTGCCAGGTTGAGTGCGGGCTCACCAGCTTGAGCATGGGGTCACTGGCTTGAGCGTGGGATCATAGACATGACCCCATGGTCGCTGGCTTGAATTTAAAGGTCACTGGCTTGAAGCCCAAGGTCGCTGGCTTGAGCAAGGGGCCACTTGCTCTGCTGGAGCCCCCCAGTCAGGGCACATATGAGAAAGCAATCAATGAACAACTAAGGAGCCACAAAGAAAACTTGACGCTTCTCATCTCTTTCCCATCCTGTCTGTCTGTCTCTATCTGTCCCTCTCTCTGTCTCTCTCTCTCTCTCTGTCTCTGTCAAACACAAAAAAGAGCTCTGTCCAGCAGCTTAAGAGACCTGTGGCTGGACAACACAAAACCCTGGGTTGTGGCTAGGACTGAGAGAGACCAAGGGCAAGTATAGCCCAGCCTGGGCATCAGGCTAGGCTTCCCAGAGAAGGTGACTGATGAGTTGGTCCTTGAAGGATGAGTAGGAACTCTAACTGGGAGGAGGAAAGAACATGGAAGCCTGTGATGGGTGAATCGATACAGTCTGGGAGTTTTGGGTAGTCACCAGGCTAATGGTCTGACCCCACCCGCAGCCCACAGCTAGGCCATGTTTCCCCACTTGATGAGTAAGGCAGTCAGCTGACTGGGCAACAAGGCCAAAGACAGATCCCAGGGCTCCCGTCAGCGAGGTCAGCAGAGTTCTGCTAAGAATAGTTGCCCAGGGCTTGAGGGGAAGAGTCCACAAGCACAGGCCGCCCACCCTCCAAACTCCCTCTCAATCCCTGTTGGTCCTGGGCAGCCCGGAGAAGCTGCCCCCTGCACACTGGTTCCCAAACCAGACTGTGATGGCTGCTTGGCCCAGGACCATTTCCAATAAGTTAGGACGTGGGTGTTTGGGAGTTTTCTGCCAAACTAGAGTTCCTTAGGAAGGGGGAGAAGGGAGTGTTGGGTTTCTTTGGCCAAACACAATTTCCTGATTCTAAGAAAAATCAGTTTAACATTCCTACAAGAAATAGAAAGGAAAGTAGTACATACAGAGGAACACACATGCACACGACACACATGTGAAGACGCAGCACACATCCACACACAAACCCACACATGCATCTGGATTTCTTTGTTAAGATATGGAGCTTATAAAACATTCTGCCATGTTCAGCCTCAGTGAATCACAAACACATGGATTCAGTTTTCCTTGAATGATGCATGGTTTAAGAGAGTGAAGAATGAGGGGAGAGGAGGGTTTGGCAAAAAGCAAGTGGAGAACTGGAGGCCCTCGCTGGATCCAGATGCTGGTTTGACCCACCCCTGGTTCCCCGTGTTGTTTGGTCTGGGGATGTGTGAAAACAGGGCTCAGTTGACTTCTCAGGGTTAGAGGCGAACTCTGGTTTCAGTGGGGCTATAATAGAACACACACACACACACGCACGCACACACACACACAAGCACCTGCTGGAGACTGGTTTGTAAATATGCAGGTGATGTTGTGTCTGTTGTTTTTTTTTTTTTAATTTTTTAAAGTGTTTATTTTATTGACTTACAGAGAGGAAGGGAGAGAGAGAGAGAGAGAGAGAGAGAGAGAGATAGGAACACTGATTGATTTGTTCCCAAATGTGCCCTGACCAGAAATTGAACCTGGTCACAGAGCAAACCTCAGTGCTCCAGGACAATGCTCTAACCAACTGAGGTATCCGGCCAGGGTGTGTTGTGTCTGTTTTATGGCTGAGGCTAAGGATGTGCTAAATAAAAGACTCAGGTAAATGTAGAGTTCTGGGGGTAGTGATGCCCTAACAGCATATCCAGTAGCTTCCTAGATGTCTAGTGAAGGCAAAGGGCTTTGCAAACTCTGCTCCAGCCCTAAGTGGAAGAGTAAAACAGGTTATGAAGACGAGAGTGGAGCATGACAATTCCTATAACATCATGTTAAATGAAAAAGAAAAAAGCAGATGTATGCTTGCAGAAGTAACAGTAAGTATCCCCCAAGAACTTAAAAAACAGAAGTTGCCAGTATTCTTTAGGTTAAACTATAAATTAACAAAAGGATCAGAGTGGTGACAAGTGTCATTACTGGGAGAAAACAGGAAATGAAGGCTCCCAAGGCCCAAAAGGCTCAAATTTTTTAATGAGAGAAGATGTAGTTAGCATGGGACCAGTCAGCAGAAGAGCACAGAGCAGACAGCTAAGGGTGGCGAACCACTCAGCACCCATCCAAACGCCACCCACGGGGGAGGGACCCTAGTTCAAGGCATGACAATGCTGCTGAAGTACGAGCCATCAGACTATTAGTTCCTAGGCCAATGTAATGAGAGGCAGAATCTTCTAAATTTTGTCTGAGGCCTCTATGTTCATAGGTAGAGACAGCAAATCTCCTTGCAGCTGATCTTGTTTTTGGAAGAATTTTTCAAATGGAAAATGTAAGGTAAGAAGGCACACATTGTCCAGGGAAAGAGAGAGAATTGAGTGATTTTATGGAAGTGCCCCTCCTTGGGACCTTAAGATCTGCAGAGTTATGAAAAAGTACACCAATTTGCATAAGAGGCTCAGGGGCCTTCTGAGAGAAGAGACTAAGATCACAACCCTTGCAACCTATGACATGAAGTTAGGGTCCAGGTATACTTAGGGTGCCCATGATCAAGGTCTGTTGGCACTAAAGGCCCCTAGGGCTAACCAACCAGGAAGTAAAAGGGATTCAGGGCTTGACCCCAGGGAATTAAGCTCAGGGTATGACTAAGGCTTTGAGGAACAATGATTGAGCGCTTTGCTGGGATATAGGAGTCAAAGCAGGGCATCCCTGTGGCTTGAACAGGAATATGCCCCTGCAGGGGTAGTGTGCAGCCTTGAACCTGACCACGCAGGACCTGTGTTCAACAGCGACCTCGTGTGGAAGGAACCAGAGCAACAGCGCTAGTGGCAGGATGTTCCCGTTCTCTTTTTACCTACTGTAGTTGGCCTGAAGCTTTCAGTGAATGTGGTAAGCTGGCCTTGGCCTGTGGGGTGCGGGCTCGAGAGGAAGACACTGGGATTCCTGCTTGTACAGAGGAGTAGGGTCATTCAGGGCACTCAGTTCTCAAGTCAGTACATCAGGTTGCTTCTAGAGCTCAGGAAGTGTAGTTTCACATAACTCACTCAAACCACTTTCCTCCCAATTTTGGAATGGGCTGATGTTTCATTAGGTGAACACCAGCAGAAGCAGTCTCCATACACTTAGAGGCCACGATGTCAAAACACCCCAGACAACCCCATTTCGTGGCCTAGAATCACAATGGCTGTAGGGAAATACCCTGTGAGAGGCGTGTAAGAACTGAGACTGGCTTCGCGACCAGCAGACCCGCCGCCCATGGTACGTTCACTTGGGAGCATGGCTCTGAATGGAAGAGCTCCTGTCTCCTTCAAACTAGTTTTCTCACTTTTCACAGCATATGTACCTAAAGTCACTTCGGTTACATGAACATACGGTGGAACTCTACCAGGTGGGACCCCAGAAATTAACTAAAAATGGCAAACCTGGATCCACATCGGTTATACAATTGAATAAGTTTTCCTGCCAACAAACAGATTTAACCAGTGGGTTCCCCGAGCGGTGATCCTTAGGGAGAAACGCTCTGGCCGGAAACTGTGTGCATCTGCCCTCTTAGAATTTATTTATTTATCTCTGTGAATAAATAAATTGGCATTTGGGTGTTTTTAAAAGTATTTTTCAAAAGTATTTACTTTTATTGATTTTAGTGAGAGAGGAAGGGAGAGAAACAGAGAGAGAGAGAGAGAGAGAGAGAGAGAGGAACACTAATCGGGAGAGAAACAGAGAGAGAGAGAGAGAGAGAGGAACACTAATCGGGAGAGAAACAGAGAGAGAGAGAGAGAGAGAGGAACACTAATCGGGAGAGAAACAGAGAGAGAGAGAGAGAGAGAGGAACACTAATCGAGAGAGAAACAGAGAGAGAGAGAGAGAGAGAGAGAGAGAGAGAGAGGAACACTGATCTGTTCCTGCATGGGCCTGCCCTGGGGATCAAACCTCTGTGCTTTGGAACGATGCTCTAACCAACTGAGCTACCTGGCCAGGGCAGCATTTGGTTTATCTGGTCTTGTCTTGTCAGTGTCAGAGGACAAGCCTGACCAGCTCTGGAGCTCAGTCAGACAAGGTAGAGCTTGTGAACCAGTCAGCCGAGGACCACACCCAGGCCTGGTGGACTCACTACTAAGAATGGCAAAAACAAACAGGAAAAAGGAGAACAGTGACAGAATTGTGTGATGGTAGGAGGATTCCCTCCCACCCCGTTCGTAATTTGTTTATATAATTTTTTAAAGTACAAAACATCTTTAAAAGATAACTCTTGCCTGACCTGTGGTGGCGCAGTGAATAAAGTGTTGACCTGGAATGCTGAGGTCTCCTGTTTGAAACCCTGTACTTGTCCAGTAAAGGCACATATAAGAAGCAACTACAATGAGTTGATGCTTCCCACTCTTCCCTTCAATTCCTCTCTCTCTCTAAAATCAATAAATAAAATCTTAAAAAAGACAACTCCTAACATCCTTAGTTCAAATGCTATCCTGAAACTTCCCTGAATTCTGCTTCAATGGCCTTTCTATTGCTCTTATCACTTAAAAAGCACTTATTAGGCACCTACTATGTACTAGACCCCAAGATGTCCCTGTGAAAGAGAGAAATTAATATTATTTATAATTTTTTTATGGCAAGGGAGTTATCCTTCCACTTGAACCAGAAGCTGAGCAGCACCTCTACCCCACCCCACTCCGGGAACAGAGCACAAGTGGAGGTGACTTTTGAAAGACAAGGAGGATAGGGTTTCTGGCTGTTCTTGGAATAGAGGTAGACAGAAAAAGGTGCAGGGAGAGAGACAGGTGGACACACTCTAAGACAGGGGTCCCCAAACTACGGCCCCCTGTGGCCATTTATCCAGCCCCCACCGTACTTCCAGAAGGGGCACCTCATTCATTGGTGGTCAGTGAGAGGAGCATAGTTCCCATTGAAATACTGGTCAGTTTGTTGATTTAAATTTACTTGTTCTTTATTTTAAATATTGTATTTGTTCCTGTTTTGTTTTTTTACTTTAAAATAAGATATGTGCAGTGTGCATAGGGATTTGTTCATAGTTTTTTTTATAGTCCGGCCCTCCAACAGTCTGAGGGACAGTGAACTGGCCCCCTGTGTAGAAAGTTTGGGGACCCCTTGCTCTAAGGTGACCCCTGATGATCCACGCCCTTGTATAATCTTCCTCCGTGAGTGTGAGGGTAACCTGTGACTTGCTTTTAATAGAATATGGCAAAGGTGATGTGATGACACTCCTATGATTATGCTAGGTGAGATTTTGTCTTAGAAGACTGCAGAGTGAGGGATCATACTCCTGGCCTTGACAAAGCAAAGAGCCATGCTGGGAACTATCTTTGGAGAGGGCAGAAGGCAGGGAATTGCCTTGAGGAACAGAGGGGGCCTCTAGCTGATAGCCATTAAGAAGCTGGGCCCTCAGACAAACAGCCACAAGGAAATGATTTCTTCCCTGGCCAGCTCTGCAGTTGACAACACAGTCTAGTCCAGCTGACACTTTGATTGCAGCCTTGTGAGACCCCACCCACCCACCAAAGCCTGGCCATGGAAACCGGTAGGTCACTGTTTGTGGTCATTTGTTAGCCAGCAATAGATAACTAATATACGGAGAAAGAGAGAAAGAGAACCAGGAGATGGCTGAGGGGCTTACATTCCTCAGTGTGATCCTTATTTGTGATCTTGCTCCCAACTGTCAGTGAAGTTGCAAAACTTACAAACCTACTTGAAACAAGGGGTATGTGTGTGGACAGGATACTGGCGAAGGTTGTGCCTCATGCCTGGTTGTAGGAATGTGAAGGCAGAGGAAAGCAAGAGGCAGTAAGCCTAGGAATTCACGGTCAATGAGGCGGCTTCTCCAGTCTGGGCGTGGGGGACGGCTCCGCGCACAGGTGATGGTGTGTTACGTGCGGATGCATGGAACCTGGCCCACGCCCCATGAAGGCTGCAGTCCACACAGCTGTGCAGGACTCATGCAGGTTTGGACCGATGTTGAGGGAGCACCCAAGTGTGCCTGAGTCAAGGCTGACTTTGCAGAGGAAGTGCCAAGCTGTGGAGTTAAGTAAAAGAAGCAGGAGGAATGGCCCAAAGGGAGTGCCTGCTGAGAGCAGGTGCAGAGCGACAGGGCTCGGTGAAGCATCTCACCGGCCTCGGAAAAGCCTTGTGAAGCTTTAATAAGTTAGAAAAACATGTGACATCCAAAATGTATCAGGATCCATGCTGGGTGTTCATTATCATATTTCATTCTCAGAAAAACCCCGTGAGGCAAGGAGGTGTTCTTCCCATTTTGACAGAGAAGGTCATTCATTACTCAGATGCTAAGAGACCTGGTTAAGTTCACATATCTAGTGCGTGACCCCAAAGCTCCTGTTCTTCCCCTGGAGCCTCTTGCAGACTCTCAGCCACCCCCGCCTGTGCTGTCTGCTCACTGCCCTCATTGTGACCGAGGGGGCCACTACTGGCCAGGGGTAGTTTGCACTCAGCTGGGCTATGGCATGCCTACCTGAGGCAGGGCTCAAGCTAGGTGCTGGTTTGCAGTAGATCGTAGTGAAAAGAGGCCCAAGCTGGAAGGTGCCAGACTGTGAGAAGAGTGACTGAATTGGGCTCCAGCCCAAGCCAGCTGGACTCAGCGCCCTCCCCCTGGGCCTCCTTTCTCTGGAACAAAGTGTCTCTGTGACTGTCTCCCTGCCAGATGGTGATGGTGACACCTTCCAAGGCAAGCCCAGGGTCTTTTCATCCCTTGCATCAGTCTCCACTATTGCTGCCCATACTTCTTTACATCTCTTCATCCGCCTTTGCTTGTCTATTACATTTCCGTCTCTTGCAAAAATCTGTTACACTGACTACCCAGTAGAGATAAGTGTGAATGACAAAGGGGGACATGAACCTGACCCCCACAGTAGCACATAAAAATACAGTGATGTACACGGAGGAGTTGAGATGGGTCCTACGCCTTGGAAGGGGCACTTCTTGTTTAGCCTCATGAGTGGCTAGTCCAGGTAGGAGTACTGACTTATTTCTGTGTCACTACTGTACAAAACAGGGCACGGGTACCCCATAATGTGGCATGCCAGCTGTGACTGCAAATTCATTTAACTAACAATGCTGAGTACCTCCAGGGCTACAAGCAGCGTCAGCAGTGGAGACAGGTCATCACCAATCTTTATCAGTAAATGAAGAACTGGGGGGCAGAAACTTGAGCTGTGTCTTGAACATAGAATGGGACTTGACTAATTAAGAGGAAAAGAAGGCATTGTGAAAGGGGGAACAACATGGGCTAACGTGTGGAGGTAGAAGAGTTGTGGCATGCTTAGGGACTAATGAGGTGACCAGCGTGCCTCCAGAGGTGGCAGGTTCTCCTGGAAAAGGGGCTAGAGCATTTAGAGTCGTGAGTGCCAGGATTTGGGGCCCGGACTTGCAGGTTATTGGAACTAGAAGTAAATGTATGTCCTCCCAGGGCCTTGAAGCAATTACACTACAGAAGAGCCTTGTCTCCAGGGGTTACAGCTTGGAGCCCCTGGGGCCCGAAGGGCTGCAGCCCTCATGCCAGGCTCTGTAGCTCCAGCCAGAAGGCCTGATCCCAGACATCAGGGTTTGTTTTTTACTTAGCTATTAGAACACTTCTGGAACTTTTAAAACAAACACCTGCTTGGACCCCTCGGAAGTCTGGTTCTGTAAGCCCAGCATGAGGCCTGACATCTGCATTTTCAAAGCAGCTTTGGTGACTTTGTTCAGTCCTGAAGGACAATTCCCACACCAAAGTCGTTGTTCCTCAAGGACCAGGATGCCCCGTCCTGGGCCAGCCAGAGCAAGAGCTCAGGGAGCTGTGGGAGGTGGAATGATGGATGGATGGGTGGATGGGTGGATGGATGGATGGATGGATGGATGGATTATAGACCAGCTGAAGGTAAAGAAAGCAGAGTTCAGGGACATGGGGGATTGGGGCTCAGAAATGTGTCATTCCTCTCAAGAAGGTTGAACTCTCCCATAGTAGGAACATTTGAAAGCGCTGCTTTTCTTTCAATGACGCAGTTGCCCAGACTGTATAATAAACAAACAAAATGTATGAGCGCACACTGGCTTTTCTCAAGTTAGACCACATTCCATTTCCAGCCAAGAGAAAGCGCTCTGGACTGGTGGAGAGAGATCAGGCCTTGGAGAGTCCAGACTGGAACAGCTGAACAGGTCCTTAGTCACTAGATAAACTGGGTAAATTGTGGCCCAGGATGAGGAGTGCCTTAGCCAAGATCACATGAAAATCTGTGCTGCCAGTAGATCTAGGACCTAGACCTCTGACTCGCTGACTTAAGGATTTCTTTTAAGTTAAATGACTTGCCCCAGGTCACACAGCTAAATAATGGCAGAGACAGGATGGGAACCTAATTCTATTTGACTATAGGGTCCACACAGGAAGTAAGAGGCAGGAAGGATGGTGAGCAGTAAAGGATGATAAAGCCACCTAACAAGAGTCTTGTGCTCTATTTTGCAATAAAACTGGAAAGAAAGGTAGCAGGGGAGTCCTGTGCTTCCTCCATTGACTTATTTAGCTATTATGTAACTGTCCATTTTCTCATGTCTCCTTAGGGACTGAGCCTCACCCAACACTGTCTGCAGCGCCCAGTACAGGGCCCAGTAACCAGGAAGCGCAATGCATGACTATTAAATTCATTCATTAATTCACTTGCCAAGTATTAACGAGCACCTACTGTGTGCCAGGCATTTGGCTAGGTCCAGAGTAGAACTTCACCAGAATGTTGTCTCTGCCTTTTACAGAGTTTATGGTACCATGGAAGATAAAAAAAAGGGCCGAGGCAGAGAGCAGTCGGCCCTGGTGGGTGGCTCAGGGGACAGAACATTGGCCTAACATATGGACGTCCCAGGTTTGATCCCTGGTCAGAGCACACAGAAGAAGCAGCCATTTACTTCTCTTCCTCTTCCTGTCTCCCTTATCTCCCTCTTCCTCTCCCACAGCCAGTAGCTCGATTGGTTCAAGTGTCAGCTCCAGGCTGCCACAGCCTCAAGCACTAAAAATAACTTGGAACTCGAGCATGGGCCCACATGGGGTTGCTGGGTGAATCCCCATCAGGGTGCATGCAGGAGTCTGCCTTGCTATCTCCCCTCCTCTCACCAAAAAAAAAAAAAAAAAAAAGAAACTAGTCAACAATTGAATATATATATATATACACACACACACACACACACACACACACACACACACACAATGTGTGATAGTGTTGTGTGGAGTGGAGAGTCTGGAAGGAATATCAATATTGATATTAAGGAGTGTTAGACTTTATAGATGGGATATTAAAGCCTAAGAAATTTCAACATTTACAGGGTGGGTAGAGGGAGAGAACCTGAGATGGAGGCACAGAGAGCAAGCGAAGAACCAGGAGAGTGTAAGGCCGTGGGAAAGAGGATTCCAGGAGGGAAGAGATGATCAGGGGCTGAATCAAGTGTATTCGTCACTGTGGAGAGGTTATGTGAGCAGGAACTGAGAGTGGCCTCTGGCTTAGCAACATGGAGGCCACTGGTAACTTTGACAGATTCACTGGCTCAGTGAATGATCAGAAGATGCATGAGGATGAATGAGGCAACCACTAGAGTGTGTTGAGGAGTCAGGGGAAGCTTCCAGAGGGAGGGGGCATTTCAGCAGCAGCAGAGCCTTGAAGAATGTCTTGAGAGAGCTAAATATTGCCATCAAGAAGTTGACCTATGCTGGACAAGGCCTCCTTGGTGGGAGCAGAAAGTACCATTAAGTGGCCTCTGGGCCTGGGGAGCATTGTGTCCATGACACTACAGGGAAAGGAGGGAGGAACTGTCTTATTCCTCAAGAGCAGGGAGGCTGATGACCCTGCTGCAGGGCACGGAGCCTCCTACGCCCTCCAGGACTCAGAGGTTTGTCCACTTCCCTCCCTGCAGAGAAGTCCTGGGAAGTGAGGGTTCCAAACCCATGGCCTCAGAGCAAAGGGTTTTCAGATACCACCTGGAGCAGCTAGCTCATTACACATCTAGAAAAGAAAGGAGCCTTGCCCAAGGTCACCCAGCACATCAGAGGTAGAGACCAGGTGTTCCTCAGTGATTTCCTGTGGCTCTTGCTCTTGTGGGTAAAGTCTGAGTTCTGTAGCCTGGCTGGCATTTAGGGTCTTTCATGACTGAGCAAGAAACCCCTCCCAATTTATCTCCCACCCTCCCTCCCTCACACCCTGTGGTCCAGCCCATCGGAACATTTAGCATATGCAAATATACAGCCTCATCTAGTCCTCACAATAACCCTTGGGAGTAAGTGTTAATTTTCATTTTATAGATAAGGAAAGTGAGGCTCAGAGAAGTTTGATAATCTGTCCAAAGTTGCACAGCCAGTACGGTAAGCAGCTGAACCAAGATACCATCTCATGAGTGTTTCCAAAGTTATCTTTTCCAAACACCTTCCTACATTCACTGTAAAGAGATCGTCCTCTGGGAAGCAATCCATGAACCCCCTGACCCCAAGCTACCTTGAAGTCAGGTCTCATACTATAACTCTAAGTCACTTGTTTGACTCACTAAAGAGTCCATTGAATGAGACTGAAATAACTGGTGCCACTGAACGGCTCAGACTCCAGCAGTCTGTGCCACAGGCTACTGCCCATAAAGGCCCCACAGGTGCAGTCCAGCCCCTCAGCAGGCATAGGGTACCGACAGAACCTGTACAGAATCCTCTCTCCTCCTCACCCCAGCCCTCCCAGCCAACACCCTGCCCCTCACCTGGAAACCACCAGCGGTAGGATCAACATCTTCAACATCCTCATCAAGAGCTCTCCAGGAAACTGGAAGTAACTAATTTCCTGAAAACACATCAAGAGCTAAGGTTATAGCAGGCAGTGCAGACTTCTCACAGTTGCTCAGCTCTTTATAATCCTCAAAGCA
This sequence comes from Saccopteryx bilineata, assembly GCF_036850765.1. Taxonomy (NCBI): domain Eukaryota; kingdom Metazoa; phylum Chordata; class Mammalia; order Chiroptera; family Emballonuridae; genus Saccopteryx; species Saccopteryx bilineata. The sequence continues at coordinate 248,713,246 of NC_089492.1, read as the reverse complement.
CTGTTTCATGCGCACTCTCCTGTCTAGAACGTGGATGGCAGAGTCTGGGGAGAAAGCATGGACTTTGGAGCCCAACAGATTTGGGTCCTAATATTGCTCCCCGCCACCACCACCAATCTCATAACTAGCCGTGTGGCCCTAAAGAAGCTACTCAACCTCTTTGAGATTTTCTCATCTGTAACATGAGGGCGATCACCACTCCACAGGCTCACTGGCAGGCTTAAATGAGAGGATGCACATGAAACACTTTGCAGAGTTCTTGGGTGAGAGTAAACGTTCAGTAATCACAATACATAACAGCTCTTTCCACCCTGCACCATTCATTGTCTATCCTCATAAAAAACTGTCTTGGGCAGCACATGGTAAGAGGAATGAGGGCAGGGCTGCATATGTTCACACATTCATTTGACACTTCCTGCGCCAGGCATCACATTGGGTGCCCCAAAATGAATTAGGCAGTTTTTGCCTTGAAGTTCTCAGTCTACTTTATGAGGAGACTGACTCATAAACAGCCCATGGCATTCTTGAGTCAGTTTCTCCTTCTGTGTTGGGTTTGTTGTTTGTCTCCCCAGCCCTTCTCACAGCAGGTCTCTCACATTTAAAACGCTGAAAAAGAATTGGTTTGGGTTGGTGAGACCCCCTCAGTATAAAGAGCCCCTTCTGGACAGAATTCTTATGTTGGGCTTCCTCGTGGGCTGCTGGTTCCAGCCTATCCACGGGACTTGGATTAGGGGCTAAATTCTCGCCCAATCAACTGTCTCCTGAGTAACCGTCACATGACAAGAAGCTAACATGTGAATGGGAAGGGACTATTAAGTTCAGTAAAATTTGAACTTCTGATAAACAACAAATATTTGTTCTTTATTTATACTAAAAATTATTTGTTGTTTATCTGAAATGCAAACTTAGCTGCGGGTGCTGTTTTAAAATTTAATTTAGTTCGGTTTTGCTATTTCTGGCAACCCAAGTTTGAGGCCGCTTTCATCAAATGGTAAGGCTGTGGTAAGACTGGTACACGGATTTTTAAACACCGTCCAAGTTAAAATTTTGTATTTGCAGCTATTTTTTTAAACCAAAGCCAAACATAACACTTAGTTAATGGTCTGATGATTTGAAAAACTCCAAATCATAGAACTTTGGGTCTGAGAAGGGATTTTTAGAGGTCTTTTAGCCCAACTGACTCATTTTGTAGAGGAGGAAGTTGAGCCAGGAGAAGGAGGTGACTTGCCCCACAGAGTGAGTTAGCAACAGTGAGGACCAGAAACCAGGCTCCTATCCTGTTCTGCTACAATTTCCAATGCGCTAGAAATTCTACTTTAAAAATATACCAATCGTGGCTATGTATTTTTAATTAATTTTAACCCGTGTGTATATTCTTTTTTTTTAAAGATTTCATTTATTGATTTTATTTATTTTTTATTTATTCATTTTTTAGAGAGGAGAGGGAGAGACAGAGAGAGAGAGAGAGAGAGAGAAGAGACAGAGAGAGAGAAGGAGGGAGGAGCTGGAAGCATCAACTCCCATATGTGCCTTGACCAGGCAAGCCCAGGGTTTCGAACCGGCAACCTCAGCATTTCCAGGTCGACGCTTTATCCACTGCGCCACCACAGGTCAGGCCCGTGTGTATATTCTTTAATTTAAATAGTACTATAATGATAAAAAGGTAACCCCTTTCTCCCCCATCTCTGTCTCAATCTCAACTTTCCAGGAGTAAACACCCTCAGCTCCTTTAACTATTTTCCTTAGTATTGTTATTTCTAAATAACGTGGTTATAATACTATTTCTATTTTTTTTTAACAGAGACAGAGAGAGAGAGTCAGAGAAAGGGATAGATAGGGACAGACAGACAGAAACGGAGAGAGATGAGAAGCATCAATCATTAGTTTTTCGTTGCAACACCTTAGTTGTTCATTGATTGCTTTCTCATATGTGCCTTGACCGTGGGCCTTCAGCAGACCAAGTAACCCCTTGCTCGAGCCAACGACCTTGGGTCCAAGCTGGTGAGCTTTTTTGCTCAAACCAGATGAGCCCATGCTCAAGCTGGCGACCTTGGGGTCTCGAACCTGGGTCCTCCGCATCCCAGTCTGACGCTCTATCCACTGCACCACCACCTGGTCAGGCTATAATACTATTTCTAGATATAGCTTTTTGATATGTTACCTTCCCTTTTTGACATCTGCCATTACAGCTGAAGACTTAGTTCCTTTTTCCATTTTCTTCCTACAATTTCACCATTATATCATTAAATTAATAGTCAAGGTTTACAATATTCTGAGGATAAAATATTGTTCACTGTTGAACCTAGTAATATGCTACAACCTTTTTTGTACAACCTCATTTTTTGTACAACCTAAGTTTCCTGCAGTTAATAATTGAGTGATTTTTCATTTGTCTTTTTTTTTCTGTGAACCACCCGCTAATTTCATCCAAATGCTTTAACATCTCTTTAAAAAGGCCTAAAGAGAGTATTTTCTATATACTCAACCACATCAGTTCCTTTTTATGCTCCTTGAGACCTCAGTGAAAGAGCTCTCCATGTTCCCATTCCAGTTTGGACAGATTGCTCTCTGGGCCCAGTGGTTGTCCTGACACTGCTTTACTGTCATTCTGGAACTTTCTCCTGTATAGAATCCCCTTTTTCTTGGATCCCTTGTCTTCTTGGTGTACTGCCTTTTTTTGCTGGAACATCTCCTTAGGTTCCTTTCTCAGTAACAGTGAATGGGAGAGATATTTCTTTTTTTTTTTTTTTTTTTTTTTTGCATTTTTCTGAAGCTGGAAACAGGAGACAGTCAGACAGACTCCCGCATGCGCCCGACCGGGATCCACCCGGCACGCCCACCAGGGGCGGACGCTCTGCCCATCCTGGGCGTCGCCATGTTGCGACCCTCCTGGGTGTCGCCATGTTGCGACCAGAGCCACTCTAGCGCCTGGGGCAGAGGCCACAGAGCCATCCCCAGCGCCCGGGCCATCTTTGCTCCAATGGAGCCTTGGCTGCGGGAGGGGAAGAGAGAGACAGAGAGGAAGGCGCGGCGGAGGGGTGGAGAAGCAAATGGGCGCTTCTCCTGTGTGCCCTGGCCGGGAATCGAACCCGGGTCCTCCGCACGCTAGGCCGACGCTCTACCGCTGAGCCAACCGGCCAGGGCCTGGGAGAGATATTTCTGAGTTATTATATGAGTAAAAATGCCTTTATTTTACCTTTACCTCTGATAGTAGTCTAGCCACATATGATTCTTAGTTTGAAAGAATTTCCCCTCCAAATTTTAAACACACGTACCCTTTGTCCCTAGATTCCAGGGTTGCTTAAAATGTTTGGAGCTAAACTCACTTCCTATTTTTTACAGACTTGTTCTATTCCCTCAGATCCATTTAATGATTATCTATTTGTCTCCAATTTTCTGTAATTTCTATGGTGATGTACCATGGTATAAGATTTTCTTCTTCCTTTTTAAAAAATTCATCATGCTCTGCATACCCTTCATTTCTGAAGAACTTTCTTGTATTCTCTGTGAATTTTTGTCTTCCTTTTTCTGTTAGTGCTCTCTAAAACTCTGATTAAAGAGTTGGATGTTAGACATTCTAATTTTCTTTTCCTGTTTTCATCTCTGTTTTACTTTTTGGGAGATTTCTGCAACTTTGTCCCAGCTATTGTTTTTATTATTATTATTATTATTCATTTTATAGAGGAAAGAGAGTGAGTGAGAGAGAGAGAGAGAGAGGGAGACAAAGGGGGAGGAGCAGGAAGCGTCAACTCCCATATGTGCCCTGACCAGACAAGCCCAGGGTTCCAAACCAGCGACCTCAGCATTTCCAGGTCGATGCTTGACCCACAGGTCAGGCCCAGCTATTGATATTTTAATCTTGGCTCATCTATTTTTTTTAGAAATTTTAATTGAATTTATTGGGGTGACATTGGTTAATAAAATTACACGGGTTTCAGGTGCACAATTCTACAAGATATCATCTGTATGTTGTATTGTGTGTTCATCACCCAAATCAAGTGTCCTCCCATCACCATCTACCCCCTCTTCCCTCTCCACCTCCCCGGCCCCTCTTTCCCTCCTGCCATCCCCATACTGTTGTCTGTGTCCATAGTGGTTTTTGTTTGTTTGTTTGTTTTTGCCAGAGGGGATGGGAGTTAAGAGCCTTGGTGGAAAAGGTGAAGGGATTAAGCAATAAAAACAAGTTATAGACATTGGCTCATCTATTTTTAATTTCCAAAAGCTCTTTCTTGTTCTTGGATTGTGCCTTCTTTTTGTATCCCTTTCTGTTTTATGGTCACTGTATTTTCTATCTTCAAAGAATTTAAGATTTAAAAAGTGTTCTTCTACTCCCTACATCGTCTCTGCTTCATTAGAGACCTCCTTTGTTGTTGTTTGTTTAGTCTCTGTCATTCATGTTAGAAACTTTGACTTCGGCTTTCTGCTCATATATGAGTGTGAGGCACTAAACTTCTGTATACATGGGCTGGACTTGTCAACTTAAGGAAGGGTGGTGGATAATGATCTGACTCTTTTGCTGGGGACAGAGTGGAATGGGGGAGGAATCTCCTTTATAGCAGAATGTGGAGAGCTTTTCTCTGAGGTTTCATGGAGAGAAGTCTTTCCTACCTTTGACTGGGATGGGAGGGTTGTGCCTAAGCCCAGCTGACATCAGTCTTATGGGGATCCCACACTCAGAATGCAGATGTCCACTAATCTGTTTGCAGCATGCACCTCACCACCTCCTTTCCCTTAACACAAATGGGTGGGTCCAATATCCCTAAGTCAAGCTCCTCTGGTTTTTTGGGACAGTCAGGGGGTAGAGATGGTTGGATAAGGGGTTCCCTGATTACATGAACTGGAAGTGACCTAGGGGTCTGACTGTTCCAATCGCAAAGTTCCAACCAAAGTCCCTGATCTCAGCTCCGCGCTTCACCCCTGCCTCCTGCGACACCTTGCTCGTTCAGGTCCAGAGCCCCTCTGGAGTTCTCCAAGATAAACTGGTGTGGTATCTGCTTCTACAGACAAGACTTTAGCCTCCAGTGAGCTCCTAAATGAGATCATTTAACTCCATCCATTTCCCAATTGCCTCATTTATTATAGTCAGTTGACTTTTCTCAACTGTCTCCTTTTACATTCTCTTAGTTCTTCAGAGTTTATATTTTTTAAACATTCTATTACTATAATTTTGGTAGAATTCCAAGAAGGAAAGGAAAATGGGTGCAATTGTAAATCCGCCGTGGTTTAACCGGAGCTCTCAAAATGATCTATGTTTTTAAATGAATTACTCATTTCAAAAAAAGTTCTAAATTACAAATCTTGTGATTGTGTAAGTTCTTTTCTCAAATAGGACTTTCTACCATTTTGCAAATTGTTTATGATTTTTTCCTGTTGCATAAGCTTACAAAATAAGAAGGGTTTGATTTCTGAGTCACAGGCAGAGATCAAACAAACAACTCCTGGGTTTCAAAGTAAGATGCTGAGAAAGTCAATTCTTGCCAAATAATTGTTCTAAGACTCCACATCCTTCCTTCAGTTTATCTGGCAGGTTAATCCAGACTGGAATATATTTGCATTTCCAAACAGATGGGGAAGGCAGCTTTGGCAAAGGAGGTCCCAGAAGAGTTTGGCTTTTAATAATAGGCATTCCAACTTGTTTTCACAAAATAATCTTCCTGCAGAAAATATATTTTTGTTGTTGAGGAAAAATTAAAGAAAGTAGAGAGCAGATTGTTTGTGCCATTGCCAGTTTCATTCAGCGGATAGTTGATGCTTCTCTCTGTGATAAGCACTGAGCTAAGCTCACATTTTGGTTCAAGAAAGCCCATGTGATAGTCAGCAAGTGTAAGACTGAAGGGAGAAATAGACTCCTACACAAATGGCCCTGAAGCAAGAGCAGCTGGGTCCCAATGGAGGGGTGAGCATGGGCTGAGTGTGGGAGGACAGCATTACTTTAGATATGGGCAGGTCTAGAAGAATTTTTAGAAGAGATGGAATAGGAAGTGGTCTTGCTGTAGGTAGGACTTGGACAGGTAGATAAGGGAGGGAGGATGGAAGTCACCTTCACTAAGCACCCATGATATGCCAGGCACTGATGAATCCTTGTCTACCTCTCAATAGTTCTAGTGGACATACAGTGCCCCCACTCCATTTTACAGATACGAAAACTGAGGCCCAGAAAGGAGATAGGATTCTGCCTGGGCCCACACAGCCACTTACTAGTACAGTCAAAGTTCAGGGTTTCTCTGCCTCCAGAGTCCATGCTTCTCCCTAAATAACTGATAGCAGGTTAGCAGTATCACTATAAGAAGAGTGGCTCAATTGCCAAGGAAGGGGTATTTCCCCTTTAAAGGAAGACATATGTGATGGCTTGAGCCCCAGTTGTAGAGTTTATATTATCTATCAGTGAACTATCAGGAAGAAGAATTTTATGAAATTTGGAATTTTTGCCCCACGTCCACGCTTGCTGATGGGATTCTGGAGGCCTCACAGAGTTCGTTCCAGCTGCCATGAAGAGCTTGTGGCACCCCCCCCCCCAAATCCCTCATGCCTCTGTGCCTCGCTCCTGCTGTCCCCTCTGCCTACCTCCCCCCACCTTCTAGGTCTCTATTCAGAGGAGCTGCTGCAGGAGGTGTTCTCTGATGCCTGCTTCACACTCACGGGACTCTACCTTCCCTCCCCTACAGCTCTCGGCCCTGTGCTGTTCTAACGAGGCACCCCTGCCTTTCTCACCTGGTCATGTCTGCTTGTAACCACGTGCTCAGCCGTTTTATTGGGTGTCACTCTAGTCCTGTAATGTATTTTTCACACCCATGTTACAGATGCGAAAACTGGGACCCAGAAAAACAAAGTGACTTACCCACTGTCAAGTACTCAGAGAGTCATGGAAGGGAATGTGACCCTTAGATCCCTCAGGCCCACACATCCTTCCTAAAGGGGGACCCTGTGGTGCCGGGTGGCTGACCTGTGGTGAGAGGCGCCGGGTCCTCAGGAAGAAGCCGAGGAGGCAGCCCACGGTGACAGAAAGCACAGACAGGATGAGCAGTCCATTCCGCTTGCAAACATCCCTCCCTCGTGCCAGGATGGCACCTGGCACCATGGTGAGCCCAGCCTGCTGGCACCAGGCACAGCACCATTCCATGTATGTGAGGCCAGCCGGGGGCACAGGGTCCCGGCTGGGGGCTGTGGCTCCTCAGCAGAAGGTGATCAGGGTTGCTAAGCACCAGTTGCCAGCCGCACGGCCATGGCCTGCATGGCTGCCCAGAGGGAAGCCACAATCCTATTACCAGCTGCATCATTAGGAGCTGGGAGCAGATTAGGGCCTGGGAAATTAGAGCAGGCCACGTGGTCTGGGGGCTCTGGATCTCAAAGTCAAGTGCTTTTTGAAACAGGGGAGGGGACCAGGGGCTGGTGTGACAGAAGGAACATTTGCTTGGTTGCTTTGATGTTTAATCCCACTTCATTCCAGAAAGAATCGAAGGCAAAGCAATAAGATGCTAGCTAATTGCCAATTAACTATTATTAACATTAATTAAGCATTTATTATGTACCAGGTATTGCTCTAAAAGCATATTATTTGTATTAGAGCATTTAATCTTAACGCCAGTCCCAGTAAGTACAGTAAGTATCACTTTACAGATGAAGGAACTGAGGCAGAGAGAGGCCGAGTCACGAGCATGTGCTGTGTGTTGGACTGGCTCTCGCTGCCTCCCCTTTGTGAACCGCAGGAAGTCATTCCGACAACCAAGGGTTCCAACCTTAATATACTGAAAGCCAGAATGAGACCCCAGGAGCCAGGGTTCCTGGGCCAAGGTCACAGAGCCAGCAAGTAGCAGAGTAGAATTCAGGCTTACATGGGTTTCATTTCCATTATATGAACAGGCAGATGAGTTCAAAGGTGCTTAGCCTTTGAACTGTGGAGAATATAGGATTTGAGTCCAGCAGACTTGAGTTCAAACTGGAGCTTCCACTTGCTGTGATGTGGTTCCTTCAGGGCTGCTTTACGCCTAAAGCTAAGATCTCTGTAGGTTCTCAGGGCCTATTATTTGTAAAGATGACAAGGCCCAAGGGACTTATATTCAAGTCCCAGCTCTGCCACTTACTAGCTGTGTGACCCTGGAGAAGCCATTTAAGTTCACTGTGCCTCAGTTTTCCCATCCATAAAGTAGACAAAAATAATACAGCATCTACTTCATTAGGGCTGGTGCAACATCCCATCCAGAGACTATTCTGAAAGCAGTGGTGAGCTATATAACGTGTTGCACAGGGGTTATCATCTACATTTAGCATTTTTAGAGAATGACTTCCTTTTTGCTGTTTTCTATGGCCTGGCCTGCCCTTTAAAGCCAAAGGGAATTAACTCCAGTCTATTCCACCAGGAATCTGTAATCTCATTAGGGGCAGTCAGGCGGCAGCAGGGAGCACAGTCTGCGGTAGGGGAAGGGTGTGCACAAGGGCTGCATCCCCTGCCGGAGTGGGGGTGGGTGGGATGGAGAGGATGAGGTAGGGGTGAGGGACGCAAGGAACTGCTGGGGCATGGGTGCAGGGGGTTAGGGTGCAGGCCCTGAAGCCCTGGGCAGAGCTCTTGTCTCAGAGGGGACCCTCAGATTCTATTCCCAACTTAACCGGCTCTGTGACAGTGTCTTCTCTGGGCCTCAGTCTTGCCCTCCTTAGACTGAAAGAAATTGGCCAGTGCTTTCTGAGAACCCCTCAGTTCAACAAGCCAAACTTCCAAAGCCCCTGTTGTTTGCCAGTAGCTTTGGGGGTGTGACGGTAGGGTAAATACAAGCCTGAGAGTTTTATTTTTTTCCTCCGACTCCAACTCTTAAAACCAAGAGTTTTCTGATACAGCCTCAACTCAAACAAATGCCCCATTTTCCAATTAACCAAGTGGTTTAGTTACTATTTAGAAGAGAAAACATTCTGAATAGATACTAGATTTGCATTTAGATCAGCGTTCAGGCCTGGCCTTTAGCCTTGCCATGAAGTCCTGCTTCAGCTCCAAGACTGATTCTCATGGTGTCCCCACAACTATTCCTGCTCCTGCCCCACCCACTCTGACACTACCACCACTGCCTCCCAGACTGCAGGCCTTTCTTTCTATTGCTCCTACTGTCTTCAACAGGGGGAATTACAACTCATTTAAGCAAATGTTCTTACAGGGAGGAAGGACGTCAGAGTAATGGCGGAGTAGGAAGCGATACCGATAAATCTCCCCCAAAACTCAACAAGATCTTCAACCAGAAACAGAAAAACCTATACTTGGAGCCTCCAGATGCTTCACAATACACCCGAAGGTATGGTCGAGTGAAAAATTGGCTAAATATATAACCAAATCCTGAAGGAAATAGGGAGTAAGAAATGCTCCGCCTTCCTCACTAACCTAAACAGGGCGGCTTTCTCTGGTAATTGTGAATATAGAAACTGAGGCGGGCAAAGGGGGTGAATACATCCAGGCCGCGCACAAAAGGCCGAACCAGGCTGTGGCACGGAGATCCTAGCGGAGGAAAAACTGTTCCTGTGGCAAGCCGGGCAATACAAGCTAACACTCGCGCCAAACCCAAACAAAGAAAGACAAGCGGGGCAGCCATTTTACCCGTTCTCCTGGTTGGTGCGCAGTTAGTGGGCGAGAGATCTCTTCCTAAGCCCCAGAAGTGGGTGTCCGTGTTGCCACACAGAGAGGCAGGGTCAGAGGCCTTTCTGTGGGCCGAAAGCAGAATCTCTGGGCAGCCCCAGTGCCCTGGGAAAGCCGCGCACGGGAGGGAGCGAGAACTAATTCCAATGGTGGAAATTTTCCGTGCTGGTGAGGGTTTCACTCAGGGAAACACGGCCGGCCTCATATCCTGGTGTGCGCACGCAGATAGGTAGTGAGCGATTCCTCCGAGTGCCTCGGCAGGGCGCGCCCGTGTTATCGCACAGAGGGGCAGAGTCAGGGGCCTTTGTGTGGGCAAAAGCGGAATCTCGGGCCGCCCCAGCGCCTTGCAAAAGCCGCGCACGGGGACTGAGCGAAAGCGAATTCCAGTGCTGCAAATTTCCATGCGGTTGGGGGTTTCACTCAGAGCATGAGACTACTGGCCGGATATCCTGGTCTGCGCGCGCAGATAGTGAATGAGAGTTACCTCCAAGCACCCCGGAAGTGGGTGCCCGCCTGTGTTACCGGACAGAGTGGCAGAGCCAGAGGTCTTTGAGTGGGCGGAAAGCCTGCCTGATTATGCTAGCAGCTCTGACTGACTGAGCCTTACCCAGAGCCCTGTGCTGAGTGGAAATAGAGTGGGGAGTTGCCAGCTCTTTGAACCTCTTACTATCCAGGCAGAGGCAGCAACAACCCCATAGCTGGATTATCAGGCTACTAATTGAGGAAGGAAAGACTAGGAGAAAGGCTCCAGGAACACGGACTCTCTCACTGTCGGAGCCTATGAAAGCTAATGAGCCTTGACTCCCAACGAGACTAAAGCACAATACATGACATTGCCATAGAGACTTATCAACTGCAAACCTCTACCTGAGCGTGCCAAAGGGGCAGAACCTGGGGTACAGAGTCACCGACCAGGAAGAGGGAGAGAAAAGAAAAAACAAGAAGATAACCTCTCAAAATCAAGAATAATCTGCAGACTTTATAACCTATCCCATTTTATTATATTTGTTCGTTTGTTTCTCTTATCTTCATTCTTGATACTTTTTTTCCTCCTCCAATTTGGCCGATTAACTCTCTGCCGGTCTTACTCTCTCCTCTCCTTGAACTACACTACCCATAAGTGTTACATCTCCCATTATCTTTTTTCTCCTCTTCCTTTCTCTCTATGAGGGTTGCACTCCAAAACCCTTAACTCTCTCTCTCTCCTTTCTTTTTTCTTCTTTTACTGGTTCCCTCTTTTTTTCTCTCTCTCTCTTTCTTTTCTCCCTCTAAATTAGTTTCTTCCTTTCTCCTTTACATCTCCTCTCATTCAAACCTCAATAACAAACAAATTATCTTATCTGGGACTCAAACTTATGTTTGTGGCATTTTGGGGGGTTTTTACTTCACCTTTTTAACTCACTAGCAGTGCTCCCATCCCTGGCTCTCCATTTTATCTAGTTCTTGTTCCACTAAATACAATAGTATTTTTTTAATTTGTCCCCCCATTTTTCTGTTCTCTTATTCCTCTCATCATAACTCTTAGACAACACCAACACCTAAAAGCAAATCATTTTATTCTTGACCCAAATTTTTTCCTTATTTGCTTTTTGTGGGTCCATACCGCCCCCCCCTTTTTTTTTCCTTTTTTTTTTCTTTCTTTTTTTTTTGCCCCTTTATTACTTTTCTCCAATTCAGGACCTCCATCACAGGCATTGTTTGTTATAATTCACAGTTCACCACAAGATTTTCTCAAGAAAAAGGGGAGAGGAGAGGAAAAAAGGAGGGGGGGAATAATTTCCTTTTTTTAAAAATTATTATTTTATTTTTCTTTATTTCATTATTAAATTTTTTTAAAAAAAACAACTCTTTTTTATTTTTTATTTTTTTTAACTTTTTATTCTTTATTAAATCTCATTAATACTATCAACAAAACCACCCTCAGATGCCATTAAGGAAGAGAAAATCGAATATCATGGATACAAAAGAAAGAGAGGTAACACAGATAGATGAGGAAAAATCTATGGAGAAAAAATTTAATATATTGGAAACCTTGGAGCTAAATGACAGAGAATTCAAGATAGAAATCCTAAAAATCCTCCGAGATATACAAGAAAACACAGAAAGGCAATTTAGGGAGCTCAGAAAACAACTCAATGAACACAAAGAATATATGTCCAAAGAAATTGAAACTATAAAAACAAATCAAACAGAGATGAAAAACTCAATTCACGAGCTGAAAAATGAAGTAACAAGCTTAGCTAATAGAACAGGTCAGATAGAAGAGAGGATTAGTGAAATAGAAGACAAGCAACTTGAGGCACAACAGAGAGAAGAAGAAAGAGACTCAAAAATTTAAAAAAATGAGATAGCCCTACAAGAATTATCTGACTCCATCAAAAAGAATAACATAAGAATAATAGGTATATCAGAGGGAGAAGAGAGAGAAAATGGAATGGAGAACATACTCAAACAAATAATAGATGAGAACTTCCCAAGCCTGTGGAAAGAACTAAAGCCTCAAATTCAAGAAGCAAACAGAACACTGAGTTTTCTTAACCCCAACAAACCTACTCCAAGGCATATCATAATGAAATTGACACAAACCAACAGCAAAGAAAAAATTCTCCAGGCAGCCAGGGAAAAGAAGAATACAACATATAAAGGAAGGCCCATTAGATTATCATCAGATTTCTCAGCAGAAACTCTATAAGCTAGAAGAGAGTGGACCACAATATTTAAAGTCCTGAAAGAGAGAAACTTTCAGCCATGAATACTATACCCATCAAAGCTATCCTTCAAATATGAAGGAGAAATAAAAACATTCACAGATACAGAAAAGATGAGGGAATTTATCATCAGAAAACCCCCACTCCAGGAATTACTAAAGGGGGTTCTCCAATCAGATACAAAGAACAAAAAAAAAAACAGAGCCACAAGTAAAAGCTCCAAGAAGAACACAATAAAACCAAATTTAAACTGTGACAACAACAAAAAGAAAGAGGGGGAGAAGATGGAGATTAACAGTAGCAAAGGACGATGGAGTGCAAAAGTACTCACAAAATAGTTTGCTACAATGAACAGGGTAGGGACCCTTTTCATTACTCAAAGGTAACCACCATTGAAAAAACCACCACAGAAGCACATGAGATAAAAGAGATAGCAACAGAGGAAAGATGTATGGAATACAACCAAATAAAAACAAAAGATAGAAAAACGAAAGAGAAGGATCAAACAAGACACAAAACTCACAGAAAGCAAGATATAAAATGGCAATAGGGAACTCACAAGTATCAATAATTACACTAAATGTAAACGGATTAAACTCACCAATAAAAAGGCACAGAGTAGCAGAATGGATTAAAAAAGAAAATCCAACTATATGCTGCCTACAGGAAACTCATCTAAGTAACAAGGATAAAAACAAATTCAAAGTGAAAGGCTGGAAAACAATACTCCAAGCAAATAACATCCAAAAAAAAGCAGGAGTAGCAATACTCATATCGGATAATGCTGACTACAAGACAGGAAAAGTACTCAGAGATAAAAATGGCCATTTCATAATGGCTAAGGGGACACTGAATCAAGAAGACATAACAATTCTTAATATATATGCACCAAACCAAGGAGCACCAAAATATATAAGACAGCTACTTATTGACCTTAAAACAAAAACTGACAAAAATACAATCATACTTGGAGACCTCAATACACCGCTGACGGCTCTAGATCGGTCATCCAAACAGAGAATCAACAAAGACATAGTGGCCTTAAACAAAACACTAGAGCACCTGGATATGATAGACATCTACAGGACATTTCATCCCAAAGTGACTGAGTATACATTTTTCTCCAGTGTACATGGATCATTCTCAAGAATTGACCATATGTTGGGCCACAAAAACAACATCAGCAAATTCAGAAAAATTGAAGTTGTACCAAGCATATTTTCTGATCATAAAGCCTTAAAACTAGAATTCAACTGCAAAAAAGAGAAAAAAAATCCCACAAAAATGTGGAAACTAAACAACATACTTTTAAAAAATGAATGGGTCAAAGAAGAAATAAGTGCAGAGATCAAAAGATTTATACAGACTAATGAAAATGACAATACAACATATCAGAATCTATGGGATGCAGCAAAAGCAGTGATAAGAGGGAAGTTCATATCACTTCAGGCATATATGAACAAACAAGAGAGAGCCCAAGTGAACCACTTAACTTCCCACCTTAAGGAACTAGAAAAAGAAGAACAAAGACAACCCAAAAGCAGCCGAAGAAAGGAGATAATAAAAATCAGAGCAGAAATAAATGAATTAGAGAACAGAAAAACTATAGAAAAAATTAATAGAACAAGGAGCTGGTTCTTTGAAAAGATCAACAAAATTGACAAACCCTTGGCAAGACTTACCAAGGAAAAAAGAGAAAGAACTCATATAAACAAAATCCAAAATGAAAGAGGAGAAATCACCACGGACACTGTAGATATACAAAGAATTATTGTAGAATACTATGAAAAACTTTATGCCACTAAATTCAACAACCTAGAAGAAATGGATAAATTCCTAGAACAATACAACCTTCCTAGACTGAGTCAAGAAGAAGCAGAAAGCCTAAACAGACCTATCAGTAGAGAAGAAATAGAAAAAACCATTAAAAACCTCCCCAAAAATAAAAGTCCAGGCCCTGACGGCTATACCAGTGAATTTTATCAAACATTCAAAGAAGACTTGGTTCCTATTCTACTCAAAGTCTTCCAAAAAATTGAAGAAGAAGCAATACTTCCAAACACATTTTATGAGGCCAACATAACCCTCATACCAAAACCAGGCAAGGATGGCACAAAAAAAGAAAACTACAGACCAATATCTCTAATGAATACAGATGCTAAAATATTAAACAAAATACTAGCAAATCGAATACAACAACATATTAAAAAAATAATACATCATGATCAAGTGGGATTCATCCCAGAATCTCAAGGATGGTTCAACATACGTAAAACGGTTAACGTAATACACCATATCAACAAAACAAAGAACAAAAACCACATGATCTTATCAATAGATGCAGAAAAGGCTTTCGATAAAATACAACACAATTTTATGTTTAAGACTCTCAACAAAATGGGTATAGAAGGAAAATATCTCAACATGATAAAGGCCATATATGATAAACCATCAGCTAACATCATATTAAATGGCACTAAACTGAAGGCTTTCCCCCTTAAATCAGGAACAAGACAGGGTTGTCCACTCTCTCCACTCTTATTTAATGTGGTACTAGAGGTTCTCGCCACAGCAATCAGACAAGACAAAGAAATAAAAGGCATCCATATCGGAAAAGAAGAAGTAAAGGTATCACTTTTTGCAGATGATATGATCCTATACATCGAAAACCCCAAAGAATCCACAAAAAGACTACTAGAAACAATAAGCCAATACAGTAAGGTCGCAGGATACAAAATTAACATTCAGAAGTCAATAGCCTTTCTATATGCCAACAATGAAACAACTGAGAAGGAACTCAAAAGAATAATCCCCTTCACGATTGCAACAAAAAAAATAAAATACTTAGGAATAAACATAACAAAGAATGTAAAGGACTTATATAATGAAAACTATAAACCATTGTTAAGGGAAATTGAAAAAGATATAATGAGATGGAAGAATATACCTTGTTCTTGGCTAGGAAGAATAAATATAATCAAGATGGCTATATTACCCAAAGCAATATACAAATTCAATGCAATTCCCATCAAACTTCCAATGACGTTTTTTAAAGAAATAGAGCAAAAAATCATCAGATTTATATGGAACTATAAAAAACCCCGAATAGCCAAAGCAATCCTAAAGAAAAAGAATGAAGCTGGGGGCACTATAATACCTGACTTCAAACTCTATTGTAGGGCCACGACAATCAAAACAGCATGGTATTGGCAGAAAAATAGACACTCAGACCAATGGAACAGAATAGAAAGTCCAGAAATAAAACCACATATATATAGTCAAATAATTTTTGATAAAGGGGCCAACAACACACAATGGAGAAAAGAAAGCCTCTTCAATAAATGGTGCTGGGAAAACTGGAAAGCCACATGCAAAAGAATGAAACTGGACTACAGTTTGTCCCCCTGTACTAAAATTAACTCAAAATGGATCAAAGATCTAAACATAAGACCTGAAACAATTAAGTACATAGAAGAAGACATAGGTACTCAACTCATGGACCTGGGTTTTAAAGAGCATTTTATGAATTTGACTCCAATGGCAAGAGAAGTGAAGGCAAAAATTAATGAATGGGACTACATCAGACTAAGAAGTTTTTGCTCAGCAAGAGAAACTGATAACAAAATAAACAGAAAGCCAACTAAATGGGAAATGATATTTTCAAACAACAGCTCAGATAAGGGCCTAATATCCAAAATATACAAAGAACTCATAAAACTCAACAACAAACAAACAAACAATCCCATAAAAAAATGGGAAGAGGATATGAACAGACACTTCTCCCAGGAAGAAATACAAATGGCCAACAGATATATGAAAAGATGCTCATCTTCTTTAGCTATTAGAGAAATGCAAATCAAAACAGCAATGAGATACCACCTCACACCTGTTCGATTAGCTATTATTAGCAAGACAGGTAATAGCAAATGTTGGAGAGGCTGTGGAGAAAAAGGAACCCTCATACACTGTTGGTGGGAATGTAAAGTAGTACAACCATTATGGAAGAAAGTATGGTGGTTCCTCAAAAAACTGAAAATAGAACTACTTTATGACCCAGCAATCCCTCTACTGGGTATATACCCCAAAAACTCAGAAACATTGATACGTAAAGACACATGCAGCCCCATGTTTATTGCAGCATTGTTCACAGTGGCCAAGACATGGAAACAACCAAAAAGCCCATCAATAGATGACTGGATAAAGAAGATGTGGCACATATACACTATGGAATACTACTCAGCCATAAGAAATGACATCGGAACATTTACAGCAAAATGGTGGGATCTAGATAACATGATACGAAGCGAAATAAGTAAATCAGAAAAAACCAGGAACTGCATTATTCCATACGTAGGTGGGACATAAAAGTGAAACTAAGAGACATTGATAAGAGTGTGGTGGTTACGGGGGGGAGGGGGGAATGGGAGAGGGAAAGGGGGAGGGGGAGGGGCACAAAGAAAACAAGATAGAAGGTGACAGGACAATCTGACTTTGGGTGACGGGTATGCATCATAATTGAACGACAAGATACCCTGGTCTTGTTATCTTTGAATATATGTATCCTGATTTATTGATGTCACCCCATTAAAAAAATAAAATTATTTAATTAAAAAAAAAATGTTCTTACAGCATCTCATGTCACCTCTTCTGGGTACTGGGGACACAGCAATGAGTTGACACAGTATCTGCCTTCGGAGAGCTTAGAAGAATATTGAGGGGCTCTTAGAAAGGACTAACTAATTCTCACTAAAGTGTAAGTGACTGATTACCAGTTTACTAACAATACTTGCAAACCAAACCAAAAGTTCTCCTAGATAAGAGCCCTTTAATAGTTCCCAATTTTCTACAGAGTCAGTTGCCTTACAGTGTTACAAAACATATAAAATCTTCCCATAATTAAAGACAAGTTGAGAAGTGCTGGATGAAAAAAAGTTAAGCGGGATCTTTATTCCAGACAGCTCAAAGTCAGACTACTCAAGTTCAAATCTTAGCTTTACCACTTACTAGCTGTACGTCCTTGGGCAAATTTCCTAACTCTCTGTAAAACAGAAATACGACAATACCTTGTTTGAAGGGTTGCTATGTGGGTTAAATATGACGATGCATGCTGAGTGCTAAGAGCATTGCCTGGTGCCCTGCAGACACTCACATATTGTTACTATTTACTTCAGCAGAGCCTCTACATTACTGACACATTTTGGAGGAAGTCTCCTAGTGAGGGACACAGAATCCCAGCCCTCTTCCGGATCAGAGAATTCCATGGGTCTGATATTTGGAGAACTTGCTTTGGAATACTCCAGCCTCCAAGATAAAGTCCTACTCCTTAGTAAGCACTTGAGGTCCTCAGGGACTTGCATTTGCTCACCTCTCCAGCATGCCACCTTCTCCCTCTCATTGTACCACAAGCTTCTACAATACCAAACGACTTTGAGTTCCTTCAGCCCTGCACCCTCTCTCTGGCCTCCACACCTGTGCCTATGCTACTTCCTCTACCTGGAATGTTCTTCCCTCTGTCTCTAAAGTCACAGGTCAAATGCCCCATCTCCCCTTAAGCCTTCCCTGACTACCCTGGATACAACACCCACTCTTCTTCTCCAACTAACTCGGGCCCTTGCACCATCGCTGCCTGGGGTTAACCCTAGTTCCCTTATGTGTGACTCTGATAAGGAAATAAAAATCTATGAGAATAAATGTAAGGCTCTGTCTATTCCTGTGTCTTCTGAAACCACCTAGATGGATCATCCTCAGAGTTGGAGGGTATATTGGGGGTCCTGAGGATCACCCCAAGGATCAAGGGGTTGCTCGCAAGAGCAGCTGAAACTGATGAGCAGCAGGAATGGGCAGAAAAGAGAAAAACTGTTGTCAAAAATGAGCCCCAAGCTCAGCTCACGAGTGCAGCCGCACCACTCAGCAGAAGCGAGTTGGCAGTTGTGCTGTTTCTCACCACGGCAACTCTGTGTGGGGTGTGCCAGGGTGGAGAGCAGCAGGGCCCGTTTCTTTGCTAAGGATGAGTGATTCTCCAGGGCCAGCAGAGGGGCCAACTCAGATCCGGAGGGGATAGAAGAAGGCTTCCCAAAAGTGGGGCCGTTTCAGCAGAGACCCGAATAAGCAAGGAGTTAATCCAGCACAGTGGGTGCTGGGCACCGGGGAGGCAAGAGGAGAGCCTGTTCCCAGAAAGGGGCCCAGGCTGGTGGTGCCAAAGCTGGTCTGGGAACCCGCAATGGATCAGTGGGCAGGAGTGGCGGTGGGCCTGGGCCTCAGCCCCTCCACCGTGTATCAGAATGAGCTTAGGTTGAGCTGTCTGAGCTCCCAGCTGGGTTTATGGTGATGACAGCTCTGGGTTTGTTGGCTGCTTTCCAGAGACATACCAGAGGCGCCTCAATATTCCCCCTGACACATCTCTGAGCTCAGTACAGCTGGGCCCTTCCGGGAAGGTTTTCTGTGGACAACGACCCAGCGGGTGTGGATTCCTTCGAGTGTTAGTCACCATGGGGCTGTCCTGACCTCCGCTAAGGCTGGCCTCCCCCACATTTATCTCAAAGGATGAGGTAAAGCGACTCTTGTGTGGTCACCTTTCCCCCCTTTCCCAGCCCCTCTCTAGATTTTTCATTTATAGAAATTGGGCCTGAGCACTCATGAAACCACAGAGCTGCTGTTTGCTGAGCACCTACTATGTGCCAGACTCTGTTGAAGAGCCATGCACCAGATGGAGCCAGTGAGCGATCAGCCTCTCCATGAGCACTCACAAAATCAGCCATGTCCAGGGTGCAGAGTAAGGTCACAAGTCTGGCTCCGTGCAGTCCAATACAGTAGCACTAGTCACACTATCTACATGAAAATGAATGAAAACGAAATGTTTAAAATGCAGCTCTTCTGTTGTACTTGCCACATTTCAAGGGCTCATTAGCCACATATGGCTAGTGGTTACCGAACTGAGCGGTGCCGTAACAGGACATTCTCAGAATGTTCTAGCAAAGTTTCTAGAGTCACAATGAGCCAGAATCAAATCTCAGATCCTGTCGTTGGAAGCTGTGTGACATTGTCCAAATCCGTGAGCTTCTCTGAGCCTCTTCTCTGCATCTATAAAAGCCTGTGTTCTTCTAGGGGCGCATGCAAGAGTCTGTCTGCCTCCCTGTCTCTCACTTAATTAAAAAAAAAAGTCCATGTTCTTTACACTGCATCACACGTCCAGTCATTTGAATATAATAGTTGGAGCAAGTATAAAGTTAGCCCCCCTCCAAGTTCAAATTACATTTCCAAATTAGTTCGGATGCTTGTTAGCAAGTAACAGGAAATTAGATCAAGCTGGTTTAACTAAATAGGGAATTTATAAGCAAGGCTGACTATATAATTTGTGGGGGCCAGAACAAAATGAATGTGGGGCTCTTTGTTCGAAAAGCAGGAAAAATAGTGCATTAAAGGTACTAAAATGTGAAGCTTTTTTCTTACTTCCACAGTCTTTTTCTCAATTTATTATGGTGGTTTTTATTTGCTATTTCATGTCATTCTTTAGTAAATAAAAATAAAGCATTTAAACTACTAGTATGAATTGTCCAATTCATTGTTATGTCTTTCATGCTTGTTTTAAAGGCAAATATAAAAGCATTTAACTTGTATGCAGAGTCACCAAAATTACACAATTTGTTTAGTAGCTCATACATGTATACGTAATTTGTTCTTAACCAGAACAGTAGAAATGCTGTCCGAATTAATTCAACTGTTTTTATTTTACTTTGTGAACATACACCAGTACATTCTGCACCTTAGGCTTCCTGGTAAGGAAGGAAGGAGGACTGGAAAGAAAAGAAACTCTGGAGAGGCCTGTCTTTCCTGTTTCTTCTGTATCGTTTTCAGTGTAAGCGGTTGGCTAAAATAGGGAAGTTACAGCAGTAAGAAAGGATATAAGATTCCTTGGTTACTTGTGTTTCTTAGAATGCCATTGTCTCTTTTCTGTGTTTGAAGCAAGTTCTGGTTTGAGGGAAGCGTGGTTTCTTCGTGGCTGTCAGCACCCTTGGCTACTCAGTTGCAGTCACAACATGCTTGCCTTGCACTTGCTTTGAGTCTTGCTGAATTCCCAGGCATCTCCAGTTTGCCTAAATTCTGAGTTCGTAAGGCATCGCATATACTATATGCGAAATGAGTGGCAAGGAAGAGTAATTGACATTTATAATGTACATATCTTGTTTATTCACATGCATACTCCATTGTCTTGTCAGACTTTGCTTATAAAACACAAGTTCAAAGATAGAGTTAATAAGACTTTAGAGATGGTGAAAGCACAGCATTAAAACAAGCATGGGGCTTTTTTAAAAAAAATTAAATTTAATGGGGTGACATTGATAAACAAGAGTACACAGGCTTCAGGTGAACGTCTCTATAGCATTTGAACTGTTGATTGTGATGTGTGCCCATGACCCAGAGACAAATAATTTATTGTCACTATATATTTGTCCCTCTTTACTCCCCTCCTGCCACCCTCTTCCCCGAGTAACCATTTCACTTTTATCTAGTTCATGGGACCCTTC
The DNA here is from genome assembly GCF_036850765.1 of Saccopteryx bilineata. Classification (NCBI taxonomy): domain Eukaryota; kingdom Metazoa; phylum Chordata; class Mammalia; order Chiroptera; family Emballonuridae; genus Saccopteryx; species Saccopteryx bilineata. The sequence goes on along the minus strand of NC_089492.1, from coordinate 248,692,400 downwards.
TGATGCCCGTGAAACCAGTCCTATTTATAAGACTGGATGGTGACGCTTTCACAGAACTCAAGGACAAGCTTAGGATTGAGCTGCAAAGACTATCTGAACTAGGTGCTCGATTATTAACACAATTCCTCTCACCAGCTCTCCTTTTCTCGTGTCTGCCGTTCATTCCCTCTTCATCCAACACATGTTTATGATAGTAATTAAGAGCACAGACTCTGAAACCAGATGACTTGTGTTTGAATTCTGGCTCCTAGACCAACTATTTGTGTGAATTGAGGTAAGTTACCCGCTGTCTCAGTTTTCTCATATGAAAAATAGAGATAATAATGTTCTAACTTATAGGGTTGTTATGCGGGTTAAATGAATTACATGTGTGAAGCACTTAGGACAGGTGTCTGATCATGGTAAGCACTATATACATGTCATTATTGATATCATTATCACTACCTGCCAGGCATATTCTGGGGATACAGCAATAAACAGAAATAGAGAACAGTCTCTTGCTCTCACAGAGCTTACATTTTTGGTGGTGACATTTGTGCTACCTTATTCTTTCTAAAATGGAGAAATCGAGCATTTCCATTACTGCTCTTGTCCACGTGAAGGAACCATGGTTACCAGCAGCTGTGTTTCACTCCGAGTCCAAAATTCCCAGCAAAGATTGTGACTGGCCCAGCTTAGATCAATCATCTTTGGCCATTAAGGAAAGGGGGTAGGATCAGCACTGTTTAAAATTGCTGCTTCTATGGTAACCATGTAAATGTGTGTGGTAGCAGTTAGAAAAGTGAATCCAGTGGGCAGACACAGAAAAAAGTCTAGTTTATCATCCTAGGCATTCAACTCTTGGCAAGGCGAGATTATACCTTGGCTTTCTGTTCTTCCTTGTGTAAAATGGCCAACATTGTATCTCCTCTCAGGTTGCTCTAGAATTTAGGATCCGCTATTGGAGGTTCCTTGTCGTCTGCCTTCTCTGATGTCTACTCTCCCCTTTATGGCAGCAGGTATCTGAGGGCTCACCCACAGTGGGCACAGAGCAGACTGCAGACCCCTGTCTGTCTGATCCAGGTGATTTCTCATGACTTGGTTAGCCCACAGCTTCTCTCTTGTTTAAAGCCAGGGTCCAAAACCCAGGTATAAAGCCCACAGGGAGCCCTAGAGACATTCTCATCCACTCTCAGGGGCTAGAAGAGGAAAAAGAACTGGGGCAAGGCCAACTGGAAACCAGGGGCCAAGTTAGGAACCAAACTGGGGTCTTTCGCTCCCTACTCAGTCCTCCCTAAACCGGCAAACATTCCTCAAAAAAAGAAAAATCATTCTACCATTGGCCATTATTTTGCAAACTCTATTTCCTTCATGATGCAAAATTTGCCTTTATTTATTAACCTCATGGCAATAACTGCGTGGACCCTCTTCTGGAACAACCCCCACCCACCACCTTCACCACTTCCTGTACAACCTGTGTCCAGGCTCTTGCCACTTACTGCCTCTGGCTGCCAGACAGTCATTTCGTTTGGGAAGGTGCTGAGGTCAGTGATGACTAAACGGAGGAGGAAGGATGAGGGACACAGGACAGTTGTCTGCAGATCCACAATGGCCAGTCACTGGGGAAAGACTAATCTTGGACAGCTGGGGCCACAGATATTAAGGAGTAAGATTAAGGAATTGAACAGGAATAAGCTCAGTCTTGGTTTCTGGAAAAAGTTGAGATGAGAATGGATTTTTTTTTTTTTTTTTTACAGGGGCAGAGAGAGAGTCAGAAAGAGGGATAGACAGGAACAGACAGACAGGAATGGAGAGAGATGAGAAGCATCAATCATCAGTTTTTCGTTGCAACACCGTAGTTGTTCATTGATTGCTTTCTCATATGTGCCTTGACCACGAGCCTTCAGTAGACCGAGTAACCCCTTGCTCAAGCCAGCAACCTTGGGTCCAAGCTGATGAGCTTTTGCTCAAACCAGATGAACCCATGCTCAAGCTGGCGACCTCGGGGTCTCGAACCTAGGTCCTCTTCATTCCAGTCATACACTCTATCCACTGCGCCACTGCCTGGTCAGGCAGAGAGTGGATTTATTTTTGAACTTATGTAAATTGAATCACATTGAATTTTTTTCACTTAACATTATTCTCTTGAGAGTCAATGTCATTGAGTGTAGCTATAATTTTTTCTGTACTATATATAGCATTCCATGGTGTAGATGAAATATTTATTTATGATATATATATTATTAATGAATGTTTATGTTTTATTCCAGTTTCTGACTATTATGAACAACATCAATCTAAACATTCTTACATACAAGTGCACATGTGCAAGACTTTCTTTAGGTTATAGTCACAGCAATGGAACTATCAGGTCATAGGTTATGAAGACATTCAACTTTACTTGGTAATGCCACCTGTTTTCCAAATTACTTTTACCAGTTTATCCACAATGTATGAAACTTCCCATTGCTCTACATGCTCACCAACATTTGGTATTGATTAATTTTTAATCCTTATCAATCTGTTAGATGTAAAATAGTATTACATTATGGGGTAGATTTGCATTTTTCCAATTTCTGAAATAAAATATATTTTCATGTGCTGTGAACCATCTGTATTTCCTCTTAAGTGAAATTCCTGTTCGTTTAATTGGCCCAATTTTAATTAGGTTGTTTGTCTTTTCTAATGGATTCATAGACCTTCTTTATATAATCTAGCTATTAACTTTTTATGTGTGTTTACGGTTTGTCTATAGTATCTTTTGTGTGTGTGTGTGTGTGTGTGTGACACACAGAGACAGTGAGAGGGACAGATAGGGACAGACAGACAGGAAGGGAGAAAGATGAGAAGCATAAACTCATAGTTGTGTCACTTCAGTTGTTCATTGATTGCTTCTCATATGTGCCTTGACTGGGGGGCAGGGGTGGAGTGGGGGGAAGGTTACAGCAGAGAGAGTGGCCCCTTGCTCAAGCCAGCGACCTTGGGCTTCAAGCCAGTGATCTTTGGGCTTAAGCCAGCGACCATGGGGTCATGTCTATTATCCCACACTCAAGCCAGTGACCCCACACTTAAGCTGTTGAGCCTGCGCTCAAGCTGGCAACCTCTAGGCTTTGAACCTGGGTCCTCCGCGTCCCAGTCCGATGCTCTATCCACTGCACCACCACCTGGTCAGGCTTGTCTATAATATCTTTAGAGAAATAGAAGGTGCAACTGTTACTGTAATTGAATCAATTGAATCAATCTTTTTCTTTATGATTTGTTTGTGTCTTATTTTTAGAAAATATGTCTTATCCTAAAGAAGTCTATCTTCTATGTAAATTTCTGAGAGTTGTGTACTTTTACTTTTCTCATACATGTCTAACCAACATGGTTAAAGACTGATGTAAGAAACTAATATTATGTTTTTCTTAAGGTTAGCTCATTGTCCCAGTACCACTGGGACTGAAAAAAAATCTATCCTTTTACTTTGATCTAAAGTGCCCGCTCTGTAGTAAAATCAAATTCTGCGTATGTTTGGGTCTGTAATACCTTTGTCAATACTACTCTGTCTTAATTACTATAACTTTATGATAATTCTTGATACTTTGCCAGATAAATCTCTTTTTTTTTCTCCCTATTCAGGAATGTATAGGTCCTCAATAAAGGCAAAAAAAAAAAAAAAGAAAAGAAAAGAAAAGAAAGGAAATATCCTGTCGAGTTCTAGAAAAAAATTGTGATTTTTTTATTTTAATTGCATAGGAATTATTCATGAATTTTATAGATTTGACATCTTTATGATATTGAATCTTTTAACTCATAAACATATATATCTTTCCATTTATTTAGACCCTGTTTCAGTAATTTTATCATTTTTTCCCTAAGAGTTGAATATCTTTTTTTAAGTCTATTCATTTATACTTTTTTTAATGAAGTAACTTTTTCTTTTTAAATATTTTATTTATTAATTTTTTAGAGAGAGAGGAGTGAGAGAGAGACAGAGAGAGAGAGAGAAGGGGTAGGAGCAGGAAGCATCAACTCTCATATGTGCCTTGACCAGGCAAGCCCAAGGTTTCAAACCGGCGACCTCAGTGTTCCAGGTCAACGCTTCATCCCACTGTGCCACCACAGGTCAGTCATTTATACTTTTGATGCTGCTGTAAATACTATCCTGTTTAATTGTATTTTCTGTTTGTTTCTGGTGTGTAGAAATAAAATTGATTTTTATACATAGATTTTGTATTGTGTTGACTTACTAAATTCCCTTATACTTTTGAAGTGTTCTATGTAGACAAGCATATAATTAGAAAATAATGATAGCTTTGTTTCTTCCATTTTAATCCTTACACGTTTTATATACTTTTCCCCACCCCCTCTTACTGCTGTGCTTAAGACCTCCAGTTCAAAGCTGAGTGTAAAATTATGACTTGGGACGTCTATATCTTATTCCTGATCTTAAAGAGAATGCTCTCAACATTTTACCATTAGGTATTGTTATTGTTATTGTTATGGGTTTATTTTTTTGTAAATACTTTTTATGATATTAAGGAGTTATTTTTTATTCCTAATTTGCTAAAAGGATTTTTGCTTTTAAAATATGTATGTTTCTAACTTTCCAGCATAAGGTTTTTCTACTTATCCTTTTGTTATTTTTTTAAAGCTTTATTTATCTATAATTTACACCATATGATTCACCCATTTTAAGCACACAATTCCGTGGTTTTTAGTAAATGTACTGAGTTTTGCAATCACCAGCACAACCCAATTTTAGAACATTTTATCTTCCAAAAAAGCCGCTGCACACCAATTTTTAGTCAATCCAATTCTCACCTCCGTTCCTGGGCAAACACCAATCTGTGTCCTGTCTCTATAGATTTGCCTTTTCTAGACATTTTACATAAATGAAATCATACAATATGTGGCCTCTTTTTCTTTATTTGGCTTCTTTCACTTAGCATAATAGTTTTGAAGTTCATACATGTTTGTAGCATGTATTAGTAGTTCATTCCTCCTACTGATGAATATTACTGCACTATATGGATATACTACATTTTGTTTTTCCCACTCACAAGTTAATAGACATTTGTACTATTTCTACTTTTTGACTTTCATGAATAATGTTGCTATGAACTTTCATGTACAAGTCTCTTTATGGACACATGTTTTCATTTATCTTAATTAGGTATCTATGAATCAAATGACCAGGTTGTTAAACAGAAATTTTTGTTTAACTTTTTAAGAAACTGTCAAGCTGTTGTCCAAAATGGATGCATCATTTTCCATTTCTGACAGCAATGTATGAGAGTTCCAATTACTCTGCATCCTTTCTCATAGTTATCGTCTTTTGGATTAAAGCCAAACTCATAGGTATGAAGTGGCATCTCCTTGTGGTTTTAGTTTGTATTTTCCTAATGACTAATGATGTTGAATGTCTTTTAATGTTCTTATTACGTAGTTATTCATAAGTAGTAGTCTCCCCTTAACAGCAGGGGATATATTCCAAGACCCCCAGTGGATCCCTAAAAACGTGGATAGCACCTAATCTTATATATATCATGTTTTTTTCCGTATACATACATATCTGTGATAAAGTTTAATATATAAATTGGGAAATTTCACAGATAGACGTTTCATTCTTACCATAGATTTTTAGCAATCTCAGCCTATAATTTTTTTCTTTCTTTATTAAGTCAAGAACTTTCACCTTTTCACTTAAAGGAAGCACCATACAACTTCTTTGGCATACCCTAATTATACATCACTACTCATGTCTTTGGGGCCACTTTTCAATAAAATGAAGTTGCTTGAACACAAACACTGTAATATGATACCGTGACAGCAGATCTGATAACCTAGATGACAACTAAGTGAGTAGAGCAAGTAGTGTATACAGCATGGGTACACTGGATAAAGAAATAATTCCTGTCCCACATGGGACAGAGCAGGACAGCAAGAGATTTCATCATGCTATTTAGAATGGCATGTAATTCAAAACTATGAATTGTTTATTTTTATTTATTTCTGCAAGTTTCTGTTTAATATTTTCAAACATAGGTTGACCATAAGTAAATGAGACCACAGAAAGTGAAACCATGGATAAAGGAGGATTACTACATCTTTGGTGATATGTCTGTTCAAATCTTTTGCCTATTAAAAAGATTGGATTGTTTGTCTTCTTTTTCAGTTGTAAAACTTCTATGTACTATAAGAACAAGACCTTTATCAAAATTATTATACTGCTCACAAAAATTAGGGGATATTTCAAAATGAATAAGAAGCTATAAAATATCTCCTAATTTTTGTGATCAGGATATTTGCAAATATTTTCTCCAAGTGTGTGGATTATCATTTCATTTTCTTAATAATGGCTTTTAAAGTACAGTATTTTTTAAGTGAGAGGAAGGGAGGTAGTGAGACAGACTGCTGCATGTGCCCTAACCGTGATCTACCCGGCAACCCCCACCTGGGGCCAATGCTCGAATCAACTGATATATTTTTAGCACCTGAGGCATCATTCAGACCAACCAAGCTATCCTCAGTGCCTGGTGCTGACATGTGAATCAATTGAGCCACTGGCTGCAGGAAGGGAAGAGGGATAGAAGGGGAGAGGGAAGGGGAAAGAAACAGATGGTTGCTTCACTTTTGTGCCCTGACTGGGACTTAAATCTGGGACGTCCATACACTGGGTTGATATTCTATCCTATCCACTGAGCCAAGTAAAATTCTTAAATTAAGTTAAATTTATCAGTTTTTTTCCCTTATGGATCATGCTTATAGCGTCATATCTGAGAACTCTGCCTAATCCAAGATTAAGAAGATTTTCTCCTATGTTTTCGTCTAAATTTTTTTATAGCTTCAGCTCTTAATTTTGGTCCATGATCCATTTAGAATTAACTTCTGTCTGTGGAATGAATTAAGGATCTAAATTAATCTTTTTGCATGTGGATATCCAATTGTTTTTAGCACCAATTGTTGAAAAAATTTATCATTGATTTCTAACAACTCTACTGTGGACAGAGAATGAGGACATATGTAATAACCCTGTGAGTTTTGTGGAGGTTTGCTTGATGACCCAGTAAATGTCCAGTTTTCATAAATGTTCCACATGTGCTTGGAAAGGATGCGTATTCTACAGATGATGAGCACAGTGTTATCTGCACATCCATTAAATCAAACTTGAGAATACATTAGTTCAACTCTTCTCTAGCTGTACTCATTCTTGTGTCTTTCATCAAGTACCAATTGAAGTATGTTAAAGTCTACTGATAAGATAATGAATTGGTTTTTTTCTTCCTGTCATCCTTTTCATTTGTAATTGATATATTTTAAGGTTGTGTTATTAAGTTGGCATACAAGTTTTTTATGATTTGATTATTTTATCATTAAATAGTAACCCTCCTTATCTCTATCAATATTATTTTTTGCCTCTTTAGCCTGATGTAGATACCTTTTGAGGAGACAGTCTGTGGACTACATACTTGGAATATTTGCACAGCACCTTTTCCTCCTCTTCTCCCCCCTCCGCCAGGCTTACATCCCTTTATTAATCTAAGGACTTCCTGAGTTGTCAGCAGCATTTCCTTGGGATCCCAGAAAACACGAACAATTTTTAGCAGCTTATTCAAATCACTTGTTGTTTGCTATACTAAAGCAAAAAACAAAGAAGGATCTGCCTTTCGAAGCCAGCTAGACCTAGGAAACTTCAGCCTGCAAATGGAAGCAGAGGTATGTACTAGCGGAATGCAAAATGTTTTGGGTTCTAGATTTCTTTTCCAAGGTTCTAGATTTCTTTTCTTCTCTACATATGTGGAATGTAAAGCACAGAAATTGATGCCATTGCCAGCTTCTCCTGCAATTGGACCTGGACTCAGTGGAAAGGCATACCCAGCCATAGATTAACAGACTCTGAAGCAGTCAGACCCGCCAGATAAATAAGGGTGAGACTTTCTGCCTACCCAGACATCCCCTGCACAACTAAAGAGAGAGCCATTTCTCCTCCCCACTGGTTGATGCTGAATATCTTTCTCGGGCTAGGAGAGGAGATATCTGCACCCTGAGAAAAATAACCACCCCTAATATGACTGTAGGCTTTGGTCTCAGCCAACTCACCGAGAGAAAACCTATGTTTTGCCGTGAAATTTCATCCAATCTATACAATAACCCCATAAAGAAGATATGACTATTATTTTACAAATGAAAACACTTAAACCAAAATAAATGAACTTTCCAATGGACACTCAGCTAGTAAGTAGCAGAGCCAGGATTTGGACGCTAGTACTTCTGACTTTCTTGTTTGAAGGTGAAACTGGAGAGTCTGACTTTTGCAGAGGATAGTTTTCAATTCAAACGGAGCAGCCAGGAAAGAAGAGAGGGGGCACTTTTCCTCCCACTCCCTTCCGAGCCCTGGTACTTGGTATAGTGGGACATCACAGTGGCATGATGGGCCTGGAAGTGACAGGAACCTCGGTGTAAATCCTGCTTCACCACCTGACAAGCTAGATGACATCGGGCAAGTCACTTACCTGCTCAGGAGTCCAGTTTCCTCATCAGTAACTAGTGGGGCTAATAACAGTTCCTTGTTCAGAGGACAATTATGAGCATTAAATAGTATTTCAAATTAAAAAAACCTTATGTTCTATGCTTTCTTAGATTCTGTACTTGTTTTTATGGCATCCATTCATCACAGGGCCAATTAAATGAACTCTGTTTTCTTGTTTTCTTGATGCTCTGGCTTTCCAGACCCAGGAAGAGCCTGCCCTTCTCAGGGCTACCTAATTCCTAAAGGTACTAACAACCTGCTCATGAGCACAACTTTCATATGCAAACCGGCCAATCTTGGGTCTATAACCCCTTAACCACCTCCGCATCTAACTCACACATACCAAGCCAATATTTTCCCTTGCCCTAAATCATCCCAGGATCAGGTACCAAGCAACTAGAGACCACCCCCATAGCCCGAAGCCTGCCAGAATTACTCACTGCTCCCTGCCCCCATGAACGCTCTGGCTGGACTGTTCCCTTGCCCCTTTCTGTCTCCTGACTGACACTAGTGCCTTCCCCCGTGGCCCTGCTTTGTGGCATGCAGTGACCTCCTCTCTAGAATCTGGGAGCATAATCATTTTCTTCTTTTCAAGTTTCCTCCTGTGGCCATACTGACTTACCATACCACATCCAACAAATAAATTCCTAGAACAGCTTAACAGTTTCTGGCCTATAATAAACTTTCAATAATTGTTACTACTATTGCTATTATTCTAGACTAGCTTTCTATTAATTATGTGACCAGACACAAGTTTTTTCCCCCCTTTAATCACCTCAGTTTCCTCAGGCTACCAATGGGGATACATGATAACCAACCTCAATGGGCTGTTCCTAAAGATCCAATATGTAAAATGTAAATATTAATTTATTTTCTTCCTTCTAGGAGCTTCAAAGAGAGAAAGATTATTTTGAGCTCATAGGAAGTTTTGGGGTCAGAGGGGTCTTCCTAGACATAGAAGTGGAGCTGGCTCAGGTCGGGATGAACTCAGGACTCTAAGGCTAGTTCTCAGGCTATGGCCATGGCTGACAAATGTCTACTTTTCATCTGCCTGGTAAGGTCCAAGGTCATACCCTCCCAAGACCAACAGTGCAGGGAGCTGGGAGCCAGAAATAACAAGGCTCCCAGCTCGGGGCCCTGCCCCAGGGAGCTGGCTAAGGCTCAGGTTTTGGAAAATGGGTATACAAGGAGCACTCTGGACCGAGGGAACAACATGTCCACGGATGTGGACACCTTCTGCACGACTGACCCATTAGTAAGGTCTCAGAGGTATTTAGTGAGTGTAGCTTGTGGGGGACCTAGTTTCTGCCCCCACAGAGCAGAGCATTGAGCTGCAGACAGAATTTACCGTACCACTTCTGAGCCTGCAAATGGGCTGCATCCCAGAATTTCACTTGGGAATCAGTGCTTAGTTTTCACAATAATTTCTTCTTTGGGAGATAAAAAAGATATACACTGCACTACTGTATTTTATATTCCTCCCCCTTCAATGAAAAAATATTTAATACATAATTATATATAGTGATATATATTCATAATGAAAAATTATAGGAAAAAATAAACAGACTCAAAAGAATAAATAAACCACTTTGTTCCTGACACATAGTAGATACTATATAAATGTTGATGTACAAATATTGCAGACAAAAAAAGCTAACTTTTTTTTTTTTATCTCAGTTGCCTACCTCAGAACTTGATCACTTACTTCTGATAGGCCCTGGTGAACCTTATAATTTATTTTGGATAGGTTACTAAGTTCAGATGTTCAAGAACTAAAATTTAGGTAGAAAGCAATTTTAAGGATTAAAAATGAAAGTAAGACAAAAAAAGAACTTCATAAAGTCCAAAGACAAGGAACAAACTGGAAAAAATTATTTGTAACTCATATCACAAAGGATTAATCCCTAATATATAAAAAGCTTCTAGAAATAGAAGAGAAAAGGATGGGCCAAAGTCAAGAATGGGAGGTTCACAGTTAAATACACACGGTCCAATATAGGCAAAGGTAGTCAACTTTATTCAAAATAAGAGAAATAAAGATTAAAACTACACAAGGCTAAAAATTCTTTCCCTAACAGATTGCCAAAGATCTAATACATTCTGTCAGTGAATTTGCAGACAAGAAAGCAAAAACCTTTATGAGCTGCCAACACTATCTTAGAAATTTTCAAATTCATATACTCTTTGATCCTACATCCCACTTCTAGGAATTCATCCTCTGACTTGCTTAAATGTGAAATGCGCATGCACAAGGTTATTAACTGCAGTAACACCAAATGGAAAAATCAAAAGATGGAAATCATCTACAGTACTATCACTAGGTGGGAGTTGGTTAAATATTCTATGGTACATCCACACCATGAAGTGATAGGAATGTATAGAAAAGAATGAACATTGTACTTAAATGGAAAGATGTCTAGCATATATTAAGTAATAAAACTAAGGTGCAAAATAGTATTTGTGTAAGAAGGGAGAAAACAAGAATGAACATTGGTGTTGTTATTTACAAAGAGACACTGGAAGGATACATACGAAATGAAGAGAAATGTTTATTAGACAAGAGCAGTGGTTCTCAAACTTCAGCATGGATCGGAATCACCAGGGAAGGCTTGTTAAAACACAAGATTACTGGCTCCCACTCCCAGACTTTCTGATTCAATAGGTCTGGGGTGGAGCCTGAAACTGCATTTTTAACAAGTTCCCAGGTTGCCAGATAGAGGATCATATTTCAAAATTGGGCCAGAAAATGGGATAGACAGGGTCAGAGACTAGATCAAGTTTCCTCGGGATATATCTTTCTTATTATTTTGGTTTTTAAAAAACATTGCCTACTCAAAATTAAACCTTAATTTTTTTTTATAGAGACAGAGAGAGAGTCAGAGATAGGGATAGATAAGGACAGACAGACAGGAATGGAGAGAGATGAGAAGCATCAATCATTAGTTTTTCATTGCGACACCTTAGTTGTTCATTGATTGCTTTCTCATATGTGCCTTGAACGTGGAGCCACAGCAGACCAAGTAACCCCTTGCTCAAGCCAGCGACCTTGGGCTCAAGCTGGTGAGCCTTGCTCAAATCAGATGAGCCTGCACTCAAGCTGGCGACCTCGGAGTCTTGAACCTGGTTCCTCCGCATCCCAGTCCAACACTCTATCCACTGCGCCACCGCCTGGTCAGGCTAAATCTTAATTTTTTAAAAATGTGTTCAGCCTGACCAGGCTGTGGTGCAGTGGATAGAGCTGAGGTCATCAGCTTGAGCAAAGGCTCATCAACCTGAGCGTGGAATCGCCAGCTTGAGATCATATACATAACCCCATGGTCGCTGGCTTGAGCCCAAGGTTGCTGGTTTGGGCAAGGAATCACTGGCTTGGCTGTAGCCCCCCAGTCAAAGCACATATGAGAAGCAATCAATGGACAACTAAAGTGCTGTAACAAAGAATTAATTGATGTTTTTCATCTCTCTCCCTTCCTGTCTGTTTTTCTCTAGTACATGCACATGCTAAAAATAAAAAACTGTGTTCAATTAAATAACCTGCTCCTGAAGTACTCTCTACCCTTAATCTGTTTCATTTTTCTTGATAACTTATTGTTATACCTAAAATGATTTATTTATTTTATTTGCTTTTCTTTCTTGCCTCACTGAACAAGGGTGAACACATTGTATTTTTATTGCCCACTATATTCTCAACACTAATATTGAGTCTGGCATATAGTAGGTGCTTAAGAAATAGCTGTTGAGCCTGACCAGGTGTGGCGCAGTGGATAGAGCGTCAGACTGGGATGCCGAGGACCCAGGTTCGAGACTTCGAGGTCGCCAGCTTGAGCGTGGGCTCATCTGGCTTGAGCAAAAGCTCACCAGCTTGGACCCAAGGTCGCTGGCTCGAGCAAGGGGTTACTCAGTCTGCTGAAGGCCCGCGGTCAAGGCACATATGAGAAAGCAATCAATGAACAACTAAGGTGTCTCAATGCACAACAAAAAACTAATGATTGATGCTTTTCATCTCTTTGTCCCTGTCTGTCTGTCCCTGTCTATCCCTTTCTCTGACTCTCTCTCTGTTTCTGTAAAAAAAAAAAAAAAAAAAAAAAAGCTGTTGATTAAATAAAGTACCTGCTGAATTTGTTGTATTGGAACAGCAAGAAACAGACGTCTTGACACACAATCAAGAAGCCAAATTAAGAAATTAAAGAGTCTTTATTAGCCGGCTGCGTGACTGCATGGAGACAGAAGCCTTCAAATCATGTGGTCCTGAACACAGTTTGGGGATAGCTTTTAAAGACAAAATTACATACTGATTGAAGAATGGGGAGGAGAGGAAGCATAGCAGTAAAACAAAGCAGTGAAACAAGCTTTCCTTTTTTTTAAAAAAAAACATTCTTATTTATTTATTTATTTACAGGGACAGAGAGAGAGTCAGAGAGAGGGATAGATAGGGACAGACAGACAGGAAGAGAGAGAGATGAGAAGCATCAATCATCAGTTTTTTTGTTGTGACACCTTAGTTGTTCATTGATTGCTTTCTCATATGTGCCTTGACCGCGGGCCTTCAGCAGACTGAGTAACCCCTTGCTCTAGCCAGTGACCTTGGGTCCAAGCTGGTGAGCTTTTTGCTCAAGCCAGATGAGCCTGCGCTCAAGCTGGCGACCTCGGGGTCTCAAACCTGGGTCTTCTGCATCGCAATCTGATGCCCTATCCACTGTGCCATCCCCTGGTCAAGCAACAAGCTTTCTTACAATGTTTATCTATAGGGTTAATTCAGGGAAAAACATTCTGAGAACACAAGCTTGCCAAACTAGCCCAAGGCCACAGTCTGGGAAACCAGCCTCAAAGTCAGGAATAGGGAGTCTTTTTAGAAAAATTAAGTCCTGCCAAAAGTCTCTTTGTTTTAGAGAAAGCAAGTTCTGCAGAGTTATTCATGCTAAGAACCTTTCTTTTCTATATTTCAAATTCTCTTAGTATACACTATATCAGTGATATAGGTAATCACCTGGGGAGCTTTAAAAACCAACCAATGTCTCCCATCAATTCCCCAGGCTTGATGTAATTGTTTGGGGGCAGTGGGACCCAGCATGGGTTCAGGATGATGGGGGCCACTGGTCTAAACCACAGCACTATGGCTTGCATTATTCTTTCTTTCTTTTTTAACTTTTTATTTATTCATTTTAGAGAGGAGAGGGAGAGACAGAGAGAGGAGAGACAGAGAGAGAGAAGGGGGGAGGAGCTGGAAGCATCAACTCCCGTATGTGCCTTGAGCAGGCAAGCCCAGGGTTTCGAACCCGCAACCTCAGCATTTCCAGGTCGACGCTTTATCCACTGCACCACCACAGGTCAGGCTATGGCTTGCATTATTAACATAAAGTGTATTAGTATATAGACCTTGCTGCATTTTCGTACACTGCTTTTAGAACTGGTTCCTAGACTCTTTTTGATTTGGAGAGTGCTGTCCTCTCTCTCCTTTCTCTTTAGGCTGTCTATTCCAGATTTGGAGACCTTACTGAAAAGATACTCTAATGCCAAAGACACCCTTTTAAGCAAAGACTAAATCAGGCGTCGACAGTTGGGACACAGTTAACATTAATGGCCTTCATGTAGGTTTCCATACTTGTGGAGCAGGGCAGGACAACGAATCTGAACGCTGAGCCTGCTGCCTCTGACCATGGCTTGGCATTTTAGTCCTGCAGTGAAGTCCTGAGGCCTGCGGGCACAGGATGACGGCACGCTGCAGCCCTGCCACACTATCGAGGTGAGAAGAGACACGGCATCTACTCCTTCAGATCTCACCAGTTCTGTCACCTTAGGCATCCTTGGGCTTCAGTTTTCTGGTTTGTAGAATGGTGATACTAATGCTTAGCTCTTGGGAGCACTGGGAGACTCAAATGCTATAATGTGTACAATACACAGCACCCAATTACTGTTCTGTTTCTTGGCTTTTCAGTTTAGTTATTGCATCAGCTGTTTTCATAGTCCCCCTCCCCACTTGGTTTATTGAGTAACAGTTGTAAAAGTTTATAACAAGTCACAGATTGGCGACCTGACTCTCTATTTTGATTGGCTTTCAAAGTGTTTTACAAGAATCCAACTCAATTGCTAGCATTTAAAAACTAGAGATCTTACATAAAAGTCTGGATTTGTGGCTTCATTGAAAACATCTGTGTGACCATAATCGCTGGAGCTAAGTGTTGGCTTCTCACCCTGCTCAGTCCCCATGACTCTCTGCCACCTTTTACCTCATTATCCCTCATCTCCCTGGGTTCCCCACACAGCTGGCCACTAAAGCCTTTGAGTCACAAGTTTGAATCCCGAGTTTATAAAGTGCTTTCACTTACTTCATCTCACTTGAACTTTACCCACAAGGGAGATGTTACTACTACCCCGTTTTACAAGAGAGGAAACTGAAGCTGAGCTGTTATGTGTCCTACTCAGGTTGCGAATATCAGCAATAATCATAAATAGCTAATGTTTATTGGGCATTCAACACGGACCAGGCATTATTCGAAATACTTTACATCTAAATTAATTAAATTCTCACAACAATTTTATTCGATATTTTTGTTATCCTCATTTTACAGATGAGAAAATTGAAGCAGAAAGAGGTCAGGTGTTTTTCCCTAGATCAGATAGCTAGAAAGCTAAAAATAAATCCAATACTCCTGAGAACTAACATGCACTTATTCCACTGTCCTGCAACAAAGACTTTCCTTCCTGCCTCGCTTTCTTTTTTTAAAATAAGCAAATCTATGGGTGTCCTTACCTAAATGAGGCATTCACCTGTGGAAAGAGAACAGGGTCCCCTGAGAGCCCAACCCACTCCTCACACAGATGTCACAGCTGGAGGACTGGACAGGAAGCTTCAGGAAGGTCTATATATGAAGGGATCCTGGCCACTCTTGCTTCAACTTCCAGATCTTGGGTCTTGATGGAATCATTCACGGCCATGAAAGCTTGTGACTAGTACAAACACTCTGCAGGACGGAGATGGTGTCCTCAGAAGACTAGCTCAAGGGAGAGAATGGGGGTGTTTAGGGAAGAATGGGCAGAGTTAAGGGAGTCAGCAGAGAGGGTGAAGCACTCTGGGACCAGCAACAGGGGGATCAGTCCACCTGTACGCAATCCTGAAGGGGGGGAGTGGGAAGGAGCTGTCGCCGAAACCAGAGAGGACTGAAGCCAGCACCCATGGGTCAGAGGGGGCGGGTCACAACCACAGTCCAAACTGCAGGCTGAGTAGAGGAGTCAGAGCAAGAAATATGCCTGCTTTCTCCTCCTGCCCAGCCCAAAGCCAGGGTACAAGGCACTTGGAACCTGGGTGCGCAGTTAGGTCTCCCGGGTCACAGAGCCGGGCACAGGAGGATGGAAAGGGGATGCAGTTGGATCAGTACTATGGGAAATAAACTGCCCAGGTGTTATGATGGTATGTTTATAGGACTCTAGGCATTTAATCACTAACTTTGTCATCTCACTCCTGGGGACATAGTTTGAAGATATGATGCAAATTAAATTTTTATTTGTACTAACTTTTGGGAAGCAGTATGGCTTGATGACAAAGAGCAGGTTTTGAAGTTGGACAGATGAAACTGCAATCCAGGCTCCTCTGCTTCCTGGCTTTCTTGGCTTTGGGGACATTTTGATTTACCTTTCAGAGCCCCATTTTCTTCATCTGTAACACCGGTATCCCCCCCTCAAACAAACACTTTTTTGTTTCAAAGAATCCTTGATTGAGAGACTTAAATAAAACCACATAAAGTGAAGTGTCTGAGCACAGCCTATCACAGGCGCAGTACAAATGGGGGTTATTATTGTTATGATTTTTCATTGCAACATTGTCTGCAACAAAACCTTTGAAAATAGCCTAGGTACCTAACAACTGAGGAATGGTTAAGTAATTAATGCTTGCAGTTTCACTCTATAAAATGTAACCATGAATACCATGGGCCACACACATACGGCCAGTGTCTCCATTCCAGAGCCAAATGGATATAGAGAACTGCAAATACTAGTGTTACAATCCGTACTCATAAATATAATGAATGGAAGAGCATGTGAAAAAAATAGAAATAATCAATGTGCCTGGTGAGGACCTGGGTATTTTTGTTTGTTTGTTTTAAAAGAAATATTTAGGTGGTTTGATGACATTTACATAAACATATTATTCAAAATCACATAATTATTTGACCTGAACAAAATAATTTCTTTCTATGGGTGACTATATTCGTTTCCTGTGGCTGCCATAATAAATTACTACAATTTTGGTGGCTTAAAAGAGCAGATATTTACTCTTTAACAGCTCTGGAAGCCAGAAGTCCTATATCAAGGTGTCCGCAGGGCCACATACCGCCAGAGGCTCTGGGGAGAACCTGTTTCAGGCCTCGGTCCGAGCTTCTGAAGACCCCAGCAATCCTTGGCATTTGTGGCTGCATCACTCCAGTCTCCGCCTCGGTCTTCACATTGCCTTCTCCTCTGTGTTTGTGTGGTCGCCCTGAGACTCGCTCTTCAAAGGACACTAGTCACTGGGTTAAGGGCCCAACCACATAAGGGAGGGTAATCTCCTCATTTTAATATCCATAACTTAATTACATCTGCAAAGACCCTTTTACCAAATAAGGTCATATTTACAGATTCCAGGGATTAGGAGGATGTGGACATAGCTTTTGGGTGGGGGCAGGGCACCATTCAACCCATTACAACATATAAGAGAATTCAGAAACTGGGTGGGGGGAGAGCAAGCTAAAAACTTCAGAACAGATGATGGTTATTGGGGGAAGAACTAATGGAGGAGAGAAAAGACAACTTTAACACAACAACAACAAGTGAAAATATTTGTTGAATGAATGGAATGAATTGAAAGGAATTGAGGACGAGCTGTATTAGAAGTCTGAAGTGCTAGACTTGTCTCCCAGCCCTCAGTTTGCTGTGTGCCCATCACTGTGCTAAACTCACCTCTTCACTTCTTAACCTGGTTTTGCCTCTAGCTTATGTCCTATTTTATAAAGGTACCCAACAGTTTGAAAATGAGTGTGGAAATCAGGGATGTGTGTTTACTGAGAGACTGAATATATACACAGACAATGGCCAGATATATATGACAATTGACTTCTGAACCACAGCCTCAGCAGCCAGCAGCCTGGGAAGCAAAACCACAGCCTCTGCAGTCATCAGCCAGAACAGTCAGCACCTGGTCAGTGACCATCAGCTTTCCTGGTCTTTGCTCCCTCTTCAAACTCAGGGTTGCCAGAGGAAGACAGATGATAAAGATGCTGGTATCCACTCAGCTGTTTCCAGCTTCCCTTTACCAACAACTTCCAATCAGAGCAGCCCTGAAACCTCCCCAGCCTTTGTTTTTAAAGACTTTATTAATTTTTTAAATTTATTTTTATTTTTTAGAGAGGGAGAGAGAGAGAGAAGGGAAGGAGGAGCAGGAAGCATCAACTCCCATATGTGCCTTGACCAGGCAAGTCCAGGGTTTTGAATCGGCGACCTCAGTATTCTAGGTCGAAGCTTTATCCACTGCGCCACCACAGGTCAGGTCGCCTTTTTTTTTTTTTTTTATTTTAGTTATTCATTTTAGAGAGGAGAGAGAAAGGGAAAGAGAGAGACAGAGAGAGAAGGTGGGGAGGAGCTGGAAGCATCAACTCCCATATGTGCCTTGACCAGGCAAGCCCAGGGTTTTGAACCGGCAACCTCAGCATTTCCAGGTCAACACTTTATCTACTGCGCCACCACAGGTCAGGCCAGGTCGCCTTTTTTTTTTTACTGTAAAGCTTTTCTGCTTTCCCACCTCTCTTTGAGTCTTTGCCAAGTGCAAATGATAATGGCTGACTCCCTTGCTATAGCAACCTCTGAATCAGTAGCCCTTGTTTGTTATCATTTGGGTGGTCTGTGTTTGTTTCCACAGTGGAGTCTCTCCATTCTGCTCAGCTGAGTGCACTTAGGCTCCTACCCCTGGGTTATGACCATTGCCTATGAAGTTGAACCACAACAAGCAGTACAGTGCCTGGAACATATTAGATGCTAAAGAAATGACTGTCAAGTGAATGAACAGCCCTCCGGGTTAAAGTGAAATGTGTTGCTGTAGCTCCAAGTTCTTAGATTAAGTTCAGGGGAGTAAGTCTAGAAGATTCCAGTAAATTCTTGGTTATTCTGAATTCTTTGGAAAGGGTCTGCATGCCCTCAAATATGTCCCTCACTAAACAGACCTTAATGGTTTTATTTAAATTTTTTTATTTTTTTTCCAAGTAGGAGAAGGGGAGATAGAGAGACAGATTCCCTCATGCGCCCCAACTGGGATCCATCCAGCAACCCCCATCTGGAGCCGATGCTCTGCCCATCTGAGGCCATGCTCACAACCGAGCTAATTTTAGGGCCTGAGGCAGAGGCTCCACGGAGCCATCCTCAGTGCCTGGGGCTGATGCGCTCATACCAATTGAGCTATGGCTGTGGGAGGTGAAAAGAGAGAGAGAGAGGGAGAGAGAAAGAAGGGGAGAGAGAGGGATGGAGAAGCAGATGGTCACTTCTCCTGTGTGCCCTGACCGAGAATCAAACCTGGGACATCCACATACCAGGCCAATGCTCTTCCACTGAACCAACCAGCGAGGACCAGACCTTAGTGCTTTTAAAAGATGCAGATGGTGTGTTATGCTTTCAAGAATATTGTTGTGAAAAGTCTAGAGTGCCACACAAAATGGGCAGAAGTCGGGTGGTGCTGGCTGTGTGGCATCCATTCACCAGGGGCTATTGTTGAACTAGATACCAGCAGGAGCTTATTTTCCTATCATTTATTGCTCATGAAATTGAATGCATACTACTCTCCTACCAGCCCTTCTCCAAGTGGTTCCTTGATTCTCTTGGTTGTTTAGATTGTGGATAAATAGTCTAGGCTGTTGGGTGGTTACTGGAGGGGCTGGAGGCAGCAGAGATGACGAAGCCGAGGGCCTGCAGGAAGGAGCCTCAGAAGAGGCCCCTAAGAGTCTGCTGTGCGCATGAGATGCTGGGACCTCAGGACCCTCCACTTCTGTTAACCATGCAAGGTGGCAGGCACTGTTCCCAAAACATGGAGAAGACAATTTCCCTAAAAACAGCAAACATTTTTTCTGGCTCTGCTTTTTTTTTTTTTTTTTGGATTCAAAACATCTTTTTCAAACTCTGCGTAGGTCCTTTTCTAGCTGTGTTTAGACAAGATGAACAAATGAAATTTACTTAACACTTCAATTGCAGGGCCTTTGGTTGATCGCTATATAATCTATTGTGAATAAAATTTTGAATTTGCACATCAGCAAGAATTCTGCCATGATATTGTTCTTGTCTCCCTCTCTCTTTACTTTCCCTCCCCTTCTCCCTCTTTCCCTTGCCCCATCCATACTAAAATGCTCGCCGTTTCCCCGGCCTCTCACCCCTTTCTGTCTGAGTCCTTGCACGTTATTCCCACTACCCGAAATGCCCTCTCCACTCAATCCATCCAGTGAACCAAACAACCCTTTAAGACTAAATGCAAGAGAGGGGTTCTGGGAAGATGATATAATAGGAAGCCCCAGGAATCTGTTTCCCCACCTAGACATACACCGGCAGAATCTATCCAATGTAACCACGGTTGAACCTTAAACAACACAGGCCCTGGCCGGTTGGCTCAGTGGTAGAGCATCGGCCTGGCGTGCAGAAGTCCCGGGTTCGATTCCCAGCCAGGGTACACAGGAGAGGCACCCATCTGCCTCTCCACCCCTCCCCCTCTCCTTCCTCTCTGTCTCTCTTCCCCTCCCACAGCCGAGGCTCCATTGGAGCAAAAGATGGCCCGGACGCTGGGGATGGCTCCTTGGCCTCTGCCCCAGGCGCTGGAGTGGCTCTGGTCGCAACAGAGCTACACCCCGGAGGGGCAGAGCATCGCCCCCTGGTAGGCAGAGCGTTGCCCCCTGGTGGGCGTGCCGGGTGGATCCCGGTCGGGCGCATGCGGGAGTCTGACTGTCTCTCCCCGTTTCCAGCTTCAGAAAAATACAAAAAAAACCCCAAACAAACAAAAAAAAACAACACAAGTGTGAACTGCAGGGGTCTACTTATATGTGGATTTTTTTCCACTAACTGTTCAATCAGTCCTCTATATCCCTGGGTTTTGCATCTATGGATTCAACCAACCACAGGTCAAAAACTATCGGGAATTCGCAAATGCGGAGGGTCAACTGTATACATTGTTCTGTGCTGTTTTATATAAGAGACTTGAGCATCTGTGGACTTTGGTATCCATGATAGGGGGTCAACTACCGGGGATGGCTGTAGTTAAGTTTGGGGGGAATCAAAAGTTACATGTGAATTTTTGACTGCACAGGGGTTGGAGGTTGTCACCCCTATACCTTGTGTTGTTCAAGAGTCAACTTTATTTTGGAATTCTGGAGTCTGTTCAAGGCTTGCAACTTCCAGGGGAAGGAGTGAATGGTAAACTGCAGTTTATTTTAGCCAATTCCAGCTCTTAGCACAGTAGCAGCTGCCTGTGCACCGTCCACAGCCACATGGCAGGCAGCTGTGCGTGGATTCCTAGAGCAGCTTGCACACAGCTTGCAGGATCCTTTTTCAGGGCAAAAAGGATCCTGTCCTCCAAATATGTGGGATCTTCTCTGATCACCAATTGCTTCTTCTGATCATAGAGGTGCGGCAAAGAGATGGGCTGCCGTTTTTGTTGCACCCAACCCATCCAGGTGAAGTGACTTCCAGTGGATTTAAAGGACTGATTCCCTCTCCTCCCTCACACACCCTTCTTTATTTTTATTTTTTTCTTTTCTTTTGGTAGACAGACACCAAAGACTAGGACACTCAAAGACAACTGCATAGCCTCGCAAGTGGTGGGCTTGATAGTGAAGATAGGAGGGCAGCATGCTGGTTCAAGTTGTGTTAGGAAAATGGCTGTGTTAGGCTTGCTCGCTGGTGTACCGGCTGCAAGCACTTTGCTTGATTAGTGAGTGAGCATGTGGCAGAGGTACGTGTGCCTAGCCTATGTAAGGCTAGGGTGCTCACGCTCAGTGGGGTTGCTGATGGTGGATTGCCTGCTCTCCACTGTGAGGGGCCATTTTGCTGTTTCTTTGCCTGAGAGGCAGTTTCCCCTGCCAGTGTGCTTGTCCACTGTTGTGAGACTCTATTAAATAGAATGGCCCAACGCTTTCTGGCTCCCCTGTTTCTCTACCGTCTGCCCGAATCCAATGTGGACCTGCCTGGCCTCGTCCACTGGCATTACAAGTAATAGTTGTTGGGGTTGTTCTGTTGTGCCATGGGGGCTCTACGAGTTTGGGACCCAGTCACTGCCTTGTCAGCAGGTGCAGCGGAGCTTCTTTGACGTGTGTGGGATGTGCTGAGTGCCCTGGAAGAGTTCGAGCGGATATCTGCACAGGCTGTGGGAGTCAACTGTGCTTTCCCTTCAGTCTCGCGCATGTACCGAGATAGTTTTCACCCACCTTAAATTGTTATTCAAAGAAGCCTGTGACTTCATACATTCGACTTTTTAAAGAACAGTTACCCATATTTAAAGCTCAAAACTCTGATGTGAAAAATTCAGAACTAATTTAGAAAAACCGCTGAGTTGTGGAGAGAAATTCCTGATCAAAGAAAAAAATATATGAAGATAGCCTGACCAGGCGGTGGCGCAGTGGATAGAGCATCGGACTGGGATGCAGAGGACCCAGGTTTGAGACCTTAAGGTCACCAGTTTGAGCACAGGCTCATCTGGTTTGAGCAAAAAAGCTCACCATCTTGAGCCCAAGGTCGCTGGCTTGAGCAAGGGGTCACTCAGTCTGCTGTAGCCCCATGGTCAAGGCACATATGAGAAAACAATCAATGAAAAACTAAGGTGTTGCAACAAAAAACTAATGATTGATGCTTCTCATCTCTCTCCGTTCCTGTCTGTCTGTCTGTCCCTCTCTCTGTCTCTCCCACAAGAAAGAAAGAATACATAAAGATATTTACAAGGCAGACTGGCAGGCATACAGAGGAGAGATAAACAGAATTCAAGAACAGCTAACTCCAAGTCAGATGATGTCCTTGGAAAAAGAAATCATACCAAAACGTTTAATAAAGAAAGCTATAATTTAAAAAGTTATATTGTACATATTGTTTGATTAAAAAAGAGAGAGTTAACAATGCTTAAAAAAGCAAAAAGACCTCACTGAGCTTATAACATTTTTACATTTGAATCTTCCAGGAAGCTAAGAATGGTACATCACAGTTAAAGCTTAAGACTGTTAATGAAAACTGAAAAAATCTCTCTAGTCCTCAAAAGCAAAATAATAAAATTTGTTTTTAGAATAAAATGAAATCTTCTGAAGAACAAATAGATGAAGTTGGGCAAAGTGATCTTCTCCATCACAAAATGCGGCCCCGAGAAGTGTTAAAGAGAAGATTCAGCTATGTTTATAATGGATAAACACAAGAAACCAACTAGAATTCAATACCTGAAGCTGTTGTAAGATCGGAAAGAACAAAGTTGGTAAACAGTCTAGACTTAATTCCTTTTTCTTTAGCCCAGGGACTTCTGCTAGTTCAATACATTTTGTCATAGTATCTTGTTTTGGAAAATCCAACCAGATAAAAGTTCAGGTGTGATTTATGTTGTGTTTTGGAACTACTGAGGGTCAAAATAATCCATGAAATGTAGCAGTAGTCACTTTACCCTTCATAAAGGTAAATCAGACTGTGACAATTTCTAATGACTGTGGAAAGAGTGTTCTTGTTCCTCTATATAATAGAGGCAGAATTTTCCTATTCAAAATGTCTCATATTGTAGAGCCATAGTGTTCTGTGACATAACTGCATTTGTAAAAGAGCACCCAAAATTCATGCAGGTAAATTCCAATTCCTATATGTAGTTCATATAATAGAGTTGATGGTGGTGCATGCAAGG
The DNA here is from genome assembly GCF_036850765.1 of Saccopteryx bilineata. NCBI lineage: Eukaryota > Metazoa > Chordata > Mammalia > Chiroptera > Emballonuridae > Saccopteryx > Saccopteryx bilineata. The sequence goes on along the minus strand of NC_089492.1, from coordinate 248,669,043 downwards.
GATTGCTGGTTTCAGTAGTAACTTTTTTATATAAGGGATGGAGAGATTTATGGACCTTTTCCTCACTGTCTTTTTTTCCCTAAAGTAAAAACTAAGAAATTATGTACCAAATCTATGCGTACTGTTTTTATGTTGCATAGAATAAAAATTTTGCAACAGGGGGCAATGCTCTGCCCCTCCGGGGCGTCGCTCTGCCGTGACCAGAGCCACTCTAACGCCTGGGGCAGAGGCCAAGGAGCCATCCCCAGCGCCCGGGCCATCTTTGCTCCAATGGAGCCTTGGCTGCAGGAGGGGAAGAGAGAGACAGAGAGTAAGGGGGGGGGTGGAGAAGCAAATGGGCGCTTCTCCTATGTGCCCTGGCCGGGAATCGAACCCGGGTCCCCCGCACGCCAGGCCAACGCTCCACCGCTGAGCCAACCGGCCAGGGCCAAAATATTTTATATAACATATAAAAGTCTGTATAAGGGACAGACAACTATGGCCTGTGGGCCAAATTTAGCGCATTGCCTGCTGTGGATGGCCAGTGAGCTAACAATTGTGTTTACAACTTAAAATGATTTTCAAAGAAAGAATATTTCAAGATACATGAAAATTAATATGAATCTCAGTGTCCATATATAAAGTCTTATTAAAACACACCTAGACTCATTCATTTATTTGTTATTTATGGCTGCTTTTGTGCAAACAAATGACAGTGTTCAGTAGTTGCTACAGAGACTATGTAGCCTGCAAAGCCTAAAGTATTTGCTATCTGACCCTTTACACAAAGAGTGTGACTACCCATTGTCTATAGTCGAGTGTATATGACAACTATTTAAACATATTAATATGCTGGGATCGTTTTTAAAAACTATTTCAAAGGTTCTTGGTTTAGAACCTTTGTCACTATGGTCTTAAGAGGAAAGAGGTCAAATCACTAAAGAAGCTAAACAAATTGTTGCCCCACAGTGTTAACAAGGATTATATTTCAAATTATGTTGCAGTATAATAAAAACAATACATCTAATGTGAAAAAAAAAACCTGCATATACAGAGAAAATTAGAATGTGATTAAACATGCCCAGGGAAAGGCTCTGAAAAGACCTGAGAAGACCTTTAATTTATGCCTCTTCAGCACAATGACAGACTCCAACAACAACAAAGTAAACAAAAACAATAGCAAAGAACAGCAAACCCTGAGGAAGGGGGAAATCTGATTTCCAGAGTGACCATATTATTAGATTCAAATGTCCAGAGTTTAACAACAACATCAACAAAAACACAAGGCATACAAAGAAACAGAAAAATATGTCTTATTCAAAGGAAAAAATAAATCAATAGAACTTGTTCCTGAAAAAGACCTAATGGCAGATACACTAAACAAAGACTTTAGAACAACTATCTTAGAGATGCTCAAAAAACTAAAGAAAAATGTGAAGAAAGTTAAAAAAAAATTATGTGTGAGGCCCTGACCAGTTGGCTCTGTGGTAAAGCATTAGCCTGGTGTGTGGAGATCCTGGGTTCGATTCCCAGTCAGGGCACACAGGAGAAGTGCCCATCTGCTTCTCTACCCATCCCCCCCTTGCTTCTCTCTCTCTCTTCCCTTACTGCAGCCAAGGCTTGATTGGAGTGAGTTGGCCCCAGGTGCTGAGGATGGCTCCATGGCCTCTGCCAGAGGTGCTAAAAGCTCAGTTGCTGAGCAATGGAGCAATACCCCAGATGGGCAGAGCATTGCCTGCCAGTGAGCTTGCTGGGTGGATCCCAGTCAGGGTGCACACGAGAGTCTGTTTTTCTGCCTCCCCTCTTCTCACTGAATAAAAACAAAATGAAAATTATGTGTGAAATTAAAATATCAATAAAGAAAGAGAACATCCTAAACAGAAATAAAAAGGAAATTCTGGAGCTGAAAAGTACAATAACTGAAATGAAAAATTCACTAGAAAGATTCAAAGGCAGATTTGAGGAGTCAGAAGAAAAAGTCAGTGAACTTAAAGATAGAACAATGGAAAATGCTTTCTTACAAAATGTCCTGGCTACTGGGATAAGAGGAAAACAATAGCTAGGGTGGCGTGGTTTATGTGGGCAAAACAGGGCTGGAGATGACTCGGAAATTTCCTCCTAAGTGACCCTGTTGGAGTGTGAAAATAACTGGGGAAGAGAGAGAGAAAGAGAGAGAGAGAGTCAGGAATGTGGATGACTTTTTATAGTACCCTGATGGTTAATTTAATGGCTCAAGTCTGGGGGCCGTGATGCCCGGATATTTGGTCTAACGTTATGTTGATGTTTCTGTGAGGGTGTTTTTGGATGAGATCAACATTTAAATTGGTGGACTTTGAGTAGAGCAGATTGCCCTCCACAGTGCAAGGCTTCATTATCTAATAAGTTGAATACCTTAAGAGAACAAAGACTGAGCTCCTTTGGGCAGGAAGGAATTTTACCAGCAGACACCTTTTGGACTTAAACTACAACTCTTGCCTGAGTCTCCAACCTGCTGGCCTATCCTGCAGAGGTTGGGCTTGTACCTCCATAATCGCATGAGCCAGTTCTTTCTCTCTTTCTCCCTCCCTTAACCCTCTTCCTCTCCCTGCCCCTCCCACTCCTGCACACACACACATACACACGCACACACACATCCTGTTGGTTCTGTTTCTCTGGAGAACCCTGAATATACAAGTACCTTCAGTGCCAAGGAGTCAGAATGGGAACCAGTCAGCCAGAGCAGAATGATGGAGCCCCTTTTGAATGAATATTTGTGGCATTCTGGCAGACATGGCAAATTACCCAGGAGCAAGAAGCCAGTTCACAGTGCCTCAGAGTGCCACCCCTGACTTCTTCCACTAACCCCATCAATTCATCCAATGACTGTTTTATATGTTTTACTGTTCCCACCCTAGTCTGAGCCATCCAGAGAAATCCCCAGCCAGCCACTACACACGGCCCTTGACAGCCCAGCTGTTGCTAACTCCCCGCTTTGATCCCTGCGTTCCCAACATTTGCTCAACACGCCGCTGTGCAGAGCTCTTTGCCACCACACGTGGAGTCCATGCTTTTTTATGCCTCGGTGTTTTTCATTCACCCAACAAATCTCTAATGAGGACTGACCTTGTGCACTACCTGTGCTAAGGGCTGACCACATAGTTCCAGGCCTCTGGAGCTCAGAGTTCAGAGGAAAGACAGGCCTGGAAGCAGGTGAGTGCAACCATGGTTGGCAATGCCCCAAGGGGTTTGTACAGGCTGCAGAGGGAGCAAGGTAGCAGGTGGTAAAAGCACTTCTCGGAGGGCAGGAAGACCAGGATTTCACACATGTTCTTCCCTCTGTTGTCTGTGCCTCTTCCCCATTGAACTTACCCCACAGCTCAGTATCCTCTCAGCCCAGTTAAATACCATCTCTCTACTGAGTAGGGCCTACTGCAGCCTCCACCGTTCTCTCCAGAGGCCATTCACTGCTTCCTCTCCAGGACTCCCTGACATTTCATACTTACCACTTTCCTCACTTATCACACTGAGTAGTACCACCAATACCTCTCCAAGTGTCTGCTCTGGGCTGAGCCTGTGCTCGCCCTGCTCCCACCCTGTGCAGGGTACTGTGGCATTGCCACTGACTCAGAGGGGTCAAGTTCCTTGCTCAGCACCTTGTTGATCATGAACTTAAATCACTTACAACCTCAGTGCTGAGCACCCTGCCTGGCCCAAAGTAGACAGATGTTTGTCTAGTGGAACTACATTTTGTTTCAAAGGGCATGACTTTGCAAGCTGAATGGACTGGAATAAACTAGAGCTATTTGTCAGGAAAAGCTTCAAAAGCAGAGGGGGCTTCTTTCTCTTTTGCCGTCGCTGACGTGTCTCACTGTCTGGGAGAGGCCCAGGAGAGGGAAGCCAGGCTGTCCCATCGTTGGTACGGGTTGCGGCACCTTGCTGCCACTAGTCGACACAATGTGGAACCCGGCAGCTCTGTAGTCACCCCTGTGAGAGGCTTTCCCTGGTGCTCTGTCCCTGTCCCTTCTGTGTACCTGCTGGGGTCTCTCCTGGCTGGAGCTGGCCCTGCTGAATGCCAAACATCTGCAGACAGGATTTTCAAACAACTGGCTCAAAGTTCTGAGCTTTTGTGGTCTCATCCAAGGGCCCAGCTGTGGTGGGAAGGTTTCTTTTCCTCAGCTACCAGCTCCAGGGTGGTGTAAAGCACACTAGGCTTGGGCTCAGAGGCTGGGATTGGGTCTCATCCCTGCCACTTCACAGCTAAATGACGCCAGACCTCAGTTTCCTTCCTGTGAAACAGAAATGAAGAGTGTTCCTACCTTATAGAATTGTTAAGAGAAAATGATAGATGTGGGACATAATTTTTAAAATTATTTTGAGAGAAAAGAAGGGAGAGAGAGAGAAAGAGAGAGAGAAGGATCAACTTGTTGTTCCACTTAATTGTGCACTCATTGATTGCTTCTCATATGTGACCTGACGGGGGCTTGAGCCAGTGACCTCAGCGCTCCAGAGCAACACTCTATCCACTGTGCCACTGGCCAGGCAGGGGACATGCTTTCAACTGCTTTTTGTTATAATATGTGAGAGACTGTTGATAATTCAAAGAAGCAATATTTCCTCGAGTTGCAGTCTCAGGGTGATGTTCCCAGCATGGCAAGTATGCCTTTTTTTTTTTTTGGTATTTTTCTGAAGTTGGAAACGGGGAGGCAGTCAGACAGACTCCTGCATGCGCCCGACCAGGATCCACCTGGCATGCCCACCAGGGGGCGATGCTCTGCCCCTCTGGGGCATCGCTCTGCCACAACCAGAGCCATTCTAGCGCCTGAGGCAGAAGCTACAGAGCCATCCCCAGCGCCAGGGCAAACTTTTGCTCCAATGGAGCCTCGGCTGCGGGAGGGGAAGAGAGAGACAGAGAGGAAAGAGAGGGGGAGGGGTGGAGAAGCAGATGGGCACTTCTCCTGTGTGCCCTGGCCGGGAATCGAACCCGGGACTCCTGCACGCCAGGCCAATGCTCTACCACTAAGCCAACTGGCCAGAGCCGAGTATGCCCTTAAAATAGCAAATGCCAAGATGTCTAGACAACCCAGTCAGCTATCTGAGTTCATTATTGAAATGCACATAACAGAAAAACTTCTTGTTGAGCTGTTTGGACTAGATGGAGTAATTTGTAGAGTCACCTTGGAACTAGCCCAGGATCTGGAGGCAAAAATTCTGGAAATAAATTCTGGATCCCCAGTTTCTGTGTGTGTAACCTAAGCATTATTGTTCAGCTCTGAAATTGGGACTATACTCTTTATCTTGCATGTACCCTGTGACCCAACAATCTGCTTTGGGATTATATCCCAGAGAATTTCTCTTATAGGTGTGCCCGGGGTCTTGTAGGAGGGTGTGCATTGCAGTGGTGTCTGTGGTAGCAGACGGCAGAGGTACTGAAGGTTTTCACCACCAGAGGAATGGATAAGTACATGGTGGTGGATGTAACTATGGAATTCTGACACCAAGCAGAGGCAAGAGGCAAGGACTAGATGTACAGTGGTACCTTGAGATATGAACAGACCAACATACTTTTTTTTAAAATACGAGCTGCGACTTGCCCTGTATTTTTGTTCGAGATCCGAGGGAAATTCCGAGATACAAGTCATGATTTGGGAAGCTGCCGCTAGTTGGCGCATTGGCGCACGGGTCCAGTATCAGCAGTTTGATATGCGAGTTGACTGTCTTATGAACTCGGTTACAGATGAATTAAATTCGTATCTCAAGGTACCACTGTATATGCAGCAATATGGATGAGTCATCAAAATGTGTTGGGTAAAAACAGAAGAGCCTGACCTGTGGTGGCGCAGTGGATAAAGTATCAACCTGGAAATGCTGAGGTTGCCGGTTCGAAACCCTGGGCTTGCCTGGTCAAGGCACATATGGGAGTTGATGCTTCCAGCTCCTCCCCCCTGACTCTCTCTCCTCTCTCTCTCTCTCCCTCTCTCTCCTCTATAAAATAAATAAATAAAATTAAAAACAAAAACAAAAACAAAAAAAAACCTGTCTGGTGATTCTTTGATTAAATCCCGTCTCCTCACTGGACTTTAAAAAAAAAAAAAAAAAAAAAACAGAAGAGACAGAACCCATAATCACAACACCACGGACATAAATAGAAAACACAAGCACACACAAAACAAGAGGACAGTCTACAAGGATACATGCATACTTATGGACCTATATCAAACGCATTAGAATGGATGCCTATGAGAGGAGATGAAGAGGAGTGAAGATTAGTGGTGAGGGGGGGAAAACAAAGCCAGAAAAAAAGCATTGCACAGACCGATGACAGTCATAGGCTATTAACCAAGAGGTGTAATCAACTTGTTTTCTGCATCAGGAATTAAAAAAAAAAAATCCCTGCCTCAAAGTATTGTTGAAATTATACATAACATTCACAAAGGTCCCTGGTACAGCACTTGGCACATGGTAGCTGCTCCAGAAGTGACAGCTCTTTTTGTATTTTACTCGTCGAACACAAAATGTACCAAGTAGCTAGTTTGTGCTGGGTGCTGTGTAAGGAATTCCAGAAAGACAGAGCCTGGGTGTCTCCCAGGGACTGCGCATGGCAGAGGGGATGTAATATCAGCAGGGAGAGGGAACCCTCATCCAGATCCAGACATCATGCTGTCAGACTCCCTCACTATCCACACTGAGGCTGAAAGAAGTGACTTGCTCAAGGTCACACAGCAAATCAGTACCTGGTTTAAGGACAATTGTCCAGGTCTCCAGGACCCTTTTCAGAGCATTATCCAAGTCAGTACAAATGTATCCTAGACCAGTGGGAAGCTTCTATCTCCCGCCCTGTTTCTCACCCCAGCAATCTTCCCTGAGGCCCCTCCTTTGTTTATACTCCCAAACGTGTGTGTGTGTGTGTGTGTGTGTGTGTGTGTGTGTGTTTAATGGAGAAGTGAATTAATTTATTGTTTTTAAAATGACCTGGCCTGTGGTGGTGCAATGGATGGAACATTGACCTGGAACACTGAGGTCACTGGTTCAAGACCCTGGGCTTGCCCGGTCAAGGCACATATGACAAGCAAGCAATGAACAACTAAAGTGAAGTAACTATGAGTTGATACTTCTCAGTCCCCAATCTCCTCTCTTCTCTCTGTAAATTCAATAAATAAAATCTTAAAAAAAAAGAAGTTTGGTAGCTAAGACCTTTCAGGACAGGAGGCCGACGCGGAGAGGCGGACAGGTCTGGACCCTGGCAGAGGGGCGCTGTGGAGTCGCTCCGCTGCTCTCCCTCTGCGCAGCTGCCCAGCCGCTTTAGTGATCCCAGAGTCTCCCCATCAGAAGCAACCTCACCCCCAGCCCTCAAAATTGCTCCGCCAAATCTTACCACCCAAATGCTACTCCAAGGAGAGAGAGAAGTGTCCCTATAACCCCTTTTTAGCCCTGGTTGTCCTTTTCCTCAGCCCAAAAGAGGCCAAAGGGTCCACCAGAGCAGGAGTAAAGAAGTCTCTAACACAGCTCAGCTCTCCGAGATCAGATGGAGGGGGAGCGGGAGAACTCTGGGCCTGGCTCAGCGGTGCCGTGTCTGGGGCAGCAGGTCCTTGTAATGGCTCCAGCAATATGAGGAGGTGTCACACAAGTTCAGAAGAACAGAGGGACAGGTTTCTGAAGACTCCACCAGCATCTTGCCAGCCTTGATCCATAGGCTATTCAGGAAACCCCAAATGTTTTCCCATAGATTTCAAAACAAGATTGACAAAGAACTGAGTAACATAGAGGTTTTCCAGGATGAGCACAGTCAGTTATGCATCAGATATGAAGGCAAATGAAGGGAAAAGATTTCTTTTGGTGATGGAAACTCTTCACCTCCTGGGGGTTCGATAATGCGATGCTGAGGAGAAGAATGGCTGAGATTTAATGAGCACTTCCTCTGTCCGCTACTAGAGTGTTTCCATTTAGCTCTCACACAGCAACGCTATGGGCTGGGTGCTGTCAGGTGCCCATTTTACAGATGAGGAAATAGGACACAGAGAGTTAATGACTCACCCAAGATCACACTACTGTAGGAGATTTGAATCTAGATTGGTTCCATCCATAGTCCATCGGCCTAATTGCTGAAAGAAACAGCAGCTAAGCCTTAGTCTGATCATCAGGAATCTTCCAGCATGTGCCTGATTATGCAAGATCAACAAACAATTTCCACTCCGACAGGAATCCAAAGCACCCATCATTCAGTGCTCATTTTCTCTTAAGAATACTTCTTAGGGAAATGCGTTCCAGAAAGACATCAATCTACAGCCTTTGTAGCCTACTTTTGTTTTCCACATTCTCAGTAGTATCCTAATATTTTATGGCATGCTCTCTGCCAGTTAAACAACAGAACATATCATGGGGTTTTATTGCGTCTAACCTCCCTTCCAGTGCTTTTCAGCATTTTCAGTAGCACCACCGCTAATGGAATGTTTGGATAACATTATTATAAAACACAATAGCTAAATAAAAGCCACCACAATAATCGATGAAATTCTGCTGCGTGCAAACCACAGCCTGGTTCACACAATACTGACAGAACCGGGTTTCTGTTCACCCGCGAAAGTGGCGCCACCGTGCGACAAGAATGTAAACACCGTTCACAATTTAACTTGGATAACCTGCTTTGAAATTGTGTGTCCTGATTAATTTTTTTAAATAAGAGAGTTTGCATTATTTTAAAGTGGTACACATAAAATCAGGATTTATTATCTCATTTTACACTATTTCAAGATTTCAAGGAACCTCTAAAGCCACCTTCAATTGAACAAAGAAGCCATGTAAGGTAGAGAGAAATTCTGATAACCTGGGATTAGATGTATCACAGAAGGGCCTTGGTTACACCCCATCAGGCAAGTCCTTAAAAATATGGTAACAGTTTGACTTTAAGTGGCACTCTGAGGCCATAGCCAGTTGGCTCAGTGGTTGAGCGTTGGCCCAGTGTGTGGACGTCCTGGGTTTGATTCCTGGTCAGGACACACAGGAGAAGTGACCATCTGTTTCTCCACCCCTCCCCCTCCCTCTTCTCTCTCTCTTCCCCTCTCGCAGCCATGGCTCGATTGGTTCAAGGGCATTGCCTGGGTCCTGAGGATAGCTCCTGGAGCTTCCACCTTAGGCGCATGGCCCCAGATGGGCAGAGCGTTGGCCCCAGATGGGAGTTGCAGGGTGGATCCCAGTTAGGCAATAGGCGAGAGTCTGTCACTCTATCTCTCCTCCTCTCACTTGGAAAAGAAGAAAAATAGTAATAAATGGCACTCTGAAAATGAACCAAAGAACCTTGGGATCCCTGGGCTAAAAAGCAGGTGAAAGACAATATGGTGACCCTTCAGGAAGGTACATGTTTGTTCTCCCATCCAAGTACTAATCAGGTCTGACCGTGCCTGGCTTCTGAGATTAGACTAGATCTGGAGCATTGAGGGTGGTATGGCCTTAGACCATGTTTGTTAATCATATGAATTTAGTCATAGTCACAAAGGTGCTCTGGTTGGGTAAGGTGTCTTTATGTATATCTGACTTGAGAATCCATATGGATAGATTTCACTGGTCAAACAGAGTTCTGGGAATACCTACTGTTACCCAAGCCTACCTCAAAGGATTGTTGTGAGGATTAAATTAGATAAGATAGGTCCATGCCTGACCTGTGGTGGCTCAGTGGATAAAGCGTCAACCTGAAACACTGAGGTTGCCGGTTCGAAACCTTAGGCTTGCCTGGTCAAGGCACATATGGGAGTTGATGCTTCCTGCTCCTCCCCCTTCTCTCTCTCTCTCTCTCTCCCTCTCTCTCTCTCTCTCTCTCTCTCTCTCTCTCCTTTCTCTCTAAAAATTAATAAATAAAATATTTTAAAAAAAAGATAGGTCCAACCCATAGTAGAGGGTTGCAGCAATTTTTTATTGCTTTTCTTTTTACTATTTGAAATGTGCTTTGTAAATGACAAATTGACAGATGTACAAATGTCCTTGACAAATGTCCATTGTTAGAGTGTGTTAGATGGTACTAGTCCAATGGAAGACACCAGTGTTTCCCAGAAGCTCGTGTACCTAGGAATCACCTGGGGGTCTTGTTAAAATGCAGCCTCCGTTTCAGTCGACCCCGGGTGATACCTGAGGTCCTGCATTTCTAACAAGCTCTCAGGTGATTCCAGTCCACCAACTGCACTTTGGGTTTTTTGTTTTTTAAGATTTTATTTCATTGATTTTAAGGAGAGGAGAGAGAGAAGGAGGGAGGAAGCAGGAAACATCAGCTTGTAGCAGTAGTTCTTGTATGTGCCTTGACCCGGCAAGCCCAGGGTTTAAACCAGCAACTACAGCAGCATTCCATGTTGGTGCTTGATCCACTGAGCCACCACAGGCCAGGTCAAAAAAAAATTTTTTTTTGAGAGAGGCAGAAACATGGAGCGGCTCTTGTATGCACCCTGACCGGGGGCCTGTATGCGCCCTGACCGGGGAATTGAACCGGTAACCTCCGTGCCCTGGGATAATGCTCCACCTGGCTGAGCTATCCAGCCAGAGCTTTCTACCAACTGCACTCTGAATAGCAAAGGTATAGAACAGTGATTTTAACCAGAGTGTACATTAAAATTACATAATAAGATTTGTAAAGTGTGGACTCTCGGCCCCTACACTAAATTTACTGAATCAGAATTTCCAAGGGTGGGGCTCAGGCATTTACAGTTTTAATAAGCAACCCAAATGATTCTGGTACTCAGCCAGGGCTAGTATTCTTAAATCTGCTCTCCAGCTAATTCTGATTCATTCAATCAACTGATATTTGTTAAAATTCTACTCTGAGCCAGGCTTTGGATTTGGTGAGGAGGACGAACAAAAGACCCAGCAATAACAAAGCATATGCTAAATGCTGGGCAAGGAGTGCTCTGTGTGGAAGACCAAGATAGTGGGGTGCGGATTCAGCAAGATTGTTCAGTCAAGCCTGACCAGGCGGTGGCGCAGTGGATAGAGCATTGGACTGGCATGCAGAGGACCCAGGTTCGAGACCGCGAGGTCTCCAGGTTGAGCGCAGGCTCATCTGGTTTGAGCAAAAGCTCACCAGCTTGTACCCAAGGTCTCTGGCTTGAGCAAGGGGTTACTCAGTCTGCTGTAGCCCCCCACCCCTGGGTCAAGGCACATATGAGAAAGCAATCAATGAACAACTAAGGTGTCACAATGTGCAACGAAAAACTAATGATTGATGCTTCTCATCTCTCTCCGTTCCTGTCAGCCCCTGTCTATCCCTCTCTCTGATTTTCTCTCTGTCTCTGTAAAAAACAAAACAAAACCCGATTGTTCAGTCAAGGGCCAGGAAGGCTTCACCGTGGAAGGTGAAGTTAGGACCAAGTTAAAAAGATGAATAGGATGTCACTGCAATAAAGTCAATTTTTTTAAAAAGATGAATAGTACTAAGAATAAAGAGAGGTATAAAATAACATACCACATTTGGAAAGACCTGGGTTCACCCATGGGAGGGGTAAGTAGCTAGGTTAGGGAAGAAGGTAGGAATGAGACCACGAAGGGATGCTAAGCTGAGGAGTTCAACCTTAATTCTGAATCCCAGGATTTTGAGAAGACTCAAAGAACCTGGCAAATATCAAATAGAGGGCAAATGTTAGCCCTCATCATTATCATTGTTCTAATATTATTATTCATACTGTTATTGCCTGATCTGTGTTATAGAAAGCTGAGACTGACAACAGATAGAGAGGACTGGAGAGAACTGAGACTGGAAACAAGTGGTCACAGACTATTATGTAATCTAGTTAAGGAATAGGAAAGATATGAAGGAAGTAGATTTTACAGGACTTGGAAGACTTGGTTCCTGCAATAATTTAAAAGTTCACACTGAACTGATGGAATCTGCAAATTCCTTTCACATACAAATTTGAGGAATCAGTGTAAGGATTAGTCCAATTTTGCTAGTAAAGGAAACTGAGGTTCAGATAGAAACTGACTTGTTAAAGTCATGACAAGTTTGGGGGAGAACTTGGTCTATCGGACTTCACACCAGGTACTCTTGCTGCTGCCGCCAACAATGTGCAGACGGTAGAAACCATATATGAACGCTGGGAAGTTTGGGGACATTCCTCTTAGTGGGTGTGTGAAGTGGATTGGCATGACCTTGAAGGGACCCAGAGATCAGACCTTGCTCCATTAGCTCCCTATTCCCGGATACGAAAATTGTGGGGAGCTCAAGTCCTCATATGGGGATGCTCTGACACTTTTGAGAATTACCCGGATGTGGCTTTTCAATCTGGTCTTGGAGCTGATGGGATAAAGACAGCAAAACAGCAACAGCAGAAGTACAGCTATGGAGCAGGTGGCAGAGGGGAGTGGTGAAGTGATCTTGATCCATCCTTGCATTCTGTCTTTCAGACATGCCCCTTCCTCAACCCATTCCCTCATTTCCTCCAGGACTTCCTCTATTAATTAATTTCCACCTCTCTTTTCATCTCTGCCTTCTTACTGCTCTTTCCTCTCAGTCTTCAGTTTGCTCTATCTCATGCAGTTTTAGAGGGTCACCCCATCTCAGTGCTACCATATTCTCAAACTACTGCCCTATAGAGTTAACAACTCCACTCATGCTGTACAGAAGAATGAGGTTGCAATTTGGCTTTTACCTTTTATTTGGGTAAGTTCTCTGATTATCTTGAGTTCAAAGTTGGCCTTCTGACTATCCTGGCTCCTCTTTAGAACAGAGAAGTAGCTTACAAATTGGTCCCTATAGCCACACTTTTGTTCATTTGGTGTCTTGTGAATTATATCTACTATATGGACACTTAGTGATGCAAGGCCTCATATTCTAAGAAACAGTGCATCAGTTAGGAGTCATTTTGGCTGCTATTAATCCAGTTCCTCTGGCTTAAACAAATGATATGATGTAGACAGATACCCTAACAGCTGTTTGTATCCATCCCTCCTACCTCTCCAGGGGTCTGTAGTTTTAACCTTTCTCAGATAACTCTGTTAACTATAAATAATTAGACCAGCCACTTCTTTTATTTCGAACCTAAATTGTTCTACAGGACATAACTTTATTGGTCTGTCTACAGATGCTCATCATCTTTGATGGGAATCTTTGCATCGCTTCTGGGTCACCATTAAGCAGCACTCACCAAGCTGGAACTTGTGTATGATTTTAAAATACTACCAAATTTTTTATATTGGTTCCTTTTAAAAAAAAACTTGATTTGGGGGTAGGGGGGAGTTGAAAGTATCAATACAGAGAAGTTGCTTTTCATATGTGCCTTGACCAGGCAAGCCCAGGGTTGAACCAGCGACCTCAGAATTCCAGGTTGATGTTCTATCCACTGTGCCACCATAAGTCAGGCTATATCAGTACTTTTTTTTTTTTTTTTTTGTATTTTTCTGAAGCTGGAAACAGGGAGAGACAGTCAGACAGACTCCCGCATGCGCCCGACTGGGATCCACCCGGCACGCCCACCAGGGGCGACACTGCCCACCAGGGGGCGATGCTCTGCCCCTCCGGGGCATCGCTCTGCCGTGACCAGAGCCACTCTAGCGCCTGGGGCAGAGGCCAAGGAGCCATCCCCAGCGCCCGGGCCATCTTTGCTCCAATGGAGCCTTGGCTGCGGGAGGGGAAGAGAGAGACAGAGAGGAAGGAGGGGGGGGAGGGTGGAGAAGCAAATGGGCGCTTCTCCTATGTGCCCTGGCCAGGAATCGAACCCGGGTCCTCCGCACGCCAGGCCGACGCTCTACCGCTGAGCCAACCGGCCAGGGCTATATCAGTACTTCTGACATCATTTGTTCTTTTCCTGTACAATCTTACACACACACACACACACACACACACACACACACATTCCTATTTAAGGTCTTTGCCCACTGAAATTGGCAGAGGCACAAAGAGAACTGAAGCCTAAGGACCCAGTGAAGAAACAAAGATTTCCATTGGAAAATGATCTTTCATAATAATCTGCCACACCTTGGAAGTTGGACCAGGCCATTTTTTTTTAAATGATGAGAAGTGGTTCTTTTTTATTATTAATTTTTTTTACAGAGACAGAGAGAGAGTCAGAAAGACAGATAGACAGGGACAGACAGACAGGAATGGAGAGATGAGAAGCATCAATCGTTAGTTTTTTGTTGCGCGTTGCGACACTTTAGTTGTTCATTGATTGCTTTCTCATATGTGCCTTGACCGTGGGCTTTTAGCAGACCAAGTAACCCCTTGCTTGAGCCAGTGAACTTGGGTCCAAACTGGTGAGCTTTACTCAAACCAGATGAGCCCGCGCTCAAGCTGGCAACCTCGGGGTCTCGAACCTGGGTCCTTGGCATCCCAGTCCGAAGCTCTATCCATGGCGCCACTGCCTGGTCAGGTGAGGCCATTGTTTTTGTGTCTTGAGAATTGGCCTCCATCTGCCCAGTGCTGACTTTAGGCTGTAGGTGGAGAGGCCTACCTCTACCAGAGAAGTCCACAGTGAAAATGGTGACAGTTGGAGGATGCTGGAGTTGAGGTTAACCTTGATCACTTGGAAGAGCTGAGTACATACAGGACTATGGCAGAGGTCAGGAATCTATTGCCAGAGAGGAGCCAGTGCCTCCCCCAAGAGGCATTCTGAGTTGTGGGTAAAGTCTGAATCTCCTCTCTCCCCACTACATGGCCCCATTCTCTACTGCATCATTGTAACTAGCCAGTGGTGGGATTCAAATAGTTTAACAACTAGTTCTCTGCCCTAATGACCGTTTTAAGTATTAAAAAAATGATATACCAAAAGGTAGTTTATTATTTCATGCATTCAATACTTTCATGGCTTCCAAAATGGGCCATAAGATAACCCTTGAAATCTATACTTCTATTGGTTCATTGTGTCCTAGTTTCCTATTCATGTCACCGTCCGGGGAACACCAGTGCACTCATAATATCTTGGGGGAATTTTGGGCATAACACAAAGCTGAAACAAATGACAGTTTGTCACCCTCTGGCTGTTTGGCACTTTTTCTCTTTATGTTATATGTTTGTTTACTGAAGTAACAAACACAAGGGAATTAAAATGTAGTATGTCTTCAAAGGTATAATGAGTTTTATAAAATGAATAAATAAATATTACAAGCATAGTTCTGTCTATTCTTTTTTCACCTATGGACGAAATGAACATTACTAGAGTGCTTAGAATACGCTGTTGTGCAGATGAACATTAAAAAAGAGTAAGGAATGTAAACTTGTGATTTCCACATAAGGTGGCTGCCCAGGTGCCCGCCTTATGGAGAACCCTGATTACAGGTGCCATTTTAACAACCGGTTTGCTGAACTCAACAAAAAATTAGGCATTGGTTCTGCCGAACTGGTGCCAACTGGCTGAATCCCACCACTACCAGGGATTCAGAGGCCTGCCAGCTCAGATGGCCAGAACCCATATCTGAAATGTATGAACTTGGTCCTTCAGACCCCTCAAAAGGTGCACCTTCTACACCTGTAGACTTTCATGCAGTGAGCCTGTAGCAGGAAAGTGACACCCAAATGGAGGATAATAGACGTCCAACAACTTAATAGAGGAAGAGAAATTTATTAGTAACCAGCGGAGCATGTGAGGATAGTAGCACCAAAGTGTAAGCTCCTCGAAGTTAGTTTTTCTGAGTCTTATATACCTTTACAGCTTTAGTTTTCATGTGACAAGTGCCTGCTTTCTTTGACTTCTTTGTCTGCAGACCTATATGACTTTGTGTCTCTGGGAGGCGAGGGGATAAGAGGGAAGGTTTGGACGGTCTGTCCTTGACTATTAACATATCCCATTTTCCTTGCTGGTGCTGCAAGTTTATTTCAGGGAGCTGGTAAAGGGGCTACAGCTGTGGTTTGTTACTTTTCAAACTTTCTCAGTTAGCCTTCTGAGCCCTTCCTCCCTCAGTTTGAAACCCTGAGGTCACTGGCCTGAGCGTAGGATTACAGACATTGCAGGCCCCTTTCCCTGCATTCTTCTGGTTTCTCTCCTCTCAAGCCCTCTGTGCTCTGGCCATCAGTTCTTTTTCTTCAATAGTTCTGAGTAATGCTTCAAAAAGTGAATTCTGGTTAGCTGTAAGTTAAAACGAACAGATTTTTTCCCCCATATATCATGAATTCCTCATTGGTTGATTTAGTCAAACATCTAGTGTATCTATAAATGAATTTTAAAGTACTTTAAAATTGTGTATTAGTCAATGTTCTCTAGAGAAACAGATCCAATAGGAGATAGATAGATAGATAGATAGATAATTTATTATGAGGAAATGGCTCAAAAGATTATAGAGGCTGACAAGTCCTTCTGCTGGCTAGAGGCCCAGGAAAGCCTTGAGTTTCATGTTGAGGTCTTAAGGATTTGTAGTCACCACTGAATGAGTGACAGAGCTGGCTAGTGATCTTTCTGTTCAACTAGGGGTTACCTGACTACATAAGGACAGAGCTGGAGGCTCAGGAAAGCTCTAGTCCAAATCCAAAGGCCTGAGAATAAGGAGCATCGATGTCCTTGGGCAGAAGATAAATGTCCCAGCTTAAGCGGAGAGCAAATTCGCTTTTCCCCCACAATTTTTGTTCTTTTCAGACCCTCATGGATTGGATAATGCCCTCTTGTGGGGGAAGGCAATCTTCTTTATTCAGTCTACCAATTCAAATGTTAATCTCTTCCAGAAACACCCTCACAAACACATCCAGAAATAATGTTTAATCAGCTGTCTGAGCATCCCTTAGCTCAGTCAAGTTGACACATAAAATCAACCATCACAATCGGGCGGGGAAAGAGCATTTTTACACTGTTTCATTGTTTTGTATTTAAATATTTTCTCACTTAGTTTTTCTTTAAAAGTCTGGAGTGCACTACAACAAATCTCATTAAATCAGGCAGCACTTTTTAAGGCCTGGCCCATATGTTTCTTTATTTCAAGCAATATTTGGTCCAGATAGAAGAAGACAACTTGAAACTGCCAGGCCAGTTCTCAGTACTAGTTTTTGTCATTTTTCTGAATATTTGTTTGTTCACATTTGTTGTCTCTTTGTTCATCCTTAACCAAGTGGGTTTCTTTTTTCATTGAAATGTTTATTGTTTTTAAGAGCTTTGGTTTTGAATAAGGATATTACTTTAACCTGGCCACCATGTTCTGCTTTTTCAGAGTTGATTAGAAATAGAGCAGGAATTTTTCTTTACTACAAACAATTTATTCTTCAGAATTTTTCTCTAAGTAGAGGAACATTCTTGACCCTTCCACAGCAAAATATGGTGTTTCCAGTCTTCCAGGCTATGGTTATCCTCAGTGTGATACAGGCACCAGGACCATCCCAGGAAAAAGAAGGAAAGCACCTACCCACAATAGGCCCTGTGCTAGACACCTGGGTACATAAATGAAAAAAAGATTCCTGCCTTGGAAGGCCTCATCGTTTATTGTGAGAGGTGAACTGATAATTAAATAAATCATAATACTGTTATGTTTTACATTTATAACAGTGATATGAAAAGTGCTGTGGAATCACAGAGGGAGGAATTTGTTCTTGTGGGAAGGAGAAAGGATGAGAATTAAGGAAGACTTCACAGAGGTTGTGAGTTTTGAAATGGCGCCTGAAGGATGTCGGAGTGTATTAGACAGAGATGAATGAAAAGAACATTCTAGACAGAGGTACAGCTGGGGGGAGGGGGGGGAAGGAATGGTATAGGAATAAATTATGGGAATTGTGAATAGTTCAAGTATTACTATGGCATAGGTTATGTGAGGTGACATGATGGGAAGTGAAGCATGTGGGAGCCAGAATAAGAAGACCTTGGACACCAGCCTGAGGGGTTAGATTTGTTCCCATTAGCCATGTTCCCACAGAAGGCTTTTGAGCCCCTCTTTTAGCTGTTATATCGGATGGGCACTATTTCTTGGTCCTTAGTCTCTAAAATTGAGCCACTGCTCTTCTACTGTGTGCACTGTCTCCCAGGTCCTCTGATTCCCTTAGCGCTATACAGCTCCTGGTGTTTGCCTCAGGTTTCGAGGCCTTCACACTGTCTGGATTTGGTGGAGTGATCTTTTTTTTAAAAAAAAAGATTTGATATTCTCCTTCTGGCCCTGCAGGCAATTGGCATTGATAGTTTAGACTTGAGTCAGCTCTGCCTTCTCTCAAGGCAATATTAGATATTCAGTATTTTTAAGTTTCATGTTCAGATCTTAAAATTTTGTAGTCACCACTGAATGAGTGTTAGGACTAATTATCTTCCTGTTGAGCCAGGGCTTATCTAACTAGATAAGGACAGAACTGAGACCAAAACTCAGATCTCCTGAGCCCAGTCCAGTGCTTTTCCCAGTGTGCTTCACCTTTGGTACTGCTTAGCCAGTTATGGGTCAGACCAAATGTTCTGGGTACCTCAAACCCAAAGGACCATTGTTGGTCAAATAAGTCTGTAAGTATGATATATATGTTTGCTCGCTTATAGTTTGCATTGGATGTGAGGGACAGGCTGTAAGCAGGCAGCATCCTTATAGCCTAAGGCTTAGTTTTAAGTCTAAGCCTTTCTCACTCTTTTTTTTTTTTTTTTTGCACTTTTCCGAAGCTGGAAACAGGGAGACAGTCAGACAGACTCCCACATGCGCCCGACTGGGATCCACCCGGCATGCCCACCAGGGGGTGATGCTCTGCCCCTCTGGGGCATCGCTCTGTTGCATCCAGAGCCATTCCAGCACCTGAGGCAGAGGCCACAGAGCCATCCTCAGCGCCCGGGCCATCTTTGCTCCAGTGGAGCCTTGGCTGCGGGGGGGGGGGGGGGGGGGAAGAGAGAGACAGAGAGGGAGGAGAGGGGGAGGGGTGGAGAAGCAGATGGGCGCTTCTCCTGTGTGCCCTGGCCAGGAATCGAACCCGGGACTCCTTTACGCCAGGCCGACGCTCTACCACTGAGCCAACCGGCTAGGATATTTTCCATTCTTTTTGATGTGGGGTGGTGCACTCTCATGAGGAATTCCATTATGCCTCAGATAAGTGACTTTGTATCTGAGACTTCCTTATTTGTATACTGGATTAAAGGTTTTGATTTCTACACTATAAAATGGGGACAGACCGAGGGCTCTCTCTCTCTCAGTTACTGAGATTAGCATTAGAGGCGAGAGCAGAGAAAGGAGAGCAGAGAAAGGCCACGTGGAGGAGAGGAGAGGCAGCCAAGATGGCAGAGTGCTGAGGGAGAAGCCAGTTTGTGCAGAGTTTGTGCACAGAGAAGGAGATGGGGAACAGAGGTGAATAGTCTGGTGAGCTAGAAACCTTTGATTCTAGGAAACTCAGATAAATCAGTAGCTTTGTGGGTTTTGGAGCCCAGTGTGTGTTTTTACTTGCCTGCTGGGTGCAAACTAGGATTAAAGGTAATGGCCCACCAGGTCTTGGCTCCATTGTTTCATTACCATCTGTCCGAATCTAATGCAAACCTGCACAGGCCTGGTGGCTGTGATGGCGGCTGTGGCTACTGGCTTTACAACCATGATAGAGAGCTGGAGCTAAGGGAAGGCTGTTTCCAGGATGGAATTCTATACCTCAGGCCAGACATCATGAATTTAAGTCTTTTGGTACCTACCTTTCTTTTTCTGTAAAATGGGAACAGCTTATTTAATCCTTCAGTTGCCCCTGACAGCAGGGACTAGTATGTGGTGGGTGAGGGATGATAGATCTTTGTTCAAGTTGTATAATCTTAGAGTCAGAGTTGGAAGGAAGCTTGGAGGTGATGTGTGCTGGTGACAGGTAGCTTCAGGTGGTCCACTGAGCATGGAAGACACAGCCAGAGGCAGAAGAACTTCCTGTCTTTGGAAATGTTCAAGCTGAGAAAGGTGTTCAAGCAAAGGGAATCGTGTTCTAAACAGCCTTTCTGCACAGAAGAGGTGGCTGGATGGGAGCCTACATGGTTTCTGGCTTCTGCAAACATTTTCTCTGAGACCAGCTTTGGTGAGCTTGCTCACAGGGCTGCATTGTGGCCTTCACCCTGTCAGACATCTTCCGCTGGGTAAACGTAACGGTTCGGCCACTGTTGGGCAGATAAAATATATTACGCTCACTTTGTTAAAGATGGTGCTGCCCACGTGGAAGTCCGTCGCCTAGGTGATATTAATGCGTGTTGGGGCTGGGCTGTGGGCAGGCAGGATCCTTTTAGCCTGGGGCTTGGTTTTAGGACTAAGCCTTTCCCACCCTTTTTAATTTGGGGTGGTGCAATTCCATCATGCCTCAGATAAGTGACTTTATATTAGAGACTTCCCTATTTTGTATATTGGATTAAAGGTTTTGATTTCTACACTATAAAGTGGGGCAGACCGGGAGCTTGCTCTCTCGGTGGTTCCTGAGATTAGCATTAAAGAGCAGAGAGGAGAGCAGAGAAAGGCCACATGAAGGAGAGGAGAAGCAGCCAAGATGGCCGAGTGTTGAAGGAGAAGCCAGTTTGTGCAGTTTGTATATAGAGAAGGAAGGAGATAGAGAACAGAGAATAAAGCTGGTGAGGTAGACACCTTTGATTCTAGGAAACTCGGATAAGTCAGTAGCTTTGTGAGCACTTAATGAGTGGGTTTTGGAGCCCAGTGTGTGTTTTTACTTGTCACCGGGTGCAAGCTAGGATTAAAGATGATGGCCCACCAGTTTGTGGCTCTGTTGTTTCATTACCCTCTGTCCGAAGCCAATGAGAACCTGCATGGGCCAGGCTGCTGTGATGGTGGCCTTGGTTACTGGCTTCACCGCCACCGATTACTGCCTACAGCCTCAGTTCACATCTAGGATTGTGGGTGGGACGCTGAACAATCATGATCTCTATTTCTCAGATGAGGAAATAGAGGTTTAACATTTTGCCCGCGATATCTCAGGGGCAGAGCTCAGATCACACTTTATCAGATTCCAAAAGCTATTTTCGGCTTTTCTTCTCCTTCAGCTCCAGTTTCTATCTTTTTCCAAACAAAGAGAAGCGAGGGCTTTCGGAGTTTGCTTTCCCGCCGCCTGAAGGACGGAACCGGCGCCAGGATAACCGGAAAGGGACAGCCCTCCCAGCCCGGCAGTGAGTAGGCTGGATCCTCAGAGCCCTGCGGGTGGTGGGCGGGGCGGCTGCGGCGGAGCCTCCCATGGGCGGGGCCGGAAGTGGCTCTCGGGGCGGGGCGGCGGGGGCTGGAGTCCCTGGCGCAGCGTCCCGGTCCTGAGGCCGGGAGGGGCGCTAGTCTCTGAACTACAAAACTCGGCGTACTCCACCTTCTGCTGCCGCAGCCTCCCGGACTATGGCGGCCCGCCTGCTGCTACGCGCCTGGCCCCGGGGCCCTGCCGTGGGCTCAGGAGCCCCGCGTCGGCCCCTGAGCGCAGACTCCGGGCCGGGCCAGTACCTGCAGCGCAGCGTCGTGCCCACTATGCACTACCAGGACAGCCTGCCCAGGTGAGCCCGGCCTCCCGGTCCCAGCCGCCCACTATCCGCCCAGGATCGGCCCCAACCTCACTTCAGTCACTCACGACTCTTCTGCTGAACCCGCTGCTGCCACATCCCCCAATCTGGAAATCCTGTGACTTTCAGAATCTCTTGGCACAGGAACCTCACAACGCGCAAATTTTGTTCTAGGATGGCCCATTGCCCTTTCAAATTCTCCATCTTGAACCCTTCTCAAACTCTCTGTCCAGTAACCCACCTTCCAACCAGATATCCTCAGAGTGCCTCACATATTTTCTTGAAAAATACCAACCTGAATATCTCCAAAACCATTCTAACGCTTCCACTTTCAGGTATTCCCTGGAGTACTTTCATGACAGTCCCACATTTCTGCCCAGAATCTAGATGGGCCAATTCCTGAGACATAATAGTTATCCTCCCTCAACTTCTCCCAGCACCCCATCTTCTTCATCACTGTTACCCAGAACCCTCAGCCCACCCCCATGCCAACAATACTCTGCTCATTTAGCACCTCCATCAGTCCCCTAAGCACATTCAAGCGTTCATCTTACTTTCCCCCAAGTCCTCAACATTCTAAGACCAGTCTTCACCTGAAAACCTTTTACCACTATTAAACCTTCCTCAACACTCCCCCTACAGGCGTCCCCAAACTAGCCCCCTGAGGCCATTTATCCCGGCCCCCGCTGCACTTCCGGAAGGGGCACCTCTTTCATTGGTGGTCAGTGAGAGGAGCACTGTATGTGGTGGCCCTCCAGCCATCTGAGGGACAGTGAACTGGCCCCCTGTGTAAAAAGTTTGGGGACCCCTGCTAGAATATCCTCCTTAACAACCACAGTACCCCCTGCAACCTCAGCCCACCCTTACAGACATCTAGGCACCACCCTCAATACTTATCCCAGACAGACTTTTTTTTTTTTAATGCTTATTTTATTGATTAGAGAGAGAGAGAGATAGGAACATTCATTTGTTTCTGTATGTGTCGTGACCAGGGATTGAACTGTGAACTGCGCTTCTGGATGATGCTCTAACCAACTGAGCTCTCCAGCCACTCCCAAACTCTTACTCAGATTAGATTCAGAGCCCACCCAAATCCTGTCTATTCTCACCATAGGCCACCATCCACATACACCTTCTAAAACATTTCCCCTGGAGTCTCCTTCCCCTATGAAAGCAGTCCCAATAAATCTTTCTTGCCCCCTTTCCTTCACCCGGTATTTTCTTTAATGCAGTTTCCAGTTTCCCCAGCCTCCTAACTCCCAACTTTCATCAGAGCTGCCAGATCTCCAATATTAAAAATTTACCCAATTTCCTTCACCTTCTTTACTCGCCAGTTAAGTTCCTGGTGAAACATTCCAAATTTGTCTTAAAGATTCTTCTCTCTTTCTCTCCAAACTGCCATCAGGAATCTCCCAGTCCAGTGGCTGGAGGCCAGCACTCCCCACCCCATGAATAGAACAAAGATTATATCACAGCATCACTCCCAACTACTAGGTTGCTATGTTTCTTCACATCCAGGAACCCCTGAACTCATTGTCATTTCTCCTTTTCCCCGTGCTCTCACTAAAACCAATCAAGGTGATTCTTGTGAAATGACAGAGTGAAGACATCAAAACAAATTAAAAAGGCCCTGGCCGGTTGGCTCAGTGGTAGAGCGTTGGCCTGGCTTGCAGGAGTCCCGGGTTCGATTCCCGGCCAGGGCACACAGGAGAAGCGCCCATCTGCTTCTCTACCCCTCCCCTCTCCTTCCTCTCTGTCTCTCTCTTCCCCTCCCGCAGCCAAGGCTCCATTGGAGCAAAGATGGCCCGGGCACTGGGGATGGCTCTGTGGCCTCTGCCTCAGGTGCTAGAGTGGCTCTGGATGCAACAGAGCGATGCCCCAGATGGGCAGAGCATCGCCCCCTGGTGGGCATGCCGGGTGGATCCCGGTCGGGCGCATGCGGGAGTCTATCTGACTGCCTCCCCGTTTCCAGCTTTGGGGGGAAAAAAAATTAAAAAGAATATTCAGCCCCAAGCTCATCGTTTAAATTTGGCAGGAGGTAAAGGACAAGCCTGCCTCCTCCTTGATTGCCTGTGTGTGAGCTGAGCCTGTATGTGGGGGAAAGGTGAAGAATGACAGAAACTGTCTGTATTTGCCAAGCCCAGCTGCACAAAGCCCTGGACTTTCGTGCACGACTGGGCTCCACCTAGGTTTAAGATCAGAGGGATTTTCTCCATATTAGAATTGGAAAGCTGGGAAGAATATTCACTATGATTTCCTCCAACCCATAGTACAAAAATCTGTGGGAATTTGAACCTACAAACAGTAGCACTTAGTCATCACACATGTGTAACTTCAGACAGGGATTCCCCCCAAGGCCTTCATTACTTCAGCTGTAAAGTGGAGTTTAGATATATTGAGATTCCTTTTATTTCTGAGCTTCTAGACTGGTAAAATGTGTTATCTTTGACACTGATTTTGTTGCTTCACTTGGTGGAGAGCCCTGGCTTTCAAGTCTGGTAGAACTTGGCTTCAGAGTCTGGATCTTACACTGTATAACCTCAGGCAGTTCAGTTAACTTCTTTGAGCCACAGCTCTTACAGGTAAGGTAGGAATGGAACACACACTTTATCGGGCTATTGTGGCAATAGAGTGAGATTAGATGCCTATAATAGGGAACTATTCTGATTAGTTGGTAAGGTTGATCCCGTTGTGTTAGGTGCTCCAACGATCTCCCTCCCTCCTCTTATTCTTTTATCACTGCTGCCTATTGACCAAGTGGCATTGGACCTATTTTTTTCTAGGAATCTTTGTGCTATCATTTACTTGTTTTTTAGATTTCTTTTTTTGGCTATTTTTTTTTTAGTGTGGTGAAATACACATAATACTAAATTTACCATTTTTAGATGTACAATTCAGTTAGGTGTTATCTTTTAAGGGCTATGTTTATATATACTGAACAGTTAATTTCACAATACAAAACTAAGTTCTGAGGAGACAAAGGGTGGATCAGCCTGATCTACTCATTCACATAATTAATCTGATGAAAATTGATATGGATTTGGAGACCAAAGTCATGGTGAGGAGCTTACCATGTAGTAGGGGAGATTTGATGATAAACAGGTAGTTCGGTTGTAGTGTATAAGTAGAAAAGCATCATTTTAAGATGGTTAAGGTCATGAGACAGGAATCAGACAGATCTGGTTTTTAGTCCAGCTCCACCTGCATGATTGTGAACAAGTCCTCTATCCATAAATTGGGATTGATAATATAATCTTTGTTTTAGGATTGTTTGAATTAAATACTCTGATATAAAGCACTTACTACAAAGTCTGGTACATAGAAAGTACTCAGTAGATAAAAATTCTTTCTGCAAGAATACAGTTAGCCCTGGCCGGGTAGCACAGTTGGTTAGAGTGTCGTGCTGATACACAAAGGTTGTGGGTTTGATCCCTAGTCAGAGCACGTATGGGAATCAACCAATGGCTTCATTAGTGGTGGTGCAGCGGATAGAGTGTCAACCTGGGATGCTGAGGTCCCAGATTCAAAGCCCCAAAGTCACCAGCTTGAGCACGGGCTCAACAGCTTGAGCGTGGGGTTGCTGGCTTGGCGTGGGATCATCAACATAATCCCAAAGTTGCTGGATTGATTGAGCAAGGGGTTACTGACTCAGCTTGAGCTTCCTGGTCAAGGCACATATGAAAAGCAATTAATGAGCAACTTAAGTGATGCAACTATGAGTTATTGCTTCTCATCTCTTGCCTTTCCTCTCTTTCTTACTCTCTCTCTCTCTCTCTCTCATAAATAAATAAAATAAAATAAAATAAAATAAAATAAAATAAAAAAATCAACCAATGTCCTGACCAGTGGTGGCACAGTGGATAGAGCATTAACCTGAAATGCTAAGGTTGCCAGTTGGAAGCCCGAGGTCACCAGCTCAACCCTGGGGCCACTCACACTATCCCAAGGTCTCCACCTTGAGCCTGTGGTTGTCTTTACCCCTAGGTTGCTGGTTCAATTTCCAGTCAAGGCACAGAGAAGAAGCAGTCAATGTACAACTAAGGGAAACATTGAGTTGATGTTACTCGCTCTCTCCCTTCTCACTCTCTCCCTTTCTCACTCTCTTTCCTTTCTCCTCTCTTCTCCCTCTCCCTCTCTTACTCTCTGTCTCTCTCTAAAAAAAAACAATGAATGCATAAATAAGTGGAACAACAAATCAGTTTCTCTCTACTCTCCCTTTCTCTAAAATCAAATTTTTAAAAAGCACAGCTAAAAATTCTTTTGTATTTTTACACAATATTGTTACTGTGATCAAGTCATCATAGATGTTAAATTAAGACAGTCTATCTGAAGGGCAAACCTTTGGGGCCCAGAACATTACTGTTACTACATGTTATCCTTCACACCTTGGTAACTCTGGCTTCACCTTTGAATTCTAGAGAACTTGTTCATCATATTTGTAACAAAAGTTACCATATAAAGCAGCAATTTTTAACCTTTTTCATTTCATGCACACATAAACTAATTAGTAAAATTCTGTGGCACACCAAAAAAAAAAAAATATATATATATATATATGTATATATACATATACTTTGCCGATCTGACAGAAAAAAAGTAGGTATAGTTTTGATTCATTCACACTTGAAAGCTGGAAACGGGGAGAGACAGTCAGACAGACTCCGGCATGCGCCCGACTGGGATCCACCCAGCATGCCCACCAGGGGCGATGCTCTGCCCCTCCGGGGCGTCGCTCTGCTGAGACCAGAGCCACTCTAGTGCCTGGGGCAGAGGCCAAAGAGCCATCCCCAGCGCCCGGGCCATCTTTGCTCCAATGGAGCCTTGGCTGCGGGAGGGGAAGAGAGAGACAGAGAGGAAGGGGGGGGTGGAGAAGCAAATGGGCGCTTCTCCTATGTGCCCTGGCCGGGAATCGAACCCGGGTCCCCCGCACGCCAGGCCGACGCTCTACAGCTGAGCCAACCGGCCAGGGCCGGTTTTCACTTTTTTGACAGTGTAAGGGAAAAGAGGTCAGTGTCCCTGACTAAATAGTCAGATATTGCATGTTTTAAAAATATTTGCGGCCTGACCAGGCAGTAGTATAGTGGATAGAGCATCGGCCTGGGACACTGAGCACCCAGGTTCAAAACCCCGAAGTCATTGGCTTGAGCGCAGGCTCATCTGGTTTGCATAAAGCTCACCAGCTTGAGCCCAAGGTCGCTGGCTTGAGCAAGGGGTCACTGGCTCTGCTGGAGCCCCCTGGTCAAGGCACATATGAGAAAGCAGTCAATGAACAACTAAGGTGCCACTACGAAGAATTGATGCTTCTCATCTCTCTCCCTGTCTCTCCCTTCTCATCTGTCTCTTTGTCTCTGTCACACAAAAAAATAAAAATAAATAAAAAATTCTTGCGGCACACCAGTTGAAAATGGTTGATAAAAAGTAATTAGTCAGAAGAGAGCAGAGGCCCCAGTTTTGCGAAAATGTGCACTTTTAGGGCAAGAGGACATAAAAGTGACTCAGATGTTGAAACCAGCAGGGTGGGAGGAGAGAATTTCTAACTCATCTTCTACCTCGTCTTCTACATCCTTTAAGGATATCACAACCTATAGTCAGATGGGGGAAAAGGACATAAATACACAAATACCACTAAGTGTGATACAGAGGAATTTAGGGTCCTAGGATGGGTAGTGGGTTAAAGGAAGGAGTAATCAACTAATTCATTTGACATACATTTATTAAGTACCTATTCAGTGCTGGCCTGTGTGTCAGTGGAGGTCAGAGAAGAGGTTTCAGAAGAAGACTCCTAATAAGTGAATTCCCCTCTACTCATTAGCACAACCATGAGAGCCAACTCTGCAGTTCTTTCCCGCTCCATCTTCAGTGGCATGTTAGTAGCTTGAAACTGGCCTGGTGGGAGTTTTACAGTAATTGTTAAATGCTACAACTTATGGCTTCACCCCCTGCCAGCAGAGAGCTGGTTTACTAAACCCACTACCCTTGGAGTGAATAACGGATGAGGATGCGGAGAAGGTGGTAGTTGGTTTTGAGAGGAAAGAAACCTGTTTAATGTTGTTTGTCAGGTGGTGGGGGTAGGGAGGATGCTAGCCCATTCTAGAATTTGCAGAGTGGCTTTCTTTGGAGAGAAATTTGAAAGCAGTGGTATTTTCAGAATACAGTTGTCTCTTGGCATCCAGAGGAGATTAGTACCAGGACTCCCCACAAATACCAAAATCCACAGATGTGCAAGTCCTTTATGTAAAATGGCATAGTGTTTGTGCATAACCTATACACATCCTCCTGTATACTTTAAATGATCTCTAGATTACTTATAATACCTAATACAATGTAAGTGATATGTAAATATTTGTTATACTGGATGGTTTAGGGAATAAAGACAAGAAAAAAATGTCTGTACATGTTCAGTACAGATGTGCAACCATTGTAGGGCTAACTACATAGTACACGTCAGCAACAACGTGACTTTTTTTCCCCCAAATATTTTCACTCTGCAATTGGTTGAATCCACAGATGTGCAACCCGCAGATACAGAAGGCTGACTGTAGTCAGATTTTAAGAGAGGTAAGGAGGTAGGCAAAGTACCAGAGAAGTTATAGAGCAAAACTTTCAGAACAGAATGGGGATTCTAAGGTATGGTGGAAGTGGCTAGTGAAGAATAATAGTTACATGAGGCCAAACTGGATGTTGTTGAGCAGATGAAGGGAAATAGTAGTGGATAAGCTTTGTGCATGAGGTGTAAGGTGTTGAAATAGGGAAGCAGGAAACTAGGAGGGAAATGGAAGGAGATAGAATGAGCTATGTATAGATATGGATAGTTATCTGGAGGTCTATAAATATACATTTAGCGTTTTTAATGCTTACTATATGTCAGATACCTTTCTAAGTTTATATATATATGGTATATAAAAATACATATTTTTATATATACAGGTATAAATAAAATTTCATTTAATTCTCATAATAGTCTGGTGAACTATTGTTTAAAAAATGGAGAAAAGGGGACCAGAGAGAAGAAATTTTCCTAGGATCACTTGGATAGTGACAGAATCTAGGATGTAAACCCAGATCTGTGAAATTCCGAAGGCTGTGAACTTTACCTCTGTGTATACTAGTATACTAGATACGTTAGTGATTAACTTGTGCTAGGTGGGGCTGGAACTTGACAGATAGGATTTCATATCTCTCTGTGGGGAAGTTTTCTCCAACTCATAGATCAGAAAGGGAGTCTGAGGAACATCAAGTAATTTGCTGCCTCTAACCATATAATTAGAAATTAAATAGCAGAGCTGGGACTTAAGCCCAGGTCTGATTCTAAATGTCATTCTTTCTACTGTGTCAGTAGTCCTTATACCTTTAGACTTCAGAGATCATTAAAGTTATGGGGGGAAATAGTTATCAACATTCTTTCTTACTTTGTATGTGTGTGACAGAGAAAGGGACAGATAGGGACAGATAGACAGGAAAGGAGAGAGATGAGAAGCATCAGTTCTTTGTTGCAGCATCTTAGTGGTTCATTGATTGCTTTCTCATGTGCCTTGACAGCAGAGTGAGTGACCCCTTGCTCAAACCAGTGACCTTGTGCTTCAAGCCAGCAACCTTTCGGCTCAAGCCAGCGACTGTAAGGTCATGTCTATGATCCCATGCTCAAGCCAGCGACCCTGCACTCAAGCTGATGAGTTCGTGTTGTCTGTGTTCAAGCTGGTGACCTTGAGGTTTCGAACCTGGCTCCTCTGTGTCCCAGTCTGATGCTCTATCTGCTGTTTCACCGCCTGGTTAGGCAACACTATTTCTTAATGACTCACCCCCCCCCCCCACCTCCGTCATTAAAAAAAAAAAAAGACAATCTTGGCCTTAAGGACAGACTTCTAAACTAAGCAAATTTAGCTTTGTGAAAAGCTCACTGTTCTGTTCCTGGGTTTAGGGTTTTTGTTTTTTTTCATTTCACTGTGAACTGGTAACTTCTTAACCATGGCCATTGTCTGCCAAGTATTAGATAATCTGGTCATGTGTACTGTATTGCTATTTGGCATTTACATTGAAGATATTTTATATAAGGCAAAAATATAGACCTGGTAAGTTTGGCATACTCATTATGTTATCGTTAATATTTTTTATAGAAAACAGATGGTTTTTGTATCCATGAAAAAAATTCTTATACAGTTATGAATGGTTACTCAGTGCAGCCCAAGTTTATAATGGCTATAAATAATTCAGATTTACATTTTACATCATTTTTTGGATAAACATACTTTAAAAATAAACTGAAAAACTACAGTATATCTTATAGTAATGTTTAAATTATATTTTATGGATAGCTTTCCAATTTTCCTAAATGGCTGCCATATTTAGATCATTTGAATGCATCAGCGTTCATTTGAGTTAGCAGAGGTAACTTAACTAATTCTGATTAAGTTTTGGTACTAGGGGATAGATCTTTCAGTAAAATCATTGACATGAAAGCACACCTCGCCATACTGTCCATGTGTTTTAGTCTCAGTATGGACCAGTAACTTCATCACAACAGTTGTCATTGGGGAGCTACTGGTAGAGCATGGTGAATAAGTAGCACATAGGAAGATCTGGTTCTTCCTCAGGACTCCTGGTGGCTGGGCCTGGCTTGATGGCTGACCCCATATTTGGCTGGCCCTTGGACAGATTTGTGTTTCACTTCTGTATGAATCTCTGTTGTCCAGTCCACAGAAAATTTTAAAATAGAACTTATTTTTTAATCTCAGGGGAGGAAAATGCAGTTTTTCAAAAGAGTAGAATTCAAATCAGTGCCAGTATAGGGCTAGCACAGGTATTATAATTGTGATCAGGAATCAAGAAGACTTTGGGCAGCTTCCACTTTATCATTTTGAATCTATTATATATTTACTAATTTAGCTTATGAAATTCATAATTTAAAAAATTATTTTAATTAAAAATAATTTACTATTAATATTTATATTAGTAAATCCATTGATTTGTCTGTGGTTTCCCATTGTTGGTATTTTTGGGAAGGAAATTATCCAGTAATTAGTTTATTAGTCTGGGTTGGGTAGCTAATTAACCTGTTTCACATATTGTCACCCTGACATTGACTTTGCTTTCTCCTCAGGCTACCGGTTCCCAAACTAGAAGACACTATTAGGAGATACCTCAGTGCACAGAAGCCTCTCTTGGATGATGGGAAGTTCAGGTAAAATGCTGAGAACCCTGTATGACCAGGGTTGGTTGGGTCAAGAGAAACTGACAAGTAATGGTAGACTGAGCTTCAAGAAGTTTCTGTGATTTGATTGGGTCTCTAGGAACTTGGGACTTTTTTATTTTATTTTATTTTTATTTTATTTTTATTTTTTTGTATTTTTCTGAAGCTAGAAACAGGGAGAGACAGTCAGACAGACTCCCGCATGCGCCCAACCGGGATCCACCCGGCACGCCCACCAGGGGCAACGCTCTGCCCACCAGGGGGCGATGCTCTGCCCCTCCGGGGTGTCGCTCTGCTGCGACCAGAGCCACTCTAGCTCCTGGGGCAGAAGCCAAGGAGCCATCCCCAGCGCCCGGGCCATCTTTGCTCCAATGGAGCCTCGGCTGCGGGAGGGGAAGAGAGAGACAGAGAAGAAGGAGGGGGGGTGGTGGAGAAGCAAATGGGCACTTCTCCTATGTGCCCTGGCCGGGAATCGAACCCGGGTCCCCCGCACGCCAGGCTGACGCTCTACCGCTGAGCCAACCGGCCAGGGCTTAGGAACTTGGGACTTAGTCTGTACATTTACAGATTCAGGAAATAAGATTTTTTACTCAAAAGGGCTGATCAGATCTCTCTAACCAGACTCAACAGGTGATGGTTTTTAAGCCAGAATGCCAGATTTGCACTGTATCTTGGCAGGCGTACCTGGGAGGCCAGCTGGTACTGGTCATTTGCAGAAGACTTGTGCTCCTAGTGTGGGGGATTCATTGAGGAGAGTACATCGCAGACCAGAGTGTGCTTGGTGTGCATGTCTACTGGGGGGCTTGTGTGCCCCCAAATTTGTGCTCTTTTTGGAACCTCAGTATGTGACCTTATTTAGAAGTAAGGTCGTTACAGATGTAATTAGTGAAAATGAGATCATATTGGTCCTTAATCCAATGTGATTGGTATCCTTATAAGAAGAAGAGACACAGAAATAACCATTATATTGGAGTGCCTCAGTAAGCCAAGGAATGTCGAGCATAGCTGTTAACACCAAAAGCTAAGAGGAAGGGATAGAATAGATTCTCCCCTGGAGTCTTCAGAGAGAATATGGTCCTGTCAGTACCTTGATTTTGTACTTCTAGCCTCCTGTTGTTTTAAGCTACCCAGTTTGTGATACTTTGTTATGGTAGTTCTAGGGAACTGATACAGCATGGAATTGGAAAATATTATAATACTGGATATTGTCAAAAGTGGGTTGCATTAAATTCATACATCCTCGTGTAGTACTCTTTTTCTATGATGGGAATTTTTTGTGCAGATAACTGGCATTGTCATTAAAATCACAGAATCCTTCACTGGACAGTGATAGAAAAACATTGATGAACTATTCATAGTCCTCTACTTTTAAATATTTCTTAATAGTCACTTGTTGCTTCTCTCTCTTCTTCTTTTTTTTTTTAAGTGAAAGAGAGAGAGACAGGGAGAGGGATGAGAAGGATCAACTTGTTGCAGCACCTTAGTTGTTCATTGATTGCTTTCTCATATGTGCCTTGACTGTGGGGTTACAGCCAAGCCAGTGACCCCTTGCTCAAACCAGCGAACATGGGCTCAACCCAGCTACCATGAGGTCATGTCTGTGATCCCACACTCAAGCCGGTGACCACGTGCTCAAGCTGGTGAGCCCAGGGTTTCAAACCTCGGTCCTGAGCATCTCAGGTCGACGCTCTATCCACTATGCCGCCCCCTGGTCAGGCACTTGTTGCTTCTCTTGATGTGGTAGTAATTTAATAGCTGTTTCAAACTATCTTAAATTCTTAGCTTTGTAAATATTTTTTAATCTTATAAGGTGGTATATTATCTCTATTTTACACATGAAGAAACTGAAACTCAGATCAAGTAACTTGTTTAAGGTCATACAGTTTGAAAGTTACAGAGCTCCTTTTGAGCCCAAAGCTTATGCCCTTTTCTCCATGCCAGTCTGCCTGCCTCCTAGATTATAGATAGTTTTATGAGATAGTTATTGATCTTCCCAATCATTTAAAAAAGATATCCTAGATTTATTCACTAGATTTATTCTTGTTCTTCTGATCAGAGGTACTTTCTGATCTTAGTCCTAGGTTCTAGGGATGTACTATTGGGGACTCAAAGCTCTATGTATGAATTTTTGTCCATGAATCTAAAAATCACGTATTTTCTGCCATTATTTGACTCTGTCTTTTCTTGAGCATTTCAGGAAAACAGAAGAATTTTGCAAGAGTTTTGAAAATGGTATTGGAAAAGAACTGCACACGCAACTGGTTGCTCAGGACAAGCAGAATAAACATACGAGCTACATTTCAGGTAGGTGGGCTGGTTCTGGGTATAATGTTTCGCAGAGCCCTCCATAATTAAAAGTAAGGCAGCTCTCTCCTGTTTTCATCTCAAAAATATTTTTGGTGGGACAGCATTGAAGGAATGTGTCACCCGCTCTTCCTGAGGTAAACATTAAGTTTGAGTGAGTTCCTCCTCCACTAATTTGTTGACTGGAGCTCATGCTCAAGAGCAGTGGCTTTCTTCCTTTATGGGATCAGGACAGAACCTAACCATTGTTTCTGTCTGAAAAGGATGCACGATTCTAGATCCTTCACAGTCTGGCCTAACTGCCCTCTTCAGCCTTTTCTCTCCCCATTCTCTCTGACACACTTCATGCTTCAACAAAACTGAACAGCTCATTCAATCAATCTGTTCATCTCTTACTTCTGTGCCTTTTTTCCATGTTGTTTCCACTGCCATTTTTTTACCTGGAAAATTCTTCAAGACTCAGGTTATTGTGCATCTGAAAACCTTTATAATTTTGTTAACCAGTGTCACCCCAATAAATTCAATAAAAAGTTAAAAAAAAAAGGCCCTGGCCGGTTGGCTCAGTGGTAGAGCGTCGGCCTGGTGTTCAGGGGTCCCGGGTTCGATTCCCGGCCAGGGCACACAGGAGAAGCGCCCATCTGCTTCTCCACCCCTCCCCCTCTCCTTCCTCTCTGTCTCTCTCTTCCCCTCCCGCAGCCAAGGCTCCATTGGAGCAAAGATGGCCCGGGCACTGGGGATGGCTCCTTGGCCTCTGCCCCAGGCGCTAGAGTGGCTCTGGTCGCAACAGAGCGACGCCCCGGAGGGGCAGAGCATTGCCCCCTGGTAGGCAGAGCGTCGCCCCCTGGTGGGCGTGCCGGGTGGATCCCGGTTGGGCGCATGCGGGAGTCTGTCTTGACTGTCTCTCTCCGTTTCCAGCTTCAGAAAAAATGCAAAAAAAAAAAAAAAGTTAAAAAAAAAAAGGACTCAGGTAGGGTGATTGCCAGAGGTGGGGTTTGGGGGTTGATGAAATGGCTGAAGGGGGTCAAAAGGTACAAACTCTCAGTTATAAAATAAGTTAAGTCATGGGGATGTAAGGTGCAATAGTATCATATGAAAAAGAAATTTTGTAACTGTGTGGTGGTGATGTTCACTAGACTTATTGTGGTGATAATTTCACAATATCCCAAACAAATATGGAAGTATTACATTGTACACCTGAAACTAGTATAATATTTTATTCCAATTATATGCTCTAAGGGGAAAAAAAAAGAAAAAAGACCCAGGTAGGAGGATTTTTTTGTATAAAAGCTTTCGGTCCTTCCCCCTCTCCATTCAGAATTGGTTGCTTCTACTTCTGTTTCCACAGCACTTCATTTAATTTATATTTTTTATAAAGCTATACATGCACATAGTTTAAAATCAAATAGTTATATCAGGTTTGTCAGGAAAAACAGCAATTTCCTGACTTCTAATTTCTCACTTCTCACTTTCTGCTACTATCTGATTCTTTTGATCTATATCTTGTTCTCAAATTATGTACTTATATTACTGCATTTTAACTTTTTTTAGGCATTATGTATTGACCCCTCACTGTAGAAGATGAGAATTTAGCAGTCTCTGACATCTCCACCACATATATAAGTGTACTTGCCCGTTTCCTATCCCCTCTTTCTCACAGTATAGTTGTTTGTAATTTCGGTTAGCTTAGTGTTTAGCATTTACACTATTAAGAGCATGTAAATGCAGTTCTCAACTGAGTCATGTAGCACATTGGGATGGTTTGTTTTTTTCCCCTTACAAACTTTTGCTATTCTGTGATGTTATTTTATACTTTCTTATGTTTAACTTTTTATGTCCTTAATAGTTTATCTGGGAATTTTTTTTAAGTATTCATCTTTTTTTTGTAGTTTGTCTCCAGGTTGCTTTTTTCTTGTTTATTTTGCCCTTTTTTTCAGCTGCTTCATAATCCTCTGTTGTTGTAGAAATGAATGAGATACTAAAGAGCTGTTGGAAACTGTGGGTGTGGGTGTGGCTTGCCAGTCACAGCTTCACTGTAATGTGATCTGGCTAAACCATTTCCTTGGTGTCCCTAATGTTAGTCTTTGTGGGGTAGGCTACCAGAGAAGGCTCTTCCAGAAGACTGCCAGAAGGTGTAGGTGTTTTCCTGGTCACTAGTTTTGTAGAAGTGGGATAAGGAAGAAAGCTTGAGATCTCAACTAAGATTCATGCCCCACATTATATTCTTTCCGGAGAATAAAACAAGTCTTCTATTGGAGTGGGGAGGGTATCTCTGTGTGTGTGTGTGTGTGTGGGGGGGATGTAGGAATGTGAGTCTAATTAAATAGCTTTTCAATCAGATATGTCTAAGCTGCCAATTCCTGAGCCCTCTGGGGTTCATATTATTTCTTGGTTTTCTCTGCTGTCAGTTTAGGGTTGGCTTTCTTGAGTCTGCTGTAGTCATTACCAGTTGCCTAAATGCTTTTCAACTACTAATATTTGCTCTTTACTCTTCTTTCATTCTCTTCGCCTTATTGGTTTATGTCTCTTTAAATTATGTTACTTAAGGGATCAGAATCATACATTCATATTTTTTTCCATCAAATATATTTCACACACTCCCTCCCCCCCGAATTTGTCTTTTCTCTTACAATTTTAGTATATTACATTATGTTCTAATTCTGTTTGTCTCCATAGTTCAACCAAATCAAAGTCTATGTCCTATTCCTTTCTGTATTTCTGGACAGGGGCCTGATTCTCAGCACTGATTCTGAAGGAATGAAATGAAATAAATGGACAAATGAATAATAGATAAATTTGTGTTCATTAATCCTGTTCCCATTGCTTTACATGTGAAAATTATTTCCTTCAATGCAGAATGGTCCTTGTTAGTAGAGTTCATCCATGCTTGCTAATCTTGTAGGAACTTCCCTTTGAAGACACATTTTCTGATAAAATACTACTTTTGGCATTTTTACAATCAAAACATCCACTGGAATGCAGAAAGCTAGTTTGAATGGTCCACATACACTCATAGTTATTTCTCATTGCTTTTTGAGCATTTCCTAAAAGAAGGAGCACACAAATGTACTTACACAGAATGATGGTGAAGACTTTCCCCCATGTTAGGGAGATAGTCAAGTGTGAATGTTGTCCCTGAAGGGAGCCAAAGCAAGGGAAACCTAAGGAGATGGGATGAAAATGAACAGCTATTCTGTTCCAGCATGAATGTGAGGTGTTACTGTATTTTATTCCTTTAATTATAAAGAAAGGAAGCAGAATGAGGAAGAAAAGGCAGTAAATATCAATGGTTACCCACCAAACTGGCTCCAATCAAAAAGACAAACAATAACAGATGTTGCCGAGGATGTGGGGCAGCTGGAACGCTTGCACACTGCTGGTGGTAATGGCATCCACTTTGGAAGATATCCTAACAGTTCCTCAAAAGGTTAAAATAATAGACTCACCACATGACCTAGCATTTCCACTCCTAGCTATGTACCCAAGAGAACTGAGAATATACATCCACACAAAATTTGTACATACCAGCATTATTCATAATAACCAAAAAAGTGGAAACAACCCAAATGTCCATCAACTGATGAATGAATAAGCAAAAACTGCTCTGTATCTATATAATGGAACGTTCTTCAGCAATAAAAAGATATGAAGAACTGATACATGCTACAGCATGAATGAACCTCAGAAACATTGTTGTGAGTGACAGAAGTCAGATGTAAAAGACCATTTAGTGTACAATCCTAATCATATAGCATGAATTCTTACAGAGCAAAAAAATAAGCAGGAAATTTTTACCTCTGGAGGTTGATGTCATTTCTTTTGCATATGCTTGATTTTTTTCTTAAATTTTATTTTTATATTGTTCTTTTTTATTTTTATATTTTAGGCCCCTGGTTTGATATGTACTTAACTGCTCGAGACTCCATTGTCCTGAACTTTAATCCATTTATAGCATTCAGCCCTGACCCACAGTCTGAGTATAATGACCAGCTCACCCGGGCAACCAACATGACAGTTTCTGCCATCCGGTTTCTGAAGACATTCCGGGCTAACCTTTTAGAGCCAGAAGTATTCCACTTGAACCCTGCCAAAAGTGACACTGATACCTTCAAGAGACTTATACGCTTTGTGCCTTCCTCCCTGTCTTGGTATGGTGCCTACTTGGTCAATGCATATCCACTGGATATGTCCCAGTATTTTCGGCTTTTCAATTCAACTCGTTTACCCAGACCCAATCAGGATGAACTCTTCACTGATGACAAGGCCAGACATCTCCTGGTCCTAAGAAAAGGACATTTCTATGTGTTTGATGTCCTGGATCGAGATGGAAACATTGTGAGCGCCTCTGAAATCCAGGCTCATCTGAAGTACATTCTCTCAGACAGTAGCCCTGCCCCTGAGTTTCCACTGGCGTATCTGACCAGTGAGAACCGCGATGTCTGGGCAGAGCTCAGGCAGAAGCTGGTGAGCAGCGGCAATGAAGAGAGCCTGAGAAAAGTAGACTCTGCTGTGTTCTGTCTCTGCCTGGATGACTTCCCCATTAAAGACCTTGGGCACTTGTCCCACAGCATGCTGCATGGTGATGGCACAAACCGCTGGTTTGACAAATCCTTTAACCTCATTATAGCCAAGGATGGCACTGCCGCGGTCCACTTTGAGCATGCTTGGGGTGATGGTGTTGCCATACTCAGGTTTATCAATGAAGTGTTTAAAGACAGCACTCAGGCCCCTGCCATCACTCCGCGGAGCCAGCCAGCCAGCACTGACTCTTCTGTTGCTGTACAGAAACTCAACTTCAAGCTGAATGATGCCATAAAGACTGGCATTAGTGCTGCTAAGGGAAAGTTTGATGCCACCATGAAAACCCTCACCATTGACTTCATCCAGTTTCATAGAGGAGGCAAAGAATTCTTGAAGACGCGGAAGATGAGCCCTGACTCGGTAGCCCAGCTGGCCTTCCAGATGGCCTTTCTGCGGCAGTACGGGCAGACAGTGGCCACCTACGAGTCCTGCAGCACTGCAGCGTTCAAGCACGGCCGCACCGAGACCATCCGCCCTGCCTCCATCTTCACAAAGAGGTGCTCTGAGGCCTTTGTCAGGGAGCCCTCCAAGCACAGTGTTGGAGAACTTCAGCAGATGATGGTCGAGTGCTCCAAATACCATGGCCAGCTGACCAAAGAAGCAGCAATGGGTGAGACAGGGTGGGAGCATGCCCTTGGGTCTTGTTGCCCTCAGTGCTGGGGTAGGCCTCAGTAATATTCTACCCCACATCTGATTTCTACCCCTTTACTAAGGTTAATTCATCTGCCAGCTCCCACATGATTATATTTTTTCTATCCGAATAGTCTGAACAGCCAAACAAACCGCTAGGGATCAGAATGTTTTCTCTTCCTAGGCAGTGATTGGGAAATGCATCTGACTTGATCCTCATTGAAGGTCACTTTCAACTGTTACATGATCTCTATTATTTATTGGTCATTAGACTCAGTTTTGACAATTTAGGATTTCTAAGCCCACAGCCCCTCTTAACCTCACCTCAGGTATAGCATGCAGGATCCCTATAAATAGGTCATCTCAGAAGAAACTCTTCCCAAATCTAAGTGTCATACTTATTTGCCTCTTAGTGGCAAAACTCAAGACCTAGAGCCCTGGCCAGTTGGCTCAGTGGTAGAGCGTTGGCCTGGTGTGCAGGAGTCCCAGGTTCGATTCCCTGCCAGGGCACACAGGAGAAGCGCCCATCTGCTTCTCCACCCCTCCCCCTCTCCTTCCTCTCTCTCTCTTCCCCTCCCGCAGCCAAGGCTCCATTGGAGCAAAAGTTGGCCCGGGTGCTGAGGATGGCTTCTTGGCCTCTGCCCCAGGCACTAGAGTGGCTCTGGTTGCAACGGAGTGACGCCCCAGATGGGCAGAGCATTGCCCCCTGGTGGGCATGCCGGGTGGATCCCAGTTGGGCGCATGCGGGAGTCTGTCTGACTGCCTCCCCGTTTCTAACTTCAGAAAAATACCAAAAAAAAAAAAAAAAAAAAAAAGACCTAGAAAGGGCCTGCCAGATTACAGAGTCCAGTTCCTTCATGCAGCCAGCAGTCCTGGAACTAAAAGGGACCTCCAAGGCATTCTGGTGTTATCTTGACTTATTTTATAGGTAGGCAACCACTGGCCCAGGTACACAGCAAGTGAATGGTAAAGATGAAAAGAACCTTTCCGTTTTGTTCCACTGACTCCTCTTTTACACTTGACTTGGACTTTGGGTTTTATCTTAGTTTTTGAATCCAGAACTCTTCATGTACATTTTTTGACTGTTTGACTAAATTGATTTAGATTCAGACTTTTTAAAACCATGCTTTTATTTTAGGATCATTTTTAACTCAGCTGTTGACAGCTTTTTCTTGAAAAATATTCTAGAAGGGCCTGACCTGTGGTGGCGCAGTGGATAAAGCATCAACCTGGAACACTGAGGTCGCCAGTTTGAAACCCTGGGTTTGCCTGGTCAGGGCACATATGAGAGTTGATGCTTCTTGCTCCTCCGCCCTTTCTCTCTAAATAAAATCTAAAAAAAAAAAAGTCCATCAAAAAATATTCTAGAAGGTACTACTCCAGAGGTTAGTGAGCTAGAGTTGTAAGGCAGAGATAGACATACTTTCCTTCCACTCTCCAGGATGCTGTGAAGGGGACTCCTACATGGGTGGGAGGTTTTACTAAGGTTGCTTTTGGCTCTGAGATTCTGAGACTAGTTTTTTGTTTTGTCTCTTGACAGGCCAGGGCTTTGACCGACACTTATTTGCTCTACGGTACCTAGCAACAGCCAAAGGGATTGTCCTGCCTGAGCTGTACCTGGACCCTGCATATGGGCAAATAAACCACAACGTCCTGTCCACAAGCACGCTTACCAGCCCAGCAGTGAACATCGGTGGCTTTGCCCCTGTGGTCCCTGATGGCTTTGGCATTGCCTATCGTGTTCATGACAACTGGATAGGCTGCAATGTCTCCTCCTACCCAGGCCGCAACGTCCGGGAGTTTCTCCAATGTGTGCAGAAGGCCTTAGAAGACATGTTTGATGTCATGGAAGGCAAATCCATCAAAACTTAGCTTCTGGGCAGGTTATAAGCCTCCATCGCTTCACTTACATGAAAATTGAGGCCTGTGTAGCCAATAGGTGCTATTCTGTGACTAATGGAACTAATCATGAGGTACCTGAGCAGCTAGTGCTGTAAAGCTGGAATTTTTAAGCTGGAGTTTTAAAGCTAACCATATAATTTCCAAGTAGAATCAGATCACATTAAAGATAATGTGAGATTCCAATGTTAAGGATATTTGATCAGGAGGTAGGATTTGGAAAAATAACTCAGGTATATTTATTGTTGAAGCAGAAATAAAATTTGATTATTGGTTGGATATGGCTCCTCTTGAGTTTTTACCTAATTTCCTAATCTCTAGAAACAACTTTCCAACAGTAAATTCAGGTTAAGTTCCTGCTGGCTCCTGGCTCGTCTGGTGATGGTGGAAAATGCTGATTCATTCTCCTTATAAAGGTGCCTTTCTTCTAGGACAGCCTCTCTATAAATCCTCTTTATTTTTCTAAGTGAATTGCTGACGCTTGATTCTTATAGTCAAGTTACTGCCATGAACTTAGGGATTTCTATTTTACTATTCTTCTAGCCAAATCAAGATTTATAATTGGTATGTATTTATTTTAACCAGTTGAATCTTGTGTGCTAATTATGTCCTAATGTAGAAGTGATCGCTTTGTACATTTTGCACTTGAAATTCTGAGTGACATGGACACAGAATTTTAACAATTTACTGTTAGAATGCTGCTGTAACAGGAAAGGATGTTCTGTTATTTTTCGTAAAGGAAAGGTTTTGTTTGCATTTCATCTACATTCCCAGTGGCTTGCCCCTCAAGTTAACTGGACAGTTGGGATTTGAATTCTGGTATGAGCCAGTCACCAAGCATTTCCAGTGCATCATCTCATTTAATCTTCCTTGCAGCTGCCTGACCTGTGGTGGCTCAGTGGATAAAGCACTGACTGACATGACATGACCTTGCAGTTCATGTGAACATGTCTGCATGTCTTCTTAGTTGACTCCACCCATCCTTCACTAATTTTTAAATGAATAACAGGTACCAGGTCCTGTCTATTCTGTGGCTTTATCAGAGACATCTGATGGCTCACAGAAACAATGCTGCTCTCACTCATGAACCATGGTCAGGAATACTTGAATTCCTGGTATCCTGGTTGTACCATGTCCTTACTTTACAACCACAGGCAAGTCATTTTGCCTTCTGGTCTGTGAGTTCCTCTGTAAAATGAGGATAATAATTTCTATAACATGAGGATGTGATGAAGATTAGCTGTAGCCATAGAGGCAAAGCACGCTCATCCACTCTTATCTTCCATGGTCCCCAATTCTAGTAGCTGTAACTTCTGCTACTACCTGGGCAGTAGACTGCTGTCCTGGAGTGTGGGGGAGGGGACTAACTTTCCTGGTTATGAGGGGCAGGGCTCAAGATATGCCACCACCATTTTGACTAATCTTATTGAGGAACAATGTCAGAGCTAAAGCATTCATTTTTAGATGGAGAAAATGATGTCCTGACAGGAAAGGTACTTGCCTAGGGGTTTACAGTGAGTCGGACACTAAGCCAAGGCTCTACTGCCCAAACACACTGCTATACCAAAGCACTCAAGGTAGCTAACCTTGGAGTAGACTTTTGTATATGGCGTGAAGAGAGGCCTAATTTTATTCTATTGCAGAAAGTTAAAACAATTGGCCCTGGCCAGAGAGC
Organism: Saccopteryx bilineata; assembly: GCF_036850765.1. NCBI lineage: Eukaryota > Metazoa > Chordata > Mammalia > Chiroptera > Emballonuridae > Saccopteryx > Saccopteryx bilineata. Next base: position 248,627,462 of record NC_089492.1, on the reverse strand, counting down.
TCAGTTGGCTACAGCATCGTACAAAAGCGAAGACGTTGCCAGTTCGATCCCTGTTCAGGGCACACACAGGAACTGATCAATGTTCCTGTGTTTCTCCCTCTGTCCCTTCTCTCTAAAATCAATAAAATAAACATTAAAAAGAAAACAGCTGCCCCAGTACCACTGGATGAGTTAATCATTGCTCTATTCATCTGCAACACCGCCTATCATTGACCAGTTTTCATACATATGTGGGCCTGTTTGTCTATTGTTCCATTGGTTGATTTGTATCCCAGAGCCAAAACCATGCTGAGTTAATTGCCACGGCTTTATGAACACATCACAATATCCAGTAGAGGAAGTCTCCCACCTTGTTTATATTTCAGAATCAAGTTATTTAAAAAGTTAAGATTTTGACAAGAATTTATAAATTCATGTTGAAAATGGTCTTTATAATATCAAGTCTTCCTATCCGTTACTAATAGTATAGGTCTCCATTTAATTAGGCTTTAATACCTTTTAATAAAGTTTAATAATTGTCTGTTAAGAACATGACCCTCTTAAGCAGATTTAATTCCTACATTTAGGAGTATTTTTTGTTGCTGTTTTTTAAAGTTTTTATCATCTGACCAGGTGGTGGCACAGTGGATAGAGCATCGGACTGGGATGCAGAGGACTCAGGTTCGAAACCCCAAGGTCACCAGCTTGAGCACAGGCTCATCAGACTTGGGCACGGGGTTGCTGGCTTGCGCATACGATCATAGACGTGACCCCCATGGTCACTGGCTGGAGTCCAACGGTTGCTGGCTTGAGCAAAGGTTCATGAAGAATTGATGCTTCTCATCTCCCTTCCTGTCTGTCCGTCTCTGTCACACACACAATAAGTCTTATTCATTTAAGTGAGAGGGGAGATAGTGAGACAGACTCCTGCATGTGCCCCAACAGGGATCCACCCACCAACCCTTCTGGGGCTGATGCTCTAATTAACTGACATATCCTCAGCACCTGAGGCTGACACTCAAACCAATTGAGCCACTGGCTGTGAGAGGAGAGAGAGAAGAAGGGAAGAGAAGCAGATGGTCAGTTCTCATGTGTGCCCTGGCTGGGAATTGAACCCAGGACGTCCACATGCCGGGCCGAAACTCTACCCACTGAGCAAACTGGCCAGGGCCTTTGTTGCTATTTTAAACAGTACTTTCTTGAATTATATTTTGCATGTTGCCAACATACAGAAATGCATTTCATTTCTGTATATTAATCTTAAATCCAGAACTTATTAATGCTTTTGGATTTTTAAAGTAGAAAATCAGAATCTGGCCTGACCAGGTGATGGCGCAGTGGATAGAGCGTCGGACTGGGATGCGGAGGACCCAGGTTTGAGACCCCGAGGTCGCTAGCTTGAGTGCGGGCTCATCTGGTTTGAGCAAAAGCTCACCAGCTTGGACCCAAGGTCGCTGGCTCGAGCAAGGGGTTACTCGGTCTGCTGAAGGCCCGCGGTCAAGGCACATATGAGAAAGCAATCAATGAACAACTAAGGTGTCGCAATGCATAATGAAAAACTAATGATTGATGCTTCTCATCTCTCCGTTCCAGTCTGTCTGTCCTTGTCTACCCTTCTCTCTGACTCTGTCTCTGGGGAAAGAAAATCAGAATTTGTGAGAAACAAATTTTTTCCTTTCACTTTATCACACCGGGTGGGATCCTCAAGTACAATGAATAGCAGTGATTAGGGGTATACTCATTTTATTTTTATTTTTAAAGAGGCAGGGAGAGACAGGAACATCAAGCTGCTCCTGTACGTGCCGTGACTGGGGAATTGAACTGGCAACCTCTGCACTCTGGGGCTACACTCCACAACCAACTGAACTATCTGGTCGGGTCTTAAATTACTTATTAATTTAGAGGCAGAGAAAGGAAAGAGAGGGGAGGAGGAAGGGAAGCGTTTGTAGTTCCACTCAGTCATGTGTTGTTTCCCAGGCACACTTGTGCCTGCAACCTTGTCGTCTTGGGACTCCACTCTTAACCGGCTGAGCTTGCCGGTCAGGGCCACTCACCCTTACCTTGAATAGAATACTTCAAATACCTCACCTGGTAGGTTTTCTGTCGATTTCCTTAGTGAGGTGATGGTAGTTCCTTTCTATTTCTAATTTGGTAAGAGTTTTTATGGTTTGCTGTTTTTTTGAATGAGTAATAAATTTTACTGAATACTTTTTTCTGTAGACATCATCTTTTTTCCTTTCAGTGATTTTCTGGGTTCTTTTATCTCCTGAGAGAAAATTTAACATATAGGCAAAACCTTCAGATTCTTTTAGTATTTGTCTTTGAGCTAAACACACACCAACTCTTAGAGACTGAAAACTAGAAAGGCTGCTTAACCAGCCCATTGCTGCACTTACTTGCTTTCAAGCTGGCAGGGGACTGGACTCTGGATAGAGTGCTAGAAGGCCTGCTGACTAAAGGCAGGCTGCATTAGGCTGTTGTTATTACAGAGAAGAGCAGGCCCACAGGGAACCACTCTTCACACCTCTTAGACACAGCCACCGACACCTGAAATCAGAGGATCCCCTTCCTAGCACCCAACCAGCCCAGTAGTTGTCAGACTCATCTCCAGTGGGCCATTCAGAAAATGAAGCTACTAATTTTACTTCCAAATAATTAGAGGCTCCAGAATACTGGAGAAATAAGGTCTCATGTAACAGGTTTTCTGGTGGACCCATCTGAGGCAGCGATAGAAAAAACACATTAACAACTCTGTCCACTGTGTAGCGGTTCTTCAGACCCAGGAAACCAGGTCCATGACTGCTGTCTTCACACCTCCACAGGGCTGTCTGGGGCAGCACACAGAAGTGTGACCACAAAGGGGTCAAACCAGGACCAGGAGCTACTGGGGCATAGAGGCTGATTTGGCATAAGAACTTTCATACTGATCTCCATGATAGGAGATAGCCCCAACACAGCAAATGAGCAAAGACATGACTTCCTGGCTGGAATCTTGGAGCAGATTCATGTCAGGACTGGATAGCTGATCTTTATAGTCTCTTCTGTCCCTAAAATGTGAGATGACACCAGCTAACAGATGCCTGCATTTACTTAAAAGCCAAGCCAATCAATGCAGAGTTTTGGGCCCACTGCATCATTCCACAGGCTCAGCTACACTTTGTTCCTTTGTACTTGGGTCTTGAAACCTTTGGTTCTCTGGGTTGACCTGCCCACTCCCCATGAGCTGGAGAGTCCTTAGAAGCTTTGTGCTCCTGCATATTTCACAAACTAGATCAGGTGTAAGACTCTATATTGTGGGAAGGTATCAGGAAGCAGTAAAAGACCTCCAACATGAATTCTTACTTGTGGAGGAAGTGGCTGCTACCTGACTCTACCTTCACGCATGAATATAGCACAAATATGGGCTTTATTGCTGGGGCTTGGGAATCTGTGACAAAGCCCAGCATGCAGATTGTGACGACTTGGACAGATGCCAGGAGACAAGGAACGAGGGGACCAGCCTCAGTGGGCTCTGCTGCTTGGGACACACTGTCTTTTCTCAGTTCTTAGAGGTAAGTTGTACAGGAAGAGGGTTCAGCACTTCACAAACTGGTGGGTGACCTCGTAAATTCCCACAGACTCCTGAGCCTTTTCGTCATAGTCAGTCCAGTCCTGTGGAAGAAAAAAGAGTTGGCAGTGGTAGCCTCACGAGGCAGCCTCGTACAACGTGGAATGGAGAACAGGGACTTAAAAGGCCTCGCTCGGGCTCTGATTCAGATATTCATGAGCAAGTATGAGCTAGAACAGAGCCAGACTGTTCAGGCCTGAATTCCAGCTCTTCTAGCTTTGCAATTTTGGGCAAGTCACTTGACCCTTCTGATCCTCAGTGCTGTTCTCTATTTTTAAAAGGGACAATAGACATCATGTTGAAAGAATCAAATGAGGTAAAGTGTAAAAGTGCTTAGCATACTGCCAGGCACATGTAAGAGCTCAATAAATTCCAGTTACTGTTATTATTATGAGCTATGCAAATTGAATGCTTTTGTCCTTCCTTCAAGGCCTGAACACAAGGTTTCCTTGTCTATAAGGTAGTGCCATGTCCAGGAATACAGTCGATTCCGTTATTTGTGGTAGTTATGTTCTACAGTCACCACAAACACGGAATTAGTGAATGAACCAATGCTCCCAGGGAAAATACAGGGTTAGGTTCCTGGGAGCATCTTATCATAATGTTTTTTTTTAACTAATCATACATAACCTCATTTATGTTTGATTCTTTATATATGATCCTGTTTAAAAACACCTTTTAAAATATATTGTTGAGTCATTAAAATTGAACTCAACCAGTCAACAGCATTGTAACTCCTGCCTAAACAAAGCTTATCTAATATATACTTTCTACTGTAGGCACTCCTCAGCCTTCTTGCATGTGAACCACTAGACAGAACTTCAGCATTACACTTGGTGCCATCATAAACACCAAAATCACCAATGAAATGCACAAAGATGAGCAGTCAGCTTCCCACTGAGGAGCCTTGTTCAGTAGGAAAGGTAACTTCCCCCAGGTGCCCTACAGCACCCAACAAGGCCCCTAAGTCCTGTACCTTCTCCTGCAGATTAATGTCACTGAAAATTGTTCCTGACTCCACACCTTCAGCAGCAAACCCAGCCTGCAAGTGAAAGGAAGGCAGCAGTTAGTCTGGGAGAAAGGAGGCACTGGTCTGGCATGTGAGCCTGGATGGGGAACTGGCTTTTCTCACATCACCTGCAGGAAAGGGTACAGAGATGAAGTGTTGTCAGCTGTTCTGGAATAACTACTGAGCTTCTAGGGCCTGGCAGCTGCCCCGGGACTAGAGTGATTCCTCCAATTAGGGTCCTGGACCGGAAGGCAGGCGGTGTGGGGTAAGCCCTTCCACTACCTGAGTGTCTGAAAGACAGTCATAAGCTACAAAGTCTACCAATCATCCAAATGGTCCCAGTACACTTAGCCTCAGCCTTTTGCTAACCATCTGACATCTGGGCATGTCACTTCCCTCTCTGGACCTTAGTTTTCTTATTTATGGAATGGGGATGACAATACTGTCTCTTCTGCCTACTTCAAAGATGTGTTGTAAGTGAAGATCCTGCACCAATAAAGTGGTATGAGCACTGGCTCTGGAGTCAGACAGACATGGTTTCAAATTACAGCTCTATTGTTTATTAACGGTATCACCCTGGGCAAGTAGCAAAATCTCAAGTTCTTAACTCACCTGAGAAACAGTATGAATAACTTCAGAGGGTCACTGTGAGGATTAAAGAACATGTACAAGTGACCAGCAATTGTGCCCAACATATAGCAGGCACTTAATAACAGTAACAATAACAGTTATTATTCCTAGAGAAGAGAAGTCCTAGGCCATGGTCTCTACAGGAAGCAAAGTTCTACTCTCACTTGCTGTATGCCCTCCACAAAGGTATAGGCTCCCCAGGAAGACACACACACCTGGGGCTGGAAGTCAACTGGTTCAAGGCCGCGGCACTCAAACTCGACTATCGTCTTGAACTTCTCATTGTCTTCAGCCTAGAAAGAAAGTATGTTGAGGAGGTAGGCCAAATGGGCCCCAGGACAACCCCAGTGCCCCTACCCTTCCTGCTAAGCAGGTCTTTACTGCCCCTGTGAGCCCAGAACAGGACCTGGGACCAACTCAACCCCTTTTGAACAAAGTCTGCCTTAGCCACCTGCACGCCATGAGACCTTGGACACAGCTGTTAGGCACAGCTCTGCCTTTCTTCCCCTCTGGGCCTGAGACTATCAAATAGAGCTGAGGAAACCACAAGTTTATTTTGAGAACTTGAAATACGTGTAACGTGCCCAGCAGAGTACCCAACACTATGCTCAGTAATGGTAGATAAAATCACCAAAATCATAATTATGAATAAGAATGTTAAGCTACAAAGTCTCCAGATCATCCAAACCCCAACACACTTAGCCTTTGTAATCATCTGCCATGCTGTGAAGGCAGGGGGCTGACTTAGTCTTTGAAATGTGATTTGCTTGTAGAGGGAACATCTACGAGCTAGGTGGTGTAGGCAGGAAATTCATGCCTACCTGACCCACGGGCCCACACACACCAAGTGCCATGCCTAGACATTTACTCTCATTCTGTCATTCACCCTGAAATCATTTCCTGTACACCAACCATGTGCCTGACACCTCTGTTGACCCTGGCTTGTTTTTTTGTTTGCTAGTTTGTCTCTTCCACTAGGTTATGATTTCCTTGAGGGCAAGTCCTCATCTGATTTTTCTTGTAACTTGAGGACAAACCTGAGAATTTGCCATATATAGAAATTTGTCAAAAATACCAAATAAGGAAGGGATAAAAATATAAGTTAAATGCCCTTCTTTAAACACACAGACCCAAAGCACACACACCCTCCTTCACCTTTGGATAATTTGTTATACATAATGTAAAACTACCTAATAACATGGATATTACCAAGGATAGGATGTATACGTCAAAGGACTGTTCCACCCATGGTTTCAGAGAAAGCTCACTGGACCCCCTAAGACCCAGACAAGGCAGTGCTCCCAATGAGGGAACCTCAGTGACCAGGTTGGCTCAGAGGTCCGCTGAGCTCCCACAGCCCAGCACTTATAACTCTAGAACCGAGGTCCCCTAGCTCTGATCTTAGATTTAATCCTGCCATGCCTGACGGCACAGCAGGCAACTTACATTGTAAGATTTGATGGTGCTGCTCAAAATCTCTGAAACAAAACAGAGGACAAAGTCGACTTGAGGCCATACCCTGGCCCCAGCCCAGGCCCCCAGATGTGGCTCTGGGAAAGTCTGCTGCAGAAGCTTGGGCCCCCAGGTAACATGAGCCTGCTATTGGTCTGGTATCAGGAAGCTAGGGGCTAACCTGGCAGAGATCAGTATTCACGGCCTGACCTACCTATGGAGTTTTCCCTCGCACACAGCTTGCACTTCTGGACCATGGAGGCGCTGCCACGGCCTCCCTTCAGTGCCACACTGTCCTAGCAAGGAGTAAATAGAACCTCTAGTCATGTATCTATTAGAGCAGGGGTCGGGAACCTTTTTGGCTGAGATAGCCATGAACGCCACATATTTTAAAATGTAATTCTGTGAGAGCCACACAACGACCCGTGTACATTACGCATTACCCAATAAAAATTTGGTGTTGTCCCGGAGGACAGCTGTGATTGGCTCCAGCCACCCGCAACCATGAACATGAGCGGTAGGAAATGAATGGATTGTAATACATGAGAATGTTTTATATTTTTAACGTTATTATTATTTTTTATTAAAGATTTGCCTGCAAGCCAAATGCAGCCATCAAAAGAGCCACATCTGGCTCGCGAGCCATAGGTTCCCGACCCCTGTATTAGAGGGTCCTGAAGAGACCCAGTCTACCACTATTACCCATTTGAAGAGACCAAGAAAGACCCAGAGAGGGTCAGCAACTTCCTAGGCCAATAATCCTGGGGAGGATTCTTGAGTCCAAGGAAAGAGCTTCCCCTTGATTTTGAACTCTGCCTCACATCCCAAAGAAGCCTGTTGTTCCCACTGTTGCCTGCCCTCCCAAACCACAAGAAGCAAAGTCCAAAGACCAGAGAGAGTTGGGTCACAGATTCCCCAAATCCCTGCCTAGCGATGTCCATGTAGTATTTGTATGCGAGTAGGGTGGTGGTGGGGAGCAGTTACCATCAGCCGAATGTATTGCCACTTCTCTGAAATCTCACCACAGTTGCCACATTTCATCTTGGGGGAAAAAAGAATATTAGTAAAGTAGTTAGCTCAGCTGGACAGACACACCAAGGGAAGGGTGAGAAGGCGCTCATAATCTATCTTCCTGTCAGCAATATCACCTCATCCAACAGCCAGCTATACCAAGGACATAAGCAGACCTACCTCTGGGTAAAGAACAGGACAAGGTGCTTCTCCTGCCGGTGTCCCCACCTTCCTCTAAGAAGTGCTCATTCTAGCTGGGGATTCAAGGCTCATGTGGTACAGAAATGGTCTCAACAAGCCCCAAACCCACTCTGCTAGGTTAGGGCTTACTCTGTGTTCCTACAAGCCCTGACTTGTAGGTCTCTGTTGTTACTCTATTTCTCTGTGCTTTCTGAAACCAAAGAACGTCAATTCCCCAAATAAGCCCCAGCACTTAGGGCTTCAAAATACATGGAATTAAAGGTGGTCAGAGGCTTCCTGAAAGGGAAAAGGGTTTTGCAGCTACAGAAGGATGCTGGGATTTAGACAAAAAGGAAAACAGAGTCAAAGCTCTGGGGTCTGGGAATATGAAAGGCCTCACACTGCTTGGGTATGAGGGGGGGCCTCTGTAGTACCTGATTTACCAGTGTGGGGTAGGGAAGTAAGGGTGGAGCCATGCACAAAATTCAATGATTTCACAATAAAACCAATCAACAAATAAAACTGGTGAAATTATTCTCCTTACTAACTAATCACAATTTCCCTTCAAGTAGCCTTTTGTTTAGCATTTGTTCACATACCATAAAATATTGAATGGAGAAAAAAATTACAGAAGGAATTCCAAGACAGTGTCAATTAAGGATTAACCAATAAACGTTAAAAAGCAAACGTAGAATTCTACCCAGAAAGAAAAAAAAAAAAGAACACTTAATGGTTAACCATATTTTTAAATAAATAAAAAAATATTATGTACTGTTAATGTTAAAACTGCACATATGAAACCAAACTTGGTGTGATTAGAAAAAGTATAAAGTTGGGGTTTTGCGGAGCCCTTCAGAGGTTTAAATCCACCTCTGGCCCCCGGCGCCCCCTCCCGGAACTTCCAAGTGCCCACAGCCTCTCGGCGCTCCTCCCCCTTCCCCGCACGGCACCGCCCCTCAGCCGCACCCTTAGGTACCACCGGAAGTCCTCCCCCACTGGCCGGAGGTTAGTGACGTTCTCCAGCGTGGCTTTAAGCTGCAGCGCAATTTTCTGAGGAGAGAGAGGGCGAGAGCGCCGCCATTAAACGCGCCTGCGCGTCCCTACTCCTAGCCCCAACCCCGCCATCCCGCCAGGAGCGCAGCCTCTCCACTCTTGTTCAGCGCGAACCCACTGCCCTCAATCACTCCTGGCCCGAGCACCCACGTCCAGATGCACGCCACCGCCCGGTCCCAGCAAGCGGCGCGTCCCCACCTCACCCCCATGGTGGCCCAGCTCAGCCCGTCGCTGGCTGCGGTCCCTACTTTCCGGCCCGTCGTAAACAGTGAGCGCCGCCTGCACACCCTTGGCGGGCTAGCGTCGGGAGGGGCGAGGGGCGGGTCTCTGCGCGCCGCTCCTTCCGGCGCACGCAAGGCTTCTCTCTCTTCTCCCCCTCTCCCCCTCTCCCCTTCTCTCTCCCTTCTCCCCCTCTCCCCTTCTCTCTCCCTTCTCCCCCTCTCCCCTCTCCCCTTCTCTCTCCCTTCTCCCCTCTCCCCCTCTCTCTCCCTTCTCCCCCTCTCCCCTTCTCTCTCCCTTTTCCCCCTCTCCCCTCTCCCCTTCTCTCTCCCTTCTCCCCTCTCCCCTTCTCTCTCCCTTCTCCCCCTCTCCCCTTCTCTCTCCCTTCTCCCCCTCTCCCCTTCTCTCTCCCTTCTCCCCCTCTCCCCTCTCCCCCTCTCTCTCCCTTCTCCCCCTCTCCCCTTCTCTCTCCCTTTTCCCCCTCTCCCCTCTCCCCTTCTCTCTCCCTTCTCCCCTCTCCCCCTCTCTCTCCCTTCTCCCCCTCTCCCCTTCTCTCTCCCTTTTCCCCCTCTCCCCTCTCCCCTTCTCTCTCCCTTCTCCCCCTCTCCCCTTCTCTCTCCCTTCTCCCCCTCTCCCCTTCTCTCTCCCTTCTCCCCCTCTCCCCTCTCCCCCCCTTCTCCCCCTCTCCCCTTCTCTCTCCCTTCTCCCCCTCTCCCCTCTCCCCCTCTCCCCTTCTCTCTCCCTTCTCCCCCTCTCCCCTCTCCCCCTCTCCCCTTCTCCCCCTCTCCCCTTCTCTCTCCCTTCTCCCCCTCTCCCCTTCTCTCTCCCTTCTCCCCCTCCCCTTCTCTCTCCCTTCTCCCCCTCTCCCCTTCTCCCCCTCTCCCCTCTCCCCTTCTCTCTCCCTTCTCCCCCTCTCCCCTTCTCTCTCCCTTCTCCCCCTCTCTTTTTCTCCCTCTCTCTCTCCCTCTCCCCGCCCCTCTCTCTCTGTTTTTTTTTCCCCATTAGGTGAAGGAAATGGAGATACTTGAGTTCGCAGTTGGCCTGTCTCCGGTAATCAGTAATTCCTAGTGAACGCGGCTCCCGAGCCGGCTTTAAGCTAGTCTGAGCGTTACCGCAGCAAACTCCTTCCTGCCCCCTCAGTCCTCTTTCCTGGCTCTTCACTGCTCTGCCGTCCCTTACCCAACTCCCCGCTTGGTCCCTGCCTGCCCTCCGAGGCTCCTTGGATCACATCGGTTCTCCTTGCCCAGGGCCAGCTTCACAGATTTGGGGAATGGGGCCTTTTTCTTCTCAAAACTGCTTCTTCCTCTTTACCCCTTGAGATTGGTTTTCAGAGAGTTGCCCCGTGCACTCGTCCTCATGGAGGTCCCCAAGACTGGACACTCCCCCTTAGCTGGCTCTTCTCTGGGCTCCCATCTCCTTTATCCTTATACATGTACTGAGCCTTGTTTTACCTGCCATCTTACACCCGAGACCATACAGGCGCAGTGAACATTACAAGGAGAGCCCGTCTAAGATTCCTAGAGCCCCCAGACTTAAAGCCGCCTGAGCACCTCACTGTCAATTAAAATTTGGAATGACCAGCCCTGGCTGCTTTGCTCAATGGATAGAGCATCAGCCAGGCGTGCAGACGTCTGGGCTTCCATCCCCAGTCAGGGACACATGAAAAGTGACCATTTGCTTTTCTTCCCTTCCCCCAGGCGCTGAGGATAGCTGCGTTGATCTGCATCAGCCCCAGATGGTTTGCCAGGTGGATCCTGATGGGGTGCATGTGGGAGTCTGTCTCTCCCTTCCTCTCACTTAAAATTTTTGGAATGACTATTTTTTGTCTGCTTTTTTTCTGCTTGGAGTGAGTTTTTAATATTTACCAGCTTGCTTCATTGCCTCAAATACCCTTGTGTAGTCAGGAACCCTGACATCTCCAGATCTACACCTAACCTGCTTGCCTTCCTTATTTTTGAAGGAGGCAGAGTAGGGTATGTTTGTGTTGGGAATAGTGGGAGCACTAGCTTGAGTCAGAAGACTGGAGACCTTGTTGGAAGTTGGCCTGTCTTGAAGGATGGAGCTTTGGCCAATCACTTCTCCACAAATGACTTATTAAGCCGTGATTCTTTTCAGTGTCCACAATCTGTTCAAACAGCGGTTTGCCTAAGGCAGGGGTCCCCAAACTTTTTACACAGGGGGCCAGTTCACTGTCCCTCAGACCGTTGGAGGGCCGGACTATAAAAAAAACTATGAACAAATCCCTATGCACACTGCACATATCTTATTTTAAAGTAAAAAAACAAAACGGGAACAAATACAATATTTAAAATAAAGAACAAGTAAATTTAAATCAACAAACTGACCAGTATTTCAATGGGAACTATGGGTTTGCTTTTGGCTAATGAGATGGTCAATGTGCTTCTCTCAATGACCACCAATGAAAGAGGTGCTTCTTCCAGAAGTGCGGCGGGGGCTGGATAAATGGCCTCAGGGGGCCGCATGCGGCCCGCTGGCCGTAGTTTGGGGACCCCTGGCCTAAGGGATTTAGCAACAAGAAAAAGTTCCTACAGATCTACTTGCATAGTATTTTCATACTGTCTGTACCCATTAGGGCTCAGTTCTTTTTTTTTTTTTTTTTTTACAGAGGCAGAGATAGACAGGGACAGACAGACAGGAACAGAGAGAGATGAGAAGCATCAATCATCAGTTTCTCGTTGTGCGTTGCGACTTCTTAGTTGTTCATTGATTGCTTTCTCACATGTGCCTTGACCGTGGGCCTTCAGCAGACCGAGTAACCCCCTGCTGGAGCCAGCGACCTTGGGTCCAAGCTGGCGAGCTCTTTGCTCAAGCCAGATGAGCCCGCGCGGGACCTCGGAGTCTCGAACCTGGGTACTTCCGCATCCCAGTCCGACGCTCTATCCACTGCGCCACCGCCTGGTCAGGCAGGGCTCAGTTCTTAATAGATGTTGGTATTATGATTTTTAAATGTATTGGAAAACTTGACTGAGACTAAGCATTTTATCCCATAAAAGTTTTCTCATACTAAAAAAGCTATAGCTATATCTATAAAAGATGATTTTTAAAACCCAATCTATTATATCAATAAAGCTGGAGAAAAATCCAACAATACCATTTTACACCTACAAAATTAATATTTCATTAATATCAAATATCCAGTTTAAATTTCCACGATTTCAATGAAAAAAATTTGACTATCCAAATGGAATCCATACATTGTATTGTGTCTCTTAAATTTCCTTTAATCTATAGGTTCCTGCTCCATTTTTGTTTGATTTTTATTGTATTTACATAGATTCTAGTGTTGCCCCGAATGCATCCCCCCTCCTCCATATTCCCAACATGTTTGCATTTTTTAATTCTAATTTTTTAATTACGTGAGAGGCAGGGAGGCAGAGACAGATTCCTGCATCTGCCCAGATTGGGATCCACTTGGCAAGCCCCCTACAGGGTGATGCTCTATCTGGGGCAGCTGCTCTGTTGCTTGCAATAAGCTATTTCAGTGCCTGAGGCAAGGCCATGGTCAGCATAAAGGGGCTAAATTGGTTGCCCATTCCAAACATGGCTGCAGGAGGGGAGGGGAGAGAGGGATGGGGGAGGGGTAGAGAAGCACATGTTTGCTTCTCCTGTGTGCCTTGGCTAGGAATCAAACCCGGGATATCCACACCAGGCCAATGCTCTACCGCTGAGCCAACTGGCCAGGGCTGTTTGCAATTTCTTTATTGAAGAAACCAGACCCTTTGCCCTGGAGTTTTCTCTGGATATTGCTAATTGAACTCCAACTGTAGTTTTTAATGTGTTTCATTCATTCATTCATTTATTGTGAGAGGGACAGACAGGAAGGGAGAGAGATGAGAAGCATCAATTCTTCATTGCAGCATCTTAGTTCAATTGCTTTCTCCTATGTGCCTTGACCAGGGGCCTCCAGCCAAACCATTAACCCCTTGCTCAAGCCAGTGATCTTGGGCTCAAAGCTAGCAACCTTTGCGCTCAAGTCAGTGACCTAGCACTCAAGCTGGATGAGCTTGCACTCAAGCTGGTGACTTCAGGGTTTCAAACCTGGGTTCTCTGCATCCCAGGCTGATGATGCTCTATCCACTGTGCCAGTGCCTAATCAGGATTTAATGTGTTTCCTTATTTTCTTATTTCCTGTGAATTGGTAGTTACACCTAGAGTTGACTCAATTAGATTTTGGGGCAATATATCAAACAAGATGCTAAGTGTTTTAAAAAGTAACTGAGAAGAGTTCACACATTTAGATCTTTATATAAAACAATAAAAATTGCATTTTGTTATGTATTTATTAAACACAATCATTTTATAGTTTATAAAAAAAAATTGCCCTCATATACACAAAAATTTCTTGATAATGGTACTTAAAAATAGCTACTCCTATCTCCCCTTGTGTCCATACCAATATTCAACCTAGATTGGTTTAATCTTGAAGTGTAATCCAATAAGACTGAAGACCAAACACTTCAGGTCCTGGACAAGATAATAAAATACTCGTAAGCCTTCTGGGTCCCTAAAATGAAAAGGAAAACAAATGTTTAAAAAACTGAGGAAAAATGACACGATAATACTATTTTTTTTTTCTAAAATTTTTTTATTTATTCATTTTTTAGAAAGGAGAGAGGGGGGAGAGAGAGAGAGGAGAGAGAAGGGGGAGGGAGGAGCAGGAAGCATCAACTCCCATATGTGCCTTGACCAGGCAAGCCCAGGGTTTCGAACCTGTGACCTCAGCATTTCCAGGTCGACACTTTATCCACTGCACCACCACAGGTCAGGCACGATAATACTATTTAATAACCCAGATTAAATAACAAAATATTACTCATGAAGTATTTACAGAATTAAAACTCGGAAAACAACAAAGTATCCAAAAAAGGAGGAAAAGGCTCTATGCTCCATATTAAAATAGAATATGATGAGGTAATTTAAAATGATATGGTATTTTTTAAATGGGGAAATGCTTTAGAAGATCATTGCCTGACCAGTGGTTGTGTAGTGGATCAAGTGTCAATCTGGAATATTGAGGTTGGCAGTTCAATACCCCAAGGTCGATGGCTCTCAGCCATGTCTTTAAAATAAAATACTGTTGATCTAAATGTTATCTGTGGTTTTAAAAAAACTACATATTCTTTTTTTTTTTTTTTTTTGTATTTTTCTGAAGTGAGAAGCAGGGAGGGAGGCAGAGAGACAGACTCCCGCATGCACTGGACCGGGATCCACCCAGCATGCCCACCAGGGGGCGATGCTCTGCCCATCTGGGGCGTTGCTCCATTGCAACTGGAGCCATTATAGCGCCTGAGGCGGAAGCCATGGAGTCATCCTCACCACCTGGGCCAACTTTGCTCCAATGGAGCCTTGGCTGTGGGAGGGGAAGAGAGAGAGAGAAAGAGAGAGGGAGAGAGGGAAAGAGAGAAAGGAGAGGGGGAAGGGTGGAGAAGCAGATAGGCACTTCTCCTGTGTGCCCTGGCCAGGAATCGAACCCAGGACTTCCACATGCCAGGCCGACACTCTACCACTGAGCCAACCGGCCAGGGCCCATATTCTTTTTTTTATTCAAGATTTTATTTATTCATTTTAGAGAGAGGAGGGGTTTAACACACAGAAAAAGGAATAAGATACATCCCTTTTAATAGCATGCATGAGAGAGATAAAGAGAAAGGGAGAGATGAGAAGCATCAATTTGTAGTTATAGTTCTTTAGTTGTTCATTGATTGTGTCTCAAACGTGCCTTGACTAGGGAGCTCTAGCTGAGCCAGTGACCCCTTGCTCAAGCCAGCACCCTTGGGCTTCAAGCTAGCGACCACAGGATCACATTGATGATCCCACACTCAAGTTGGTGACCGCATGCTCAAACTGGTGAGCCTTGGGGTTTCAAACCTGGACCTCAATGTCCCAGGATGATGTTCTATCCACTGTGCCACCATTGGTCAGGCTTTTTTCCTCTTACTTTTCTATATTTCCTTTATAGTCTATAATGAGTATGTATTAGTTTCAGAATTAGGGAAACTTTTTTTTTAAGTGGTACTAGTCAGGACCAAGAGGATGAAGGTTACTATGGCATAACTGGCTAAGAACAAAGAAACTATCCAAAGGAAGACAATTATGCCCACCATGTACTAAAAGTGAGCCCTATCTAATCCCAAATCCTCAAAACACAACAGCCAAAGAGGTTTTCAATTCTGAGGACTCTGCAGCATACAGATTTATGTCTCAACTTTATAATTTGCCCTACTGACAACACAAATTTTTAAATTTATATTCCAAGTAATTTCAAGTTTCACCCAAGCCAGACTTTAAGATGTGCCAGTCTGAATAACTAACACTGAGGAAGTGACACTATAGTTGATCTCAAGCACTTATTTTGGCATATTTCATTTTTCTGCTCTGGACAGATTCTTACCCACTTTGGCTGCTCCTGTTGCATTACTCTGTGTGTCACTGAGAAGCTACTATTAGTAATAATTGGATAAAACACTAAAAGCAATAGGAGCAAGTCCTTGAAAATAACTTAGTCTCTCTCCCCATGGAGAGGGACAAAGCTGATCCCTTGTTTTGCATCTGTACCAGATCTTACCATAATGGTCCCAATTAAGTTAAGGGTTTCATATCAAACTGCTGCAAAATAGACACATCTGGATATAAGGATCATGTACACTTACTTGGACTGATTGACATCAATAAGTGAACCAATTTTTGATGTTGTGAAAGAAATGTGTTCATCTCCAATGACAATTTCAAGCTCCTAGAAACATTAAAAAAATAATAATTAAGTCTAGCCGAACTAGATTTTTTCATTAAGCACATGGGGGAGGGATCATCTACTACAGTGGTCCCCAACCCCGGGGCCACGGACTGGTACCAGTTTATGGGCCATTTGGTACCAGTCCGCAGAGAAAGAATAAATAACTTACATTATTTCTGTTTTATTTATATTTAAGTCTGAACGATGTTTTATTTTTTAAAAATGACCAGATTCCCTCTGTTACATCTGTCTAAGACTCACTCTTGACCCTTGTCTCGGTCACATCATACACCACCCTATAGGCCGGTCCGTGAAAATATTTTCTGACATTAAACCAGTCTGTGGCCCAAAAAAGGTTGGGGACCACTGATCTACTACACATAAACAAGACCACTTCACTCTGAGCACTGCTGTGCTAGGTACTAGAAACAAAGAGATAAATCAAATTTTGGTTTAGACCTAGGCTCCCCTATCTGAGATTTGGAAGAAACTGCATAATTGTTTTGTGAGTTTTGGTAGTTAACAGTCTATGTTTCACAAATACTTTCTGAGCAACATGGACAAGTTCAGATAATAAATGGTATGAAGACAATAAAACAAAATTTTTTTTAAATGATGGGGAGGGGCATTTTAGATTTGATGGACAGATAAGACATCCCTTAAAAAGTTACATATGAAGACCTCAATAATAAAGACAGTCTCGGGTAGAATATTCCGGCAGCATGTAGCAAATACAAAGGTCCTAAACTAAGAACAAATATGTGTGAAGAAAAGAAATAAGGCCAGTGAGGTCTGAACACAGCCAGAGATTGTGAGAGTAGAAGATAAAGTAGGAGTTTGGATTTCATTCTAAATGCCATAGGAAGCTACTGAGGAGTTTAAAAATCAGTGTTGATTGATTCTGTGACTTTAAGTCAAATGACATAGCATAACAAAACCAATATTATCACAGGCTAATTGAGAGAAACAACAGTTAAGTTTGTATGGCATCTCATCAAAGTCGTAAGGAAACCATATTGAATGAAATGTTATTTGAAGACCTCTGTACATAAACAAATTTACATTTTAAAAGATTACTCTATGCCTGACCTGTGGTGGTGCAGTGGATAAAGCGTTGACTGGGAATGCTGAGGTTGCCGGTTCCAAACCCTAGGCTTGCCCGGTCAAGGAACATACGAGAAGCAACTACTACAAGTTGATGCTTCCCCCTCCTCTCTTTCCTCTCTCTAAAATCAATAAATAAAATCTTAAAACAAAAACGATTACTCTGGCTTTAGGATGGAAAAATGGGCTCATCAAAACAAGAGTCAAAACAAGGAAATCAATCAGAACTCTGGATCAGGAAGGAAGCAGGTGAGGCCAAGAACAATCTCTCATATATTTAGTTGCTTGCATAATTTTCCTCCCATTAGACTGCTGAAATAACTACGTCCTATTTATCTTTGTAGCCTCACAATACTTTGTCTATAGTAGTTAGTAAGTAAGGTAGACAGCAAAAACTGAGACGAGGAGGACGGGAGTCACAAGAAAAAATTCAGGGCTGGGCTCTATGTGGTCAGCAGCACTTTTTGCCTTCTCTGTTCCTCCCTGTGGGATTACTGCTTCCTTAGATCAAGCTGGTAAACTGCTTTGTGCAGGGCTCCACAATGCACATGGGAATTTGCACCACAAGTGGAGGATTGATTCCATGTCATACGCAGAGCAATCAACTTATCTTATTTGTAAGATTTCTGCACTGTGGACAGTTGCTAAAACACTCACCTGCCGGCCCACTCGGTCAGGAGGAGGCCATAAGGCATCATCCTCTTTGGTTATTTCACTGTCATCAATTATTCTCTTCAGTTCCTCCATCACACTTTTATGTACGTAAGCCTGAAAGCAATTTAAAACACAGAATTTCAGTTGTATTCCTAAGCAGTGTTTTGCCTCAGATAGTGATTAAAACTAGAGACTACTCCTGAAAACTTATTTCTGGAACCTCAGCAAATGGGAAGACATTTAGGCTTGACCTGCACGCTAAAGAGGGCAGGGTCAGAAGTGCCCAATGACTCAGTCCCCCATATATCTGTTTCTACTTCTTGGCACATCTTGTTCACATGGACCTTCACTCTGCCTACACTCAACTCACACCTAAACCCAAAACGAAAGATTTGTGAGTAACCCTGGTTATTCTTAACTACATGACATACTTCTAAAGAGCAGAGACATGTCTTTTAAATACACTTTACGTATTAGTTTATGTAAAAAAAAAAAAAGTGGATGCTGACGTGTGTGTAAACATTAAACTGACTGCTAAATAGCCTGACTGGGCGGTGGCACAGTGGATAGAGCGTCGGACTGGGATGCGGAAGACCCAGGTTCAAGACCCCGAGGTCGCCAGCTTGAGTGCAGGCTCATATAGTTTGAGCAAAAGCTCACCAGCTTGAGCCCAAGGTTGCTGGCTCGAGCAAGGGTTTACTCCAGGGGTCCCCAAACTTTTTACACAGGGGGCCAGTTCACTGTCCCTCAGACCATTGGAGGGCCGGACTATAAAAAAAAACTATGAACAAATCCGCTATGCACACTGCACATATCTTATTTTAAAGTAAAAAAAACAAAACAGGAACAAATACAATATTTAAAATAAAGAACAAGGAAATTTAAATCAACAAACTGACCAGTATTTCAATGGGAACTATGCTCCTCTCACTGACCACCAATGAAAGAGGTGCCCCTTCCGGAAGTGCGGCGGGGGCCGTATAAATGGCCTCAGGGGGCCGCAGTTTGGGGACCCCTGGTTTACTCGGTCTGCTGAAGGCCCGTGGTCAAGGCACGTATGAAAAGGCAATCAATGAACAATTAAGGTGTTGCATGCGCAACGAAAAACTAATGATTGATTCTTCTCATCTCTCTGTTCCTGTCTGCCTGTCCCTGTCTATCCCTCTCTCTGACTCTGTCTCTGTAAAAAATAAAAAATAAGAAACCAAAAAAACACACAAAAACCTGACTGCTAAATATAAAAGCATGAAAATATATTGACAAGATATTTTCAAATGTGACAAAGTGGTTAAAAGGAAAGAGTAGCTTTGATGAAGACTGGTAGAAATCACACCAAAATAAAGCACATGGATTTGACAGAGGTAGGCTTGACTTCCTGCTCTATCTCTTTCTAGCAGGCTGACTTTAAACAAGTCCCAGAATTAATTAATATCTCAGCCTTCAAGGTCTTATCTGTAAAGAATATCTAATACTACCCATCACCCAGACTTATAATCAAGGTTAAATAAGATCATGTATATAAAATATTCAGTGGCATGACTGGCATCTAACATGCATTCAATAATGTTAAACTGTTTTCCATGCTCCCTTTCCATTCAAATGCAAATGACAGAGCTCTAATGAATGCTATGCACCAGGGACAATAACAAACACTCTGAATGGGGGATAGCCCTTATTATTTGTTTTTGCTGATGAAACTCAATTTATCAAGTTCATCCAGGGAATTTGTCCAAGGTCATATGGTTAGTAAGCATCATATTCAGGTTTCAAATCAAGATATACAAGACTTCAAATAATTACCAGTAAGTGATTAAGTTTTGTAAAAAAACAAAACAAACAAAAAAATCTATAAAAATATCTGAGAAAAACTTTAGGCCCTGGATGGACAGCTCAGTTGGTTAGAGCATCGTCCTAAAGCACAGAGGTTGCCGGTTCAATCCCCAGTCTGGGCACATACAGGAACAGATCAATGTTCCTGTCTCTGTCTCTCTCTTTCCCCCTTCTTCTCTCTCAA
The DNA here is from genome assembly GCF_036850765.1 of Saccopteryx bilineata. Classification (NCBI taxonomy): domain Eukaryota; kingdom Metazoa; phylum Chordata; class Mammalia; order Chiroptera; family Emballonuridae; genus Saccopteryx; species Saccopteryx bilineata. The sequence goes on along the minus strand of NC_089492.1, from coordinate 248,607,796 downwards.
TAAAATAAACATTAAAAAAAGGAAATAAAACTTTAGAAGCTGCTATAGACATGTCTGTTCTATCATATTCTTTATCTTTCAATACTACTCCCAGAAAGAACAGCAAAAAAGGCTAAACTATAATGAATGAAAGGCTCTCAGAAGGCTCATTACCTCTTTTCTGATCATGACATCATTTTTGTAATTGCTGTTGTTGGCATATCTCAATTTCCCTGTTGAGGAGCAAAAAACAAATTCAATATATAATAATAACATGAATAAACCATCATTAACTTACTAAGACTATCAACTGTTGCTTAAAATGTATTCTAACTTTCCCTCAAGTGTCTAACATTTTAATATTTACACTTTTAGTGCTTCAACAATACATTTTTTCAATTTATTTTAGGCTACTAAATAGCCTCGGCCAAAAATACAGCTGAAGCTGAATTAGTTCTTGCAAAAGGTAGCTGAGGTGTGAGAAAAAACACAGGCAGATTCTTTTGTGACTCTGGCAAATCATATCTCTGCAGGTTAATATCCTTGGCTAAAAACAGGTATAGTAACTGGTAACTTACTTGCACACACAGCATCCTGAATCTAAATGAGTTCTGAAAGCCTTTTGAAAACTGTAAAATGCTGTTTACATATAAATATATTATCTTGTCATTGCAACATTCTGACCTATTTCTGTTATGGAAAAGTTGTGGTTTTATTACTTAGTACATTTGGTAAACAAGGCCCTTTGCACATATGTGTATTCAACAGGCTAAACTGCGTAAATGGTGGGTAGGAGAAGATAAAATCACCTAATTAATTGATGCTTCACTGCACTCTCTGCCTCAAGACTCTTTCCTTTCAGTTCATTTGCCACACACTGGACAAAGTGATGTAGTAACAGATGGCTCTGCTTAGGTTACTCTAGTATGTTGATACTGACAATGACTTCTCACTGCCTTCCTGATAAAATCCAAATCAACATGGCATACTGCAAAGCAGAGCCCCTGCCTGCTTTTTCATGCACACTCCTGCAACAGAAGCATCCCATGTACTTTTTGGTTTTCAGCCTCTTTGCCGTTAATGCTGTCCAAAATGTTCCTAACTCTTATCTGCCTGAACAACTCCTACAGTTACTAAAAACTCACATCCCCCTCGTTTTAATAAGGAAGCCTCTGAACCCTTAGGCTAGATTAGGTGCCTTCTTTCTGCTCCCAGGGTCCCTTCTGTTTCTACCAGAGCACCTAATATACTGTGTCACTGTTTACAAGTCTATTTCCTTCACAAATGCGGCTTGTCAGATTCATCTTTGTGACCTTATTTTGATTCCTTTTCCTTCACCACTGTTCCTCCTCCCTAAATCCTATAACTGACAAAGTCATATTGGTTCTGCCCTTAACAGTATCCTAAATCCTTCTCTCCACTTTTACTCTCACCCTAGTCCCAACCAATATCCCTTCTGTCTGAACAATTGTTAACTGTCTCCTATACATAGTCCTGTTTCCACTTCTGCTCATTCCGTACCTGATAATTAGAATATATTTTCAAGAACGGATCACATCTTTTCTCTGCTTAAAACTGTTCAATTGCTTCCTGCTGCACTTAGAACAAAACACAAACTCTTTAACATGGCTACAAAGACCTACAGGTGTGACCACTGCCTACTTATCCCACATCTCCTACTATTCTCCCCAGAGCTCACTGCTCTACAGCCACATTAGCCACCTGAAATTTGCCTAGCTCACCCTGCCCTATGGCCCTGACTCTGATACTCCCTCTGGCTAGGATTCTTTTTGAGCTTCTCACAAAAAGGCTGGCTCCTTCTTGTCAATCAGGCTCATTCAAATATCCCCTTTTCAAGAGAACTTTCGGCCACCCTATTTAAAACCAGCCCACCAGCAATTATTCCATCATTTTGTCGTATTTTCTAACCATTCATCACTATTTGGAATCGTTTTTATTTATGATTTTTCTCCAAGCCCTAGAATACAAATTCCACGAATGAGGAAGTTTGTCTATCATCGTTCACCTCTGTATCCAAGACTGTGGAACAGAGCCTAATACAAGCTGGGCGTTCAATCGATGTTTACTGAATGAAGCACTCTGGTAAAAAAAATGTCACTAAACATAAGCCCCTGCACACGGACAAAAAGAACCAGTGGGGCGGACACAGAGTGTTCACTCCAGGCCCGTTTCTTCCTCTTCTACTTCCCCGCACATTCCGGACCCCCGGCCGCCCTGCGCTCGCCCCCAGGCCTAGTCCTCGCTCTAGGGGGGCGGGAGACAGTTCTTACCATCGGGTCGGAACTCAAATTCCAGGAATTCGTGGCCGAACTTGCCCTTGTGACCCACGTAGTAACGCAGATAAAAGTCACTCTCCATGTCTCGCAAAAGGCCACGGAGACCGAACTTTAATAGCAAAACGAGCCGCCGCTGTACGCGCCCGATAGACACGTTAGGGCGGCGCACGGAAGTGACGTAAAAGAAGCGCCCTCTCGTAGCGAAGAAGCTCCTCTCGCGCCCCCTCCCGGCTGTAAGGGCAAGGCTGCCCCGCCCCTCTCGCCTGAAAGGCGGCCTCTTACACTCGGAGGCGGGGTCAGAGCAGCCACGCCCCCTCAGCACGAGGCTGGAAAGTAGTCACACCCCCTCAGTCTGCAGCTGAAACATGACTGAGGTTTATTTGTAGGCATTCTCCTAGCGGTGAGGTCGGAGTTCACAGGACTTCAGGGCCTGGGCGAGGGGGTCTGTAGACCTCGCTTTAAGATTTTAGACTGGATCCTAAGACTTTAGGCTAGACCTGTGGTGGCGCAGTGGATAAAGCGTCGACCTGGAGTGCTGAGGTCACTGGTTAGGTTCGAAACCCTGCACTTGTCTGCTCAAGGCACATACGGGAGTTGATGCTTCCTGCTCCTACCTCCTTTCTTTCTCTCTCCCTCTCTCTATCTTTCTCTCCTCTCTAAAAAAATGAATGAATAAATAAATAAATAAAAGATTTTAGGCTGAACATCCTGAACCCTGCCGTCCCTCCAGGTTCAAACTCCATTTCAAAGATACCCCTCTTGTGTGAGTCAGACAAAATCTCTCACTGCTTCTAGACCTAGGTTGTCTCAACAACAGTAAAATGGGGTTAAATGACCAGACCTCTCAAAACCAGTGCATGACAGCATATGTGTCAAAAGTTGGCTCCGACCTGACTTTGCTGGTTAGGTGTGAGTTTTCAGTGATGCATTTTCTGAATCCACAGTGGAGATTGCTTTGTCCCTGAAATTAACTTGCCCACATTTATTCCCAATTTTCTCTCTTTCTACCCTTGATTTCTACCTTTCCCTTTCTACCTCACCAGTCTCTGGAGTAGGTGCCATGAGTGCAAGTTAAGTTGAATATTTGCTCTCCCACTCCCCAGACATCAGCTTATGCAGCAGTGATTTCTCAGCCCTGGCTACATAGTGGAATCACCTTGGAGCATCTATAAAATACTGATACTTGGGTTCCCACCCCAAATCAATTAAATCAAAAACCAAAATCTCTCTCTGACCCTGGCCAGTTTGCTCAGTGGTAGAGAGTCTGCCTGGAAGTCCTGAGTTCAATTCCCGGCCAGGGCACACAGGAGAAGCACCCATCTACTTCTCCACCCTTCCCCCTCTTCTTTCTCTCTTTCTCTCTCTTCCCCTCCTGCAGCCAAGGCTCCATTGGAGCAAAGTTGGCCCGGGCATTGAGGATGGTGTGTGGCCTCCACCTCAGGCGCTAGAATGGCTCCAGTTGCAATGGAGCAATGCCCCAGATGGGCAGAGCATCACCCCCTGGTGGGCATGCTGGGTGGATCTCCGTGGGGCACATGCGGGAATCTCTCTGCCTCCCTGCTTCTCACTTCAGAAAAATACACACACACACAAAAAATCACGAGGAACCTAGGCATCAGTTTTGTTGTTTTTTTGGGGAGGTGGGGGTAGGATGGGAGGGGCAAAGCTCCCCGGATGAGTCAGGGTTGAGAATTACCCAGGAAGCTCTTGTCTTTTCAGGCCAAAGCCGCTGACCTCTGTGAAGGCTTTCCAGCTGTCAGGGAAAAAAAATTTCTCCTTGACTAGATCAAAGACAATCAAAATCCTAATTATTAGAAACCTGCGTTAGCACATCTAAGTTTCAGCCAGAGGGGAAATGGAATTGGTTCTAGAGACAGTGTTGAGATGGCATCATTCTTGGGGCCTGATAACTATAAATATATATACTAGGTATTCTGTATTCAGACCAGTGATCTCTGACTCTCATTCTTTGTCATTATTCCTTTCTCCCTGAAAAAACATTGGTAGCAGAGTGTAGGGTCAGTGTGATGGGGGAAAATTACTGGCAATGTGTTAAAATAATCCTTTGTGTGACAGTGATTCACTGTGATCAAAGGTGAACTGAATGAATTTTTTGGACCTCAGGTTTCTTATCTTTAAAATGAGCATAATAATGTATACACATGGCAGAACTGTTTTAAGGATAAAAAACAATGTTTTGGAATTTGGAAAATACTTTGCAAACTGTAAATTACCATAAAACCATAGGACATTTTATTAAAAACCAAAACATGGGAAATGGGTGGTAACAAAGGAACTGTATAAAAAAAGAGAATGGAACCACTAGGTATTAAGCACCTAATAAATGTCAGTCTCAAGGCTGAGCCCATTTACAAGTGTTTGTTCTTTGAATCCTCACAATAGGTGGTAATGGGAATTAAGTATATAGAGACTTAACTCCAGCTATTTTCCAAGAGTGAAATTATAAAAATTATAATGTAACTAGTGAATCTGGGTATCTGCAGATGTGACAAATAGCAAAAGCACTGAGAAAATTTAAAGGACACCTGACTCCATGCAGGCTGTCAAAGTGATCCAGGCTTGGTGGTATGAGACAACATGGTATAGCTGGAAGAGTGTGGTCTGTGTGGCTGATGCATGAATTCAGCATAATATATGAGCATCTGCAGTGTGTCATGTGCTGGGAATACAATGGTGAACAAGACAGATCTTTCTTTATAGAGCTTGCAGAGGAGGCAATTAAGAAGCACAGAGCAATTATAAAGCAGGGTTAAGGGTTACAAATAGGGGGAACACAGAATACAATGGAAGCACATAGAGTGGCTCCTAATCCAGTCCAGGGGCTTAAGAGAAGTCTTCTGAAGGAAATGTCCCAGAGAGAGGGACAGATTGGTGAGGTTAGAATTCAGAATGAGGCTGGAGAAGAGGCAGAAGCTAAATCATGAAGGGTTTTTCAAGACATATTAAGGAGCGTTGGCTAAAACCCAAGGGTACTGGATTTTAATGCAAGGGAAAGGGATGAAGGGTATGTGTGTGTGTGTGTGTGTGTGTGTGTGTGTGTGTGTTTAAGTGAGAGAAAGAGAGAGACAGGCATACAGATAGAAAGGGAGAGAGATAAGAAGCATCAACTTGTAGTTGCAGCACTTTGTTCATTAATTGCTCAGATGAAAGGTTTTAAGCAGGAAAATAGGAAGGGGTAGTGGTGACATAACCTATTGCATTCTAGAAAGATCACTCTGGCCACAATGTTGTACATTGGATTGGAAAATGGGAAGATCAGAACTATGAAATTCAGATAAGTAGTTTGTGATAGTCCAAGATGATAGTAAAATATACTCTGGTAGTGGCAATGGAGATATAAAAAAAATGAATGGAATTGAGATGGAATGCCATACTTTAAAGGGTGGGCAAAGGAGATTAAGATGTAGCCAGAGAAGTAAGGGGAAAACCAGGAGTATGGGGTCATGTAAACCCAGATAAGAGTATCCCAAGAAAGGAGTGTCAGCAATGTTAAACACTTCTCCCAAGGTCAAAATAAGACTAAATATATTTACAAGATTTATAATCAAGGAGATCCTGGGTGACCTTGGTAAAAAAAACCTCAGTAGCATGGGAATGAGAAGCAGGGCAGAAATATTGGGGTACAAGTCAGCCAAATTTGTTCTGGAGGCATAGATTTACCTAACCCTATGAGTTAGGTCTGGGTCTGAGAGACTAGCGAATGCTTCCTGGAGTATTCAAGGACAATAGGAGTTAGCCAGATGAAAAGGCAGAGAAGGAAAATCTAGGCAAAGAATGCCACGTGGACATGAGCACTAGATGTGGTACTAAACATAACTGTATGACTTCAGGCAGTTCCTTCACCCATTTCCTCATCTATGCAATGGGGAGTATAATATTGATAGTATTTATCTCATAGGATTGTTGATGAAAATTAAGGTAATTTATGTCAAATACTAGGTATACAGTAGGGACTCAATCAATGTCATTCATTCTCCCCTCATTAAAGCATCACAATAAAACAATACTTTCATATTTTAAAAAATGAATTTAATCTTTCTCTAGAAACAGTGCACTGATTTTACAAATGTCCACATTTGGTTTTTAGTTCACCAAGATGATGTCAGTACAGCTAGTGGGATGTAACACACCGCCTTTTGCTCTGGAGTAGAAACCAGACTACAAAGGGACCGAGTACAGAAGCTAACAGAAGTCGGAATGACAAGACAAGAAGAGCAGAGACGGTTAGTATGACCCAACATTCTAACATGCCTGTTACATCAAACATAAAGTATGGTAATTTGGGGGCATGTGTGTATGTGTGGGGACAAACAAGGATGATTTATCTGGGTACAATATGATGGAGTTTGCAAACCAGTACTTCACCCCCAAATTAACAACAGCTTGTATAGAACAAAAAGCTATTTTTAAACATGGTTTGTACAGGTATTTGTTTTCTCTTGTAATTTTTGTAAAAAAGTATCAAAACCTTCATGTATTTAAATATATATATATACATATACAGGTGGCTCTTTTAAAATTACTTTTTATAGCACAAAGTGTTTGCAAATACAGAGGGTTTCTGCTGATTCTTAACTATGCACATGGTGCATAGTCTGAATGAATAGAGCATCCTGATTTATTTTATTAACTGAAAATTTGAAGCCATAATTCCCCTACCTCTAAGTTCTCCATACTTGAAAGTCCCCAATACCCTAAAAACACAGTGTGAAAAGACTCCAATACTCTATCTTCATGCATTGATGGGAAAAGAAATAATTTACTCTGCAACATTTACCTGCTAACCACTTATACTCTGTGAAGTGATGAGTGTATGGCTGGAGTTAGGGAGTGAGGTGGGGAGGCTCACATTCCTGTCTTCTTCCCATTCCCACCAGCACCCGTCTGGACAGTGCTTGGAGTCCCCTCTGCAGACTCCACATCTTCAACATTTCCAGTTCTCTTTCTCACTGTTGAGAAAATCTCAGAGGCTCTGGACAACATGGAATGCTTCTGTAAAAATCCCATTGCCCTTATATTATTTTTCATTGACAATATCAAAAACCTGCAGCTCAAATAAATGAAAAGCAGACACTGTTTCCCTTTTGGCCACTGGAAAGTTTGAGGCTGAAGACTTTCACGTCTGCAAGTGCTGGCCATGCATCCTGGTGAATTCCCCATGCACTTGGTGCCTTGTACACAAAATGACCAAGAAGTGTTAGTTTAATTGAACCAGAAGTTAAATAGAAGTATTCTATAAAGTGCTTATATTGAACCTGTCTTTCCATCCAGCCTCATTTCTTGCTAAGTCCCCCTTAAGCGTTTTGCTCATTATAATGAGTTACATGCAGTTCCTGAAAGTCCCTGTGCTGTTTCATGTCTGTGTCTTAGTTCAGTGTTTCCTCTGCCTGAAGCAGTCTGGACATCCCTATTTAATTTTTAAGACTTAGCTTAAGGTCACCTCTCCTGCGATGGTTTTCTTGACCCCATTTCTTATCTCCTTCGGTATTAATTTTCTCTTTGTACCCTAACTGTACTCTGAAAAGAATCTATTCCTTTTTAGTTTACACATATGTCTTCCTCTACTGCTACTGAGAGCTCCATAAGGACAGAAAACACTTGACTGACCTGTCCATCTGCAGTGCCTGACAGCTGGTACCTAGCAAATGGTCTCAGTGAATGGATATATTGCAACTGCAAAGACAGACTTGGAGCGATCAATAGTGCTTATTGCCATACATTTAAATCCAGTCTCCTTCTGAGGCTATGGGTTATCTCAATCTGTTTTATAAATAATCATGCTATCAAAAGTAAGTGAATGAAATTTTAGTTTTCCCTGTTTCTGCCAGTGCCTTCATAATTCCATTGGAAAGATAGGTCGAAGTTTGGGGTACAATGTTCAGGCAGTGCAAAATAGTCAACTGGAGAAGGGAGAAAAAGGACCAGGACCAGTTTCTTTTAAATAGAAAAAAAATTTCTGATATATTTTCTGCCCTTCTGGCATTATCTCTAAGCTTCCTTCCAGCTCTATAGTCCAATGTCTCGCTGATCTGTTCTTGACTGTTCATACATGATGGCATGGGGCCAAGGGCAACAGAAATGTAACTAAACCTCCGAATGAGGTTTAAGAGCTTTCAGGGCTACAAGATGGACCTAACTCTTCAGATTTCATCTTTTTTACAGCCATCCAACACGTTTTCCACAATTTTGTTTTTTCGTGGGTTGCTCCCATCCCTGCCTCCTTCAAATTGCACTTGTAGCGTATTCAGAAAACACGGATGTCTCTGAGAATGTTGTTTCATCATCATTTTGAGATCTCAGGCTGAATCACCCCAACCCCATTCATTATTTTTTCTGTGAAGGCCAGGATCTGACTGTAAGTTTAGATAGTATGCATTAGTCAATGTTATCTTTTCCCCAAGAAATTCTATTTCTTCGGAGGCAGGTTACAGAAAAAGTTGCTGGTTTTGTGTAAATTTCAATGATTTTTCACCTTCATCGTTTTTCTTCAGTCAAAATTTTTCTACTTGCCATTCTTGAAAGAATAGTAAGAAGTAATTAAGCACCATAAGAGTTGGCCACCTGTTTTTAAAATTCTACTTGGTAACAGTCATTTTAGGCCGATTACATTTACCCTCTTAATGGATATTTCAGGATTATCAACACATACATATCATGAGGAAATTGCTTGTTTATGCAAAGCATAGTGCCCAGGCTCCAGAATCCAGTTGTTTTCTCAGAATTTAGAAGGCCATGGGTGACATAGAGAAAGGTCCTAGGAACAGGGTGATAGAACTTTGGAACGTCTGCTGGAAATTCAAAGGGTACCAAGCTGGTAAGACACCCAAGCTTCATGGAATCGGGGCAGCTGGGAAGCAGGTGAGAGCGTGTGTCACGTTCTAGGTACATCAAGGTTATACACATGTCCTCTGTTCCTACTTAAGCCACTTCTGTAGCGCACCTCGTCCCTGGCTGTCCAGTGGGAGTGAGGTGGTAAACCAGCAGAGTTCAGAAAGACCTTGGACGAGAGAGCCAGCGGAGACTAAATTCCTTCTGGGACTGTAGAATTATGTTTTCAATGGTGGCCCCATAAAGAGAAAAGAGCACTTTCCCCCGCCTCCCCCAAGGCCCAGGAGAAGCAAAGAAAGTGTCCATAGTGAAACAAAAATCTGTACATATACCTAGAGCTTTTCCTTTTATTTACAAAGCAGTAAACCAAGTCCCTGTGTGAACATACATATCCAGTGTACTATAATATTGCCTCTGCCATTTCCCCCTCAAATAGGACTTTAGGTTTGGCCATTTTTTCTGATTTAAGCCCCAAATTAGTTTCATTTATATGAACACATGGTGGCAACAAACCTATGTGTTACACCACCCCACCTGAAGGCAAGGGCAGAGTAAGAGGAGGGAGAGATGGAGGTGTAACAAAACCTACCCTACCACCCTATCCTCGTCCACAGCGCATCTCAGAGGCTGTGTCTCAGCCAGGTCCGAGAGCAGACGTGGGCTGTTCCGGAAACACCTTCACTTAGCTCTCTCTGAGTAAGCAAGGTACTCTCAGGGTGCTTCAGAGGAGCTTCAATGAATTCAACCCAAGTGCCCTGAAGGAAAATGCAGTTACTCGAAATGCTGAACTTTAAAACAAGGAGCAACCAAGGTACAGGCGTGTTCTCTCCTGTGCTCACAGAACTTCCAGCACTGTGTAAAGTCCATACACTGGCCTTTCCCACACAAGGGGAGGCGCCAGTAGGAGACACAGCAGCCATGGGTGAGCTGAGGGGACTTTCCTGACTGACTTGGGGTCCTGGGAGTAGCCGGAGTGGAAAGATTCTGCCTCTTCCACTGCGTATTTGTACAAACCATGGTATCTGTTTTCTGAGCCAAATTTCCAAAGGCTTCTCTGAAAACCACAGATGCCCTCCTGTGGACTGTTGTTAAACGCTTTTACTTTTATGGACTTGAACCACAGCCATGGACGCGCCTCTCCTCCAGATTTTCCTCTTGCACACACACACAGACAGACAAACGCACACAGAGTCTGCGTGGCAGGCCAATCATACCAAAAATAAATACTCTCATGTCTCTAAATTATTCATAGAACTAATCTTACTTTTGAAGTTTGTTAATAAATAATCTAAATTGGGGAGGGAGTTGAAGTGTTTTTTTTTTCTTTCTTTCTTTTTTTTATGTTGATGGATAGCCACAAAGCATAATCATTTTATTTACAAAAAAATCCCCAAACTCCAAAACCTAAAAAAGCCCCCCCCAAATCAAATACTCTCTCTGTAAATATAGTTTTTAAATGATGAGTAAGCTACTGTACCATCGGCCCCATTTGGTTATGTACATCATGTTAGTCACTCAGCAGTAGCCAGTCCATGAATTCCTCATGGGTAGTGCAACCAGTTAAAAAGTGTATAAAACATTATACATATAAAAACTCTCACATCCTTTGGATGTTTGCAGTTCATCATAACTTTGTGGTTACCTTTCCGCAACATAAATTGAAAAAAATAATCATACACACACACACACACACACACACACACTCACACACACACACACTCACACAGACCCAGATACTGCAACCCTTTCATCCAGGCATACACCATCCAGAGAGTGTAGTGTATGCAATCGATTCCGTGAGGCACGAAGGGAGGGTCCCATCCTCAGGGCAGTCCATCATCTTCAAGGCTTAATGCCACTCGCTGGGGAGACACAGTAAAGAAATCATCGTTAGACCCATAGGAGTTATTTACTAGCGTGCATAAAGTACATTCTGTTACTCTCCAGGCATTAACTCATATGATCTTCAAACTACCCCAAGAGACAGGTTTGTCATATTTATTTTACACATGAGAAAATTGAGACTCAATGGGCTTAAACATTTGTCCTGGATCACGTAGCAAGTGGGTAAACTAAAATTTGAACCTGTATCTACATGGATTCAGAGCTTTCGCTTTTCCCAAGATTCTGTTCTGCCTCTTTGTAAAGGAGGGCTGCAGAGACCTAGACTTTCTCAGTCCTTTCTTACAGGATTTTAGGTTTGCTCAACTTCCATGGGTTGGTTTTGGGATACGTTTAATCCCAGGTTATTAGCTACTTGTCTCTAATGTGCTAGTTGCAGTGAGGAAGGTAATCAGCTGCAACCCTCCCAAATATACAGAATTAGAAGGCAATGCAGGTCAATGAAAGTCAGTACCTCTTTCCTTCACCCCTACTTTCTACTCATTAGATGCTAGATTTCCCTCTGTGACAAATGGCTGGCCACTGGACAGTGAACCCACTAATCCCTGAGCCAGTCTCTTCCATTGTGGACAGTGGACTTAAATTCTCTCCTATATTGGCATGAAATCCATTTCTTTGTATACTTTGACCTTTCCTAATTCTATCTCTTAGACTCAGAGAGTTTCTACGCAGACATGAAATTTGCAGAATGTCTGAGTTCCCTTCCTTTGGAGTGTTCTATTCTCTAGGCTACACATGTAGCTTCCCTCAGCGGGTCCTACTGTAATCCTATTTCTCACGCATCTATTTCCTGGGTACCCTCCTTTGGACAGACCCATGTTTCAATATCTTCTCACAGCTATGTGAATTTGGGCTAACCACTTCACCTCTCTGAGCCTTGGTTTCATCATCTGTTAAATGGGAATAATAATAGGACCTACCTTCTAGGGTTGTTGGGAAATCAAATGAGATAATATATGTAGAGTACTTAATATAGTAAGTACCTAACACACACAGCATCCAGAATATTCTAAATCAACCTAACCAGCATGGAGTACAACCAGACTAGCATTTTTCATCTTTGGACAGTCTACATACAGTAGGAGGTAACTCCACTGCCTTTCAAATCATCTTTCGGTTATTTGTGGTATTGTGCACATGCCATGGCCTTGCTCCACTAGCAGAGATATTTGAGAGTATCTTTTCCTAGTCTGGTTACCCTCTCCCTCTCTCCAAAACAGTTATCTAGGCCAAGGGCAGGTCCCAGAAGTGCTAGCGGAGCCACCTGAGAAAAGGACAGAGAGAGAACAGGTTGTTGAGAATACTGGTTTCCAGAGCTTCAAGGCTGTTTACCCCATGATAGAGTGGAAAGAGCATGGGTTTTTGTGTGTATACAGTCTGGAGTTTGAACCCTGGTTCTACCATTTCCTAGTTGTGATCCTAGCTATTATTTAATTTCTGAGTCTCAGTTTCCTCATCTGCAAAATGGGGCTAATATCAGCTTTATAAGTTTACTGTAAAGACCAAACGAGAAAATGTATATAAAACACTGAGTGGTATCGATACATAGTAGGTGCTCACTAAATTTTGATTTCCTCACTCTCCTACTCTATTTCTCTGCACCTGGCAGGAGCTTATTCCTTGGTTCTAGATTCAGCAGGAAGAGCTCTTCCTGAATGGCTATTTCCTTCTCTGGAAACAATGCCACTTCCCATGTGCAGAGTATTTTATAATTCACAAAGCAATCTCACCAGTGCTGTCTCGCTTGGACTTTATAAACTTAGGAGACAGATAGAGGGGAGTATTATTTTCATTTTACAAATAAAAGTGAACAGAGAAGTGATTAAGATCACAGAGCTGTGGAATAGTGAAAGTGGGAGTCATCTCCTTACTCCAAGCTCAACATTTCTTCCACGGTGCCCTCTATGGTCTTTAAAAATTGGTTAAGCAGCTGTTTGCTAGGACTGGCCCAGGCCAAGGCTCCTCAAGGCCACCTGTTAGCCCTCCTCACTTGCTCAACCTCACTTCCCATGACTCCCCTTCGTGAGCAATTTGCTTCCGCAGCACTGCTGTCTGCACTGCCCATACTCAGTCATCTCTTCCATATGCCGTTTCTTCAGCCTGCAACTGACCCATCTTTTCTCTTTGCCCCACTACCCAGCTTACAGGTTGCAGCCTTCCAGAACCAGAAAGCCTTCTAGGATTGGCTGTACCTGCCTGGGTTCACACCCTTACTCGTCAGCCCCTCGGACTCGGAGTGGCACTGCCCTACCTTGCACTTGACGACAGGCAGCTCGGAAAGAGGGTTCTTCGGGAGTTGGTGCAGCTGTGACCTTGGTTCTCCCGGCAAGACAAAAAGCTCCTTGAGGGCAGGGGCTGTGTCTTCCAGTTCTCTGGTCTCCCCAAGACTGGACTCTGCCCACAGTGGGCGATCAAAGCTGCTGATTGCCTGACGGGGGATGGACTGGATGACCTATGAGGTTACACTCAGCCCCCTGACTCTGCTATTCAACCATGACACCTGCTTCAGGCACTTTGTGCGTAGTCCTTGCTGCCCAAATAAGCCACGCCCTGTGTGCCTCTCAGCCTCTGCACATGCTTCTTTCTAGAATGCCATTTTCCTTCTTCTCTACCTGAAAAACTGCTATTACTCTTTCAAGGATGCAGTTTCTGTCATCTCCTCTGTGAGGCATTCCCTGCCAAATTTCCCATGCAGAATTCACGCTCCCTCAGTGATTTGTTCAACAACTATTTACTGGGAGCCACCTATGCTGTGCCAGGCATCAGGGAAACAGATTAATCAGATAGTCCTGCCCTCAAGGAGCTCACGGCCTAGTGGGAAGACCAAAGAGTAACAAGACAAGTTGACTAGAGTGTGTCAGGTGCTGTGATGGAGAGAGGCTGTGGGAGAATGAAGAAAGCCAGGAAAGCTTCCTAAAAAAGGGGCCTCCTGAGCTTCCACCATGGCACTTGGCACACGGTTGTACAATAGTAAGTGACTATTTCGAACTCCCGCCAGCTCCTTGGGAGCAAGTACATGCCTTCATTCCTCTTGAACACTTCAATATCTAAGTTGGTGCTTGGTTCATAACCGGCATACAGCCTTTATTGAAATGAAGACTTTTGAATCGAATGGCCACGGTTGCCCTTCCAGGTCAAAGGTTCTGAAAACTTACTTAGCAGAAGGAAAGACATTTGGTGTCTTTACTTCCAGGAAGGGCCTCCAGTTACAAGATGGTCCTGATACCCTCCTACTCCAACTACCAGCCCCGAAATTTATGTGTCCCCAGAGCCTAGAACAGTGCCTGGCACATGGTAGGTTCTTGATAAATGTTTGAAGGAAGGAAGGAAGGAAGGAAGGAAGGAAGGAAGGAAGGAAGGAAGGAAGGAAGGAATTCTTCCAGGAAGGAATACTTACTGCAGGATAGACATGGCCAATCTGAGCAGTCCTCCCTATGTGCAGCTCATCTTCATCCTCTTCTTCTGTTGTTTTTCTGTATACCGGGTTGTCAAAATTCATGCTTTTGGTGTTCTTCCGCTTCCAGTTTCTCCAAATCAGGTAGCCGCTTGTGCACAGGAGGGCTATTACCGCTGGGGAAAGAGACACGTCACACGGGACCGTCAGCAGGCTCTAGCCCATTGCTCAGATGCATCTCTTGCCACCTCTCTAATTTTACGGCCCTCTTCCTTAGGCTCTGTTTCTGTATGTTCTTTTCTGCTGTTTGGAAACCCTTTGCCCATCTCTTCTTTCATTAACTACTAACCCTTCAAATCCAGCTCAAATGGGAAGTCTTGCTCAAGGTAGATTCAGTAGCTCCCTCACATCTGTTCCTAGACCATGGCATTGTATGTTAGGTTAGTGTGCTCCCTAGTAGACTGAGCACTTTGAGGACAGGGACTGTGCTTTCATTCTCTCTCTATGCCCACTGCCTTACAGTGAGGAGGTGCTCAGTGACACGTGCTAAATGAATGAGTGAGTTGAGTGAATTTCTTCACCAAACCTTTTCCCTAGTGCTGCTGCTTCCTTGGGTTTCTCTAAGAAAACCATTCTTTCCCCAAATCAGAGGGGCTCTGCAAGAAAAGCAGCATCTCTAGAAAAAGTCAAAGCAGGGAAACACTGGCTCTGAGTTAGAATAAATGAATCTATTAATGCATAAAGGAGAAAGTTCTCAAACAGAGCTGGGCAAAAATGGGGCAAACCACTTCATAAGATAGCATGCAATCACCCTGAGCATTTACGTGGAAGCTGGATAACAGTTACCCCGGATGCTACCCAGGGTTTCCACTTTGGTAAGATTATAATAATTGGAACCCATTAAAGATAGGAACAAGGCAAGGATGCCTGTTATCACTGTTACCAGTTATTGCCCCATTTGGAAAAATTTTAGAAAAGCAGATGAAAAACGTTTAGACATAATTTTAGCTAATCAAGAATTCACATAAAAAATCAATAATTTTTCATATTAATCAGTGGTATCTAATTAGAAAGTGGAATGGAATAATACATTTATAGTAGCCCAACAAAAACTATAAAATACCTGGGATAACCTAGTTAGATATGTGCAAGTCCTGTATGATCTACAAAACTCTACTGAAGGATGTAAAAGAGATATGTCATGGTCCTTGATGGAAGCCTCAATATTGTAAAAAATGTAAATTCTCTCCACATCAATTTATATATCCAAAGAATAAGATTCCATCATAGTTTTTATATATTAACAAGAGGATTCTAAAGTTCATCTGAAAGAGAAATTTAATAAAATAGCTGGAAAAGTATTGCAAGAATGATAAGGCCCGATTAGGTATTAAGACATACCAAAAAGTTGTGCCTCTAGTATATAGGAATAGACAGATAACTGGTGGAGAAGAATAAATAGCTTAGAATCAGATCAAAGTATATATAGTCATGCAGTTCATAATAGATATGACAATAGAAGGAAAGGACAAACTATTCAGTAATGGTCTTGGGAAAACTAGCCAGGCATGTAGGAAGAAAAAAAAAAGAAGAAAAGTTAAATCTCTACACAACACCATACTCTAAAATAAATTCCAAATGTATTAATATCTAAATACTAAAAAAAATGTTTAAAGTTGCAGAAAATATCTAGTGAGCTATTTTTTTATTCATTTTAGAGAGGAGAGGGAGAGACAGAGAGACAGAGAGAGAGAAAGGGGGGAGGAGCTAGAAGCATCAACTTCCATATGTGCCTTGACCAGGCAAGCCCAGGGTTTCGAACCAGCGACCTCAGCACTTCCAGGTCGACGCTTTATCCCACTGCGCCACCACAGGTCAGGCCTCTAGTGAGCTATTTTAATAATTTAGAATGAGGCAAACCTTCCTAAGCAAGACCCAGAAATCATAACACAAAAGATTAACATAGCTGATACGTAAAAAATTTTAATTTATTGCCCTGTCTGGATAGCTTAGTTGGTTGGAGCATTGTACTGAAGCACAGAGGTTGCCGTTTGATCCCTGGTCAGGACACATAAAGAAATAGTTTGATGTTCCTGACTCTCTCTCTCTCTCTCTCTCTCTCTTTCTCTCTCACTAAAATCAATAAATAAAAATTAAGAAAAAAAAAGAATTATAAAAAATTTCTAAATTTATGCATGACAAAAGATACCATAAACAAATTTCAAATGGCATTATGGAAGAAAATATTTGTAACAGGTTTAACATTCATTATATATAAACACTTTTATAAATAAGTAAGAATAAAAGAACCAATAGAAAAATTTTAAAAAGATGGAATAGGCAAGTCTTTAAGGATGAAATATAAATGGCCAATAAGTTTATGAGACAGGAAAATATCAAGGAAAGAGTACTCCTTTTTCACCCCTCAGATTAGCAGAAATTTAAAAAAGCAATTATATCCGAGTAGATTCTGTCAAGGAAATGGCACACGCAGGCCCTTCCACAGGGCAGAGGATGCCAGGAAGGGAGTGGACTTCTTCCCTAAACAGTGCTCAGAGTATTTCCCACTCCACTCAATATAAGGGAGCAGTCCTCCCTATGTGCAGCTCATCTTCATCCTCTTCTTCTGTTGTTTTTCTGTGTACCGGGTTGTCAAAATTCATGCTTTTGGAATTCATGTTTTGGAGCATTGTTTAGGGAAGAAGTCCACTCCCTTCCTGGCATCCTCTGCCCTGTAGAAGGGCCTGCGTGCGCCATTTCCTTGACAGAATCTACTCAAATATATTTGATATTTTAAATTTCTGCTAATCTGAGGGGTGAAAAAGGAGTACTCTTTTCCTGATATTTTCCTGTCTCATAAACTTATTGGCCATTTATATTTCAACCTTAAAGACTTGCCTATTCCATCTTTTTAATGGAATAGCCTCACCATCATCTTTCCTGTTGAAGCCTTTTAAGGCCAATTCTTTTTTTTTTTTTTTTTTTCAGAGAGAGAGAGAGTCAGAGAGAGGGATAGATAGGGACGGACAGGAACGGAGAGAGATGAGAAGCATCAAACATCAGTTTTTCGTTGTGACACCTTAGTTCATTGATTGCTTTCTCATATGTGCCTTGACTGTGGGCCTTCAGCAGACTGAGTGACCCCTTGCTCAAGCCAGTGACCTTGGGTCCAAGCTGGTGAGCTTTGCTCAAACCAGATGAGCTCGCGCTCAAGCTGGCGACCTTGGGGTCTTGAACCTGGGTCCTCTGCGTCCCAGTCCGATGCTCTATGCACTGCGCCACTGCCTGGGCAGGCTTTCAAGGCCAATTCAAATGCCATATTGTCCAGAAGTACCATTCCCCTCCTCTACAGAACATCATGCCTCGACTACAGCATGTAATATGTATTAACACCTCTTGTGTAATCACTTTTTATGACTAAGTCTGGTTAAGGACTGAAAGCTATTAACTGAAAGAATCTTCCCTGGATACTCGGCACTTGGCACAGTCCCTTGTACAGTGTAGAATTCACTCTCTCTTTTATTTTTAGTGACAGACAGAGAGAGAGACAGATAGGGACATACAGGAGGGGAAAGAGATGAGAAGCATCAATTCTTCATTGCAGCTTCTTAGTTGTTCATTGATTGCTTTCTCATATGTGTCTTGACCAGGGGGCTCCAGCTGAGCCAGTGACCTTGGGCTCAAGCCAGAAACCATGGGGTCTGGTCTATAATCTCATACTCAAGCCGGTGACCCTGCGCTTTAACCTGTGAGCCTGCGCACAAGCCTGTGACCTTGGGGTTTTGATCCTGGGCCCTCATTGACCTAGGTTGATGCTCTATCTACTGCACCACCACCTGGTCAGGTGTGTAGAATTTTTTAAAACATTAACTCACTAACTCACTACCATACTGGAGATTCCCAGGATAAGTGTGCGGCAAAGTCCTTGTCCTCGAGGTACTACTTAGGGGCAAGTAAGGGAGATAAAACTATGAATGGGCAATTGCAATTCAAAGATCCCACCAAGAGAGGACACAGGTATGAGAGACAGGATGTATAGGATACTATGTGAACACTGGAGTAGGAGAGAATGAATCAGACCCTGTGGTTCTTTGTGAGATTCAACCAAATGATATATTCTGGCCATACGAAATTCTTTCTAGTTCAAACCCCACCTTGCCTCCACGCCATTTCCCCTTCCTGGCTTTGCTCATACTATCTTCCCTGCCTGGGTTGCTCTCGATCCTTCTTCACTTGGTTGACTCAGCACAGATATAATTTCTACTCGGAAACCATCCTTGCCTGCTTCCTCTCTCCCAATTCTAAGTTAAGTGCTTCCTTGGCACTGCCACTGAACTACATACAGCTTAATTTTAGGACTTACCATCTCATAATCAAATTATCTGTGCTAAGTGTGTCTCCGAGGAGACTATAAATTTGGAGGACAGGAACCACTTCTTATCCATTTTTAATAACCTTCCTTCCCCTTATTGCAGAGTCTGGTACATTGAACTACTTGATAAATGTTTGTTGAAAACCAAACAGAAAGCAAGCAAGATGGCATGATTAAAGCAATGGTAAGAAGCTCTACTCATTAATTCAACAAATATTTTATTTCCTACCATGTGCCAGACGCTGCTGGGAACTGGGGAGGGGGCAGGGATGGGAGCCGCCAAGCCATCCCACTGAGCCTACAGTTCAGCTTTGCTGGGCTGGCATGCAGAGTGTAGATGAGGGGGGTGGGGATGCATCTGAATGTTGCCTGGGGCCAGGTCCTAAAGGGCCTCGTGTGCCAAGCTAAGAAACCAGATTAAATCAGGACTGGGACGTGGCCAGGGCAGAAAATGGTCAATGGGACAGGTCATCCTGCTAAGTGCTCTATCCTTCCTGCTTTTCCTCAGACCCTGAGCAGGGTCCCTCTTTTCTCCCCAGGAACTTGGGATCACACTCACCCATGGGCACAATGATTCCAAGGACAGCAGCAGTGACTGTTGAGCCCATCTTGCCACCTTCATTCCCATCTGCAAATTACAAACATTTGAAGATGATGTCTCTCTTGTTTCTGGTGGTTTGTCCATCTGCATTATCAGTTTATTTTTAGAAGTAATTAAAATGGGACAGAGCAGTGCAATCAGGAACACAGGTTTCTGGTTCAAGTCCAACTCTACCACTCACTACTTGTGTGATCTTGGGCAAGTTATTATATATTAAAAATATAGCTCTTTATCTTTAAAATGGGGATGATGATATTACCTACCTCCTAGAGATACTGTAAAGATTAAATAAGCTGATTCATGTAAAGTGCTTAGCACAGTGCCTGGCACAACCTTGCCTAGTTCAAAGAGGACAGGCAGAAGGGCAGGGGTTGTAGTGAAGCTTAAATAAAATAGGGTGTGTATATAAAAGCGCATTCTAAACTGAAAAGTGCTTGGAAAGTGAACTGTAGTTTTTTAAAAGTATGTTGTGTTATCTTTTTCACTCTTACAATCATCTTCACTGTGACATCTGTACAGCACTTTGTGGTCTAGATCAGTGCTCCCCAACCTTTTTTGGGCCATGGACTGGTTTAATGTCAGAAAATATTTTCACAGACCGGCCTTTAGGGTGGGACGGATAAATGTATCGCGTGACCGAGACAAGCGTCAAGAGTGAGTCTTAGACGGATGTAACAGAGGGAATCTGGTCATTTAAAAAAAATAAAACATCGTTCAAACTTAAATATAAACAAAACGGAAATAATGTAACTTATTTATTCTTTCTCTGAGGACCGGTATTGGTCTGCGGTCCAGGGGTTGGGGACCACTGGTTTAGAGGGCATCTTTCCCTTGGGTCTTCATGAGAGCCCTCTGAGGCATGAAGAGAAACTATCGTCTACTTCTTACTTCCAAGAGAGGAGATGACTGCCCCTGGCAGTGGCCGATGACATCCTCTCAGTGAATCTGCTTCTCCAAGTTACTCTAAGGGAGCCTGATTATTAAGGGGAGAAAAGAGCTGCACTGCTTGCAAAGCTTCCGGTGGCAATGCCACTGTCCTTTCCCTCCGGGGCTGAGCAAACACTGGACAGCAATACTGAAGCCTAGAGCATGATGAAGCCAGTGGGGGAGCTGCTGGCCAGAGGCTTGGCCCTGGATGACAGCAACTGGACTTCACACACGTTCCACCTCGCCACCTCGCCAAACTTGCCGGTAAGTGCTCAACTCTGAAAATCCAGCTTCCGCGGGGGAGGGCAGACCCAGAGGGAGGTGCTGCAGAGCTGCTGGGTTTCTGGGCCGTGTGTGTAAGGGAAACTTTATCTGCTTGGAAACTGGCAGATAACTCAATTAAAAAAGGTATTTGCTGTTTAGTGAGACAGAACTTTTCTAGCAGTGAAACTACTGCTCCTGATGATTTATAAGCAGTGAACTTAATTACTTGGAAAGAGGCACGAGCAGATTAGTTATGTATAGTACTATCTGAAAACCTACTGAGGATGCTGAGAACTGAGACCAGAGCTTCTAAAGTGTCCACATCTGAGGGTCACTCCCTCATATACATGTCAGTAACACGTGACACACAGATGCAAACCCAGCCAGCAGAGGTGCTACGTGTGAGCACTTCCATTGACACCGTCTCCTTTGCCTCTCATGGCGATCTTGTGAAGCAGGTATGAGAAGGGTTATTATTACTCCATTTTGTAGGTAAGGAGACTGAGGCTCAAAGACAGGAAGTAGCTTCCTTCACGATCATTTATAAATTTGGTGCACCTGGGACTCTTATATCGCAGGTGGGCACTCCTCCTCCCTCGGCTTCCTCCTCAGAGGTATCCACATTCAGTTCTGGTATGATCCCTCCTTCCCACACATTCTCCCCTCCTGGATTCCCATATCATAAAAGAAGGCAGAACTCATTTTCTTACAGTGCTGGGAGTGGTTGCTGGTTGCAGGGCTTGGGGTAGACGGGCTGATGCTGGAAGCCCTGGGCACATTAACCAAGCTTGGGACTGCAGCTGCCAGGCTTGGCGTCTCTGTGCTGTGGTTCTGGGAGGTGGGGCTGTGGATGGTGGTCCCAGGGGCTCCTGTGGAGTCGGCTACTGTCCTTGTCGTGGTAGAGGCTAACGTCGTGGTTGAGGTAGATTGAGGTGCTGGAGGGGAGATACCATGGAGGTCACTTGGACAGAGAATTGTGTTGCTTTAGTGTCTAAATTACTGCCTCTATGGATTATACTTATGAACTTATTTATCCTTGTGGCTCAGCTCAAGTGCTAACTTCTTTGAAGCCTTCCCTAATTTCCCTGAATGGGTGATGATCGTTAGCTCAATCCCAAGCACTGTGCCTGTGTTTATATTACATGTTGATTCAATAAAGATGAGGTATTAAAACAATGCTATAGAATTAGGCGTGGGCAAGACCACTGTAAGTTTGGGAGGAGGGAAAAATCATATAAATCTAGAAGGGTTTTACATGCATCCTGTTAAACCATTAGGTTTAAATTCTTACTTCATTTTATACATTTAAATCTAGGAATCATAAATGATACAGCAGACTTATGCTCAAACAAAAGGCCTTGGCCCTGTATCCAGACTAGGGAATGAGCCCTGGCCAGAGAGGATAGCTCAGTTGGTTAGAACATTGTCCCGAAGCGCAGAGGTTGCTAGTTCGATCCCCAGCCAGGGCACATACAGGAACAGCTCGATGTTTGTGTCTCTCTTTCTCTCTCCCTTCCTCTCTCGCTAAAATCAATAAATAAAAATGTTTTAAAAAAAAAGGACTGGGGAATGAATACAAATTCATATGGTTGAAGTATTAACTATTAGTCCCAATCATGTCACAAAAGTTCTGGGCAAGAAATAGGCAACCTCATAGTCCCTTGCATGTAAATAGTAACTAAAGCCATGAGGATCAAGGCTTCTTAATTTGAAGTCTTCAAAGGATTCCAGAAAGCCCCTGAAAATTATTAAAGTGTTGTCTGTATGTGTGCACTTTGGGGGACAGTGGGTGGAGGAAAGCCTTGGGAGGATGCGGGGGACCCCAACACACAGGGATGTAAAGGAGAGGGGCCTGCAAAGGCAACAGGCGGCCAGAGCAGACGGAGGAAACCCTGGAGCACGCGGCGTCCCAGAAGCCTAGGGAGGCTTTCAGCAGGCTGGGGGCCGGCATGGCCAGGTGCCACCCCTCCCGGTAGGTCCACTTACCCCGGTAACACCTCTTCATGTCTGGGCCCAGCCACATTGTGTCAGGACAGGCACACGTGTACTTGGGAGCGTGGCTGGAGATCTGAGGAGCGGGAAGGCACAGGTACTCACAGCCTCCATTGGGCTGGGCACTCAGCTCGCAGGCATCTGCCGCTGATGGGAGGGAGGGAGAGAGACGGACGCAGAGATGGGGCCCAGACAGGACGTGCCAGGCCTTCCCGCCTCCTGGGGGTGAGCCCCTTCCCACTCAGCCTGCTTGGAAAGCTTTCTCTGCTTCTTTCATTGGGCACCTTTCAGCACTGTCCCCGGTGTTTCAACCCCACGCTTTCATTTACTCCTGACAACAACTCTGGGAGGTGGGTATTATGCCCCAGATTGACAGATAAAGACACCTAGGCTCACAAAGAGAATGCACTTGTCAAAGTTGTATCTCTAGTAATTTTGGAGACAGCGTTTAAATTGAGGTCTGCTGGACTCCAAAGCTACATGCCATTTCTCTTTCTTATTTAAATTTCTAGATCTAAAATCAGACCCTAGACTTATCTCATTACCCCCCCTATGCTTTCTCCCCTTCACCCTGGCAGCCAAGCCCTCGGTTACAGTTAGACTTAGTGCATCCTAGTGATAGAGGAGACAACGCATAGTGGGATTCTGGCTTCCATTCCCAACTGACAAGCTGAATTACCATCTGGCCCGAGGATACATTAGTTTATACTACTGTCGAATGGGTACAAATAGTAGATGAGAAGCAGCATGCTCCTCATGGCAGAAGGAGCTCAGGATTCTGAGTTAGATTTTAGTTCTGCCACCTCCTCACAATATTTTACCTCTCTGAGCTACAGTGTCCTCAGTTGTTAAATGAGAACAGTAATACCTAAACTTTGTAGGATTGGAAAAAATAGGGTATTTATATATTTATTTCCTTACAACCAGGCTTCCTTACACCAAGAGCTTGCTTGAGACAAAACGAGATAAATACATGGCAGCAAAGCACTCTGCCAACGAGAGAGATTGCTGCCATCGTTCCCGGGGCTGCTGAGACGTTGCGTTACACGAACGCGGACGCAGCCTGCCTCGTGGAGGGAGAGGACATGGGTAGGGGACCAGGGACAAGGGAAGGCTCACCTCTTGGCTGCTTCAGCTCATGGAAGATGACAATATCATGTGGGTTATTGAGGTTCTCAGCTAGGACGGAGATTTCCAGGCCATTGAGCCGATTTGCACTGAAAATGGCCTCATTCTCCAAGTCTGTCCAGAATACCTTGTCCTATGGGGTACAGATGCAGAGGATAGGAGGGCTAGAGCCTAAACCCCTGATCTCAGTCTGAGGGCCCAGCCTCAAACTGGGCATCAGAACTGCCCTGCCATCTCCCCTGAGCAATCCTGCCCACAGATTCACAGTGGGACTCTCGGCCTCCGATCTGTGGCGTGTGCTCTGGCTCCCTCCTGTCTCAGAGGGCTAGTCAGTGATTTTGCGCCCTTGCCTGGGGACTGCTCATTAATGCTTAGCTGGGCCTGCTTCCTGGAGCCCAGCAAAGCCGAATTTGGGTCTCTATTAGTTGTTACCATTACTGGGGCCCAGGACCATGACTGGAGGGGATGTGTGAACACCTGAGAACTATTCCCTGCTGGGCTTCCTACAGCCTCTGGGTATAACATATATGCATCCAATGGTTAGTCCATACAAGCCCAATGGTTAGTCCATACAAGCCCAGATGTGTATCTGCAGACATATCCACATTGACAGGTACAAGCAAGCAGTCTCATGTATAGATCTGGACACATACCCACATGCTCATCTACACATACAAAGGCACACTTATACCTAAATAAGCACTAGTCTATGTATTGGTACACAGATTTATACACATAGGCACCAGCATATACAGGAATGCACTCTTTTAAATGCATTTACCTACACACATGCACATACATATATTTTACATATACATGCCACAGATATGCACAAGCACATACACATGTCCGAACACACCTGTGTTTTGAAGCAGGGGCTAGCTTGCCCATAAATTCAGAGCATTGCTTGGTGGTGTCACTCCAAGCAATATTGCCAATGCCCACCACAGACCACTGTCCCTTTGCCTTCCCTCCTCTGGTGGCAGACTTAGTTTTGGGGAAGAGGTAGGTGTTTGAGACCATGGTTGGGTCTCACTTCCTTGTTCTCCAGGGAGAAGGGTTGATAGGGTAAAAAATCATGAGGGTCTTAACTGTCCCCCTCCTGGGAGATTCTTGAAGACTAGGATGATGCCTGAGTCACTTCTATGATCTCACAGTCCAGAAAAGGTCAGTAAAAGTGTGCTGAGTGAATAGCATCTCAGGCCATTTCCAACAATAAATGATTGTAAGGAAATACAGATTGCTCCTCCCCTCCCTCCCTTTATTGGGTATGTTCTGTATACGTGGCCAAGTGTGGGTGCTGCGAGTTCTGAAACAGTCTAACAACTTACCCCTGAGCAGTGCTCTGAGACAGCGGCCTTGGGAAGGGCGCACGGGAAAGGCTGACAGGTGGGCCACGGGCCACAGAGCCTTTGCACGGAGCCAGCTCATAAAGTGCACAAACATGGCAGTGGCCTTCCTGCCCCTTTGTTTCTATTTGGACAACTCTCAGGGAGTCATCCCATCTGAATATACCTCTTCTAGGCTTTAGCTTCCTCATGGGGCCATGTCTCTCCTCACGGGGCTCACCTCAAACACAGCTATCCCAAAAGGGTGGCTCAGGAAGTCAGGGGAAGAAATCAGCATCTTTCTGTTGCCTCCGCTGAAGTCAATGCTAGACAGCTGGTGCAGCTTGGAGTCTACCCAGTATAAGCGCTGGTTCAGCAAATCTTGTGGAAGAAAAAGGCGACAGGGGATCAGGTCACAAGCCTGAGACCACAGCCTGGGACTCTGCTCCTCGTGCCCCCTCCCTACCCATATTTCTGGGCCAAGCCTCGACTGAGGCCATCCTGGGACACCCATCAGGAAACACAGGCACCGGCACTATAAGGGTATGCAGAACAACCTGTGGGGCTGAGGACGTGGTCAGGACCAGGTGCTGGAACAGCCCCCTAGCTAGGGAAGGCAGGGCTCACCCAGGGTGATTCCATTGGGCCACTCAATATTGTCTGACACCAGTGTTTGCCGGTCCACACCATTGAGCCCAGACTTCTCAATCTTGGCTTGGTACCCCCAGTCAGACCAATACATGAACCTAAAAGAGAGAAGAACCCAATAGGGCTTCTTGTCAGGGACATGAGTGGGGTGGTCTGGATCACAAGGGCTCAATGGCCCCACCGAATGTTGAAGATTATGCTTAGTAGGAACTGGGAAAACCTCTGAAATCCACTGGGACCATCAAATCTTAGTTAGCAGGTGCTTTAGCCTTCACCTCATGAGTCCCGGGAAGCCTGTATTCCTCAAGTGTCCACCCGCCCCTGCTGGATAGCCCAGGAGCCCGCCTCTCCCTTCGGGCAGCTTTAACTAGAGCCCTGGCATGCCAGAGTGGGAAGGCCCTGGTCAATCCTCCCTGATGACTCCGGTCCACAGAGGAGAAAGTGGATGATGTAGCACGGCCACACAGCTAGAACTGTCCAAGTCTTCTCTCTCTTTTTTTTGAACATTTATTGAGTACTTACTATGTGCCAGGCTCTGGGCTGAGTACTTTCACCTCATGTATTTACATCAGGACTATGGAGGAAGTCAAAGGGAAGCAGATTTGGGAATATGAGAAAACAAAACAAAAAATACTTTCTAATGGGGTAGAACAGTCCCAGGGGAAGGAATGAGCTCCTGTCTCCGGCAGTGGGTGAGCAGCCACCAGCTGCCTGTTGGCAGCATGCAGCAGCCTGAGGACAGCCCTCCTGCCCCAGGACCTTCTCCTAGACAACCTCTAGAGACCTGCTCTGCTCTGAGATGCTCTGGTTCTATAGTACGATGAGCGAGCAGTAGAGTCTCAAGAGAGCCCTGGCAACTAATGCCCAAAGGAGCCTTTGGTCTGCAGTTGATAGGCTGAGGGGCCTGCAAGGACTTTCTTCCCATAGGCTGTGTCTGAGTAGTCTAGGGCCTTCCAAAGCCCTCAAGATAGCTCTTATGACAGACACTCAATGAAGACTGAGTGCCTATGGTGGGAGAATGGGAAGGTCTAGGTGACGACACTCACCCTCGCAGGGGGTCAACGGCGATGGCCCGGGGTTCACTGATGTCATGGCTGAAAAGAGTGCACCGGCGGCCACCATCGACTGTGGCCACTGAGATGGTCTTGTTGCCTGAGTCCGTCCAATAGATGTGCTTGTGGACCCAGTCTACTGCCAGGCCCTCTGGAGAGTGCAGCTGCTCGTCAATGAGGACCTCCTGCTCAGCCGGGTTGCTGGCCTTGTCCATGTAGGCACTAGGAGCAACCAGAGCTGGCTGTGGGGCTGCTGGTCTACCCACGCATAGCTCAGGGCTGCCTGCGCACCCCTCTCCTCTCTCTCTGCCCTCTGGGCCATGGCAGTGATTTTAGAGGAGCTTGGCTAATTTCTATTCAACACATTCCCAGGCCACCAGAGTAGGCATGTCAGCTTGAATCAGCCACAGCCTCTGGCCCGGAGAAGCTCAGTTTAGTGGGGGACAGAAATTTACAGCCAGATAATTATAGTATAATGTGATTAAGGAAAGTATCTGGGGCTATAGCAGCAGAGAAATGGAGACGACATCATCCTGGAGGGTGGCAGAAGGCTTTGCAGTCCTGAAGGACTAGTTTGTTAGGAATACAAAGAACAGAAAGCAGAGGGAATAACATGTGCAAATGCCCAGAGGAGTATATTGTGGAATATTGAATAAGGAGAGCTATTTAGTGGGGGAAGAGCTGGGCAGGTGGGATGTCAGGCTGGTAGTAAGTATCAGAAGGGGCCACATCCAGAGGGGCTCTGCATGCCATACTAGGGAGTTGGGATTTTATTTTGGAGCCGGTAACTGAACAGGTAAGAGGACAGGGCCAGTTAGGCATGTTAGATTACTGTGGCACCTATGGACTAATAGATGGACTGGAAGGGGAGGGAATGAAGGCAGGGAGTCTGGTGAGAAGGCTGTTCACTGCATCCAGGTGAGAGATAAAGAGGGTCAGCAGGAGGGTTGTGCCAGTGGGAATGGAGAGAGGGGGCTGAAAAGACAGTAGACACTCAGGAGGCAACATTAGCAGGACTTTCTGTCTCCCAGACGCTGTTTTCCCCAAGGTTTTCTTCTCCCTCATAACCTGTCTCTGGGAAGGTAGATCCATAGTACCCACTGCCATCCATAACTGACTCTCCCATCCCAACAACTCTCTTAAGCACCAGACTGTAAAGCCAACTGGCTCCCCTTAGGTGTCCCATGGACACCTTAAACTCAATACATCCAAAACTCCGTATCGCCATTCCCCTCCCCTCAGCCAGTGGCTAGACTGCCCAACCCTCCCCCTACTGGATTCTCCTCCAGAGTTCCCACATCAGAGAACAGCACCACCATCCACAAAACCTCCCAAGTCAGAACCTAAAACTCCCAAAATGAACCTGGGAGTTCATTTGGACGCTTCCTCCTTAGCCCCATATCCAATCTGTTATAATACCCTGCCTCTTTCAGTAACCACTGTTGGACATGCACTGCTCTAGCTGTTTCTGTGTGAGTGCAAACTGAGTGTGTGTCTCTGTGTGGTGGTGGTGGTGGGGTAAGCATTGAGTTGTGAGTAGCACTTGGTACTGTATATTTGTTTCTATCTACCCATCTGTCTGTCCATCCACCCATCTATCCCATCATTCTTTCAACAGTCTCCCCAGGGGCTGGTCATTGGCAGATCTGCTAAGTGGATGGATCTCAGGACAAAGAAAGGCTATGACTGCCAGATGGGGTCCTGGACATGCCAGGAGGTAGGCGGGTGGGATCTGAGAACCCAGGAGAGAAGTTCATGTGTGAGGAGGGAGTCTCCCTGAGAGCCACCATCCATTGACTGCGGTGTCCCAGACACAGTGAAGGGCTGGGCTGGGGTAACTGCCTCCAGGAAGACTTCCCTGACCTCCCAGATTGAGTCAGAGGCCTCCTCTGTACTTGTTCGTCATGCTCATCACCATTGATATCACTATATTATGAGTGGAATCCTCCAGGTAGTCTGAGTCATCTTTGAGTCTTCAGGATCCAACACATATATGTAAGCTGCTGTGAAAATCCTCACTAAGCCAGGGATTTCTTCCTTTCTGCCCTGACTGAACATTTCTTATGTCTTGCACTGTTCCACTAGGCCGCCAGGGGTCAGTCAAAGCCCAGGCATGTGGAGCTCAAAGCCGCTTTCTCAACAGAGCCCAACCTACTGGGTGAAGTCCCGGCAGTTCCATAGCCACTGTGGCTCTGTGTCCCTTCCTAAGCCCCAGCTCTGTTCGGGAGAATTCTTCTTCCCTTCTTGTTTTCCTGCTGACACTTCTGTAGGCCACCTGGCTCCTGCCACTGTGCACCTGTGCCAGGCTACTGTGTTCCCCAGGGGCAAGTGGGACCAGCACAGAGCCATGTGGGGTCTGGGGCTGGGTGTGTGACCTGTGTGTAATGACCTGTGGGGCAGAGAGGCCACCCTCTTTCTCTTCTGTCAGCTTCTATCCCCTAAGGCCTTACTGACTGACACCTGCCACTGCTTACCTGTAGATCTTGCGGTAAGAGAGGTCACACCAGTAGATGCGATTGGTGGCAACTTCAACGTCTAGCGCCACGACATTCTTGAGCATGGGGATGAGGCGTGAGTAGTCTCGCTTCACCAGGTCTATCCTCCGCAC
Source organism: Saccopteryx bilineata (assembly GCF_036850765.1). Classification (NCBI taxonomy): domain Eukaryota; kingdom Metazoa; phylum Chordata; class Mammalia; order Chiroptera; family Emballonuridae; genus Saccopteryx; species Saccopteryx bilineata. Next base: position 248,578,455 of record NC_089492.1, on the reverse strand, counting down.
TTCGTGCCGGTTGGTGAAGATTAGGGACGGGCTTCTGCCAGCTGCCAGCGGGAGGTTGAGAAAGAAAGGGTCAGTGCAAGAGGCAGGGAAGGGGAAACCAAGGCTCTGCCACTGGTTTGCTGGGTGATGCCTCATTCTTCTGTAGAACAGAGGTGACAATTTCTACATCACAGGTTAGAGAAGGAGATAAAATAATGGGTACAGAAAGCATGTGATGCAAAAGCACCATGCATAACAGGATTTTTGGTCTTTTTATTAGATATAAACTACCCCCAAATCTTCTGACTCCCTTTTCTTCCTTAGGCTTGCACTGAAGGCCTTCTGCAGCGTGACCCCCCAGCTCCCTATCCAACTTCATCCCTCACCTCTCTAACACACACCTGAGTCCAGCCACCAGACTACCTGCGTTACCCAGCCACAGCAGAACTATGCTGCCTAGGGGCCTTTGCTCAAGTTGTCCCTGCTACCTAGAATGCATTTCTTTTTTTTTTTTTTTTTTTTTTTTAGAGAGGGGAGAGAGAGACAGAGAGAGAGAGAAGGGGGAGGAGCTGGAAGCATCAACTCCCATATGTGCCTTGACCAGGCAAGCCCAGGGTTTTGAACCGGCGACCCCAGCATTTCCAGGTCAACGCTTTATCCACTGCGCCACCACAGGTCTAGAATGCATTTCTTCACAGAAACTACCACCTCCTGCTTAAGAGCCCCACTGTAACAGTTCAAGAAGGGCAATGTGAGCATTAAGTGTTTTAGAAAGATGACTAAGGCTCAGCATGGAAGGCAGACATCAGAGCTGGGGGTGAGACTCAAGGGAGGAGATTTCAGGGCGGTCACTGTGAGTCTTTAGTTAATGCAGACTGTATTTGGGGACATGGCAAGAGATAAGGCTGCAGAGGTTGGCAGGGGCCAGACCATGAAGAGATCTGTGAGCTGGGTGAAGAATTTGCACTTTATTTTGAACCAATGGCAGGGGTGGGATGTGTGAGATATATGACACAGATTATATATGTGCAATGGGACAACACACAACTGCCAATGTAGAAACAAAGCCCATTTAAAGACTTAAGATTAGATTTCAGGAAGATCATCAGTGACCTAGACGTTCCTGGCTCTTGCAGAGGTCTGAGGTCCCAGCACTCAGCACAGGCTGCGAGTCCCCAGTCCATTTTCAGATGTCTTGGGTCATGAGGCACCCACACTGTCCGAGGGGCAACCATGTACCTGGAGCTGCCTGTGCCTTCTTCCCTTCCTGTTTTCCTGCTGACACTCTGTAGGCCACCTGGCTCCTGCCACTGTGCACCTGTGCCAGGCTACTGTGTTCCCCAGGGGCAGGTGGGACCAGCACAGAACCATGTGGGGCCTGGGGCTGGGTGTGTGACCTGTGTGTAATGACGGAGACTCTTTTAAAGCAGGGCAGGGTGAGAGGGCAGGTGTGGTACAAACAGAGAGCACAGAAAACCGGGCTCTGAGTGCAGGGAGGAGAAGGCAGAAAGCTAGCTTCACAGCCTCGCTCTGCCAGTGATAAACTGTGTGGTTTTCCTGATACCAAAGTGAGAGTGATGACACTTTATCTTCCTAAGGCAGCGGCTGGGTTACAGGATATCTTGAGGTGGTTTTCTCCTGAGAGCTGCGACTGTGACAGGAACCAACATGCTTAGAATCCAGTTTTTGTTTAACTGCATTTGTTGTCCCACTTACTTATGCATTCATTGGTTGATTCTTATACATTCCCTGTGGGGATCAAACCTGCAACCTTGGCATATGGGGACAACGTTCCAACGAACTGACTCTCCTGGCCAGGGTCTAGATGTGTATTTTTCTTAAACGTAACATGTCCAAATCAATCTAATTTTCCCTAAACCTGCTTTTCTCACCATCTTTCCCAACTCTATAAATAGCAATCCTATTTTTCCAGTTGCTCAGCCAAAAACCTTGGATTCACCCCCCCCCTTATATCTCACATTTAATTCATAAGTAAATCCTGTTGTTGTTCCAAAATAAATTCTGACTTTCAAAATCTACCTAGTCTTTCTACTTCTTACATTTTCACTGTAATACCCTGGTCCACGCCACCATCACCTCTCTTCCAGATTACTGTCAAAACCTCTACATGGCTTCCCTGCTTCCTCCCTTGTCCCCTACAGTCTATTCTCAACACAGCAGCCAGAGGTAGCCAGCTAAAATGTGAGACACACCTGTCCCTCCTCCGCTCAAAACCCTCAGAGCTTTCCCCTGAATGAGAGTGAAATTGAGCGTCAGTCCTCATAGTGGTCTAGAACAGTGGTCCCCAACCTTTTTTGGGCCACGGACTAGTTTAATGTCAGAAAATATTTTCACGGACCAGCCTTTAGGGTGGGACGGATAAATGTATCACGTGACCGAGACAGCGTCAAGAGTGAATCTTAGAGGGATGTAACAGAGGGAATCTGGACATTTTAAAAAAATAAAACATTGTTCAGACTTAAATATAAACAAAACGAAAATAATGTAAGTTATTTATTCTTTCTCTGCAGACCGGTACCAAATGGCCCACGGACCGGTTTTGGTCTGCAGCCCGGGGGTTGGGGACCACTGGTCTAGAAGACCTTAGTGATCTGCCCGAGTCACCTCTCTGACTTATCGTCTGTCCTCCGTGTGTGTGTGTGTGTGTGTGTGTGTGTGTGTGTGTGTGTGTGACAGAGACAGAGAGAGAGACAGAGAGAGGGACAGATAGGGACAGACAGACAGGAGGGGAGAGAGATGAGAAGCATCAATTCTTCGTTGCGGCACTTTAGTTGTTCATTGATTGCTTTCTCATATGTGCCTTGACCGGGGGGCTATAGCAGACCAAGTGACCCCTTGCTCAAGCCAGTGACCTTGGGTTCAAGCTGGTGAGCCTTGCTCAAACCAGATGAGCCCATGCTCAAGCCAGCGACCTTGGGGTTTTGAACCTGGGTCCTCCGCATCCCAGTCCGACGCTCTATCCACTGCGCCACCGCCTGGTCAGGCTATCGTCTGTCCTCCTTGCTCCTGCTGCACTAGTCCTCACTTATCTGAAACCATGCATGCTCCTACCTTAGGGCCTTAGCACTTCTGTTCCTTAGCCTCATGATCTTCTTGCAGAAAAATGCCAGCTCACTCCTTCACCTCAAATGTCACCTTCTCATGAAGGTGAGGGCTTCCCTGATCGATCTATCTAAAAATGTAACCCACGGCCCTCCTGGACTTTCTTCTCCCTTCCCAGCTTGTATTTCTCCTTAACCCTTATTACTATTGGCCATGCACTGCATTTTATTTATTTATCTGATTTCTTGTCTGTCTCACCCACTAGGATATAAGTCCCATGAGGGCAATAAGGATTTATGTCTGTTTTGCTTACTGCTGAACCCGGTGCCTACAACAGTGTTCTGTGTCCAGGATAAAGAACTGAAATAAGCGAATGAGTTCAGTTGGCTGAACTGATCAATGTTAGATCTGCACATGTCATGCTCTTTGTGTGGGCTGCCTATGCTGTGTGTGTAGTCCGCGTGGCTTGTCTATATTTGGGTTTTGTGTGAGTGTGGTCTCTGTGGGCTGTTCTGGGTGCCTCTGTGTAGTGTCCGTGTGGGTGTCCGTGCGCAGTGCAGTGTGCACGATGTGTATGTACACTCTGAGCAATGGGTGTGCACATCCACTCCTCACATATATGGAAGCATGCTGCCTTCTGTACCCCTCAGGGTTTCCCCCTTCCCCCCCACACCTTAGGGTGTCCATACCGACAGCCTTGCAGTTCTTGGTCAGTGTGTCCATCTCGTAGCCAGGGTGGCACTCGCACTTAAAGTAGCCCTTGTAATTGACACAGATCTGGCTGCAGGCATCTGGGTCCTTGCACTCATCAATGTCTGTAGGGAGGAGCAGAGGTCAGAACTGGCAGGAGGATCTTCCCCTACTTGGGAGTGTGAGGGGAGGATCTCACCGCCACAGGTCTTCTGGTCCAGGAGCCGATAGCCTGCTGGGCAGGTGCACTCAAAGCCGATCTTGAGGTCAGTGCAGATGTGGGAGCAGCCACCATTGTTGTGCAGACACTCGTTCAGCCCTGGAAAAGGACACGGGCTCCTGAGGGTCCAGGACCCCAGCCCGGGGTGGGGGCCAGACAGGGATGGGCCCAGAGCTGAAGCAGAGTCTCGGGGCAGCAGGACTCCCATAGATGCTCTTAGCCTCGGCCTCATTAACCAGGTGACAGGGCAAGAGGTGGGTCAGAGAGGGGCGGGTCCTTGCTCAAGGCCAGATACACAAACAGGGACAGAGTAGAAACCAGAACTCAGGTCCTTTGCATCTCAGGCCAGGGCTCTGTCCACTGCCAGGCCAAAGACAGTGAGGCTGCCTAAGATTTGTCCTTTCACAAACAAGTTTCTTCCAGCTCCTCCTTCCCCGTGACCTCAGAGTCCAAGGGGCCTGCATGGACGTCATCTAACCCTCAGGATACCCCAGTAATCCTTTCTGAAACATCCTCGCTTCAACATCTGCAGCCTCAGATGCCCACTTCCCTCCTGAGGCAGCTGCCTCCATCTGGACCAAAGTTCTTCCTCACAGGGTCAGCCCCCTCGTAGTTTCTGCTCCTGCTCCCAGATCTGCTGAGTGGGCTTGACCAGAGTCTAATGGCTCCCTCAGAATCTCTGTAAAGCACTGGTTTCTAATCCCCTACTGATCAAGATGCCTTTCTCTGGATATACTCCAGACCTGGCCCACCATGCCGGAGTCTGAACAGTCTTCCCCATATTAATCTAAGACTGCCAGGCCTTTTTCTACACTGAGATGTTGCTAAGTCAATTCTCTCCTACGATAAACTATGATGGATTATTTCACCTCTCCTCTCCACACCTGTTTATTCCTACTCTTAGTCACAGGTCTGGCCCTAGGATTACCAACTGCTGCAAGGGTGGGAGGGATGCCAGGAGGTCGTCTGGTTCCCCCATCACCCACTCCCTCATCACCTTCTGGCAGGGTCCTAGAGGAGGTCAGAGAGGCCAGGACCAAGGCTCACCAAGTTTTCACAGCATCTTCTGAGCTTTAGAGTCACAGAAGGTTAATTCAGCAAGCCGAGGGAAGGAGCCACACCACCCCTCTGCCCTCCAGGCTCATGCACCGCCACTCCAGCCAAGCCAAGCAGAGCTAAGCTGAGCCAGCCATGGCCATGCAAACAGCTGGCTTGAGGTGCCTACCCCAGGCCATGCACAGCTGTGGGCGCCCCACCTCCAGCCTGAGCCATGCTTAGGGAATGTTCCCCTTTACCCCTAGGCCTCCTTCTGTTTCCCCGAGATGTTGGCAGAACTGAAAGAACAAGACCACAGCAAACTCATGACTGGGAGGCGTGGGGCTAACTCAACCAGGCCCGGCCCTGAGCCCCAGCCCCTTGGCGTGGGCTGAGCCATGGTACCTTTGGGGTGATCTTTGTGGGGCACCACCTCCAGGAATCTTTCTGTCCCTCCGCGCCCTCTCTAACCTCTCCTGTACCGTGTCATTCCCTCGGCGCCATCCGCTCCTTTGTTCGCCCTCTCACTCCTTGCCTCGTTCATGCACCCGCTCACGTCCCCCCTCTCCTTGGCAGGCAGCAGCAACTCAACACTGTGTTTACTGAATGCTGATGGAATGGCATGTGTAGGATGGCTCAGAAAGGGGACAAGGGAGAGCATGGTGTCTCTAGACCTGAGGTGGCAAGGGCGAGAATGGGTAGTGGGTCTGGACCTGTCTATCCCTGTCAACCCTTCTCTGGAAGCCTAGCACCAAGGAAGAGGCTGAAGGGGAATCTCTGGGCCCCTCCCAATTCCATCTAGCCTGGAGATGATTCTTCTGGGATACCTGCAGGGGAGGAGAAGGACGGGTGATCCAGAGAGGCCTGAGCAGCATGAGGTCCCCCACGGAAGGAAGGGGCAGTGTCACTTTACCAGCCCATGCACACACCTGCATGCACACACACACCCACTTACATGCAGAGGCACAGACAGGCCCATGGACTCCACAGACACATTCGCACAGATGTGAGAACACACACAGAGATACGTGATACAATTCCCTTGCCTGACTCAGAGAAGGAGCCATGGATACAGATACTGGCCTCTCACCAGCACAGAGACACAAACACATGCGTACATACTTCTCTTTGGCGTGTCATGCAAAAGATGAGAGAGAAGAGAGTTTAGTAGGTGAGTAGTCCCTGATCAACTCCAAGTCTGGGAGGGGTGGGGTTGGGTGGTGCTGGGCTCAGTTGTTCCTGCTTCCCTGTCCTTTTTCCATAGGTTCCTTCTTCTGGGACTTTTCTTGGCAGGGTTTTGAGGTGAGGGGGTGGGAGCCTGTCACCTATAAGTTCAGGTGCTGGCTGAGTGACCTTCACCTAGCTACTCTTTTTTTCATAATCAGTTTAAAAATCTTCCATAGGGCCAGACACATGCTGTTCCTGTGGAGCTCCAGACAGCAAGGCGCCTCTGAGTGCCGGGCGGGGAGGTGCTGGGTAACCGTGTCTGCCAGGATGGTGGGGGAGGATCTGACCCGGCTCTGCCCTCCCAGGAATTATCTGTCAAAACCTTGACCTCAGAAATGAACATTCTTGGAGCCCACACCGGGTTTTCTGCATGTTCCCTGGGATGCCCACCCCAGCCAGAGTCTAGACTCTCCTGTCCTTCTCAGCCTGGAACCCACCCTGGTAGCTCTAGCCATCAGGACAGCCATCTCCTTCTGCTCCTCACTCATGTCCAGCCTGTAAGTCTAGGTCCCAGAAAGTCCAAGCTCCTCAGGGCTCAGGATGATGCCACCCTATGCTGCTGGTTCTGTCCTCCCCTCACTCAGGCCTGGCTGGAGCCAGGTGGCCATGGCATGTACCTTAGTTGGCCACCTGCCTGCTATCCACCTCCCCCTCCTGTAGGGGGCGGTGACCTCAGAGGCCAGGGCTTGGCTAGGTCAGCAGGGCAGAAACACTGAGTACGAGAGGCTCCAGAGTGGGGCACACAGAGGTCCGAATGAGGAAGGAGTGAGGGGTAGAGGCTGGGTTTGTGAAAGGAAGCATAACTTTTGAGCATCTGGGCTGGAAAGGAAAGGCCCTTATATTTGTAGAGATGTAGAATAAGAGGCTCCGAGGCCAAGAGCTCCATCAGAGGCCACAGGACAGGGCAAGAGTCCAGAGAGAGGGTCAGAGCAGAATGTGTGCTGAGGGGCAGGTAAGGGCCTTGGCTTGGTGCCAGCAGGATGGAGGGGGTTAGTCCAGCGGTGGCATGTAGACAGGTACTGTACCACACTCTTTCAGAGGCTCATCCGACCAGTCCCGGCAGTCCCTCTGAGAATCACACACTTTCCCGCCGTCCACGCACTCGCCACTCTTACACTGAAATCTGCGGGGACCCTCACATGTTGACTCTGTCGGGCCAGACAAGAGAGTGGACAGCACCGGTGAGACCTTCAGCAGGGAGGGCTGGGCTGTGCCCATGGGAAGTGAGCAGAGCTCCAGCCCCAGAGGTTGGCCCAGGACAGACAGCAGAATGCAGAGCTGGTGGGAGCTCTGCTCACAGAACAGGACCTGAGGGATAGTCAGGATGCCCAAGCATCATGCAGCTGAGCAGGGCTGGGGGTCTGTATCTGAAATGGTAGTACCGGGGCCCAGGAAGGGAAAAGCAGCTCCACAGAGAGCCTGGGGGTTGGAGTGACCATGGCTTGAGGAACCCATGTCCCAGGGACCCTGCTGTGATGACCAGAAGAGCCATCTGAGAATTAAGGGGGCTCCCTGGGTATTAGGATTCAGTCTCTACTCAGTCTAGTGAGTAAAAACTAGTGAGGAAAGCCACTTGGAGACTTGGATGTGGATAAATGGTGGGCGCTAGGCTTCCTGTAATGCCCTTTCATGTCCTTTTAGACTTCTTTCAGCTTTTGTGAAGTCCTTAAAAACCCAGTTCTGGTGTCACTAGAACCCCAGCGAGGGGATCCAGGTGGTTTAAGGACAAGTGATACTCTGGGAATGATGCATCTCAGGGACCAAGGGGTGGCAGCTTCCAACTCTGCTCTCCCCGCTGGAGTTAGGGGAGAGGTCGGGTTTCTCACGGAGGATGCTGCCCCTCTGCGTCTGACCACACGCACCCTTTAGGCAGCCAGCTTCATCACTCCCATCCGGACAGTCCTGTTCCTGGTTGCAGCGTTTGATTGCAGGGACACAGGTCCCATCCCCACACTGGAATTCATCTCCACGGCAGGTCCCCAATGCTGCCAGGAGAGGGAAAGGAGAGGGTCAAAATCAACATGGTGGTCGACAGCTCTCCTGCCCCACCCATATCCACCCTGGCAAGGACAGAACCAGTGGCTGAACTTGCCACTGGACTTGGGAGTCCTCGAAGGACACCTGACCAAGGCACTTCCGGTATACAGATGGGGAGACTGAAGCTCAGAGAGGGGGAAGGCCTCACCCAGGGTCACACAGCACTCTGGCTGGCAGAGCCAGGACTAAAACTCAGGTCTCCTGTTTCTTCATCCACTGCCTCTCCTCATGGCTACCCCTCTATTGTGGACACATGGCCTTCTTTTTAGTCTTGGTGCTCATCTCTTAATGAGTTCCTCCCTTCAGCAACGCTTCCTGAGCATCCACTGGGTGCCGGGTGCTGTGCCAGGCACCAGGACCCAGACACTACCCAGAGCTTCTCCATCCTCTAGGAGATCAAGGGTGCAGACGTGGCTTGAGGAATGCAGAGAGTGACGGAACAGTGGGGTATGTGCTGCAACGGAAGGCAGCTCGGGGACCTGCATGAGCCCAGGGGAAAGACCAAGCTCAGCTGGGAAGGTCGGAGGATTCTGGGCGAGGCCTTGAAGGATGAGCAGGCCCAGTAGGTAGGAGGGTGGCAGGAGTTCCTCAGTATACCAAGGTTTCCCCTCGTGGGAACCAGAGGGCGACTGCCCGGGACTGAAAAGGGCAGGAGTGGGAGGTATGACAGGGAGGAAGGACATCATCCAAGGACCCAGGTACCGCAGAAGACTCTTGACCTCTGGAGTTAAACCTGAGCTCTGCAGCTTAGTAGCCACGTGACCGCAAACAAATCACTCCACTTTCCCCAAGCTGGGTCTCCGCCACAGTAAAACAGGGCAATACTGACAGATAAATAAAGGAAGGCACGCTTGGCCTGGCGACCTGGGCGCACCCGCAGCCGCGCTGGGCGCTACGAGGGGCGGGGCTTACGGCAGTCGGCTTCGTCCGACTTGTCCTTGCAGTCGCGGTCGCCGTCGCAGCGCCAGCCCAGGTGCACGCACTCGCCGCTGCGGCAGGCGAACTGGGCGGCGGCGGCGCAGGCGGCGGGCGTGGACGTGGCCCCGGGGCCGGCGCGGCCGCAGAGCTCGGCCGCCTCGTCCGAGCGGTCCTCGCAGTCGAACTGGCGGTCGCAGACCCAGCGCTGGGGGATGCAGGCGCCGCCGTCGCCGCCGCAGCGGAACTCGCGGGGCCCGCAGGCCGGGTCAGCACAGCCGCGCTCGTCGCTGCCGTCGCCACAGTCGTCGTCGCCGTCGCAGACGAACACGGTGGCCAGGCATGAGCGGTTGCTGCACTGGAACTCGTGCGGGGCGCACACTGCGCGGGACAGAGATCCGGTCGGCCAGCCGGAACCCCTCCCCAGCGACCCGGCCCGCTGGTCCTGCTACAGGGGCCCGAACCCTCACCTCTGGGCCAGGATGAGCCCTGCTATGGGACTGAGTAGTGGACATGCCATCAGGGACAGCAAAGGGGGCTTCCATCCAGGTCCTGCCAGGGTCATGGAGGGGGGCGGTGACCTTGGGCAACGCACTTGCCTTCCCTGAGCCTCCCCAGCCTCGCTGGTGAGTAGGAATTCCTGTCCTACTGCCCACAGGATGGTGGCAGGATAGTCTCTAAAGCTGTAGAGTGCCACCTGTCTTAAAGGACTTTGTGATGTTCCTAGGAAATGATATGTGACATGACACTGACCCTTCCAGGGAACAAGCTCTGAGGCTGTTTCCTCACAGTACTGCTGGGGTCCCTGCTCACCCCCTTGCCCCCATCTGCCTGCATTATACCACCGAAGTCCCCCAGCCTGGCATCCAAGACCACTGGCATAGAGCCACTGCTCTCTATCCCATTACCTATCTCATTCCCACACACACCCTGGTTTCAGTCACACCAGGCCATTTGTACACGTTATACCTCTGGGCCTTGGCTCAAGCTCGTCCAACTGCTGGGTACGTACCTCTTTCCCACTACTGTCTCTACAGTTTACAGTGATGAGTTCTCATCCATCAAGAGCCCAAATTCCACTTCCTGCATACGCACTTCATGCGCCCCTTCTTGGGAAGCCTCTCTCCACCTCTACTGGCTTGTAGGGTGCCTTTCACATCATGCTCAGATGTCTGGGTCTCATATCCTTTTCCATCTGCCCATGACCACAGATTGCATGGGGACTGGCTCTGAGATGAACCCAGCATTGTCCTGAGGGCCTGGCACGGAGCTCCCTGCAGAGTGGGTGTGTTGTGAATGGGTGCTGGACCAGCACCGGGATGATGACTAATTTAGGGACGTGCAGTAAATACTGGCCCTGCCTGGGGTCCTTAGCTTCCCTTCCGGTGGGCTGCTCTGAGCTCAGAGGCTGGGAGGGCTTTAGAAACAGCAACCCAACTTCTAGTTTATAGATGAGGAAACTGAGGCCCAGAGAAGGGAGCAGTTTTCCCAGGGTCACACAGTCCAGAGTGACAAGGGAAAAAGAACTCAGGTTTGGCTTCTTCCTTCCTACTCTGACTCCTCTCAGCTTTCTGGTTTTTGGGTATTTTTCCTGGAGTATAAGCTGTTTCTGGAGCAGCAACCTCCTTGCCTCCTTCCTTCCTTCATTCCTTACACAGAAGCCAAAAACAAGCGTGGGGGCTAAGGTGGGGCATGGCTATGGCCACAAGAAATGTGGAAGTGGCAGCACAAGATTTCTCCACATGGAGGTGCCAAGAGTCAGTGTTTTTATTTTGTGGTGGAAAAAGTGTCATTTTTCATTGTTACTGAACATAAAATAGAATGATGCTTTCAGTTTCACAATGTAGGCAGCTCATGTCATGTACTGCTGACAGTTCTATCAAGTTTTTGACATGCATTATTTTCTCCTTCTGGGCTTTTGGGATGTTAGAGCATTGGTGGGAAAAGCACACACTACACTGTGATGTCTGGCCCTCAGATGATGCTGATGCAAAATTAGCTCCTCTCCTTCCTGTCCAGCTTCAGCTTGTCCATGTTCAGAGTTCTAGGAGGAAGTGCTTCTTCATACTGAGTTCTCTCTAAGATTTTGAAACTGACAGCAATGTTAAGATCCATATTCTCAGGGTTATGCACAGAGACCCCACTCACAGCATTCACGGATGGAAGAAACTCTAAGGGACAAGAGAGGGAGAATTCTTTTTCTTTTGCCCAAGTGGCTGTGAGCTGTAGCAGAGAAGCCCACTAACACCCCTAACGGTTATAATTAACAGGGAACTTTCCTGCTACAACATGCCCTAGTTAGAGCTATCCTCACCCCTGCCATAGTTACTGATGCCCTTTATGACTGAGAAACACCTGATTATGGGGGGAGCAGAGAGGGGAGAATTCTCAATGGTGGCGAGGCCCCACAAAATTATCCAGCTGAAGAAAAGAGCCAGTGCCATCCCTGGGCTTGGGCACTGCTGGCCCCAGTCAGGATCTTCCCCCATCCCGAGATGCTTCCCCCTTCAGAAACATCCAAACTCCAGATTTAGACTCTTAGAATGCTGTGACTCAGAAGCCTCCAGAGGAGATGGCATTTCCCCTGGGCCAGGAAGGATGGATAAGATGCAAATACATAGGCTGGTGGAGGGAGTGGGGTGGAAGACAGTGGTGGGCAAGTGCCTGGCAAAAGCTCCCGAGTAACCTCTTAGATCTCAGCCTGTCCTCACAGCCTAGTTATTGACAGCCAGTCTGCCTCCCATTAATCATAGTTCCCAGAGGGAAGACTGTGTTGGACTCACCTCTTGTCCCCTCCAGAGCCTAGCTCAGGCCTTGTACACAGTAGGTGCCCATTGAATTGGCACGAGCATGGCCCAGCCACACTCCCCACTGGCCCAGGACCTGCTGGCCTGCTCCCTGGGATGGAGATAATCTTGTGTTTGAAGCTCAGTGATGTGGAACTGTCCCAGTGACTACTTCCATCTGTCCCTGCCGAGGCTGCTAGGAATGTCTTTTCCGCCCTGCAATGTTTGTGCTCAAATCTGAGATTTCCGCAACAGTCCTTCACACTTTAGGAATCTGTCCTCTTCCCCTCCACCCTATCTCCTGCCATGCCCCCAACACTGCCAGTGCCCTGGCCCAGGCCACCACCAATTCTTGCTACGGCCCCGTCTGTTCTCCCTGCCCTTGCTCGGAGATCGTATGGAATGGATGAGCAAATGTCAGGCATGGTAAAAGAAACTCATGGGCTTTGCTGTTCAGACCTGAATTTGAATCTCAGTTCCATCACTCAGCCTTGAGTACTTTTCCTCGCTTGTCTGAGCCTCAGTTTCCTCACCCATAAAATGGGGATGATAATGGCTGCTTGTGAGGTGGTTGTGAGGATGAAAGAAGAAAATGTCTCCAAAGTGCCTGGCCATTACTAGTGTCCTGGTATCACTCTTTTCTCTCTACCGACCCACCCCCGGGGCTGCCTGACCATGCTGGGCAGGCCCTAGGGTTTGGCCCCGACTCACAGGCGGCACAGCCGGCCTCGTCCTCTCCGCTCTCGCAGTCCTTCTCCCCATCGCAGCGCCACGAGGCCGGCACACACTTGTGGCTGGTGGGTCCACAGCTCAGCTTCTCTGCAGGACACACCTGCTTGGCTGTGGAAACAGACACATGTGCAAGGCTTATCCAAGGAGGACACAGGGCATGGTGCCAACTGGTCCCACTGCCTGGCCCCAGCCATTTGGCCTGAGGCCCTGGGAATCCATCAAAGTCTTCCTGTTCTGTGTGTCTAGTTTCTTCATCATAGAAGCCTCTGTCTACCCCTAAGACTTTCTGAATCTATATCTGACTCCACCGCTGCCCTGCTTTAACTCCCTTTTGTGGACCCCTGGTCCCTGGCACTCTAGCCTCCTTGATCTGGCCAGCCCCCAACAGCCTCACCGGTCCCATCTCCTACCCCTTCAAACCTCCCCTTTAAGCTCCAGCAACATAGAGCTGCCATGCCCTGCGTGCATCCCTGTCACTTCCCAGCTAGATGTCCTTGGGCAAGACATGCCTGATTTGGGCCTTAGTTTGCCTTCAGATCAGTGACTCCATGATCTGAACCTATAGATCTGAAGGGTTCACCCAGGCCTCAGCTACTCTCCTGGTACTAGGTACTACCCACCCCCACCAAGTTCCTCTGCTAGTGGTGGTGCGAGCCTGCTGCTGAGAGCAGCCACTGCATGGCAGGGCCCAGCGGGACCACACAGCTATAATTACTGCAGTTGCAATCAGAGACTGACTCAATCAGGGGCCCAAAGCCCCGGGGTTGATTCTCAATTTGGAAGAAAAAAATGAGAACCCTGATCAGGGCTGGGGATGGCATTCACTCTAAGCATCTCAGGATAACCCATGTGACAGGGCCAGCCAAGGCAGACCTGGAGGCTGGCTTGTGAGTGTCTTCCAGGGTACACAGGAGGCCTGAAAGTGTTGGTCTCTGGGATGTGTCAGGCACAGTCTTAGTCTTCATAATAACTCAGCAGGGTGAAGATTATCTTGTGGCCTTCAGCACAGAGATCAAGTAAATAGACTTTGGAGTCTGGCTGCCTGGGTTCAAATCCTAGCTTGGTCACTCTCTGGCTACCTACCTTAGCCAACAATCCTTATTTCTGTGCTAATAAATTGGGGGTAATACTATTACTTAACTCATAGGATTGTTATGATGACTAAGTTAATGACTGCAAAGAACTTAGAACTAGGATGCCTGGCCCAGAGTGCACTAATGATACCTAATACACAGTAACCGATGAGAATTGATTTATTCTCAGTGAGTATCTATTGAGCACTGCTGTACACGGTGGTAAGTCACACAGCTGGTTAAGAACAGAGTCAGCTGCGTCTGATGCCAGCGACTTTGTCATAGCCCATTGCACCCGAAAGCAGTGTATTACTGTTGCCTGATGCTCAGCTCTTCTCTCTGATCTCAGACCAGTTTGCTTTCTTCTTATTTCCACTGCTGGGATGAGAGGCCACAGGGATGAGAAAAGGGCATAGACAAGATGGGGTGGGGGCAGGTGTCTGAGTTGAGACCTCAAAACATTACTATGCCAGGAGAGAGGAGTTCCTTAGACCCCAGTATGGACCCCAAAGTTATTCCTAGGAATACATTTTATGAAATAGAAGGCAAGACTTTGGGAATACAGGATTCATTTTCTAGAAATTTCTCCTAACAAATAATTAATGGGTTGAGCCTGGGGCAACCATGGGGCTGCAGTGCAGGGCGGTGAAGGGCCTGTGGAAGGTGGGGCTCTGTCACCAACACACTGCAGGGCCTCAGGGAGCACTTTCCCTTCTGGGCCCGCCAGGACACCAGGGAGCTGAAGCTGACCAGCATTTCCCAGAGTCCTGACTAAGGGGTGAGGGTGTGGAAGCTGTTGGAAATGTAGGTTCCTGGGCCCCAACCCATACGAGACTGAATCCAGACTTCAAGGGCAGACCCCAGGAATCTGTACTGTAGCAACCCCCCCCCACTCTGCTGATTCCCAGGCCCCCCCTTTAATTATCCCTACATTATCATTCTTCAAGTCCAAAAGACATAGGATATTTCATCTCTTTTAAATTCACTTCCAGAAACATGGTAGTGCTGTTCTATATGTTTTCAAGCCCCCAAGAGAACAATGGGATTGGGGGGCAAGGTGACTATATAGCCCTGAGCCAGGCCTCGAGAAACAAGCTCACGGCAGTTGGAAGGAAGTCACACTCACTGAGCACCTTCAGTGTGTCAGGCCGCTCCACACTAAGAATTTGATGTTTTCCTGTTTCACTCTTACCCTCACCCTGCCAGGTAAACAGGCCTTGCAGGCTGTGAGCGCAGACTCCAGACTCCAGGGGCCCCATTCATAAAGATTATCATGTCAGTGTTGCCCGTGGAGTGGAGCAGAGCAGCGGTCCCTCATCCATTTTGCAGGTGAGGAAACTGAGGCTCAGAGAGACCAAGCAATGGTCTAAAGATGCACAGCAATGAGAAGCACACAGTCCAGGTTCCCCTGAGTAGAGCATTGCCCTTTCCAACAAACCCCACGTGCTCTTGTGGGTGGAGTGGCTCAGAACTAGCTCCAAACTCTGACCCAAAGCTCAGGTGACTGGAATGTCCCTTGACCATCCACACCACCTCCAGGGGCATGGTCTGCAGACCTCAGTGCAGCAGGCAGCCACTTGAACTTTTAATGAATATTTATACAGTTAATTGCATAACCTTTCAGCAAGGACAATGATTAAACAATCCATCTGCTTCCTTTCTTTTATAATTAATAAGACATTTGCTGTGTCCCTAAATAGACAGCTCTAATTATAGGTTCTTGAGGATTCAGTAGAGCCTAACAGCAGCCCTCCTGCCCTCAAAGAGCCAAGACACCATCTTGGAATACCAGGACTCAAGAGGCCCTGGAGGTCACATTGAAGAGCAGCCATTAGAGTGACAGGAGACAGAGGCCTAGAGAAAGGAAGGGACCTGCTAAGGCTACTGGATGCTGGCTGTTCCAACTGCCTATCTTTCCTGGAACCTCCCTGTCCCTGTTGTGATATAGTTCTTCCCCAAAGCCAGGATGTGAACCTCCTTCTCTGGGCTTCTGGGCCAGGCCTCTCATTGCCTAGCCCTGGGAAATGCAGTATCTCCTGATGAAGTGGGTACTATCATTAACTTCATTTTATGAACGAGTAGAGCAAAGCCCAGAGAGAGTAAGTCTTGCAGTGAGGGGGCAGAGTGGACAGACCTGGGTCCAAATCTCATTTACTAACACGAAGGTCCTTCTGCAAGTCACTTAAATTCTCTGCACCCTGGCTTCCCTCATCTGAAAACAGGGTCACATAATCTTCTAGCGTTGGTGGGTGGTTTAAAATGGGGAAATGTATGCAAATCCCTACACTCAGAGCCTGGAACACACTCTAAGCTCAGAAGATAACTGCCCTTGTTTTATTTCCTAAAATGCAAATGCAAAGGGCTAGGAGGGCCCTGGCCCACCCCTGGGGCTGTACATTATCAGCCTCCACATGGCCCACCACGATCAGCCCCCACCCTGGAATGCTCATGTCTGTCTGTCTCTGTGTCTCTGATCTCTCTCTGCCTTTCTCTCTGAGACAGACGCCTGAGGGAAGCCTTTGGCCTGCGGTCCAAGTGTGCCCAGGTTCTGAGAGGCAGGAAGCCCGCGCCGCTGGCCAGTGCCAAGTGCATGCTGGAGTCGCTGTAGACACTGATGCATTCCCAGAGATACTGCCCTAGAAATCCAAACCCACGGGTACTTCCTCTAATTCATAAATTCACAAATTCATAAAACAGGAAATGTCTGTTGGATAAAAGAATAAAATAAAAGAACGTTGACAGCTGCTTACTGAGCAAGCACAGCCACAGTGTCAGGTCACATGAGGCTTAGGGTCAGACAACCTCCAAATGGGGGCTGCCAGCTCCAAGGGGACCAGAGCTCAGGTGGTGGGACCTGTCAGTGTCCAGCTGCTGCCCCAGGAAGTATGGCATGGGACCATCCGTTGTGCAGAAGGGGCAGGTACACCAGCTCCTTCACCTGGGGTCAAAGTACCTGTAGCTGGGTCAGCCCCCTACTTGCTGGCTGATCTCAGAAAATCTCTAGGCTCCCTCTTCTTATCTATAATAGGAAGGTGCACTTGCTTAATCAGTGAGGTCCTCTTCCAGGTGGAAAGGCTCTAAGATTTATGAATAAAACCTCATTTTCAATAAGCAGCACCAGAATGGTAATTCATTCCCCTTGAACCAAACTCCCCTCCTATCCCCTCCACACAGATGCCTGAAGGTGAGTCAGAAGCCGTCCCCAATAAGTGAGCTATAATTAGAGCTGAAATGCTAGTTTCATTAGGCAAATGTCCCAGGCTTTCCTACTGTGACTCCTGGCTATATTCGATAGACACAGAATCCAGAACCAGAAGGAAACAGAGCTAGGAGAAACCCTAGCCAGCTAGGGGTAGATAACATAGCAGAGGAACACAAGAATCGGAAGCTACTCCCAAATTCCTTTCCCTCTCGACGCAATCCCCCTCACTTATACTATTCTATGATTTTTAAACTGGTGTATGTGAGGGGGAGGGCTGACGTCAAAATATAATAATAAAAACGACCCTGCCAATTACTGCAGCATTGATCCTTTGCATACATATTTTTTCATTTGATCCTCACATCCTCTGTGAGGCAGGTACCATTACCTCCATTTTAAAGATGAGTAAGCTGTGGCACAGGGAGATTGGGCAATTTGCCTGAGGACTCACGGGTTAAGAGGACCTGAACCCAAATGTACCAAACACCACACCCACTACACTTTACTACTTACTGCCTATAATCTTTCTTTGAGGGTGGGAGGGGGCTCAATCCTGGGAGCTGGCACAGACCCCAGAAACCTGGTAGGCTGTGAAGGTTGCTATGACAACACCAATTAAATGGGCAGTGGGTTCGCGGCAGGGTTCCTGTTCAGTCAGAAAGCTGTGAGCAAGCCTGCTATCAAGTCCTGCTGCCCCAAAGTCTGCCTGAGCCTCAAGGTCCCACCCTGGCCAGCCTCCTCCAGGCAGCCCTCCCTACCCATAGGCCTTGTCCGCTTCAGACCATGCAATTCTGCATGGGAAGTGGGATCCGGAGCCTTGTATCCCAGCTGGGCACAGGCGAGGGAGAAAGAGAGTCTCAGAATTCTAAGAGTCCAGGAACCTTAGAATCATGGTCTTTGGAATTCTGGAATGTTAGAAACTGGGACCCAGGAAAGTATGCAGAGCCTCACAGCAAGTCACTGGAAGACCCTGGAGAGTGGGGTCTCCTGGCTCCCTGGTTGCAGCCTTGGCTGCACTCTATGGGGTGCTGTCTCCTGCCGCAGAGAGCCTGGGAGCCAGCCATGAACAACCTGTGTGTCTCGGAAGCAAGGCCCTCAGCTTCTCCAGGCCTCCAGTTACTCAGCTGTCAAATACCAGTGCCTCAGAGCTGGGTGCAAAGCAGGCCTGGGAGGTGGGAGGGGTGAGACCCGGGGCCCCTGCACAGCCACAAGGATGGGAGGGCAGCAAGTGCTAAACTGGCAAAAGGGACAAAGACAGGGAAACATGGGGCAGGACAGAATGAGGGAGAGGGACAGGCAGTGAAGGGAGGCAGCTCAAGAGAGCAGGGGTGAGGGGCAGGAGGAAAAAAAGGGACATCAACACAAACAGAGATGTGGGGAGAAGGGGGAGCACAGCTCACAGGCAGCAAGACAGATCAGGATAGTACCAGGGATGAGGCTCCCCTTCCTTCCACACCCCTGCCTTCCCCGTCCCCTCCTTCCCTCCACCATGCCCAGGGTGACTGCTGCAGTGGGGGCTGGACGGCCTAGCTGGCTGACTGCAATGGTGGCAAAGCCCCTGTGGCCACAGCGCCCTCCCCAGACACACCCGCTGCACACGGCTCTGCCCCTTGTTAGCTGGGTAGCCTTGGGCAAGTGGGTGAACCTGTCCCAGCCTGTTTCCTTCTCTCTTAACGGAGTTCCAACTCCCTTTCAAGGGTGTTGTGAGAGTCACAGTGGGTGTGGCTGGGCTTTGTTCCTTTTGAAGCTCCAGGCAATGCGGGCAGCCCCCTGCCCGGGCACCTCCGCCACAGCCCTGGGCTTGGCCTCCGAGTGGGGGAAGGAAAGGGTAGGGCCTGGGCGAGGCAGGCAAGGCAGGGGCTGCAGTGCAACATGAGGGGCCCCTGTCTTGGGCAGGGTCGCTCTTGCTCTCTCTCTCTCTCTCTCTTTTTCTCACTTGGAGACTGGTAGCTCTGTTGCTAGGAGACAAGGAAACCCAGTTATCACTAGCTGTAGCCCTAGATGGGACTAGATGGGATGTTAGCCTCCATTGTCCCTGCCTCTGCCTCTGGGGCAGTGGTGACTCCTAACAAGAACCTGGGGCTGTGACTTGTGGAGTCCCCCCCCCCCAGCTCTACCATCTTCCACGTGCTCCCCCCACCCCAGCCTTTCGTTTCAGGCCCACTCTGCTGAAGCTGCGCCTCCAGGACCACTGGGTCCTTCCCCGCCCCCTTCTCATCTCTTTTTTAATTTAACAAATGTCACAGGATGGCCTGCCTGGTGTAAATTTGCTTTGAGGATTAGGGTCTGGAAAAGAAATCACAAAGAGACAAAGCCCTGAGTGTGAGAGGCAGGCTGGGGCTCAGCTCCGGCCTTCACCTCACCCCTGGCTGCCTTGCGGCTACCCAGCCTGCCAGGGAGACAGAGGAAAGACCCGAGGCCTCAAAGTCCTGGCTGGGTAGCCTTGGGCCAGACACTCAACCTCTCTGAGCCTCGGTGTCCTCCTCTGCAGAATTCAGAAAGTGATAGTACCTGTGCCTTGCGAGGGTGCCGTGGGGATAAGATGAATTAATAATGTATACAAAGAGCTCAGCAGGGGACTTGGCACACGATGCCTGCTTCACATGCACCATCTGTCATTAGTACTATTAGAATTATGACCAGAGTCCTCAAAGAGATAGTGGGGAGGGCAGAGGGGGCGGTTTGGAGGATGTGCTATGGCTGCTTCTGGGCTATTTCCAGCTCCTGGTACTATAGCAGGGCCCAACGCGCAAGAGGGCTGTGAAGAAAGCCAAAAACAGGTCACCAGACACCAGCTACTAGATCCCCCTGCTGTTTGCCAGGAACCTCGAGGGCACAGCACAAAGTGCGTCTTGGCAGATCACCTCACTTGAGCCTCCCAACCTCCCAAGGAAGATCTGTTGAGAAAACCAAAGCCCAGAGCAAGCCCCCCACCCCAAGGGACAAGACTCACTGCAAGTGGCCTCAAACTCATCGGAGCCATCAGGGCACTCCTCTTCGCCATCACACTTCCACCGCTCGGGGATGCAGTGGCCGTTGTCACAGGTGAAGTCACTGTCCATACAGGTCTTCTTGGCTGTGGGGCAAGGAGAAGAGTGTGAGGGGGCTGGTGGGTACAGGAACCTTTTCTAGGACAAGTGACCATGGGGTGACCAGAATGTGCTATACCACATGGCCTTCCACGGCCTCATAGGTCACGTGGTGCCCCATCGACCAAGAGAAGAGGATGAGAGAGAAAGGTTTTTCTTGAGCACCAGATGGAGACAGGTGCCCTCCAAGTTCAGAGGTCAAGTCCAAGAAGGGGAACCAGAGCCATTCACCAACAGGAATGCCTATTTCCTTATCACATCTCTTTCCCCCCAAAGTCCAGTTCCACTGTCATGGCCTCCAGGACGCCTTCCTTGATCACTTATGGCAGCTGCTTTAGCTCCTTTCGCCAGTTCTCAGTCCCTTTACCTGCCTGTCCTGCTGCCCCTAACCAGATCAAAGCCAAAGCCTCTTCCATAAGCACCAGAAAGCTGGTGATAATAAATCATAAAGGCAAATGATTACCCTGTGACAAGATTATTAGAATTATGGTGGAAAGAAAATCTATCTACTGGGCAAGACACCCAAATCAGTCTCTGCCTGCAGGGTGCTTCCAATCTGCAGGGGGAGGCCCCCACGTGGGGGACAGTGGTCTGAATCTCAGCTCTGCTTCTTTCTATCTGTCTGACCTTGGGGTGGCTACTTAATCTTTGAGCGCACGGGCGCAAGTGCGTGCATGCGTGTGTGTGTGTGTGTGTGTGTGTGTGTGTGTTTTCAATCTATATAATGGGAAAAAGGAAACAAAGGGCTCTGAGGGGGACTAATAAGAAGTTAGAATGAATGAAGAACACGCAGCAGAGATCTTGGCATATAGCAGATGCTTGGTGAGTAGCAGCTATTACTGTTTTTATGGTTTGAAGTCGTAATTAGAAGCAAAAGAAATGAGGTGTTCTGTGGCCTCCCAGGGGATGTATGTAGCAGGCTGAGATCTCGCAGCCAGTAGCAGAACTGGGACAAGGATGCAGGGTCCAATATGGTTTGCTCTTCTCCCTGTCCCTCCACTGGCCTGATGCTCCTCCAGTGTAGGTATTATGCTACATTCAGCACAGGACCTAACTGGGCTGGCCTGTCAGCGGGGGCACTGAATGCAGTGGAAACAGAGCTGCCGCCTCTGCTCACACCCGTGGAGCCGGGCTCCCCTTCTCCACAGAAGGTCCTTCCCAGTGACCAGCATCAGATGATATACACCCTCCCACAGGCCCTCTGGCTGCCTCTGGAGCCACACCACTGCTGTCCCCTCCCCCTCCCCCCACCCCAGCAGCCTGGTAGGGTCTTGGGGACAGATACTGGGTTTCCTGAATCCATTCTATTTCTGCCTTTTTTTTTCAATGGAATCCTTGCTGCATATCTGCATTCTTCACACTTTCCATAGAAGAACGCCTTTGTCTGCTCAGGGCTAGAAGAAACCAGAGGAATCAGAATCCACCTACAGATGGAGAGCCTGAGGCTCAGAGAGGGAAAGGGGCTGGCCCACGGACACAGCAAGGCAGGGATCAGGCTCAGTTCTCCTGACTCCCAGGTCCAGGTCCTGAGCAGCCTTGAGCCCTGCACAAAGGGGTCGTGGTAGGTAATAGGTACTGCCTTCTGGTAAATCATGGCCCATAATCATCTGAAAGTGAGTACAGTTATGACCCACAGCACGTGGGACATTTCCTAACATGGTGAGCGGAGTGTTTCCTCCACCAAAACTTCAGCATCCAAAAATGAAATGTATATTCTAGTGTTTCCTTTTTTCCCTGTCCTGACACTGAGCGAATCCTGTGCACCAGTCTCTATGCTAGGTACCTTACCAAGAAACCCCACCACTAAGGGCTCCCCTGTCTCACCTGACACACTGGAAAACCCAGGGGTGCTAAGTTACATGCCCAAAGTCATATATGGGTGAAAACCAGGGCCATAATTTGACCTCACAGATGCCCCTGGTAACTGCTGTTACTCCCATTTTACACAAGAGGAAATTGAGGCTCAAAGAGGTAAGGGTAGCAGGTGGCAGAAGTTGGATTTCAATTCCCTGTGGCCATTGTCAACGCTTAGGCTTCTTCCACTAAGGCCCCCAGCCACCTCATGCAAAACCAGACTAAGAATAAGGACGTAAGGACTCCAGAGGCAAACGCAAGGTGACTAGGTCCCAGGAGCCAGAGGCCAATCAGGTCAACCAGAGCCTACAGGAGCCTGCCTGAGCTGTTCCCCTGGGGTGTGCCCAGAGTGTTCAGTGGGACAAACTGGGGCTTTCGACAACTTGTGCTCTGCTACTGGATTGCGCCGGAGAAACTGAGGCGGGAAGCATGCCACTCTCAGGTTGGGGGACTAGATTAAGCCACCCTGATGGGCCTGTCTGAAGGGTAACCACGTGGAAGGATTTGGAGTTAGAGCTAAGACTGAATCCTGGCACAGCCACCTCTTCTCTTGGGGACTCTGGGCAAGTTCCTTCCCTTTCTGGGCAAGTTGGGCTGGTGGCTTTCCCATGTGGCACTGACATAGAACAAAAGGCAAAAAGTCTTTCCTGGGGGATTTGAGCAAGCATCCCAGTGCCAGGTTGTTCCGACAGTCCCTTGTCAAGAGGCTACATCAGCACTGCCAAGAGATGAGGGCTGGGCAGTCTTTCGAGGCTGTCAGAGCGAGCCATGCCAGCCCCCACTCTCCTGGCCTTGGCAAGCTTGGCTCCAGCTCCCAGGGTGATTCCCCAGCTGGGCTGGAGGCCATGGCTCCCTGTTTCCAGGGATTCATGTACCCCCATGCCAGCCGCCCCTTGGACAATGCCCACCTCTGTGGGTCCCTGTACTCCACAGCCCAGGAGCAGTACATAGTCATCCAGGGTCTGCGACATCATAATCTGGTGCCATGGCAACAGATGAGCTGCCACAAAGGGCTTGGGCTTCCAGAGGGCGGTGGGGTGGGGCCGATACCAGGCAGAAGGGGGAGAATGGGAAGTCCAGGACAAAGGAAGTGAGGAGTTGCTATTTATAACAAGAATGCCAGCCAGAGAAAGTGTCAGGCGGTCCATGGTCAATCGAACTCTGCTCTGCCACTATGTGGGCTGTGTGACCCTTGCAATTTATATAACTTCTCTAGGCCTCACTTTCTTCATCTGCATTCAAGGATAATATCCCTGCTTCATTGCAGTGGGCTACGGATGGTGCCAGTCCATAAACTGAAAAGCATAAAGGTGCAAGTGTGAGGGGTGTGAAGTCAGCAATCCCAGCTGCTGTGTGTGATATTGGGCCCATCAGTCACATTGGGCCTGCGTCCTCATATGGAAACGGAGGTGTGGTGCTGACTGAATGTTAAGCCCCTCCCTGCAGCTAGAGTCTATGATCTGGTGAAATTATTATTACTCAGCACCTCCCAGCTTCCAGCCCTCAGAGGTGTCCCTCCCCGAGACAATATGCATCCTGCACACTGTTGTTCCCCACCCATGCTCTTTGCACAGCCCAGTGCAGACAGGGGCTGAAAAACAAAGATTAGTCGGGGCTGTCAGGTGGAACTGCTCGCTGTGGCTTCCTCTCGGCAGTCACAGTGCTCCATCACGCCCGAGCCTCGAAGGCTTCCTTCCACACAGCTCTCTCATTCTGCAAGCCAGACAACCAGCGACAGAAGTGGCTGCTCAGTCACAGCACAGGTCCATGAGAGGGCTGCACTGGGCCCACGGATTCTCTCCCGGTCCCACAGCGTGGCCAGGAAGCCAGGGGAGGGCCACCTGACTTGGTCTAGGGTCAGGTGCAGGGAAGGCTTCCTGGAGGAGGGGACCATATTCAAGGAAGAGGAATCAGCCCAGCTGGGGGAGTGAGGAGAGAGAGGAAGGGCATTCCAGGGTGAGGGATGATAACAGGGCCTACGACGTGGAACAGAGTGACCATGCAGGGTTGACGACCTAGGAACTCCACTAGGCCAGGGGCCAACTCACCCCGCCTGGCACACATCCACTCCTCAGAGGCCCAGTGCAGAGGCCCAGCTCTTCCTGAGCTCACCCAGAGACTCACCCAGCCTCTGCTAAGCACAGGGCTGCTTTGTAACAAAACCCATGGCTCTAAGCTGTTGGGGCTTCCTTCAGAGTTTCCTAGCAGAGGAAGAGAAAGGCAGAGGGCAGGACAGAGAGCAGGCGGCCATCCTCCAGATGTTTGGGATAAGACACTCATGCTTCGCCTTGGAGATGCACGATGCCCACTGGCTTTCTTTCTTTCTTTTTTTTTTTTTTTTTTACAGAGGCAGAGATAGACAGGGACAGACAGACAGGAACAGAGAGAGATGAGAAGCATCAATCATCAGTTTCTCGTTGCGCGTTGCGACTTCTTAGTTGTTCATTGATTGCTTTCTCACATGTGCCTTGACCGTGGGCCTTCAGCAGACCGAGTAACCCCTTGCTGGAGCCAGCGACCTCGGGTCCAAGCTGGCGAGCTCTTTGCTCAAGCCAGATGAGCCCGCGCGCGACCTCGGAGTCTCGAACCTGGGTACTTCCGCATCCCAGTCCGACGCTCTATCCACTGCGCCACCGCCTGGTCAGGCTGCCCACTGGCTTTCTAAAGGCCCCAGGAAAGCCTGCAGTAAAGATAGCGAATTGCCTTTGTTTCCTCCAGCACTTCCCAAACTTGTTTAGCCAAGGAACTTCTTTTTTGGTGCTGTGTGTGTTAATTTCCCAAGAAATGAGTGGTCTAATGAACCACACCTGAGTGCAAGCCCCTCATTCTACAGATTAGACGAGGCCCGGAGGGGGGAAGGACTGTGGTCGCACAGTAGAGGCTGGTACCGTTTTCTGTCTCTGAACCGGCTCCACCAAGCAGTGAGAAATAGGAGATTGTGTTTGTAGAGCACTTGGCCCAAAGTGAAGCTGAGGGGACACCCCTGTCCTCAGAGCAGGGACATGTCTAGAGGAGAGCCCAGGGAGGGGGATAGATGCCAGGCCACCTGTGACGGGGAGATAAGAGAGTCAGGGATGCAGGTTCTGTCTGCCTTCAGGATTCTGCAGACAGGCTATGGGCCCCAGGGAATATTCCGAGGGCAGAGACCCGTAGGCAAGGTGGATTCCAGCTCAGCATTGTTGCTGAGCCAGCTGGGGCATGCTCCTTCCCGTCCCCGGGCAGGGGAGAGTCTGAGAACAAAGATGTGAAGCCCCACCTTGGAGGTCAGTGCACAGAAGGGATTCAGCGGCTCCCACTTCCTCTCCCAGCCTGGACCAGCACTGGGTAGCCTGGCTCCGAGTGGCCTGGCTCCGGCCCTGCAGCTCAGCCCTAAGACAGCTGGGCCACTTGTCCCCAAATCGGGGAGATGAAAGGGCTGCTCCCCCCATGGCTACCCTTCTGCAGAGCTCACCAGGCCCTGGCGTTGCCAAGACAACCGCTGCCAGCAGAAGGAAGATCCGGGGTGGGGGCAGGGGGCGTGCCAGCCCGCCTCTGGCCTACTAACCTGGCAGGCAGATTTAAATGACAGCCCAGGAAGCTACTATTAAACTGTCACCCCAGTCAACAGACGACAGACCCGAGTGTTCTCTGGCTCCAGCAACAACACAGCAGGAGTGAGAGGGGGAGGAGCCGGTGGCCTCCCGGGAGCCCTCCCTCCCCGTGCCGTGCCGTTCACCCACCACCACAGCCAGAAGCCCTGGCATAAAGCTGCAGCACAGCTCAGGGCCTGCAAAACTTACTCTCCATTTTTAAGCAGAAGAACCCTGTTTCAAGTGAAACTCCAACATAAAAGTGAAGCTGTACTGCTGTTTCTCCATTACCACCCTCCCCCCACAACGGGCCTGGTGGGGCCATGAAACCTGGGCTCACAGTCTATTACCGGCAGCTCTGGGTTCAAACTCTGACCCTGATGCCTCCCCAGTTGTGCGATGGTCCTGAGAACCTAGGGTTAAAAGATCCCGTGGGTCTGATATGACATTTAGAAGAGCTGCCTTGGGTTTAAGGCTCTCACTCTGTAATAAACACCCTGATCAGATCATCCTCGGCCCTGGATGGGACTCCAGGACAGCCACTGCATGAGTCAGACATGTCAGTGAGTTATGGATGCCCCCTGCCGCCCCTGCCCCATCCCTGTAAGGGACTGTGTCTCTGAGTCCACACGCTGACAGTCAGACTCAAGGCTCGTGGTAGTGCCAAAGAGACGAACAGTTCCCACAGTGTCCTGACACCCACGGAGCGTGGTGGGCGGGGCTCAACTCTCAGTGGTTTTGTGGGGCCCTGCAGGCCCCGGGCTCAGGCCACCACCATCCATCAGCAGATGACGTCTGAGTCCAAGTCCACTTCCACCCCCACTCTCTCATCTCACCTAAGGAGACAAGAAACAAAACAGCGGCAGGTGCTGGGGTGGGGAGGGTGGGCACGTGAAAGGTTGGAGGAGAAGATGGGAGAATGAAGGGGAGAGTGTGAGAGGACCACCCTGGGGAGGGCATCTTTGCTTTTAAATTGGGCAGGGTCCTTGGCCTGGGTGTCCACCTGGCACCACAACAGTGCCTCCCCATCATTTCCATCTCTGTTCCCCTCACACGGCCCCACCCAGGATCTGACACCAAGCGAGTGCTCAAAGAATACCTCTGGCCCTACCTCTCTGACAGACCATGTGACCTCTTCCCACTTGGAGCCTCAGATTCCTCATGTGAACAAATCTCTAAGGACCCCTGCCTGCTGACATTCTGGGCCTGTGAATTTAAGACACAGATGGGTTGTGGTTCACGGTGCTGCCTGAGGCCCCTAGAGAAAGGTCACTTGGGGCTTCCCACAGCCAAGTCCCTCCTCCAGGCCCCAGCACATCCCAGTTGCCCAACCCCAGCCCTGCTGTCACCAAGGGAGGTCCAAGCCCTCACTGGGGTATGTGGGACTCCCTGTAGCCACGGGGAAGAGGAGCGTCTCCGGGGTACACACGACAAAGGCGTCTTCCTGTCACAGTGATTTGTGGATGCAGGAGGTATTGAGCCAGTGACAGCTGTGAGGGTGGGGGGGGGGGAGATGGGCGTGGGGGAGAGGTGGATGGATCAGCAGGCATCCCCGGCTGGTGCCTGCAGAAGGACCAAGCACCATACAGGGTGCTGCTTAGAGGAGCAGGCTGCATGCAGAAAAGATGGCCATGGCTCTGCCCATCTTTTAGGCTAGGACTGCCCACCCTGGGTTTGGTTCACTCATTTGATGTTAGGATTTTAGGTCCCAAGGAAACATCTAGAGGGAAACTTATAGTATCCTCAAAGTGGAAGCTTCCAGAAGACAGGAAGTATAGCTGGAAACCCACTCAGTCTCCAGCCAGAGTCCTGCCTGGCTCAGCCACACACTGGCTGTCCCCTTGGGTGGGAGCACTTGCTGGCCCCAGGAGGACCCAGCCTCCTCTGATCAGGGGACCTTCCTATCTAACCCCAGGCAAGCCATGTGGGCCTGGGGAGGGGGGGCTTCTTGGCTCCGCCTTCCTTGGGCAGAGGGAGAGCTTGCTGAAAGCTTGCCAAGGGCCCCCGCCTTCCAGGCCCTGTTCTCCTGGTACCAGCTCCTGGTCGGAGGAGAGGCAGCTCTTCTGCCTCCCTTTTGCATCAGAGGAAAGGCTCCAGGTCTCATTCCGGCCCAGCTCTGCCACCAGCATTCTGGGTGACACTGGGCAGGCCTCTCTGGGCTCTGCTACCTCCCCCCACCCCCCACTGACCTCAAGTAGGAAACTCGGGGCTCCCGGGGCAGAACTCTGCAGCCAGGAGTGAGGAGGCTCGGCCAGAGGGGCCTGAGAACCCACGCAGGGCAGATACTGTGTCAATCAACAGCCTGAATCGGGTTTGCTGAGGAGTGGGAGACAGGTCAGTCATTCCTGCCCCCCAGCCAGGAAGCATGAGGGAGAGAATGATGGACAGATGACCCCCAGCTGTCTGGGGGAGTCCCTCCTCCCATTCCACAGGCAGTAAGGGCACTGACCCCTGCAGAAATGTCCATGCAATACCCTGTGGCCAAGAGGCAGTGGCTGAACATTGCTGGGAAGCAGCCTTGGCTAAGTGGAAAATGCAAATGACTTCACCAATTAGGCTGGACGAAAAGCGTTTCCGGGAGGAGCCCCACTGGGCCATCCTGGGTGATAAATGGACAATGACACCCTATTATTGGGAAATCCATCTCCTGGGACTGGGTGGGTCTCTCAGGGCACTCTCTCTGTGCTGGCCCTGAGCTCCTTGCCCAGGAGGTTGGTGTGAGCTCTCCGCCACCCCCAGCTCCTTGCAGCCAGCAGGGAGCCTCGCCACCGTGCCCAGCAGGAGACCTGAAGGTTAGGCCCTGACTCTGTGAAGCTAGTTAGGCCTGTGCCAGAAAGGCTGTTGGCTTTTTTTTTTTTTTTTTTTTTTGTAGAAAAGTCAAGGTTATTTTCCTGTGACTGGGATTAGGATTGGGCTCTCCTGCCCCTGGCCAGGGGCCCTGGCTCTACAGTGTGACCTTGTGTAAATCCTCTGTCTTCTCTGTGCCTTGCCCTCGTGCTCCATGACAATAACTGAATTGGACAAGATTATCTCTAAATTCATTTCCTTTTGAGTTATGGTTCTACCCACCACAGGGTCCAGGGTGAGGCTGACAGAGGGAGGGAACCATGGCTCGGTCCTCAGGCCCTCCCCACTCACTCCTGTGGCTCTAGGTGGGGGGCTGTAAGTCTAGAGTCAGTAGCTACTGTCCTGCTGAAGGCATCTCCATAATAATTTTTTTAAAAAGCCATCTTTCCTTACTCTTCTGGATTCCCACCTCCCCTAGAATGTGACCAAGTGTCTTAGTAGGTACTCAGGCACACGTCAAGCTTCCCTGCTTCCCGTACCTGCTCTGGCCCATCCCTGGCTACCACCACCTCCCATATCCACTCAGCAGTCACAGACAAACCGTGGGCTTTCCTGCCAAGTGCCTTGACTTGTGTAACTTCACCAGACAGGAGACATCTTCCATCTCCACCTGGAAGAACTCTCCCCACTCCTCCAGGAGAGTTCAAGCATCAACTGTTGATGATGTCTAACCATGCCCTCCACCTCCAACAAGGCCAAAAAGAGTGGAGCCCCCGCCCGGGTCTGCTGGAGCCCAGAGCACCGAGGGCAGAACGTTAGCAAGCTCAATTCTCCACGAGGTGTTTATCCTGTCGCCATAGTTTTGGCAGGGCAGACCTGGGCAGTGCCTGCAGTGGGCCCTTCCGGGCTGCGCCCACCCTGCTGGCAGTGCTGAGGTGAAGACCTACAGCCCTGCTGGACAGCACTCATCACCCTGTTGACAGCCTGAGGAGCCCTGGAGTCCCTTCACCAGCCTGGTGCTGGCTCATAAGTCATCCCAACAGTCCCAAAAGCCAGGACACCCAGCTCAGCTACCGCCAGGAAGCCAGCCTCAGGAGATGCAAACCTTCCCTTTCATTGTAGATGGGCTCTGGGCGCGGGAAAGCCCTTCACAGGGATCCTCTGAGGGAGTGCTACAAACCCAGGCCACGGCTGCCCTTGACCTCTGGGCCGACCTTGGACAAGTCCCTTACCCTCCCTGTACCTCAGTCTAGCTTTCTCATTTGAACAAGGGAGAAGAGAGTCAGGTTTTCCATGTGCACAGTTCACAAGCCTGCTGTGGGCAACTGCCCTGGTTGAAAGTGGAAGGGACAGATGGAACACACTCCAGGTGTGTGGGCAGGGCTGAGTGCTGCCAGCCTGTGTGGTTGGCACCCACTTCTGGGGGGTGGAAGCAGGTGTGCTACTACGTATGAGGACATTAGTGCACATGCGAGCCTCAGGACAGGCGCTCCATGGAGGCAGGGGAAGGGTCCTGACATCAGGGCCACAGAGGAGCAGGGGCTCAGAGGTGGGGAACCGTGGGGGTGTTTTGGGGGGATAAAGAGACTGGATGGAAACTTAGCAGAAAAAAAAATCTGCAGAACTGGAATCCTGAGTGAATGGAGTGCCGAGTGACAGGCTTGAGGCCCCAGATCCCAGCCCCTAGCCTGGCTATCTGCAGCAGCTCCGCGTGGTGGGTGAGAGGTGGGAGGCATCACCCTCTTTGAGAGATGAGGAGGAAAAGCCCTTGAGAGGCAATGGACTATCCCATGGTCATAAGGCTCAAGGCAGAACCAGAATCCTGGTCACCTTCTTCCTAATACTCTACAAGAAAATAAAAAGATGAGAGGTGGACTTTCCCTCTCAGTTTACAGCCAAGATGAGGAGCCAAGAATTCAGATATAGCAGCCACAATGCAGAACCAGATAAGAGGGTCCCAATTAGAACTGAAGGTGGTGAGGTCATTGTGTGACCTCAGACAGTCATCTCCCCTCCCCGGGCCTCAGTGCCCCCATCCTGAAAACAAGGATGGCGAACTTGGGTCTCTGAACCCTTACCAGCACCTCCACTCGCTGTGAGTGAGGGCTGCTGAGGGGGTGGGCAGAGTTGAGGCCTTTAAATTGACCCTCAAAGAAGGGGTGCCTTTGGCTTGCAGCAGGGGGAGCTGGGGAAGCCCGCCTTGAAAAATCCTGCTTGACACAGAAGTAGATTCTAAAAGCAGATGGGGAAGGTGGTTCCTTTTTTTTATTTCTTTGTGCATTTGTAAGGAAATGGGATCCATACTCCAAAGTCCTTTAATATCGCAGGGGTCGGTTCCAGCAGGAAAGTGTATGTGTGTGGGACCCAACCCTGCCAGGAAGCAGATTTCTAGGAGAGATGGCCTCAGGGCCCCTGCACTCTGTCATCCCATTCATCACTGTCATCCCATTCGTCACTTCAGTCTGCTAGGTCAGCTCAGGTGGCCTGTGTGGTGCAGGGTCCTGGCATCACCATTAAGAATACAGGTGAGTTGACCTCCCAGAGCCTCAGTTTCCTCATCTATAACATGGGGTTACACCTCAGGGGGGGTGAGAATTAAAGGGTACAGAATTATAAATGTTGAAATTATATGGTGAACTGTCCGGTACACAAAGGCAATAAGCTCTTGCCAATGATCTGGTTTCTTTTTCACCATTACCCCCAGGCTTCCTGCTGGGACTCTGGAGGAAGAGCAGGGCTACCTTCCTGCTGGAGTGGGAGAGGGCTGGGGGCAAGTGGACAGGGGTTTGGCTCAGATGAGAAAAGCTCTGACTTAGGCCGCCTGAGGGGCTGGGGGTGGCCAGTGCAGATGGGGTCCTGTTGGGGGGAGGCTCAGAAGGTGCCAACAGGGCCGCAGGCAGAACACACCTGGAAGTCAGGCCCTGGAGGCCATCTGGTCCAAACCTTGCATTTCATAAATGGGGAGAAACTGAGGCCAGGGAAGGCCTGGGCTGGCCTGAGGACACACTCCCAAAGCAGCCTTGGCAAAGCAATCACACTCCCTCCCAAGACCTAGTCATGGAGCAGAGCTGCAGCCCAAGAGGCTCGTGGAATCGTAACACAGCCTTAGAATCACAGGACAGAATCTCCGATTCCGAGAAAGGATCTTGGAATCTTAAAACGCACAATTTAGAAGTACTTAAACCTCAATGTCCCAATGTTAGGACCATGAATTCACAGAATCTTTCCAACTTTGAAATCACAGAAAGAATTATAAACTCACAGACACAAAAGAGAACCCTAGAAGCTTCGAGTCACAGGCTCTTGTCCCGGCTCCAGGAGTGGCAAAGGCCTGCTCCTTCCTCCCACCAGTGCAGGAATCCTCTGTTCCCACCGCTGACATATGGCCATTCCGCCTTCTTGAGTGCTCTCAGCGACAGGGGACTCAGTCAGCTGTGCTGGCTGGAGGCTGGACGCGTTCCTTCCTCTTGAACAGGGAGGGAAATAAGTTCTCAACAGGAGATCCCCACTTCGTACAAATGGATTTTTCACCCCTCCTTGTTCTTTGGCTCTGATCAGAAAGATTCCCAGGGAAGTGGAAAGGAGCCAAGAGCTGCCACAAAATGACTTTAACCAGCAGACAGGCTGGTAATAGGTTTCGGTGGGAAAGGATGGAGAGGGGTGATTAATTCCAACTTGCTATGCGATAAAGGAAATTAAGGCATAATACCGAGGAGGCAGCAGTCCTGTGAACCTGTGTGGAATACCAATTACTTCAGTTTTCCCCAAATCGCTGGAAATGAAGAGAAAATCCAAAAAGAGATGGTAATTGTGGCCCCGGGCTCATCTGGATTAGGCTGTTTGTTTGCCCTGGCACCCTAATGACGGGAATGAGGGACCCTAATGACGGGAATGCCTCTTCTTGGGAGCAGCTATGCCAGAGCTGGGGAGGAAAGGCAGGCCCACACGTTGCCCCTGGACTGCTTGGCAAGTGCTCAAGGCAGAAGAGGTCCCCAGGCCCCCTTCAGGGAGTACTCAGTGTAAGGGCCATTGCTTGAGGCCTCCTCTTGCCCAGCTCACACCCTTAAGTCCTGTGTCCTGGGACGGTGGAGTTTCTGATGACCCTTCTTCTAACTGGAAAGTCTCAGGTCTCTGCTGCTGGAAACCAAAAGAATCAAGGAGGGGGCCTACGGTGTGCCAGGTGCCCTATTAGGTGCTAGCAAGCCCTGAAGTTAGGTAAGACCTTAAAAGGTGGCCATATCCTGCAGGGCTGGGGCTCAGTGCTCTGGCAGAGACCACCCGCCCATGAGCAGGCAGCGTGGGCACAGTTAATGGCTGTAGGCCACAGCTCAGCGCCTCCGGCTAGGGGCCCAGGAGGATGGCTCTGAGGCTCTGGGCCAGAGCTGGGCACAAGGAGACAGACATGGCTGGGGGAGGTGAGCAGAGGGAGGGAACGGGGCAGGTGCCAGCAGATCCTCACTTCCTCACATCCTGGCCCAGACCTCAGCCACCCCTGCCACTTCTTGGAGCTCCTCAGAGACCTCTGTGCCATCATCCTGAGGTTTTGAGCCAGCATGGTTCCCCCAATAAGATACTGTATTTCTCCATGTATAAGATGCTCCAATGTATACGACACATCTTAATTTTGGGGCCCAAAATTTGAAAAAAAAAATATATATATAAAGTGATTGAACTCAAGTTTTATTCATCATAAAATTCATATAATTCCGCATCATAAAATTCATACTCCTCATCACTCACATCCATTAGCTTGTCCTCATCTGTGTCTGATGACGAATCACTGTCTTCAACAATGAGCATAAAAACAAGCATGAAAAAGGTGGGAAATGCAAGTAAAAAAATCTCCAGCCACTGTATAAGACACACCCAGTTTTAAAACCCCTAGTTTTTTGGGAAAGGGCGTGTCTTATATATTGGGAGATACGGTACATCCCACGACAGCTCGGATAAAGAGGCCACTTCTGAAACAGCGTCTCGCTGTACACAGGCCTGCTGCCCCGTGCTGAACTCATCCACCTCGATCTTTTCTTCCAGTGGACATTTTCTCCCAGCGCAGAGGTTTGGAAGATGCAAATCTGCTTCCTGCTGTGGCCCTCCTCCCACCAGGAGCCTTCTAGGAAACCAGGGCTCAAATCCTGGCTTTGCCCCCTACTGGTTGTGTGACCTCAGACAGGTTACTTGACCACTCGGATCCTATGTTTTCCTCTTCTAAAATTGTGATGATGAATTCTGACTTGTAGGGTAGTTGGTTGTGGAGAGAATATGTATCTGTACCCAACATAAGGCCTTGTTCTTAGAGAATAGTCAGTGATAGAAGCTCTTCCCAACTTTTCTCAGTTGCTCCCCTGCCCCCAGGCTTTGCACATAGCATGCCTTCCAGAAATTTTTTGTAAAAATTGTTAGAGGACATAGGGAGGCCCGAGGGCCTGGTTCTTCCCGACTTGGTTTCTCCATGAATAAAGTAGAAAGGCTGTTCCTCGGAGGAAAGGTCCAGGTGGAGTTGTTACTGACAGCCAGCTGGGCTCACTCGACAGGCTGTTTCAGAAGCGATGTCCCCAGCTAATCCCACAGTAATTATAAACCTGGGCAGAGCCAAGACTGGCCCACCTAGTCGTACAATTGGTGAGTAGAAATCACAATGAGGTCCAGCCACCAACATTCCCTGCCACCCCTACGCCTGCTCCCATTCTGGTGCGTGGGCCCACGCCCAGCAGAGCTGCGCAACGGAGTGAAGAGGGAGTGAAGCTGGAAGGTACCAAGGTCAAGCCCATGTGAAGTTGGGAGGCCAGGGTGTCTGTGAGTATACCTTCCTCATTCTTTGGTAGTTGAGAGTTGAGGACTCCTGGCCCCATTCCACTGGGAAGCCTTCAGTGACCCCATGTGGGATCCGAGGCCTCTTCTGGCTATAGCCTCATCACCTGTGTTGCTGCCACTCAACTTCCTTTCCCCACTAGACTAGCAGCTCATTGAAGGCAGGATGAGGTCTGCAAGGGAATGCTTAGGGAGTGTGTGATGAATGAGTGAATGAATGAATGAATGCAATCTTGAGGCTTGGGTCTTTTCTATCTATACAGAATTTACTGCTCAAGATATAAACCATATTCACTATCCTGCGTTCTATACAGACAGTAAAAACAATAACCATCAAAGCATTGCTTTAAAAATCCTCATTTCATGCATAATGACCTGGGGCCTCAGGGGATCCTAAGTTCTCTAAAGTTGGTTGGCATTCCCACATCCTTTCCTGCAGGTACAGGAACCAACTGTGTCCTCTTTCTCCCTTTCCCAAAACACAGCAATGTAGTACCGAGGAGAAGAGAGCTGGGGGCCGGCTGGTTCCAACTGTACCCTGAGCTGCCGTGTAGTCTTTTTTTTTTTTTAATTTTATTTATTCATTTTAGAGAGGAGAGACAGAGAGGAGAGAGAGACAGAGAGAGAGAAGGGGGAGAGGAGCAGGAAGCATCAACTCCCATATGTGCCTTGACCAGGCAAGCCCAGGGTTTCGAACCAGCGACCTCAGCATTTCCAGGTCGATGCTTTATCCACTGCACCACCACAGGTCAGGCCCTGCTGTGTAGTCTTGAGCAAGCTATTCACCTGTTGGATAAGGTGGGTCCCACTGCTCTCTGAGCCCCATTCTTCCTCTAGTTCATCATCAAGAGCCACACTGGGGAGACTGGAGCTGGAGGATAGCACCAGCACCCAGGCAGATGGTTCTGGGGAAGGTTTACAGGGTTGGGGAGGGCACCAGACTTTGTCTGGAACCCCACGTCCTGGCCTGTTCCTCAAGGAACCTTGGGGACATGTGGCCCTGATTATAGCGTAACAGTCGCCTCCGGGCCAGGCCCTCATCTGCCCACTGATCTGGAGGTTTACAAAGCCCTTTGCATACACCTCCTCATTTAGTTCTCACAACCACCCTCTGAGGCTCAGAAAGGGAGAGGATGGACTCAGGCCTTGACACCACAACTCTGGCCAGGCCAGCGGCCCCGCTGCCTCCTCCGCAAAATGGGAAGGATCTGCAGCGCAAGTCCTGACCTTGCCCTCTGAGCAACCCTGAGAAAGGCGGGTGGTACCCTCTCAAGAACCTCTCTGAGACTCCATGAAAACCCAACATCAAAAAGGTGGCAAAGGCGTGAAGTGCTGGCCAGGACACCGGCCCACTGGAGCAGAACGAGCGCTTACTGCACAGGGAGCCCCGGAGCCTGCACTCCAGCCCTGGCCCCTTCACACGCTGGCTCAGTGCCTGGGAGCCTGAGTTTCGCCATTTGTCATACAAGGGACAAGAATCCCATCCTGCCTGCCCCTTGCAGGCTACTCATGCACTTGCTAAGTTTACCCCTGCCCCACCACGGTGTGGCTTGTTCGTTTGGGACCACTACTTCAGCCAGGAGGGGATAAGAGGCTGTCCCCTCTCTGCACATGGCCCAGGCTGACTCACTGCACTGAAGAGCCAGGCCTGGGCACAGAGTGTGCTCAGGCAGATGTGCAGACCCTCAGGCCCAGGTGCACAGCACACATTTATGCAGAGAGACACACATTTTGCACACTCAGATGTATACTACACACCAAACATACTCAGACACACATGCCACATTGTACACACATCAGAGCACACAGACCACACATCCACACACGCACAGGTGGCTTCATATGATGCTCACTCACTACAAATAATCATAGATTTTCCTGCCTCTCCCGTGTCAGCCAGATGGTGGGATTCTCCCAGAGGGCTACCATTTAATGCTCTAATTAATTTTTTAAAAATTCTAGGAACCCAGAGCATGGGTTTGTTCCAAATGTCCCAGGCATGGCCCAGGCTGAGGCTAAGGAAGGAGGCAGGTCATGGGGGAGAGGAAAGGGAGGGGGGAGGGCCAGAAAGGGAGAGGGGCTCTCATTGCACTCAGGAGAGGCTGAGCACTCACCTGGAAGGTTGCTGCCTAGCCTAGCAAGGGAGGCTAGACTCAAGACATGAGCCCAATACTGATTCCAAGAGTGCCCACGACCTCAGACAGGGAGAGAGCCCTTCGCAGCATCCCTGGCAGGGCAGTCTGACCCAGCCTGCACATCTCAGCAGACAGGCAGCTCAGTCCCTGCAAGGCAACCAGGGCTCCCATCAGACAGCACTGCAGTTCTGGGCCCACAACCAGATCCAACCTTGGCCTTTGTGTGAATCCTACTGTGTGACTTCAAGGCACTGTGAGAGCAAATAAAGTATAGAGCCACTGCAGTCTGCTGTGTGAGATGGATGAGCTGGGCAGATGATGGGCTGGTCCAGAGGGATTTGCAATGCTCACTGCCCTCCGGCTTACACACCTCGAGGAACAGGGAGCTCACTATGTCTCCAGGAAGCCTGTTCTGACTGGACCAAGGTCCACCCTCACCCAGGTCTCCGGGCCAGCCCTAGCCCATTCTCTGGGTACAAGGGTACGGTGTTTCGGGTTGGCAGCACTGGTCCTCCAGGCCTTGCCTCTGCCTTCTCTGGGGGTGTGTTCTCTGCTGCCGAGTGTTTGGGAAATGCAGCAATAAATTTACAGCCTCACTTATGAGTAATTTGCTGTCAGGAGCTCTGCGTAAGCAGAGCGCTCAATTAACAAGACTTAATTAACATTAATGTTGTGACAGATCTCAACCGGAGTCGGGAAACCCCCCATCTTTGCAGTCCAGGCCTCGCCTGCCGCTTCTCTGCTCATGTGGGAGGTGAGAGGCCCAGGGGGGCTCTCAGAGCCGCTGAAAGACATGACCACGGGGGCTGCCTCTCTCCCAGGATTAGGAGGGATTTGGGATCTGGGGGCTGGAGGCTTGAAGATCAGCACAGGGAACCAGGAGCCTCTGCAACTCCAACTACAAAAGAGCTTTCAGGCTGAGCACTTTGCCCCTGCCTGGAGCAGTGGCACACGTACAGGTCTGAGAGTGAGAGACCAGGGTTTGAATATGCCACTCTTGGTGACCTACCATCCCCATCAGCAAAGGGGACAGGACAAATCCCTCCTCACAGGGCTTTTAGTGGATTCATGAGTCATGCATGGAGCACATAGGTGCTCTGAGACCTTCATTTCTTCCGCTCGATCCTAAGCATTGATGGCTATGGTCCCTGTGCTCATCATCTCACTTAATTCTCCCAATAGGCCTTTGGGGTAAGGACTTTTATAACCTCACAGTATAGATGAGGAAACCAAGGAACCAAGAGAGGAGGTGACTTGCCCATCATACAGATAGTCAACAGCAGAGAGGGGACCACAGCACCCACTACATCCACTGAAGAGCCTCTGGAAGGATCCATAGAGCCAAGGGGAGGACAAAGGTCAGGCCATGGGGGCCATGCCAGGATGGGCACATGTTTGTGGAATCCACCTGTGAATGATGGAGGAAAGGGAGAACTGTGCTCATTGTCAGTGGGTATTCCACCACAGAGGTCCAGGTACCTGATTTTCAACCACTGAGACTTTATTAAGCTGTCCCCCAGAGCCAGCCTCTGCCAGGCTCTGAGAAAGAGGTGATGCAGGGGCAGGTGCCCTGCCCCCAGGATCAGAACCACCTCTTACTCCTCTCAGCTTTCCCCAGGGCACCTAGCCCAGCCTTGGCCCAGGCAGGCACACTATAACTTATCATTAATGGTTGCCATTATTCATATTAATGGAGAAGATGCCTCCAACCAGAGTCAACTTCAAGCACCAGCAAGAGGCCCAGCCCTCCCCCACCCATCCCAACACATCAGGCCATTACCCTGCACACCGGTTGGGTCACTGGACAGTACAGATTGTTAAAGTGTCCAGGGAACAGGAGGGGCTCGCCTGAGGGACTACCCAGCTGGAGTCTTGGTATCAAGAATCTGCCTGGGAATAGTGTGGGGAAGAAGGAGGGGCTGGGGGCTGGGGCAGGTCTACCTCCATAGTGTGACTGCTTTTCAGCCTGGCAAGCCCCATGTACTCCCAAGCCCTACCAAAATGCCTGGTTCCAGGAGGCCTTCCTGGACCCTCTGCCAACCTCCCACCTCCTGACTAGCCATGACCTTGAGGGAGCCACTCATTACCTCACCTCATTTCTCGCCTCTGTAAGATGGGAGACAAAACTGCCCATCATATGGGGCTGATGTGAGGATCAAATGAATTATCTACCACCTGGCACTGAGTGAGGGCTCAGTGAGTGACAACTGTGGTGACTGACAATGTGGAAATTAGTGCAGTAAAGACCAGCCCTTGCAGGGGCCCCTGAGGGGCTCAGGGGTGTTTCCAGTCTCTATAAGGCTGCTCTAAGGCAGAAGTGGGCCAGGGGGTCTTTGTATGGCCCTAGTGACAAGCCTGGGACCCATGGGGCCTCTCAGGACAGAATCAGATGATCTTTGTTTCTGGAAATAGAAAAAAAGTGAAGTCTCTGTCCCGGGAGGTACGTAAGCAAGGGGTCCATCCACTCACTCAACAAGCATTCACTGACCCCTCCTCTGTGCCGAGTCCTGTGTTGGGTGCTGGGGGTGGGGTGGGGAAAGAGAGCATGAGACCCGATTTTACATGGAGAAACCCACACCCTAAAAAGACAGGAGATGCCGAAGGTGCCTAACAGACCCCAGGTCAGGCTTGCTACTCCCTGCACGT
Source organism: Saccopteryx bilineata (assembly GCF_036850765.1). Lineage (NCBI taxonomy): Eukaryota > Metazoa > Chordata > Mammalia > Chiroptera > Emballonuridae > Saccopteryx > Saccopteryx bilineata. The sequence goes on along the minus strand of NC_089492.1, from coordinate 248,539,605 downwards.
GTGTCAGAGCCTGGAGAAAACAGAAGAGGCACTTTGCCATGAAGGAGACCTGGGAAACCGCTGGGGCAGCTCAGCGAGGGGCTGAGCTCTGGCCCCACAGACATGAGGCTGGGTTCCACTCTGCTCTGAGCCTCCCATGGTCCTGTGATGCCAAAGGCTTCCCAGTGCCTCCCAGTGCCCATGCTCTCCCCGCCCTGGTCCACCTTGACCACAGATCAGGGCCAGCCCCCAGAGCCCCTGGCTACCCCCGATGGGAGGGAGGGGCCAGCCGGCACACAGTGTGGAAGAGGAAGGGGTGGCTGTCTCGGCAAGGGCAGGGCCAGTCCAGGCAGGTGGTGGGCTCACCCCTTGCCCACTCTCATGCACTATAGCATCCATGCCCCCCCAACCACGGTTCCCGGGGAGCTGGCTCCAAGGAGGCCCAGCAGCCAGACCACCAGCTGCTGTCCCCTCCCCATACAAAACCTGGTCACAAAGCACCCTCCCCCCAAATCTGCCCGCCTGCGGTGACAGCCTCTTGGCACCAGCTTCCCCTACCCTCCATCTGTCAGGAATTGGTGCAGACAGACTGTGAGAACCACAAGAGTAAGTAGAGACTCTGCTTGGACCCCTCCCCCCTGCCTCTCTCGTGCTCTCCCCCCACCCCTCCTCCCCTCTCTCCCTGCCCCCTGGGTCTTTCTTTCCTTTCTGACTAACTGCATCTTTCCTGCTGATAAAGACATTGACAAAGTGGGAGTAGGGAGGGGAAGAGGACAAGCCAGCCAGTGACCCCCACTTACTTGTAACCTCCACACACCACAGCCACAGCAAGCAAACCATCTGTCTTCATCCCTTACCTTCTTCCTGCCCATTAAGGAGTCGAAATCCTGTGGGACTGTGGGCTCAGTGTCCCCAGCTGTACAACTGCGCAGTCAATCCTGCCGGGCCCGCCTTGCAAGGGTTACTAGGAGCCTAGAGGCAATGTGTGGAAGGGAGCCTCGAGCGGTGTTTGGTGTCCCCGCTTCTTCCTATCTAATGTGGGAATGAACATCCGGCCTGCCCTCCTCTTGGAAGTCGAGAGATCAAAATAGTGCAAGGACAGAAAAATGTCTCGAAGGATACAAATTGCAGCAAAAATGCAAAGCAAGGCGGTCAAGGTAAAGATTCTCATACTAATGTGAGGTGCGCAAGTCGGTGCAGGAAAAACTGAGGCCCAGAGAGCAGTCGACTGGCAGTGTTAGAGGCAGGATTGGGACGATGGCCAGGCCTCCTGGGCCTGTCCACAGCAGCACCCCAAACGAATGCTCGGCCCTGGCTCCTCCTTTCAAGGGGCTCTGTTTCTTCTTCAATTCCTCTAACACATGAGGAAGAAATCAACTTTTTACTTTTTTTAAAAAAAATTTTTTAATTTTATTTTATTTATTCATTTTAGAGAGGAGTGAGAGAGGGAGACAGAGAGAGAGAGAGAGAGAGAGAGAGAGGAGAGAGAGAGAGGAGAGAGAGGGGAGGAGCTGGAAGCATCAACTCCCATATGTGCCTTGACCAGGCAAGCCCAGGGTTTCGAACCGGCGACCTCAGCATTTCCAGGTTGACACTTTTATCCACTGCGCCACCACAGGTCAGGCCACTTTTTACTTTTTTTAAAGTGATCGGTGACCAACAGGCAGCAGAGCACACAAATAATGGGGAAACCCTACTGCAGACCTGGGGGGAGGCAGCCGCCAGGGTTCATGGGATATGGTGAGACTGCCGTAATGTCCCATTGGGCAGGGGACTTTTAGTTTAAAAACCAGGACAGTTCTGAGCATGCCAGGACAAGTTGGTCCTAGACCCTGTGTGGGAGTACACACTTACCCTGTTTCCCCAAAAATAAGACATCCTCCGAAAATAAGACCTAGTACAATTTTTTTTTCAAGCTTAGAAATATAAGGCCTCCCCTGCAAATAAGACCTAGCATGTCTTTAGGAGCAAAAATTAATATAAGACACTGTCTTATTTTCAGAGAAACAGGGTAACAACACCAAAGGGCTGGGCAAATGTGGTGGTGAGTATTTCACAGAAAAGAGAGCAAAACTCCTGCTTGCTCCCTACCCCTGTGAAGCTTGGCCCAAGGCCCCAGAGACCAGATGGAAAGGAAGTTCTGGCCCAGCTGCAGTCCGGTGGGGCCATGTCTCACCCCAACCCAAGGAAAAGGGGGAGGGGCCTTGGAGTCTCCAGCCCTTTCATAGTCAACAAAGCTTGAGGTTTAGAGAAGGGAAACCAGTTGCCCAAGGTCAGACATTGAATTAGGTGGCCACCGTTTAGAAGACAGGGCCTACTTTTCCATCTGTAGATACTCCCCAGGTCCTGGCAGGGCACTGGCACAGACAGGCCTTCAGTGAATTCTGGAGCTCAGACTCAAGACTCCAGTCCACACCAGATGCTTCCATAGGACTCACAGAAACACCCATGTCTGGGTACATGCAGCGTGAAGAATGGAAACACAGCATAGGGTGGATGGGAGGGGCACTGGGCATCCGCAAACCAGAGAGAACCCACCCCTCCTCCTTCCCCTCCCTCTCCTTCACAAGTCCTGGCCAGGACCCCATGAGGCCTGTGGTCTGGTGTTCACGCCAGACTAAACCAGCCCGTCCCGGTGCAGAGTGGTGAGGATGGAGATGGAGGGAAGCACAGGGCCGAAGCCCAGCGGAGGCCCTGGAGGAAGGTTTCCGGATGGCGACTCTCAAGATAAAGCAGGGTCAGACAAGCAGAGGAAGGCCTTCAGGCAGAGGGGGAAGTGCAGGTGAGAAAGTGATGCATCTGTGACATTTCTCCCTGTTGAGGTGTGGCTGGATCGTAGAATTGTGAGGTTTGGGGGACAAGTGGATGGTGAGGTCTGGGGCTGGAGAGATAGATGCCAGATGCATGTTAGGACTTGAAGGGCCCTGAATGTCAGTTAAGCAGACTTGATCCTGAGAGTGGCGGACGTCACTGTAGGATGCTGAGCAAGGGCAGGACAAAACTGTGTGTGCTTAAGAGCACTCGGCTGCAGCAGGGAACGCTCTGTGCTGATGCAGCAGGCCAGCGGGCCACAGTGGGAGGGGAAAGGATTGGGACCGGCAGGTTGAGGGGAGGGAATCTAAGGACTGTGGCTGTCTTAAGTGAGGGAGAGTGGGGCTGTGACAATTCCCAGGTTCCTGACCAAGGCCCGGGCGGTGTCCATGCTGTGGACTGGTAAGGGATAGAAGAGGTCCACCTCAGCCTCCAGTGTCTGTGTGCTGGTCATCATAGGGGCTGGGCACTGCCACCCTGCTGACCAGGAGACCAACCTGTCTGTACAGATGGCACCTTCACCTCCGGCACAGCACAACTTCACCCTCTGCTTCCCAGGGAGGTAGGTTACAGGCAGCCAGGGTTTACGGAGCCCAAGGCTGTGTACAGCCCGCCGGGCCCTGAGAAGCAATGGCTGAGAGAAGATAGGCCTTACTCAGGCCACATACTATGTTAGCTGTCACAGCTGGGAAGGAACCCTGAGAAGGCTCAGGGTGAAGGTGCGAGGGAGTCTCTGTGAGCAGAGACCTCAAAACAGAGCTGGGACCAGAGGGGACAGGACAGCCACAGAAGGCAGATCTGGGACTGAAAGGAAGACAGATTTTCTAACAGGGAAGAGCTGTCCAGGGATAGAAGAGGATGTCTGGTCTCTTAGTGAGTTCCTTGTCCTTGGAGGTATTCCAGCAGAAGGTGGAAACCCCTCCATACACCCCCATCGTGGGCTGCGGAGGGAATTCCCACACTAGAATGCAAGCAGGAGGTTGCTTTGGCCAAATGAGGATGCTGCTCCAGCCCTAAGAGCCACAGCTCACTCATTCATTCAGTCAACACACGTGCACCAAGGCCTGCTCTGCCATGCTGGAGACAATGGGCACGGGGGTGTGTGGGGCAGAACCAGAGAAGCCTCTGCTCTCACCCCCCCGCCCTCATCCCGGGGGCAAGGCTGGAGCAGGGCAGGGACAGAGGATGGAGGCACTGGTTGCCCATGTCCGAGTCACAGGTCTGTATCCTCTCCTCTGTAGGAGCGAGCTGCCTTATCTTCTGTGGCACATTTGGGGCACAGGGCCAAGGGCTGGGCAGGGTCAGCATGATGCAACCTCCTCCTGCACCCCACCCCTCCCAGAGGTCCCTGAGGCTCTGGGCTCATTTCTAAATGAGGTCCCTGGAAGGACTCTTCCTAATTAAACTAGGACAGTAAGTTATGGCCTGGGACCCGCTGGGAAGAAGGAGGGGAGACAAAGGAGCCTTTAGGGGGGCCCTAGGCCCTCCCATTCTGCCCAGCAGTGAAGAAGCATGGCACGGGAGGGAATTCCTGAAGTACAGACAGGAAATGAAGGTCATAGACACCTGACTGTTATCTGTGCCACAGGGGGGCCTCTCAGGGATGAGGTGACACGTCCAGGAGCAATCAAGGCAGGGGACCTGGGGTAGGGGGAGGGTGGGTCTTCCCATCTACGGCTCCCACTGGCTGCACAGCAGAGGTTTGGAACCAGGCCTGGACGGAGCCAGGGAATCTGAAATTCAAAAGCTGTCCAAAGTGACAAACTCCTGATCCAGTCCTAACTGCTTCCTAGTACAGGTGGGGACAGCTCAGGCCACTCAGCAAATCAGTGACCAGGTGAGGCTACCCAGTTCCTGGTGGGGCTGAGAGCCAAGGGGTGGGTGGGAGCAGCAGCAGGGTTGTTACCGGCACAGATAAGGGAGGGAGAACTCCGCACAGTATCTGTGAGTGTGGGAGGGGCCAAGGCCATGGAAACTCAGGGCCAGGGTCTCCAAGAGGAGGTGGCCCAGGGAACAGGTCCATGGCCACACAGGCCAGCAGACTTCTGTGCCCTGGTGTGGCCCAATTCCTGAGGTAGGAGGGACTGACTGGCTTCACAGGACCCAACAAGGTTTTAGGTACTTTATATAGGCCAGAAATTACTTGGTACCCACATTTAGGGTTCAGGTTCAAGGGACTTGCCCCCATACCCCCCAACTAGGACATGGAAGACTTGCAGGGGAACCTGGGTCTGGCTGACACTGGGAGGCCACATTGTCCCTGCTCCCTCCGCCCCTTTGAGAAGCAGAGAGCTGTGGCCTGAGAAGGGGTGGGGGTGGGGGGACGAGGAGAGGGAGACAAAAGAGTGTCACATACACAGCTCACATAAAGTCTGCTCTGCTGACTTACAGGTATTAAAGTATCAACCTGGTCAGACTCAGCAAAAATAAATAAATAAACAGGCAGAAACTCGGGAGTGGATGCAGGTTCAGGTCATCCAGCTGGTCCTGGCTTTGTGTGCACGTTTAGACCGTGTCCCCTGTGTAAGGCGCTGGATTTCCCAGTCCTGCCCTGGGCCTCCTGGCCTCAGAGAACAGAGCAGCAGCTCCTTAGACCACCCCCATCCCCACCTGAGGCCTGGCTGTGGTGGACTCCTGTGAATACCCTGGCTCTTGGCAGGGCAAGTAGGGGTAAAAGAATCCCAGAGAATTAGGCCAAAATGGGCCTGGAGATGTCTGGCACCCCACAAGCAGAGACCCCAAGAGGGGTAGGGGCGGAGCAGAGGTGGGCCTGTCTTCTGGGTCACAGCGTTTACATCAACTTCAGCCCTCTAGGTGGGGGCTGGATGGTGGGCTCGGGCTGAGGATCGGCGGGAGAGGCTGCCGTGGCGGGGGGCAGGCTGGGAACAGAGATTGCTGGCGCCTCTCCAGCTACAAATAATTCCTCACCACAAACAGCCAGTGGGGGGCTTTGGTTCGGCTTGGCTGAGCCGCCTTGGCCAGCGTGGGAGGGGGAAGAACGTCACCATGGCCCTGCAGCCTCTGTGTGTGCATAAGAGTCACCTCCCTCTCGGTGCACCCCTCCTTAAGCACACGCAGAGCATAGGCACGTGCGCTGAGAGAGGGCTCCGAGGTGATGTCGGCAGCAGATGGCAGCTCGGGGTCCCGGAAGTGGAGAGGGAGAGAGGAGCACTGGCCTGAATGTCCCTGCTATTCGCTCAAGCAGCTTAACCTGGGCCTGACGGGGCCTTCCTGCCTCTTCTCAGCTGCCAACTCTGATGTTAATTTGGACCCACTGTTGAACCAAGGCCCCTCCTGCATAACTAACTGTGCCAGGCCTGCCTGGTTAACCAGTTCTCCTTGGCTCCCTCTGCTTAGCCTGCTCTCTCATGTCATGTGGGGAAGCAGCCACCTCGGGGCCCCCAATGCAGATGAGATGATTCCTACAGTCCCTTCTCACCGGAGAAGCTGCTGTTGTCCCAACTGGCCAGTTGACCTACATCTCTCCTGCTGCTATTTCAGCAGCTGCCCTCTTGTTGTGTCCTTGGTGGAGGAGGAGGAAAGCGGCCGCAGTCCCTTCTAGTCGGCCGTTCCTGGCAGGGTTCACAGGCTTGGGAAGGGGAACGAGGATCTCGTTTTCAGGAGCTGGCTCTGGGCAGAATGCTCTACTCCAGCCCGCACACCTCCGTGAGCTGGGCTCATCATCCCATTTCACAGACCAAGAACCTAAGGCTCAGAACCTAAGACCCACACCAGGGTCCCCCTGGCTAGTGGGTCATGAGGCTGGAGGGCCTGACTCTGTTTTTCTTCATCACTCCCTTGCATCCAACCCAATCACAGGCACAAGAAAAAGTAGAAGGGAAAGTGGCCCAAGGAATCTGGAAGTGAACTGTAACAAGTCCAGCTACCCTCTCTATCTGTCTGCCCAGAATCCACCCACCAAGCCAGCCAAGCTCCAGCTAATAATCCTCACCAGGCAGTAAGGAGCTTGAGGCCAGAGGTTTCCCATGCCCAGGTCAGCACTGGCCCTGAGCCCCCAGCACCAGGGAGAAGGAGTCTGCTCAGAGTGCTGGCTGCAGTGTAGGTAGAGCAAGGTCCAATGGGTAAAAGGGAAATGAAGTGCAGAGAGTAAGACCCACTCACACAGGGTCACACGGCCAGTTGAAGGTGGAGACAGAACAAATTGAATGCTGTGGAGGAGATGGCTCTACAAATAGCATCAGGATGAAGACCAATTCTGTACCCTTTTGTTTTTGTTTTCTATGTGGGAGTGGGGAATCCTTGGGCCAGAACACAAGGATCCTTTCTCTTTGCTTTGTGTGATGAGATCTGGTTACTTTGTCTGTCCTGTGAACCAACCCAGGACAAGGTGGCCCTGTGCTCAAGGAAGAAGGAAGTCCTGTGGCCGCCACCCAACTGGGAAGGGCCATGGGGCACTGGGTGTGTGCGACGCAAAACACTCTCCTCGGGAGAGAACAACGAGGCTTTCCCAGGAAAATGCACACCTTCAGCAATCCCTTCGGTAAGAATTTGTCTTAAGGAAAGAATCAGACAAACACATTAAGATGTAGTTCAAGGATGTTTGTCCCAGCGCTGTGTGCAACAGGAAACACATAGAATCAACTAAACATATGTCTATCAACAGGAGACGGTTTCATTAAACTAGAATGATTCATGCTACAGAATATTATCTAGTCCTCTAAAACAATGATATGAACCTACTGTTATTGACATGGAGAGATGTAAGGCCAGTAGCCACGGCCACCATCACAGCTGCCTGGCCCGTGCAGGTTCACACTGGATTCAGACAGACGGTAATGAAACAATGGAGCCAAGAACTGGTGGGCCATTATCTTTAATCCTAGCTTGCACCCGGCGGGAAAGTAAAAACACACACTGGGCTCCAAAACCCACTCATTCAGTGCTCACAAAGCTACTGACTTATCCGAGTTTCCTAGAATCAAAGGTTTCTAACCTCACCAGTCTATTCACCTCTGTTCCCCATCTCCTTCTCTCTACACAAACTCTGCACAAACTGGCTTCTCCTTCAGCACTCCGCCATCTTGGCTGCCTCTCCTCTCCTCCACGTGGCCTTTCTCTGCTCTCCTTTCTCTGCTCTCTCCTCTAATGCTAATCTCAGGAACTGAGAGAGCAAGCTCCCGGTCTGCCCCCATTTTATAGTGTAGAAGTCAAAACCTTTAATCCAATATACAAACAAGGAAGTCTCTGATACAAAGTCACTTATCTGAAGCATAATGGGATTCCTCATAAGATTGCACCACCCACATCATGCAACAGTCAAGGGTGTGGGAAAGGCTTAGTTTTAAAACTATAATGACCCTGCCTGCTTACAGCCTTTCCTCCACACCCAATACAAACTGTAAGCGAGCAAACATATATATCATATTTATAAACTTATTTGACCAAGAAGGGACGTGTATGATGTGGGGAGAAAAGAATTGGCATAATATATACTCATTTTTTTTTAATATGTATGTGTTTATAACACACCAGCTCACACACAGAGGAAAAGCTCTGGGAGGATACACTGCTTCCACAGTAGTGTAGCCAACAGTGATTGTCACCATCGTCTTTTTGCTTTTCTAATTGTCTACTTGTTTTATTATTATTATTATTATTATTATTATTACTATTACAAGTATAAAATTAGTCTTATATAATCAGAGAAGTTACTTCCACTGGAAAAATTAATCAAATGAAGCCAGTCTCAGTTTCAGCATGACTGATGATTAGCTGTGTGGCACTGGGTGACAGCCATGCCTCCCTGAGCTTCAATTTCCTCATCGGGAAAATGGGGGGGGGGGAGGCACCCCCTGCCTCCCAGGTGGCTGTGAGGCACAAACTGGAAAAGGCCATACTGTGGCCTCACAGACTGAGAGGGTGAGAAACTGTGACAGTCTTCAGAGTGACTGGCATAAAGTCCCTTGTGGCAACTCAAATGGCCACATGACCACTCGCATGGACTCCCAGATTCCAGAGAAGCTTTGGGCTGTCTGTCCTGCCATGCTCCAAGGGGTAGGTGTGTGGAGGCAATGAGGGGTCATAGGATCTGCGTGGATCTGGCAGCCCCAAAGCTCAGACTTGCTGGGTGACTGTCAGTCACCAGAGGGCATTCTAAGGGACCTGATAATTGGGTTCCACACCCCTAAAGCAGCCAGCCTGTGGGCATCTGGGCTAGGCCCCACTAGGGACACAGAGGGTGCAGTGGATGGGGAGTTTCCAGTCCGGGCCCCTGCTGAGCCACTCTGGCTGAGCGGCTATTGCTGAGGTCTGTGACACACAGCAGCTTGTGAGAGGAGCCAGGGTGAGCATGGCTGGGGATTAAAAATGCTTGAGGGCATGCAGGGACCAGGGCTGCTCAGGAGGGAGCCAGTGTACCCAGTGGCAGGGCAAGCTAAGGGTGACACCTGGAGTGCCTGGAGAGGCAGGGAGGCCGCAGCTCACCCTGTACACTGTTGTGACTTGGATGTGTGAATAAGGAATGTGTAGCAATTCCTTTCACCTGCACCAGACTTTACAACCAGATAGGCTTGGCCCAGTCCTACCACTGACCAACCAGGCCACTGGGGCAAGTGAGCTTTGGCTCCCTCTTGGCGCTGGCTAAAGGCGGTCTTGTATGAGAAAGCCTCTCGAAGCAAACATGCTCATTAATTCTTATACAATCAACATTATTATTTTAGGTGAATTTCCAGCAATCCAGGGCTGGGCAGGTAGGGCCTAGCCAGGGGTGGTAGTGCAGCCGAACACCCCAAAGCCCTTTGTGTGTGCAGAAGTGTGTGCCCAGCACTTAGCCTGGGAACACCTTGTTCCCTGATCCAGCAGGGGGGAGGACGGGGTGGCAGGCGGGTGCTGCAGCAGGTCGGAAGTGGGAGCATACTGTTCTGACTCGAGTCCTGCCCAGGAACTGAAGACTAGTTCTGAGACTGGTTTTCTCTGCTGACACTTGGAGCCAATCCAGCCACCAGGGCCTTGTTTCACCTTCTGAAGCCTGGGGCTGCAGAAGCCCCCAACTTTGCAGGGTGAATGCTAAGAAGCCGCATGCAAGGAGGCAGCCAGGCCCTACGTGACTGCCAATAAGTCGCTGTGCTCTCTGGGCTTCAGGTGACCCAGCTCATACAAGGGGGCCTGACTATGATCCCTAAGACACCCAAAGCCCTTTTCCAGCCTCAAAAGCCCTCAGGGCCTTCTCAGAAGCTCCTGGCCCCCACATCTGACCAATATCAGCTTCTCACCCTCAAAAGTGAGTGACAATTCTTCAGTCCCATTTATTCATGCATATGCCATCCCCCAAATGCCACCTCTGTGCCAGGCCTGGTGGTCCTATGGTCCTCCACCTCAAATTGCTCACAGACACTCCCAATCATAGGAGCTCCTATGATAGGCTAAGAGAAGGGTGCACAAAGCCACGGGCATCCAGACACAGGAGAGTTGGATAACACCAGGAAGATGAGGAAAGCCTCATGGAGGTGGCGATGAACTGATTTTGAAGGAAGCAGGGAAGGACACCCCAGCAGAGGGAAAGGTATGTGCAAAGACCTAGAGCCAGGAAATTGCATGGGCGGTTCAGAGAAATGAAGACTACATTTTTTTTTTTTTTTAACAGAGACAGAGAGTCAGAGAGAGGGATAGATAGGGACAGACAGACAGGAACGGAGAGAGATGAGAAGCATCAATCATCAGTTTTTCGTTGTGGCACTTTAGTTGTTCATTGATTGTGTAGGGCTACAGCAGACCGAGTGACCCCTTGCTCAAGCCAGCGACCTTGGGTCCAAACTGGTGAGCTTTTTGCTCAAACCAGATGAGCCCGCGCTCAAGCTGGTGGACTCGGGGTCTCGAACCTGGGTCCTCCACATCCCAGTCTGACGCTCTATCCACTGCGTCACCGCCTGGACAGGCAAGACTACACTTTGAATAATCTTGTTGACTTGGGCTCTTGTACTTCTCTGGAGGCAGGATGGTAAATGGGGAATGATACTCCTAGAGCAGCTGGGGCTGGCCCTCCTTGAGGTCACCTGCATCAGTGATATATCATTGGGTCCCCAGTTTCCCTCTCTGTACAAGTGGAAGTGTTATCACCATCTCCCAGGCAATGGCCAAGAGAAGCCTTCAGAAATGGTGGAGTCATGCCCTGGAAGGCTAGGAAAGGGGGCTTTATGTTGGGGCTCTGTGGAGTCTCCAGAGATAAGAGTTCTTCCTGACCACCGCCCCATGCCCCCAGGCTGGAAACCTGTAGGCCAGCGAGGCACAGCTGGACATTGTGGCCACCTACCCACTTCCTTCATACCCGCTGCACCCCAGGTCTCTGATCCCAGCAGTGTAGACAGAGAGCTTGCAGAGGAAGAGCCTGTTTCCAGAGCAGAAAGACCTGGGTCAAATCCTGGCTCCAACACTTAAGAGTCCTGACATTGGCCAAGTCACTTCTCCTGTTTGAGCCTCATCTTTAAAGTGGGAATAGTAATAAAGCATCCTCATAGGGTTGTGAGGAGCAAAGCTAGCAAATGCACATTGCCCAACATTGTGCCAGGCATGGGATAAACAGCCAATATTTTATATCAGTAATTTCTTGGAAGGAATTATTTATTTTGGAACCCAATGCCCAGCACAAGGCTGGCAGAACAAACAATGTGAAGAAGAAGAAGAAGGATCTGAGACTCAGGGAAGAACAGGGACATGATCTGGGAACTCAAGGACTAGGAGACTAGAGGATAAGGGATTAGGGAAGGCCACCTGGGGGAGGTGGCATCTCTACCAGGCCTTTAAAGACTGGGTGCTCTGGATGTAAGGCACCTGTGGGGCAGGTGGCATCAGTGCTGCTTAGACCTGGGGTCCCAGGGCCTGGCCCCACACCCTCCCATAGGCCCAGGACTGGCTTCTTGGGGGCGGCCTGGGGGTATGACTTCTCACCCTGGGGCCAAGAAAGCTTCCACTTGCTTATATCCTTGGACAGGGACAAAACACAAATGAATCCACACACTCCTGCTGCATCAATCCTCGGGGTTCTCCCCTCACCCTCTCTCTCCCTGCGGCATCTCTCGGGCTTCACCTGCTGCTCACATTTCCCCTAGGAGGGAAAACTGCCAGGTCAGTCACCCACAGACAACTGGCCGGGAGGAGGCCAACCGGCCCCGAGGCTTCTTGTACTTAGGGTCCTCAGCAGGCCGGAGAAAGCCAAGGAGCCCTGGAAGGGAATGAGGTCGCAGGAGGGCCCGTGGGAAGGGCTGTGGGAGAGCCTTCAGCAAACACTCCCAAGGCCTGCCAGGGCTTGCCCCTGGGGAACAGACCTGGGCCTAGAAGAGAGGGAACTTGGGGCCTGCGAGGCAGAGCCTTAGAGGCTATTGGGCTTCCCCATTCCTAGGCCCAACTAGAGAGGACAGAAAACCAGCCTGGGACAAGCACAGGCCTGAGAGAAGCCATCCTCTGCCCCTCCTAGGGCCCTATTCATCAAAATCAACCAGACCTATTTGACACATTTCTTCCCATGGCCCCTCCCTGGGCACCAGTTCCCCTTTCAGGCCCCAGGCTGAATGGCCTTGGGGCGATCTCCACTGTGGCTGAATCAAGCCCCAGCTGCAGAAGCCTTCAGACATCCAGGAAGCAGGGGTGTCTTAGTAGTTAGGTACCTAGAACAATCACACTCACTGCTATTCATTGAGCATCTACCTACCAGGCACATTATCTCACTGAATCCTCACATCATCTCTGGGAGAGAGAGACTATTATCATTCTCCAGGCCATTCTGCCAGAGGTGGCAGAAGCTTCGAAACCAAGTGTGTCTGACTCAGGTCCCCATTGAGTTGCAATTTCAACACAGGTCCCTAAGTCCCTCTCTCAACTCCTGTATCTCAGCCTTGGAGAGAAAGGGCAACAGGGAGTCATATGTCAGGAACATATGACTCGCGAGCCCGATGTGGCTCTTTTGATGGCTGCATCTGGCTCGCAGACAAATCTTTAATAAAAAATAATAATAATGTTAAAAATATAAAACATTCTCATGTATTAACAATCCATTCATTTCCTACCGCTCATGTTCATGGTTGTGGGTGGCTGGAGCCAATCACAGCTGTCCTCTGGGACAACACCAAATTTTTATTGGATAATACCTAACGTACATGGGTCGTTGTATGGCTCTCACAGAATTACATTTTAGAATATGTGGCGTTCATGGCTCTCTCAGCCAAAAAGGTTCCCGACCCCTGTTCTAAGGTGACAAAAAGAAGGTAGTCAGGTAAGGGAGCAGAAAGAGTACTCCAGGCAGATAGAATTGGATGTGTAGAGACCTGGAGGTGAGAAGCAGTAGGAAAGCAAGAGTAAGACAAAAGCTACAGTGTGGTGTCATAGGCTCAGAGGAAGAGACAGGAGTGGGCTGGAGGGGAGAAGGCATCAGGAGCTGGTCACAGAGTCTCAGGACTCTAAATGGTGGAGTTGCCTGGTCAGATGAGGAAACTGAGGTTCAGAGAGGAGCATCACTGCAGGTGACTCCATTCAAAAAGGAGACGAAGCTGGACCTGGTGTCAGGGGTGTGAGAACGGGGCCAAGGCCAGCCACACACTGACGGGCATATGCAGCCGCAGCCCCAGCTGGGAGCCATGGCAGAGTTTTAATTATTTACAAGGCTGCTTCCCAGAAGGCCTCAGTGCTCCTACAGCCTGGCCTTGCCCGGATAATGGACTCTCAGCCATGGGAGACTTCATTGCGGCCATTCTTTATTAAACCTAGGATGGAAGGGTGACGGGGGCTGGGAGAACAAGGCAGCCTAAAGAAGCCAGAACAAAGTAGGGGAATCTGAGCACAAAACCAGTCCACTGTATGCCCAGCCCCTCGGCCCATCCACAGAAACAGAGTTTTTCCCAGAGCTGGAGGAACAGGGGTGGGGTTGATGTCATCTCAAGATGGGGAAACAGGCCTGGAGGGAGTTTCCCAAGGTCACCAGCTAGTGCCTGAGAAGCACAGTTTGGTGCCTGCATTCACACCCTAGCAATTTTGCTTAAAAATCATATACCCTTGAGCTGGTTACTTAACTCTCTTGTGCCTTTGTAAACTGGGAATAATGCAGGTACTTCATAAAATTGCCCCATTGTGCCCTGGCCGGTTGGCTCAGTGGTAGAGCATCGGCCTGGTGTGCAGGAGTCTCGGGTTCGATTCCCAGCCAGGGCACACAGGAGAAGCACCCATCTGCTTCTCCACCCTTCCCCCGTTCCTTCCTCTCTGTCTCTCTCTTCCCCTCCTGCAGCCAAGGCTCCATTGGAGCAAAGTTGGTCCAGGCACTGAGGATGGCTCCATAGCCTCTGCGTCAGGCGCTAGAATGGCTCTGGTTGCAACAGAGCAACGCCCCAGATGGGCAGAGCATAGCCCCCTGGTGGGCATGCTGGGTGGATCCTGGTCGGGCTCATGCAAGAGTCTATCAGACTGCCTCCTCGTTTCCAACTTCAAAAAAATACAAAAAAAAAATTGGCCCATTTTACAGAATCGAGAAGCATGAGGTGATGCTCATAGAATCTCAGCATAACAAGCACTCAGTAAGTGTTGACTGTTGTTGTTACTCTCAGAGCAAAGGGCTGGCCAGAGACCAGAGCCCCCATCTGTGCCCTCAGACAGTAAGGAGCAACAGGAAACTTAGGCCAAGGGGCCAGCTGGCCTACGTGAGCCAGGTCCACAGCCAGGGACCGATTCAACTTCCTCTGGCTGGGCCAGAGCTGGACTTCCTTGAGCCTGGCCTTCCAGCTTATACCCCCTTCCTATACTTTGAAGGTCCTTTGAACTGGGAACTGAAGCCCCATGAGCTTTTCCCTTCCCCATCCTGTCAACTCCATCCAGTATTACCACAGTGCCAAGTCCCACCTGCCATGGCTGAAGATCAGGATTTTGAAGGCCTTAGTTGGAGTGCTGGCTCCAACCCGAAGCAACTGTGTGACTTTGGGGACATTATTTCACCTCTCTGAACCCCAGTTTCCTTCTCTATAATATGGGGACTATACTGCCTATTTTTAAATGGTAAGCCCTGATGGGAATAGTATTAGTTATCATCTTTCAAGGCCTGGTATAGCTGTCTGCTCCTCCAGGAAGGCTTCCTGTGCTTTCTCAACACAGCACCTAAAGCCCCTACACTTCTTCAAGATTTCTCTTTGTGTCTCCTACGGGCCCTTTCTCAAGACCTTGGAGGTATGAACATTCATCTGTTCCCTTATCTTTGCCAGTCCTGTGTGAAGACTTTCTATAGGTATAAACTGTGACAGAGAAACAGCTACCCCCATTTGGCAGATGAGGAGGAAACAAGCTCAGAGAAGACAAGCCTATGGAACAAGCCTGTGGAACTGATATTTAGCATTAACAGCAAAGCCCCCAACCCCTTACACTCAAAGTTGTCAATGTTATTTGGTTTTGTTCACTTCCTGCCCATGACTCCATCCCATCTATCTCAGAATGTAAATAGGAAACCAGATTGGCCATCAGAGCTCCCCGGTCCCATCTGGGTAGCCCAGCCACCCACTACTTCACACCTTCATCTTGCCCAGAGCCTCACATGAAGATAAAAAGTGGCAGGCCCAACATTCAGAGTATGACTTTCCAAATCATAAATCATCCTCCTAGATCTTTCCACACTACACTCCCCACAGCAGCAAATAGTGGCCCTGAGCTGGGAGGCAGGTAGACATCCTGACCAAGTTCTGTACTTCTCTGCTGTGTGACCTTGGACAAATCACTCAACTTCTCTGAGCCAGAACACTCATCTACAAACAGGATGATAATAAAAATATCTGCTCTTCACTATCACTCTTGCAAGACTGCTGTTATAAAGAATCAGGGAGATAAGGTAAAACTAGCCCAGAAATTCAGTGTTTATTTCTCTTGCTATCCTTGGCACTCCTGCTGTAAGGAGACCCCAGAGAATAACTCCCTGTGATGAGACTCATAATATTTTTACCTCAGCTCAGCCATATTCATAATTTCAATAGTGCTAGGAAGTGGTTGAGTCATGATTAGGCTAAGAAATGTGGAGTCAGATGAATTCAAGCTCCAACTTAGCAACTCCATAGCTGTGGGGCAAGTAACTTCCTCTCATGCCTTAGTTTATTTAGCCTGTAAAATATAACTATTCTGAAGATTAAAGGGGTTTATATAAGATGAGCAAAACTACACAGTTGGCACACAGTTCAGTCAGCACGTGTTTGTCTCATTATTTCCAACATTTCTAAAACTGTTCTTCCAGGTGGTCAGGTGAGGAAACTGAGGCAGGAGGAAAAGATGTGACCCAGCCACAGAGCCAACTCTGGGCTGGGTTTGGGCTGGGTCTGAGAAAATGAGCTTGGAGACTGACTGGCAAACCCAGTTTAAAACAACAACAACAAACAAAACAAAACAAAAACTTGGAGGACTCAACAGTGTCAGCCCAGGCATTTCCTCTAACCCACCCCTACCCTTGCCAACTGCGTGGAGCTATGGATCTGTCCACCCATCGCTCTCTCCAACAAGCCTTGTTCTCCTTGGCCAGAAGGGTGGGCCTATTCTCCAAGTGCCCAGTACCTGCACACAACCGGCGCCCAATAACTGAGAATGAATGACCGCCTAAGTCTATGTTTTTTAAAATTTTGTTTTTCTGTTCCTGCAACTACACTCTACAGTAGCAACTAACTGACTGCTAACTCGCTTCCGGTGCTACAGACATCCGAAACCACGCGCACCTCAAGACGGAACTTCCAAAGCAGTCGCCCATAGGTATATAAACAGCACACTCAGAAAATATCGCCCGCAACCAACACATTGTCGGGGGTTCACGCGTGGCCTTGGGATCCGCGGATCCCTTCCAGGAAACAAATTCTTCCTCCTGGCTCCCTCTTTTCTGGTCTGCCCCAAGATTCATGCCCGAGTTGGTCTGGCTGGAGATCGATGTCGGCTAACCAGGGTGGCACAAAAGAGCTTCACCCTGACTAGGCAGGAAAACAGCGGGAGTCACTCCAGGGCTCCGCTTGCACCTACAGCCCGCGGGACTCGCGTGGGGGTGTGGCCGGGGCGGGGCCAGGACAAGGCCCCTGATCCCTTTGCGCCCGAAAACTACATACCCGCCAGCATCACGATTGGCCGCTCCGGCCACGGGGGCCTATGGGGTGGTCCTTGCCCAGCCAATCAGGGGCCCCGGGGAGCCCATTCATTCACAAAAACCTAGCAGAAAAAGGAGCGCGGCTAGGCCTGGAGCTGCGTGGAACTTTGAAACACCCGCGCGGTCCGTGGAGCGGAGTCTGGAGTCCGCGAGGGCCGGATCGTAGGAAGTTAGATGTGTGCAAGGACAGCTGCGTTCCCGTCCACAGTGCTGGCCCAGCAACCCGGTATGGCGTGCCCTCCTCCTGGGCCACAGTGCCCCCGCTCCGCCCCCAACCGCATTAAGACTCGCCTGCAGCCCCCCTCCCACCTGATCGCTAAGAGCCACCCAGCCCCAAGGAAGGTGACGCCCGGGCTGCTTCTCGGCTGCCCCGCTGCTGGGGTGAGGTCCACGCAGGTGGCCCGGCGGCAGCTGTTGCCACGTGCGCGCTAAGCATGGCGTCCCCCACAGTTCCCTCCCTCCCCCGCTGGCCACTCACGGCAGTCGTCCTCGTCGCTGTTGTCCGAGCAGTCATCGTCCTCGTCGCATCTCCACACAGAGGGGATGCAGCGCTCGTTCTGGCACCGGAACTGGTCCTCTTCGCATACCTTGACCAGCCCTGAATAGGGGACAGGGGGGCGTGAGCCGGATTCGTGTACTATGCAGTCCTGGCAGCGGGAAGGGGTTTCCTGGGGTGAAGGAATGGGGGCTATACAACGACCCGGGGACCTCGGGCACCCTCGATCCAGAGGAGGGGAGGAGGGTTCCTGGGATAGCGGGCAGCTCCGTGGCATGACGAGGCCAGACACTTACAGTCAGTGTCACAGGACTTAGGTATACCCCCCCCCCCCATTCAATCACACTCGTCCACACACTCGGCCTATAGAGATCCACGCAGACACAGTCCACAGGGAGTCCCAAAACACGCCTCGACATATGCCCTGGGCGCTGCGGGCACATCCCCCTCTTGCACGCAGCCCCTCTTTCTCCGCAGCGCGCAGGGGTCCCCGGAAACGCATTGTCAGGCTGGGAAGTCGCCTGGCTCTGCTCACCGCCGCCACGGAGCGCGCGTGTCAACGAGAATCACACAGTCCACCTGAAATCATCAATGACTAGCCCCCAACCCCCGCAAAGTTGCCGTCCTGCCGGGCCCCCACTGCGCCCATCCCCCCGGAGCAGGTGCCGGACTGTAGAGCCCACAACACAGGGAGCCGCGTGGGCGGGGGCAAATTAAAAGATAGATGTGTCGGTAGGAGCCAACCCACAGGGCGCCTCTGCCAGTCCCGGGCTGGGGGGCCCTGGTGCAACCGGCTCCCCGGCCACCGGGCCGCGCTTTGTTGGCGGCTACGGCGGCTCAGATTGGCCGGGAACCCGCCTCACGCACCTTGGCTACCGTGCAGTGGATCAGCCGCCGCCGCCGCCGCCGCAAGATGCTGGAGTCGCAGCAGCAGCAGCAGCAGCAGCGCCAGCGGCCGGAGCGCGCCCCGCTCGGGGCGGCCCATGGCGGGCCCCGGGCTCCGGCCGCCGCGCCCTGCGCACCCCGTGTCGCTGCCGCCGCCGCGCTTCAGCCCGCAGAGTCCTTGCCACGGCGCCGGGGCTGCCGCTGCCCCAGCCACCACCGCCGCCGCCGCCGCCGCCCGCCCCGGCTCCTCCGCTGCATTTCAAGCAGGTTCCGTGACGCTCGGCGGCGGGGCGGGCTCAGGCTGGGCGCGCGGCCCCGGCCCTGGGCTGCTGCCGCCGGCGCGCGCACCCCCTCCCGCTGCCGCCTCCGCCCTATGTCCCTCGCGTTGCTGCTACCTCTCCCTCCTCCCTCATGTCCTTGGTCCACTCCTCCTTCAGCAGGCTCTCAGTGATCCTGCCCAGGCAGCATGCTGGGCACTGCAGACTCTGGAGTGAGCCAGGCGAGGCCACTGTCCCCAGAGGTAGCAGATGGTCCAGGGGAAGCAATACAGGCTGCCTGGAGGAGGTGACCGACTGATGGGAGACTGAGGGAAGCCTAAGAGCGAACCTAGGCGGTAGGGGAGACGATGTTCCTGGGTGCACAGGTCTGTGCAGTGCATACTGCACAAGGTATGTAGTGGATAGTGTGGGTACCAAGATATGCATGATCAGCAAGAAGGCAGGGGAGCAGGACTGGATCTCTGCACCCTTCATCAGCTCCAGCCCGGATATGTGCAGGTAACCTGCTATTGTGACCATGATAGAGGATGTGAGGCAGGTGGCTTGGGCCTGGCGCACAGACTTTATTCAGTCATCTTCATTCCACACTCTCCAGGGAGTGGGGCAGAGGGCAGACAATCAGAAGGGACAACATGGTAGTCCTTGATATGATGGAGAAGGACAAGGACTGTGGAGCACTACCTACAGAAGGGATATGTCATTCCTGCCCTTAGGAGACACACACCCAGAGCCTCTGCTACTGCTGGCATCTGCTGAATGAAAAGACCCCTCCTCTGGAAAGTCACAGCCCCCCCCCCCAACACACACACACACACCAGGGAACAGGGTGCAGAGAATAGACCCAGGATTAGATTTTAGGTAACTGCTGATAAGCGAGGCCCAACCTGCACAACCTTCTTTGGATGATGAGGTTTGAGAACATTGGCCACTGAAAGAGATAGACTCACAGGTGCCTAAGCCAGGTGTAGGTCCACCATCCTTCCCTTTCATTTCTATTGCAGAGGTGTAGAAGAAGAGGCTTCAGGAGCTGTTAGTCCCAGGCCTGGGAGCCACTCTGTTTCATCAACGGCCTCTTGAGCCCTTTACTTTCCACAAAGGAGAGCCCCTTGACAATGGCTGTGGCTACCCCACGGGGAGCCCAGCAGCCACTCCTGCCATTACCCCTTCTATCCTTGTTCATTCAGTCATACAACAAAGATATTCCAGCCCTGTTCTGTGCCAACTCTGTCTTGGGCCTAGAGGTGGTGCCTAGGTGAATCAGACATGGTACCAGCCACTGCGAGGTCTCTAACTGCTGGAAAGACAGACCATCAACAAACAATGAAATACAGGCATGCTTTCAACAAAACATTATGGAGCACCTACTATGTGTCAGGCATTGTCTGAGGCCTGGAGATACAGTGTAGAAATAGATGAGGACCAACCTTTCTCTCTCCTATAGCTGACATTTCAGTTGGGTGGGGAAGACACAAAAGTAAATAAACAAAAATAAGATCATTTCAGATCAAAATTGCTGTGGAAAAAATAAAGCATGGTTATGTGAGACTGATGGCAAGTAACTTTAGAAAGGTGATCAGGAAAGACCTCTTTGAGGAGATGACATTTTACTGAATGGCAAGGAGGAGCTTGCTCTAGGCTGAATGATTGTGTCCACCCAAAATTCATATGTTGAAACCTAATTCTTAGTGTGAGAGTATTTGGAGGTGGGACCTTTGGGTGGCAATTAGGACACGAATGGGATTAGTGCTTTTATAAAAGAGATGACAGAGAGATCTCTGGCCCCTTCGCAAATATGAGAACACAGCAAGAAGGCTGTCTATGAACAAGGAATTGGGCTCTCTCACCAGACACCAAACCTGCAGGCAACTTGATCTTGGATATCCCAGGTTCCAGAACTGTAAGAATGAAATTTCGGTTGTTTATAAGCCACCCAGTCTATGGTATTTTGTTATGGCAGCTCACACAGACTAAGAGCCCAACCACATGAAAATCAGGTGCAAAGGCATTCCTGTCAGAGGGAACAGCAGTGCAGAGGGCTTGAAGTGGCCTGGAGCCTAGTGACCAAGGGAGGTCAGAGGGAGTCAGCAAGGCTCTGATCATATAAAACCTTTTTAGTGCCCAGTAAGGAGCTTGGATTTTGTTCTAAGCACAACGATGCCTACTCTGACAGCAGGGTGTCTGGGACTGTGTATCCTAGGATGGAGCCCCTCCTGCAGACCAGACTGACCTCCTCAGTTTAGCCCCTCCTTCTTCACTCTGTGGTTTTAGGAAAGTTAGTCTCCATTTCTGAACCTCAGTTTCTCATCTGCAAAATGAGGGAGATGGGGTATTTCCAAATTTTGTTCTATTTTTTTTTTTTTTTTTCCTGACGCTGGAAACGGGGAGAGACAGTCAGACAGACTCCTGCATGCGCCCGACCGGGATCCACCCGGCACACCCACCAGGGACAACACTCTGCCCCTGGGGGGGGGGGTCGCTCTGTCGCGACCAGAGCCGCTCTAGCGCCTGGGGCAGAGGCCAAGAAACCATCCCCAGCGCCCGGGCCATCTTTGCTCCAATGGAGCCTCGGCTGCGGGAGGGGAAGAGAGAGACAGAGAGGAAGGAGAGGGGGAGGGGTGGAGAAGCAGATGGGTGCTTCTCCTGTGTGCCCTGGCCGGGAATCGAACCCAGGGCTTCTGCACGCCAGGCAGACGCTCTACCACTGAGCCAACTGGCCAGGGCATCCCCTTGTCTCTTGACAGCTCCCTGGGCAGAGGTCCTTTGAGCATCTCACAGCCAACTTGGGCCCTTCCCTCTCTCCCTGGTCAGCCTATGATCTCTCTGAGGACAAGAATCAGCTTTCCTGCATTTCTGGGTCCCTGACACAAGCCACATTTTACCAATGTCTGTTCCTGCCTTTACTGAAGGTTTCTGTATACCTAGGAGAACTATGCCTTATCGTCCTTATATTCAGAGGATAAATACAAAGCTTGACATATAACAAGCATTAGGTAAATACTTGAAAAAGTAGCCCTGGCTGTTTGGCTCAGTGGTAGATTGTCAGCCCAGAGTATGGATGTCCCGGATTCAATTCCTGATCAGGGCACACAGAAGAAGCGACCATCTGCTTCCCCCCCCCCCCCCACTCTCTTCCTCTCTGCAGCCATGGCTTAATTGTTTTGAGTGCATTGGCGCCAGGCACTGAGGATGGCTCCATGAAGCCTCTGCCTCAGGTGCTAAAAATAGCTGGTTTGTGAGCATGGCCCTAGATAGGCATAGCATCGGCCTCATACAGGGGGCTGATGGGTGGATCTTGGTCAGAGTGCATGTGGGAGTCTGTCTCACTATCTCCCCTCCTTTCACTTGGAAAAGAAGAAGAAGAAAAAAAAGTTAAGAGGAAAACTGTATCAAGTCCCAATAATAATAAATACTTACTGTACACTTGCTGGTCATCAGGCACCATCTAAATGCTTATTTAGTTCCTACAACAGCCCTATGAGGCAGATTTTATGTTTATTCAATTTTACAGAGGTCCGGGTATAACTTCAGCTGCTCAGGGGACTTCTTGTACTCACCTGTCCTCCCCTCGCTCTCCGTCAGGGCTGACTTAAGCATATGGGTCTTGCCCACTCCTGGGTTTCCAAAGGAAACCTTCAAACCTAATCCCAAGTACAATGAATTCCCCATAGAACAGAAAGAGGTGACATTCCACCTGCTGTCAGCATTACACCCTATGCTACATAAGCCTCCATATCCTTCCTCCAGAGCCACCAGAGGCCCAGCAACCCACCCCATGCACACTCTACTCCCTGACCTGCTCCCCAAGAGCTGAAGCTTTAGGCCTTTGCCAGGCTGTACCCTCTGCCTCGAATACTCTTGCACTGGCTGACTTCTAGTCATCTTATGGGCCTCAATTCAAATGTCTCCTCCTCTGGAAAGCCTTCCAGCCTCTTGAGGTCCTGCTTGCTCCTCTAGGCTCCCACACCACTGCATATCCCAATCTTGCTGATCACAGTGGGCTGTCGTTGTTGAATCCTCCATGCAATGCAGAACTTCTCAAGCCAGAAACTGGGTCATCCTGGTTCTTGCTGTGTCCCCAGTGATGACTTGTTAAAGGGAAGTGTGACCATATGAATTCTCACCAAAGCCAGGTCAAGGGCTAGAGAGCCTTCTGCATACACCTTCCCCAGCCTGCTCTTGCTGGTCTTGTGCTAAGCGAGGGGCACAGATGAACAAGATCCCAACGTGGCCCTTGAGATCTCTGATCTGAGGACACACTGTGACAGTACAGTGTGATAAGAGCCCCAGAGAGGGGGCTGCTTAGGGGCATCAGAGTCTTGCCACCAACAGTCCTGAGCTAATCACAGCTGAGCTTCAAGGGCAACAGAACTCCCCCCCTGTTCACTACCTTCACTTTATAGAAGTCCAGCCCAAGTTCTTCATGCTGTACTGTGAGCCAGTTGCCAATTTCTCTTTGTCACTGCCTCCCTGTATTTCATTCTCTCTCTCTCTCTCTCTCTCTCTCTCTCTCTCTCTCTCTCTCTCCCTCCCTCCCTCCCTCCCTCCCTCCAGAGTGTCTTCATTCCTGTAGAAGAGAGATTTCAATTCATTACATGAACTTAGTGGGAAACTGCCAGGATTTAAATTACTCGCTGTGTGACCTGAGACAAGTTACTTGCACTCTCTGTGTCTCACTGTCCTAATCTATAAAACAGGGATGACAATGTTACCTAATACCAACCTCCAAACTTAGCACCTTCAAACAACAATTTGTTATCTCTCACAGTGTCTGTGGGTCAGGAACTTGGGAACAGCTTAGTTGCACCACAATGTTGGCTGGGCTGCAAACTTCTGAAGGTTTAACTGGGGCTAGAGGGTCTGGGTTGGCTCACTCAGTAGCTGGTAAATTTATGTTGGCTGTTGGCAGAACAACTCAGTTTTTTACGGCACAGATTTCTCCATGGGACTGCTTGAGTGTCCTCATTCATGGCAGCCATCTTTCCCCATAGTGACTGATCCAACAGAGAGAAAGAGAAAGCAAGGAAGAAGTGACAATGTCTTTTATGATCTAGCTATGAAAGTCACATTCCATCATTTCTGCAATGTCTTATAGGTTACACAGGTCAGCCCTATTCCACGTGGAATACACACGTGGGACTGTACAAGAGTGTAGTTTCAGAGGCAAAAATCATTGTGGTTGTCTTGGAGCCTGGATGCCACATTATCTTATAGTATCAAGTGAGAATGAAATAAATTAATATATATAAAGTTCTCAGAAGAGTTTTCTATATGTAGCAAACCTTATATGAGTGTTTGCTTATTATATTATTAATGTTTTTTCTGGTACATAGTAAGCACTCCTTAATTATCATGAACATTATTTTTGTTAGCTGCAGAACATTAACAGAGGGAGACACCAGGAACCGAGAGTGTGAAGGTGTTTCAGAGCAGACGAGCGGCAGAGCATGACAAACTTTCCCTTGGTTTCCTGCTTGCTGGCCATGAGCTCTCGGGAGAGCTGACATCACATCTGCCTCTTCACTGCCTTGCTGTAAGACACTGGGCAGTTTTCTTTCCCCCTCTGGGCGTGGGGTTTCCATCTCTAACACAAGGGATTGGACTAGGTCAGTATTTTCTCCTGAATCTGCCATGCTATTTTCTTATCTCCATTTCTACGTACCCTCCCCCCTGCTGTCATCCTAGTATTTTCCTTTAAATCCTTTTGCTTAATAGACTTACTTTACCCTAAGCAATCATCTCCATGAAATCATGTTTGTTATGCTAATCATATTTTTTTTCCAATACACATTAAACTAAATGTGTGCTTATTCAAGTAAACAATGCTTCATGTCCATCCAGATGTGTCTCACTTCTCACAGGGTCCCCAGCTCTGTGTCTCTCAATCTGGAGGGAATGATAGTGAGTAGGAGCTCTGACCACTCTGCCCATAATGACAGGTTCCTCAAGGTGAATTGGAGGCCACCAGGCCCTGGGTGCCCACTGCCTGGGTCACAGGGCCTTCTTGAGGGGGAGGCTCAGCAATTTTCCATTTGCTTTTGATTTGGTTTCATTTTTATTTTATATTTTCTTATCAAAGTTTTACTTCATAGAGCTTAAAGAATGAGATAGTTCTGCAAGGCCAGTAATGGAAAACTTAAGTCATTTACTCTCTACCTCTATTTCTTTCTCCCTAGAGGCAAACAGTTTCAACTCTTCTGTCAGATTCTTTTGGTATTTACCTCCTTATCATGAAATAACACACTTATTTCTGTTCCTTGATCTTTTGGTTTGGGGCACTATCTTTTGACTCCCACCATGCAAACAAAAGTTTAGCTCTCACACACACCCCAGCACCCACACACTTAACTCTGTGTGTGTCAACTTCTGCCCATCCTTCCAATATAGTTGTGATTATGTGATTTTAAAATGTTCTTTTTAAATTTTTAATTGTGGTATAAAACACATATAACATAAGAATTACCATCTCAATCATTTTTAAGTGTACAGGTCAGTGGCAGTAAGTACATTCACATTGTTGTGCTGACGTGACCACCATTCATCTCCAGAACTCTTTTCATCTTGTAAACTGACAACTCTATACCTTATTGTGATTGGCTTATTTCACTTAACATGTCCTCAATGTTCATTCATATTGTAGCACATGTCAGAATTTCCTTCCTCTTTAAGGATGACTAACATTCTATTGTATATATATTCTACATTTTATTTATCCATTCATCCATCTATGGGCACTTGGGTTGGTTGCTTCAATCTCTAGGCTATTGTGAATAATGCTGCTATGAAGATGAATGTACAAAAATCTCTTCTAGTGCTTGCTTTCAATTATTTTGGGTATGTATCCAGAAATGGAATTGCTGTGTCATATGCTAACTCTATTTTTAATTTTTTGAGAAACTGTCATACTATTTTCCATAGTAATTGTACCATTTTACATCCCCACCAACAGTGCACAAGGGTTCCATCTTCTCCACATTTTGCCAACACTTGTTATTTTCTCTTTTGTTTTGTTTTTGATAGAAGCTATCCTAATGGGGATGAGGTGGCATCTCATTGTAGACTTGATTTACATTTCCTTGATTAATGATGTCGAACATCATTTCATGTGCTTATTGGTCATTATATATCTTCTTAGGAGAAATGTCTATGTAAGTCTTTTGCCCATTTATTTATTTATTTTGTATTTTTCTGAAGTGAGAAGCAGGAAGGCAGAGAGACTCTTGCATGCGCCTGACCGGGATCCACCCGGCATGCCCACCAGGGGGCGATGCTCTGCCCACCTGGGGCGTTGCTTTCTTGCAATTGGAGTCATTCTAGCACCTGAGGCAGAGGCCATGAGCCATCCTCAGTGCCAGGGCCAACTTTGCTCCAATGGAGCCTTGGCTGCGGTAGGGGAAGAGAGAGATAGAGAGAAAGTAGAGAGGGAAGGGTGGAGAAACAGATGGGCGCTTCTCCTGTGTGCCCTCACCGGGAATCGAACCTGGGACTTCCACACGCTGGGCCAATGCTCTACCAGTGAGCTAGCCATCCAGGGCTAGTTTTGCCCATTTTTTAATCAAGTTGTTTTAGGTTTTTGTTGTTGTTGTTGAGTTGTAGGAATTCTTTATATATTTTGGGTATTAACCCCTTATTATATATATAATTTGCAGATATTTTTTCCCATTCTGTGGGTAGCCTTTTCACTCTGTTAATTGTGTTCTTTGATACACAGTTTTTATTTTGATGTAGTCCAATTTATATTCTTTTCTTTTATTATCTGTGCTTTGACAACATATCTTGAAATCAGAACAAAATAAATGCTATTCATAGTGTGCTATGATTAATATTTTTTCCTGCATAACTTTGTTTTTCTTAGAATTAATAATTGATATTTTTATTATATTTTTTGCTTAGTTTTCTATATATTTCTCTTACTTCCAAACTATTCTTCATTTGTGTAAATCTCCTCTTAATACAATCACTTATCTTAAGTATTCTACTGATTCACTTGTCTAGAAGTCCTTGCATATTTCTGGCTGCTCCATCCTGGCCTGATTGATGGCAAAGCCAGCTGCCCAGCTCTCATCCTGGCTCTCCCTTCACCATTATCCGGAGGCTGCTCTGTACTTTTCTTCTTTGTTGAATCTCTTGCTTCCTAGATTCCATGCCTTCCCTTTCTATACTCACTACCTTATTTGGGGGAATATATACCTATAGTTTTCTAAAAGTAAGTATTCGAGACAAAGTTTTGGTGACCTTGCATATCTAAAAGTGCCTCACATTTAATTGACAGTTTTGCTAGATATAGAATTCCAAGTTGGAAATAATTTTTCTTCTGAATTTTGAAGACTTGCTAGAAGATAATCTTCTAGTTTCTGTTGAAAAGTCTAATGCCATTTTGTTTCCTAGTTCTTTTTCTCTGAAAGCTTTTAGGCTCTTATGTCCTAAGTGTGTTTTAGAGTAAATCTATTTCTATTCATTGTGCTGGGCATGCAATGGATCTTTAATTCTGGAAATTCACCATCAGTTGGGAGAAATTTTTCTAAAACTACCTTTATAATGATTTCCTCACACTCATTTTATTTTTGTTTTTTATTTTTCCTTTCTGGATCTCCTTAATAATTCCAATGCTGGTTCTGCTGAACTGGTCTTGTACATTTCTTTTTTTTCCCCCTCACCTTTGTTTGTTCTCCATTCTGGAAAAGTTCTTCAGCCTTCTACAGTTTCCTTTCTTCTCTTATCATATTTCCAACTCTGTGTTTGTTTGCTGACTGTTCCTTTTTATGGTATCTTTCTTATTTTCCATGAGGCAATATTTTCTCATTTCTTTGAGAATGTTAATAACGTTTTGTCATTATTTCTGTTAAAATGTTTATCACCATGCATAGTCTCTGCTTTCTCCAACTTCATTTTTTCTGATTATTGAAAAGACTAGCCACAAATTGGGAGAATCCATTACAGCACAAATAATAAACAAAGCATTATTACCCAGAATATATAAAGAATTCTTACAAATCAATAAGAAGGCAAACAACTCAATTAAAAAATAACAAAAGACATGGACAAGCCTTTCACAGCAGAGGAAATATGAATGAAAAATAAATCTAAAGAAAAGATGCTTGGCCCAGGCCGGTTGGCTCAGTGGTAGAGCGTCGGCCTGGCGTGCAGAAGTCCCGGGTTCGATTCCCGGCCAGGGCACACAGGAGAAGCACCCATCTGCTTCTCCACCCCTCCCCCTCTCCTTCCTCTCTGTCTTTCTCTTCCCCTCCTGCAGCCGAGGCTCCATTGGAGCAAAGATGGCCCGGGCGCTGGGGATGGCTCCTTGGCCTCTGCCCCAGGTGCTGGAGTGGCTGTTGTCCCAACAGAGTGGCACCCTGGAGGGGCAGAGCATTGCCCCCTGGTGGGCTTGCCGGGTGGATCCCGGTCAGGCACATGCGGGAGTCTGTCTGACTGTCTCTCCCCATTTCCAGCCTCAGAAAAATACAAAAAAAAAAGAAAAAAAGAAAAGAAAAAAAGAAAAGAAAAGATGCTTAACCTTATAATAAGCAGTAAGATGCGAATTAATAGCACAATGAGTTTTTTTACAGAAAAGGACTCTGACAGTGACAAGTATAGATGAGGATGTGAAGCAACATGAATTCTTCTATGCTCCTAAAGCAGTGAAAATTGTTACACTTTGAAATTTGTGATTTCATTACTAAGTGAAAACCCTAGAGAAACTCTTGCATAAAAGCATCCCATACAAGGATGTTCATAGTAGCACCGTCTATTATGGCAAAAACTTGTAAACCAAGCTAATGTCCTTAGCAGGAAAATTAATTAATAAATCATGTCCTCTACATATAATAAAATCCTATACAGCAAATGGAAACGAATCAAATATAGCTGCATCGAACTATGAGGATGAATCTTAGAAATACAATGCTGAGTGAGAAAAGCTTGCTGCAGGAGACTACATACAATATAATCCAACATTTATAAGGCTCAAAAACAGTAAAATGACTAATATTGTTTAGGTTTTCATAAATATGTCATAAAAGTGTTTTTTCTTATTGAGGAAATGATTCACACAAAATTTGAAATAGTGGGTACTGTTGTAGGGAAAGGAGTGGGGAATTAGATAAGGAAGAAGCACACAGTCATACGCTCGTGTTTAAGTTGGGTTCAAAGGTGTCTATTATTATGCTTCATATCCAGGTGGCCATACATCCAGTGTTCCCAGGCCAGTCCTGATTTACACTTGTTGTCCCAACATAATTATTCATTGCAACCCCTTTCTTTCTCAGAAAGATCCTGATATATTTAGATAACAAATTATATGACTTGTCTTTATTTCTTATAAAAATGCAACATACAGTTTTGTGTATATTCATTATTACCTAATACATATTTTTTTTTCACAGAGAGAAAGAGGGACAGACAGGTACAGACAGACAAGAAGGGAGAGAGATGAGAAGCATCAACTCATAGTTGTGGCACCTTAGTTGTTCATTGATTGCTTTC
This sequence comes from Saccopteryx bilineata, assembly GCF_036850765.1. Taxonomy (NCBI): domain Eukaryota; kingdom Metazoa; phylum Chordata; class Mammalia; order Chiroptera; family Emballonuridae; genus Saccopteryx; species Saccopteryx bilineata. The sequence goes on along the minus strand of NC_089492.1, from coordinate 248,510,582 downwards.
TCATTTGTGCATTGACTGGGGTGGGGGCATCCACAGAGCCAGTGAATCTTTGCTCAAGCCAGTGACCTTGGGCTCAAGCCAGTGATCTTAAGCTTCAAGCCAGCAACCTTTGGGCTCAAGCGAGTGACCATGGGGTCATAACTATAATCCCATGCTCAAGCTGGAAATCTTGTACTCAAGCTTGTGAGTCTGTACTCAAGCCAGATGAGCCAGCATTTAAGTTGGCAACTGCAGGGTTTTAAACCTGGGTCCTCAGTGTCCTAGGCCGATGCTCTATCCACTGTGCCACTACCTGGTCAGGCTATATATAATTCTTAATGCCAGGGCCATGGCCTAGCCACTGTCAAAAAGGATGTGTGTGGTTTAGCCCTGGCATTCTTTTTTAAAAATTATTAGTTAATTAATTAAGTTTTGAGAGAGAGAGAGAAGCAACTCATAGTTGCTTCACCTTAGTTGTGCATTGATTGCTTCTCAGTGTGATGACCAGGGATTGGACCTTGGGCACAAGCTGAACCAGCAACCTCTTGTTCAAGGTGGTGACCATTTGGGCTCAAGTCAGCGACCTTTAGGCTCTAGGTGGCAACCTTGGGATTGTAGTGCTCAAGCTAGTGACCCCGTGCTCAAGCCAACAAGCCCATGCTCAAGTCAGCGACCTCGGGGTTTTGAACCTGGGCCCTCTGCATCCCAGGCCAATGCTCTATTCATTGTGCCACTGCCTGGTCAGGCATCTTTTTTTTTCATTTTTTGAGAGAGAGATAGAAAGGGAGAAAGTTGGGGGAGGGTGAAGAGAGATGAGAAGCATCAACTTGTAGTTGCTTCAATTCAGATTTTTTTTATTGATTGCTTCTCACATATGCCTTAACCAGAGGGCTCAAGTCAAGTCAATTATCTTTGAGTTCTAGCCAGTGACCTTGGGATTATGTTGATGACCCTGTGCTCTAGCTGGTGACTTCAGAGTTTCAAACTAGGGCGCTCAGTGTTCAGACCGATGCTCAATACACTGCACCACCACCAATCAGTAAACTCTTAATTAGTGTAAACCATCATTGTTATTGGGGCAGATACAACCTCTTCTTCTCCAAGACAGAGAGGTATTATGGCTGAGAAGGAATAGTTTAATTATATTGACTATATTTGTGGCCCAGGACCCACAAAGGGCAGGATGTGTTCTCCCACTAATGTATTATATAGACACCCTGATGCAAGGACTTTGGTCTGCTGCTGCTGGACCCTGTGGAACTGGAGCAATGACAATAAATATTTGCTTAAGGAATGAATGAACAAAATTTCATGACTTCCAGGCACCCCACCTAAGATATCTTTTCTGTCCTTGCCTGCAGTGCTGCCAGGGGTAGAGTGTGCACAATGATGTAATGTCAGTGCATCCCTGAAGCACAATCTTCCCTTTTACAGTCTGCAGTTGCTCGTTTGACCTCACAGCACCCCTGTAGGTGAAGAAACAATGCTGCCTCTCCTCTACAGTGAGGACAGTGAGGATCCTATATCACCTCTAGGATATACGGCTGAGCTCCAGACTCCTGGTTCCTACTGCCCCACAGCTAGCTGTCTGAATAGGGCGTCTTGGGACTGCAGGGCTGTGAGATCCTGAGAAAGGACCTCTTGGAGGTGGGATTTTAGTCACAGAGTTCTTTTTAAAATAAAATTCTATGTGAAACCGCATGATATAAAATCCACCACAGAGGAGTACATTAGCCATGGTAGTCGGGGCTCTGCTGAGGTAACAAATAAACCCTGTAACCCCACTGGGGCAACACAATAAAAGTTTATTTCTCGCTCAGGCAAATACAAAGTGGGTCAGTGGCTCTCCTGAGCATTTCTCCTCTTTGTGACGACTCAGGGTTTCAGGTTTCTTCCATCTTACAGTGCCACTACAAAATGTGACTTCAGCACTTTGTCACTGTGGGAAGCAAAGAAAAGAGCAGAGTGTCACATTAGGGGTTTTAAAGCTGGGCTTGGGAAATGTGTACATCACTTCTGCCTACTTCTTCCAAAGAAACAGTTAACAGCCTTTGTCACTTCTGTGTAGGTGAGAAATGCAGTCGTCCTGTGGGCTCGGGAAGAAGAATGACTGGTGAGCCCGGAGTCACACTAAGGGCTTCTGTTTAAGGTTGAAGAGGAATCCTAGAGTGTCTTATAGCTGGCGGCATCCCACCCAAGCCCCCTCCCCAAATGGGGAACATAGTTTGAAAATCTCCACTCGGGTTCAGTAGCCAGGGAAGCTGAAGCCCAGAGATGCTCAGGATTTGTCCAACGTCACTCAGAGTCCCAAGACAAGTGTTTCTCAGGACAAGTATTTCTCAGAGTGGGGGGAACCCAAGACCCAGGCCAGGGGCCAGGGTCAGGCCTGGAGCAGTTTCATGCTTTCTCTAAACCTGAGTTCCATCTGCTCTGGGTCGTCTTGCTGAATTCTTAAAGGCAATCAGCCTGGCCGAGAGGTTTCTTGGTTTTAAGCTTTTCCTGTCTTAATCTCTTAAATCCTTGATGCCAGCTCCAGCTGTTGTCCAGATGTGCCAGTATAGCCTGAGACACTCAGCTCCTTTAGGTCAAGGATTTCAGGAGCCTGGGGTCCCACTGGAGTGGGCAGGGGCTTGCTGGGCCCCAAAGGGTCTGAAAGCACAAGTGGCAAGAAGGAACCAGGAGCCAGGAATCAGCCTAAGAGTCCCCCCTCCTGCCCAGAACCCTCCACCCAAGAGTTCAATAGACACATCATTTATCTTTCCTTCCAGGGGTGAGCCCCAGCGGGAGGTCATGGCTTGGTTTCCCAGGGCCTGCAGTGGGGGTCGGGCCTGTCTCCAAGGAGACGAGGAGCTGTCCTCCCTCCTGCAGGCCAGAGCCAGCCAGCCGACCTGGGGGACTGACTCTAACTAGCATGTGTGCACTTCAGCACCTTTGTGTGTATCTCACTGTTGGGTGATGTGGCATGTTTCTGAGTGATTGTACATTTATGTGTGTTCAGGAGCATAGAAGGCTGACCGTGTCTGCAAGTATGTGGTTCTGTATGGGTAGCTGTGTCTCTGTGTGCTGAGATGTATGGTGTGCGCGTGTGTGTAAACTCACAGATATTACCTTGTTGCTTGCTTTAGTGTAAGCATGTACATGGGTGTCTTGGTTAAGGGGCTATATGTGTGTGAATGTTCCTCTGTGTAGTTTGGCCTTCGGGTGTCTAGGTCTGTCTAGGAGAAGAGAGTAGTGCTATATATGTGGGGTGGGGGGAGGTCAAACCACTTTATTGAGAGCCTCCGGGGAAGGGTCAAAGGGCTGGGAGGAGAATCAGAGCTGACGTCCTCGGCCAATCCAGAACCGCCCCAGCTTCACAGCCTTCAGCAGGAGAGAGTAGGACAGTCCATGTGGTTGCATGTTTCTGAGTGTGTCGCTCTGTGTTTGGCGGGGATTGTGTGCTTGTATAAAGCTGTACGTGCACAGGCCAGGGTTGAGACAGACACAATCACAACAATGTGTGACAGGGGTGTGACAAGGGCCTTGGGGGCAATGGAGGAAAGAGCAACAAACTCTACTTTCAGGGAAAAGAGAGTTTTTCCACAGAAGCTGGAGGGAGCATGTTGAAAAATGTTGTAAAAGTGACCTCACTTAAGGGGACTCAGAGAAACCAGATATAGGACAGGAGAAGGCAAAGAGTATGGTCATGGTCCCCGGGGGGACCTGCTGTAAGGACCCAGGTTTGGGCTCAGGGAACTGAGAGGAAGGGAGGTCTAAGTGAGCATAGAAAACAGGAGGCAAATGCCTCCTACATCGGATGGGCCAGCCCTGCCTTGGCTTTTGAAGGGATGGATGGTGTAGCTCCTGCACTGTTCTCAGCATGTTAATTCTCTGTCCTGGTGGTTATGTACCGTGTACCTGACCAGATCCTGGGGTGGTGCTGGAGCTATGTGGATGGGGAGCAGTCTGGGACAGGTATCCCTGGGAACTGTATCCTCACTGCTGCTCTGCCGTGGATGTACTCATAATGGAGATGAGCCATGTGGGTTTAGGGTCCAGCACCTGCCATCATGCACAGTGCTCTATGTTCATAGGGTAATGAGCAAGAGCAAGGACTCTGGAGCAAAAGCCTGAATTCCAATCCTGACTCGACCACTCACTAGTTTATGACCTTGGGTATGTCACTTAACCTCTCTGTGCTCTTCTGGGAAAGTGGGTGACAGGGAGTAGGTTATTATTATTAACTCATTCATTCATCCATCAACCCCCCCCCCACCCACCCATCCAATGACCAGGATTAGGTTAGGAGGTCTGGGGACCCTGAGGCAAGAAGCTGAGGGTTCCCAGCTTGACTCATGGACAGAAAACCCAGCAGCTTCCAAGGACCACATGGCCTGTAGGGTCCGGAGATTATGATTCATTCCAGTAGACTGTTACCTGGCAGAGGTGGGACCCAATGTGGCCAGATCTTCTGATTTTTCTAAGAAAAGATGAAAATCTAGATTTTTGTATGAAATTTCATGATCTTTTATCTTTTAAATGTTGACAACCTATTTGATTAAACTGAACAAACTATTGTACAGGCTGTGTCCTGCCCGTGGAGTATTTACACCCTTTGGGAAATTGAGGCCCAGAGATGTGGGAACCTGCCCAAGGTCATACAGCTGGAGGCACAGCTAGGACTCAGACCCAGGACTGTTGAGTCTGTGTCTCCTTCACCAGGTTTGAAATGTGTAGAATTGGTGGAGTTTGGTCATTAGCCCTCCAGTGGGGATCAGCCACCTGAGAGACACCACTGAGATTCAAAAGGATGCCACTTTAATGGCGGAACCCCAGGCAGCAGGAAGGGACAGCCAGTTTTCTAGTCACATTGAGAAATAAGAGGCTGTGGCCCCATCCACACTTCCGGCTGGCACACCTGTGCAGGAGTGTGCAAATTTTCCAAAGGCAGGACCAGGGACAGCGCCAACAGTCATACGAATTCCATCTTCCTAGTTCCCTGAGAAAGTCTGACCAGCAGGTGTATGCCCAGCAGATAGGCAACCATGGCGGCCAGGTCAGGGCTCAGCCCAGCTAATCAGACAACAGTCAAAGCCTTTGGACACCACCAAACAATGTGTTCCAGTCCTCTAATGGCCCAAATGTGACTTGGGCCAGTCCCAGTTACTTTCCGGGCCCATGTTGCAGGGTTGATGGTTCCAGGGCTATGTGCTAGAGAGAGCAAATGTGGTAGGCCCATGGCTCTGGAGAGTAGAAACCCTGCCTGAGGAAGAGGACTCTGCTCCTGGGAAGGGGGTTTTGGGGGACCAAGGACAGGGTAAGCCTGCCCTCAGCTCATGCCTTCCTACACTGTGAGACACCCAGCTGGAGGGGAACCCAGAAGACAGCTCACCATCCTCCCCTCCACAGAGATGCTGACAAGCATTCACCTGGCCTCTAGTTGCACATCCTGGGACAGGTCACTCACCCCCCCACCCCCAGCAGCCTTCCACTGCTGAGCTGCTGTGATGAGTATAAATGCCTTATCTGGGTGCCCACTGCCTGACTTCCTTTCAAAAGTCAGCCCAGTGGCCTGGCGTGTGGTTGCACAATGGATAAAGCATTGACTTGGAATGCTGAGGCCACAAGTTTGAAACCCTGGGCTTGCCCGGTCAAGGCATATATGAGAAGCAATCAATGAATAACTAAGTGAAGCAACTATAAGCTGATACTTCTCACTCCCCCCACTTATAAAATCAATCAATAAAATTTTTAAAGGTTTTTATTTATTAATTTTTTAGAGAGGAGAGAAAGAGGAGGAGAGAGAGAGAAAAAGGGAGAAGCAGGAAGCATCAACTCCCATATGTGGTTTGACCAGGCAAGTCCAGGGATTCAAACCAGTGACCTCAGTGTTCCAGGTCTACACTTTATCCACTGCGCCGCCACAGGTCAGGCATAAATAATTTTTTTTAAAAGAAGTCAGCATAGTGGAGTCAAAAGAGCTTTGCCACTGTGTGACCCCAGCAAGTTACTTGGTCCCTCTGAGTCTCAGTTTCCTTAATTGGGGTGATGATGCTGCCTTGCTATTTGTAATAATCAGATATATAAAAGATCCATCTCATGTCTGGTACATAGTAGGTGCTCAATCAGTGCCAGCTCCCTTCTGCCTTGGGGCTACACACCCTAAGTCTCCAGAAGCCAGGCACTTGGTGTCAGCTGATTGAATCTGTCTTCCCACAATCAACATGGTAGACTCTAGGTGTGCAGTGTTGGCTCATTTCTTGCCATTAATGGAAGACATTGTGCATCCCCAGAGATCTGAGAGCTAGAGCCAGGCTAGAGACTCCACTCCCTGTAGCGCAAGGTCAGGCTTGCCAGGCAGACCACGACTAGTGGCTGGCCAGTCAGTCCCCAGCCCAGCCCAGGCCTCTCGCTCACCCTCCTGATTCCGCCATAACTATCCCCCCTTCACTCTGGGCCAGGGCCCACCCTCCTTTGCATGGCCTCTTCACTGTTCTCTCTACTTCCACTCTTTTGTCCTGCGGTCCTTCCTCCCACCCAGCCAGAAGGGTCTTTCTAAACCCAGATATGAGCTTCTTGCTCACCCATCTAATACCCTGTCATGGCTGCCACCACCCTCTAACTCTTGGCCACATTCAAAACTGTTCTCAGTTTGGACCTTATTATGTTTCCCCTCCTTACTGCTTGAGGGTCTTCCTCTAGGAATCCTACATTCTGCAGCACCTTCTTCTACTCCCTTTCAACCTCTGAGCCTTTGCACTTGCTGTGTACCCTTTCTTTTATTCATTCTTTGTTTAAGTACTGTTGGAGGCTACTGTTCACAGGCACTGCTTAGGCACAGAGATATAAAGCAAACAAAAAGGTCAGACCTTCCCCTCATGGGGCTTACATTGGTAAGAGAGACAGGAAATAAATTTAAAGTATGTATATCAGGTGGTATTAAGGACTGCGCTAAAAAATAAAACAGGGATTGGGCCTGGGAAGTGCTGAGGCAAGGAGGATGCTGAGATTTTACACAGGATAGCACCTGTGTTCCTGAGAGTCAGGGGCTGAGTCTGGGCATTCCAGGAGGGATTCCTGGAGAAAGTGTCCTGATGCTGACCTTGAGGATGGGTGGTTACTGTGCAGGGTGTGTGAGTCCCAATAGGGGGATTCTTGATGGAGCTTGGAAGTTAATTCATTGGACACATTGGATGCCAGGCACGGGGCAACCCTCACTGTAAGACTGGGCCTGGAACCTAGACTACTGGTCCAGGTACCCCATTCCTAAGAGCTCCTTGATTGCCATAAGACTCAGTTCTTCTGGGTCAGAAAATGTGGGGCAGAGCCAGTTGGGGGAAGCATATCAGATTGAAGCATGGCTTAAGCCAGTAGTTCTCAAAGTGTGTGCCAGGGTGCACTGGTGCGCCCTAGAAGATTTCCAGGTGCACCCTATGGTATTTCAGAGAAATATATGCCTGTTGGGGACCAAAAAACCAACAGTTTTTGGAGTTTAGATTTTTTGGGGACACTTGTCTGATTAGGTTGCAAAAGGCTGTTAAGCTGTGGTGCTGGATTGCTTACACTACCCCCACCATGTTACCCGGAAAGACTGGAGGCAAGTTTCTTCTATCCTTTGTTTGGTATAAAGTTAAGATGAATGTATGATGGGGGTTTTGGATTGATGATTAAACATAAGAAATTTTCTCTTGAAGCCTTTTAGATTTCTACAATATAAAAGAAGAATTTGTGGCAATATCTTAAAAAGCTTTGAACATTTTACTACAATTTTCAACATCCTATTTATGTGAATTAGGATTTTCTACCCTCAACACAATTAAGAGTAAAAAGAGAGGAATTCTTCAATGTATTGATGAGGAATGAGAGTTTGCCTTTCAAATATAAATATATGCCCAAACATTGAAGAAATCGCTAGGACACATCAGGCTCATGTTTCTCATAAACACAAGAATGAAAAAACACATTTGCACCAGGACCGGCTGAATTTACTAAATCTTACTAAGAATGTATCTATATATAAAAAGATAACTTTTTTGTCATTTTTAAATTTTTTAACCCCTCTTTTTTATGAATTCTAAAAAGCATAACAAAAAATGTAACATAAAAATGTTTTATAATGTCAGAATACATTTAATTTTGTTGTATTTACTTTGTTTAATTACCATAAAAGCATGCTTGGACTTTATATTTTTCTTTAATATTTGACTTAATTATTATAACATATTTCTCAGAAATTTGTATATAATGTGCCTACAATTATGGCTTTTAAACACACTCCAACTTCAAAAAGTTTGAGAACCACTGGCTTAAGCAAAGGCTAGTGCCCAGACTCTGCATGGCCCGTGGGGAGGGGAGGCGGACATGGTGGACAGTAAGCTGGCCTTCCAGGGGGCACCCTGCCAGCCTCCAGCCAAAGTGGCAAGGAGCACGGTTTGAGGGCAAGTTACCACAGCCAACTCTGACTAATTTATAAGCTAGTTTTGTCTAATGCATTATGCTGACAGCTCAGAGTGAGGCTGCTGCAGGGTCCCTCACCTGGTTCCTCCTCCATGATTCTGCCTATGCTTGGGTTAGCTGGGCCCGGAGATATCTCTGTGCTGCTGATTTGTGCCTGAGGCCGCTGCAGGTGGGATGGTTCAGCTGCTATTTGCAGAAGGCTCCAGGGGCTTGGAAATCTGACCTAGCACAGTTTCTTATCCCTGGGCTCAGAACAAGTTCACGGTCCCCATTGTACAGTTATGGAAGACAAGGCTCGAGTTTACCCAGTGAGTCCATGGCGGAGAACCCAGTGCTGGTGCATCTCAGCCAGAACACTTGCCACTCCCTCACCCAGCTCAGGGTTTTGTCAACAAGACCCCCCAGCCAAGAGGAGGCTGTTCCCATCTCCCTACCAACAGGGTGAGGGAGGGAGGAGTAAACTGGAGAGGGATGCAGGAAGCAAGGATCCCATGGGCCCAGAGTCTGATGGAAAATTGGGCTTTTGCTCAGAAATATGTATAATGGGGTACAGAGAAAGCAGAGGGCCCTTGCCCTCCCTGAGCCCCCGGCAGGCACCCTGTGTTGGGCACAAACTACCTCTCATTTCCTTAAGGAATTATATTACTGTTGGAAATAAATATAAGATTCAGGTTTTGGAGGGACATAAAAAATCATATCTATGGAAAAATCTAGAAGCTCCTCTAATGTTGTCCTCTTTCTGTGTAATTGAGGAATGTCGAGTACAAAGCTGGTGAGGGGAAATAAAACTGAGAAGTTCTCCCGTGAATTTCCTTCTAAAGATAGTCATGTTACTTGACTGGTGGTGGCACAGAGGAGAGAGCATTGACCTGGGACGCTGAGGTCCCAGGTTTGAAACCCGGAGGTCTCCTGCTTGAGCGCAGGGTCACTGGCTTGAGTGTGGGATCACCAAAATGAGCCCCTGGTCACTGGCTTGAAACCCAAGGCCACTGGCTGGAGCAAAGGGTCACTGGCTTAGCTTGAGCCTCTCACTTAAGACACATGAGAAGCAATCAATGAATAACAAAAATAACGCAACTACAAGTTGATGCTTCTCATCTCTCTCCCTTCCTGTCTCTCTCTCTCTCTCTCTCTCTCTCTCTCTCTTAAAAGAGAAAAGGATAGTCATGTTTTTTTATGAAGCAGAATACAGTAGTTACAAGTGCAGGCATGGAAGCCCAACTGCTTCAACTGCTTTGGTGTGCCTCCAGGCTGCGGCCTTCAATTAGTAACTTAACCTGCCTCAGTTTCTCCATTGAAAAAGTGAGATGATACCAGGTACCTACTTCCTCGTCAGGTTGTCCTGAGGCTCCGATGAGTTAATAGGCTAAGTCACCAGAATGGTGCCGCACCAGAGATGGGTGCATCCCAAACACCGGCTGTGCTATGGTCTGTCCTCTCCTTGGAGAACTTCTGGCAGGGTCATTTACGTGGTGGTTTCTCATCATGACGCCAGGTGCCTGGTGATGTCCCTGCACTGTGAAGGGCTTCACATCCTGCCTCCTCTTTTGCCTATAGTCACACAAACACGCACACATCCCAGCTAATTCTGCACAGAATGTATTTTTATAAATCAAATCAGATTAGTTAGTTCTTCTATTGGGCTGTTAATTTTTTACTACAACTTTTAAACTTTAATAACATTGTTTTGTTTTCACTGTTCATTTTTAAGATTAAAGTCTGTCTGAGGCAAATCATGCTGGTTTTTCATTTGCAGAAATACTGGGGAGTTCTCCTTTTAAAATAAAGTTTAGTAAGTGAGTTGATCTCTGAATTACTTTTACAATATCTCTATAAATCTAAAACAGTTCTGAAATTTAAAATCTGAATTTAAAAATTCCAGATTCTATGTTTAAAAATGTTTTTACAGAAAAGAGAGTTAATTAAAGGAAAATATTGAATAATGTCTCTGGGGATTAGCAAGGACCCATTGGTGGGAAACACAGCTTTGCTGGGAGCCAGTTTGATTGGCCAGCTTTCCTGCCAATCCTGAGCCACTGTGGGGGTGAGAGAGGGGAGGTTTATGGGTGATAGAACACAGAGCTCTTTGGGACAGGAGCAGCCTTGGGATGGGTGTCTGCTGGAGTCCCTCTCAGAGTTGTGTCTAATGACAGGTTAAGGCAGTGGTTCTCAAACTTTTTGAAGTCAGGGCACATTTAAATCCTACAAATAATTGTAGGCGCACTATATACAAATTTCTGAGAAATATGTTATAATAATTAAGTCAAATATTAAAGAAAAAAGTATAAAGTCCAAGTGTGCTTTTATGATAAACAAAATAAATATGACAAAAATTAAATTTATTCTGACATTAAAAACATTTTTATGTTACATTTTTTGAGTTATACAATACTTTTTAGAATTTGTAAGAAAAGGGGGTTAAAAAATAAAAAAATGACAAAAAAGTTATCTTTTTATATATAGATACATTCTTAGTAAGATTTAGTAAATTCGGCAGGTCCTGGTGCAGATGTGTTATGGTTTTTCATTCTTTTCTTTTTTTCTTAATTTTTTATTTTATTTATTCATTTTTAGAGAGGGGAGAAGAGAGAGAGAGAGAGAGAGAGAGAGAGAGAAGGGGGAGGAGCTGGAAGCATCAACTCCCATATATGCCTTGACCAGGCAAGCCTAGGGTTTCGATCCGGCGACCTCAGCATTTCCAGGTCAACGCTTTATCCACTGCACCACCACAGGTCAGGCCAAGGTTTTTCATTCTTGTGTTTATGAGAAACATGAGCCTGATGTGTCCTAGCAATTTCTTCAATGTTTGGGCATATATTTATATTTGAAAGGCAAACTCTCATTTCCTCGTCAATACACTGAAGAATTCCTCTCCTTTTACTCTTGTGTTGAAGGTAGAAAATCCTAATTCACATAAATAGGATGTTGAAAATTGTAGTAAAATGTTCAAAGCTTTTTAAGATATTGCCACATAATCTTCTTTTATAGAAATCTAAAAGGCTTCAAGAGACAATTTCTTATGTTTAATCATCAATTCACAATCAGTGGATATAGCTGCCAGTTCTTCTTCTTCTGTTAATGTTAAACCAAAATCGCTTGAAGCTTCCATGAATGGGTTTCTAATCCAATCATATTGTTCAGTGTTAAGTGATGGAAAATGCTATAAATTAAACTCTGCCCGTCAGCCTTCAAGTCCTATTTATTTGCACTTAACTCTTGCTCACTTCCAGAATCGGATTCTTCAATATCACACTTCTTTTTGAGAAATCTATTCATTTTATTTGGGTGTATTTATCTAAAAATAATATAATGATGTGTTAATAATAAATATAATAATGATGTGTTAATAAAAAGAGCGGTATTTCCATAATGAAATGGTATAATAGAGTAACTATATTTATTTTTATATCTGGGCACATGCTGCAAACCAGCGCAGCTAGTAATTCCAGGTCCCGAGTGAGAACGGTACAGAATTAAGAAAATACGTGGAATTAAGAAAATACAGGGTTAGAAGGGGCCCTGAAATTGCTGCTGGCAAGAACAAAATGTGCTCAAAAACTGCATCTTGCTTTATTTATAGGGCAAAGTGGGCCATTAACAAATCAATAGTCTTTGATCATGTTTCCAAGGCAACCCAAGAATTTTACCAAGTGTAGAAAACCATACATACTATCTTAACTTTACACCAAACAAAGGATAGAAGAAACTTGCCTCCAGTCTTTCCAGGGAACGTGAGGGTAGTGTAAACAATCTAGCACCACAGCTTAACAGCCTTTTGCAACCTAATCAGGCAAGTGAGGTGGGGGTTGGGCAGACTGTCAGCCAATTCCCCACACCTCTGTCCCCCAAAAATCTAAACTCAAAACCCTGTTGTTTTTTTGGTCCCCAACAGGCACATATTTCTCTGGAATACCATAGGGCGCATCTGGAAATCTTCTGGGGTGCACCAGTGCGCCCTGGCGCACACTTTGAGAACCACTGGGTTAAGGGATGATGCACTACCGGGAGGCTAGCACAGTGGGAATCAGTTAGCATCGGAAGGGCTAGGCAGGCAGCCTTGCTGGAGTCCCCTGAAGGCAGAGGTTCCAGGAAAGGGCCACCTGACAGGAGCTGTGGCCTTCCCTGGAGGAGTGCAAGCAGGCCCACATGAGGGGAGCCAGGTAACACCCCCCCCAACCTGTCTCTCCTCACACTCCAAGCTGCTGCTTCCCACTGGCTGAAGCAACCAGAAGGCAAAGGGCCAGGGCAGCTCACACGATGCAGCCAGTGGCACAGAAAGAGCAGTGTGTCCCCACAGGGACAAACGGAGGATACTCAGTCCAGTCCTGGGAAGTTGGGGGTGGGAGGGCTGCTGCAGATATTCAGCAGATTTGTGGAAAGAGCCTGGAAGCCAAAGTCAGACTGCTCGTGTATCTCACCTACTGCTTCCTCCAGGACAGTCATGGCCCCCACCGGTCACGGAGGAGCACACACTTTCTCCAGGAGTGTGGGGAAGCTGAGCTTAGTCGGTGCAGACACCTACAACCAGGCCCAGTGAGGAGGCTTGCTGGTCAAACCAGAATGTCGCCTGCCCTTTCCCAGAGAGGACAGAACCCTTCCCTGCCCTCCCTGCTGCACGGACCCAGCTGGCCCGGCACAGCCACTTTGGGGGCAGTAGTGCCCTCGGCACAGCTCATGGTTGGTCCTGTTACCACCAGTTTGCTCACTCCAGGCCTCCTGGCTGCCTCAAACCCCACCACATGGCTTCCACCTGGCCCTCCCCTTCACTGTATAGACCAGGAGCAGAGGCTCAGAGAGGGAAGCAGATAGTCCAAAGCCACACAACAAGTTAGTGACAGGCCAGTGGACTTAAGATGGCCTGGTTGGCCAGCACATGAGCAGGGAGACCCTTCACTGGAACTGGCCTGATTTTCTGGCCTGCAGAGCCTCCCTGGGAGGCAGGGAATCCTGGTCAAGGCTTCTGCCTGTCTATAATTTTCCAGCCTAATTAAACACCTGCAAATTGATTTGCTACTAATGATATAGAGGGAGCTCCAGGGAATTTTTGAAGGAAAAAATCATTCAAGTAAAAGAATAAATAAGCGCAGTCCGGCATGAACGTAGGCATCAAGGGGAGTTTTAATGTTTTCAACACCCTCATCTCCATTAGGCCATCCTTCCCCATTCTTTTATGGATACTTGATGGCCTCTTGGTCTTAAGTAAAGAGATTGCAAAACTACCTTCAAGCTCCCCTTCCTCCCATGGCCTTCCTGGGCCCAGTGGAGAAAGCCCTGGTTTAATCCTCACCCATGCTGACTTGCTGTGTGGCCTTAGGCACAGGGTTGCCCTCTCTGGGCTCCAGTCTTTCTCACCTGTATAAGGGAATAATGGTCTCTCTCTTGCTGTCCTCATTCTGCCAGTCTAGGAGATAAGAAAATACTTAGACCCAGCCATTCTTATCTCTCTGCCCACTTTTGATAGCCCCATCATGCTCCAGCCACACTGAATTTCTTGCAACTCTCCAAATATACCCCATGAGCTAGGACAAGTATATCAGTTTGATTTTGCCATGTAATAACCTCCCAAATCCAGCAATTGGTTTAAAACAATAAGCATTGCCCTAGCCACATAGTTCAGTTGGTTAAAGCAGTGGTCCCCAACCGCGGGGTCCATGGGCCATTTGGTACCAGTCTGCAAAGAAAGAATAAATAACTTACATTATTTCCGTTTTATTTATATTTAAGTCTGAACGATGTTTTATTATTTTTAAATGACCAGATTCCCTCTGTTACATCTGTCTAAGACTCACTCTTGACGCTTGTCTCGGTCACGTGACACATTATCTGTCCCACCCTAAAGGCTGGTCCGTGAAAATATTTTCTGACATTAAACCGGTCTGTGGCCCAAAAAAAGGTTGGGGACCACTGGGTTAAAGCATCGTATCGAAGTGCAGAGGTTGCCGGTTCGATCCCCAGGCAGGGAGGGCATATACAGGAACAGATCCATGTTTCTGTCTCTATCCCTTCCTCTCCTGCTAAGATCAATAAATAAACATTAAAAAATAAATAAAACAATAAGCATTTACAGATCAGCTGGACTTACTGCTGTACCTGAGTCAGGACTTCCTTTCTGTGAAAGACTGATTACAAAATTGGCCCCAGTTCTTCACCCTTGTCCCTTGTATCCATGCCCCTTACAATGTGACTTTACAATTCCTCCCATCAAGAGGAGAGGCTATTTTCTTAGCCCATTAACCTGGCTTGGCTTTATGATTTGCTTTGATCAATAGAATCTGGCAGAAGTGATGATGGGCCAGTTCTGGGCCTCAGCCTCAAGATGTCTTGCATGCTTCTGCTCGCTCCTGGACCCGTCACTGCTGTGACGAGAACAGCCTGGGCTAGCCTGCCTGCTGGAGGGTGAAAGGCACCCTGGGGAGAGCTCCCCGCCATCCTAGCCCAGGCGGCTTGGACCTGACAGCCCCCGTCAACTAGGTTGGCCAAGTGTTTTGGTTTGCTCAGGACTGAGGGGTTTCCTGGGATGAGTGTCTTTCAGTGCGGTACCTGGAACAGTCCCCAGCAAACCAGGATGGTTAGTCGCCCAACAGCAGACTCGGCAGCTGAGCCAGGTGCAGGAATAGGCAACAGCTATTGTTCCTTCCCTGGGGTTCTAAGAATTTCTTTTCCCCAAAAAACAAAATCACCTCCTCACTGTCTTCCTGTCCTCTAAAGGGACTGTCCTTTCTGAATTTTTATTTTTAAAATTATTGTACAGTAAAATTTGCTTTTTTCTTTTGATGTACAGTTCTATGAATTTTAACACATGTACAGAATTTTAACACCTGTATAACCACCACCATAATCAGGACATAGAAGAGTTCCATCACACCAAAGGAACATTTTTCCAAATATATATTTCTTCATTTTAAATTTTTGGAATAGATAATACATATATCTTAAAAAAATATTTTAAAGTATAAAAGTTACTCATTGAGAATTGTCTTCCACTCCTGAGCACTCCTCAGATACAATCTCTAGTTTCTGGTGCCTCCTTCTAGTGATATTTTATGTATTTACAAACATAAATATGTAGGACTCTCCTGCACACCTTGTTTTATACAACTGGAATTGTATTTTGGGTTTTTTTTTGTACTTAATGTATTTTGGAGATTGCTTCAGGTCAGTAATAATGATAGTTTGCACATACATGGTACTAACCATGTGTCAGGCAATGGTTTAAATGTCTTAAGACCAGTTTTTGCCCTGGCCAGTTGGCTCAGTGGTAGAGCATCAGCCTGGCGTGCTGAAGTCCCGGGTTTGATTCCCGGCCAGGGCACACAGGAGAGGCACCCATCTGCTTCTCCACCCCTCCCCCTCTCCTTCCTCTCTGTCTCTCTCTTCCCCTCCCGCGGCCGCGGCTCCATTGGAGCAAAAGATGGCCCGGGCCCTGGGAATGGCTCATTGGCCTCTGCCCCAGGTGCTAGAGTGGCTCTGGTCGCAACAGAGCGATGCCCCGATGGGCAGAGCATCACCCCCTGGTGGGCATGCCGGGTGGATCCCGGTCGGGCGCATGCAGGAGTCTGTCTGACTGCCTCCCCGTTTCCAGCTTCAGAAAAATACAAAAAAAAAAAAAAAAGACCAGTTTTTTTTTTTTTTTACTCATTTACTTCTCAGCACATTTTAAGGTAAATGGCATTATTACTAAGCCATTTTAGAGATAAGAAAACTGAGGCTCAGAGAGGTTGGGTTAGGCAACTGGCCTAAGGTCACAGAGCCAGTAAGTGGCAGAGCTAGAATTAGGACCCAGTCATTCTGGCTCCAGAGTCCATGTGTGAGGGACCACATTAATCCATTTTGGTGCACTTCAGACAGTTTCATGGAATTCCATTATATCCAGACATGGTCATTTATTTAACTAGTCTCCTCTTAATGGCCATTATTTGCCACTGCGAACAAAGCAGCACTGGGTATCTCTGTCATTCATCTTTCTGGACATGTGAAAGTACTTCTGCTGAATTAACTCCTAGAAGTTGAATGCCTGGATCACAGGGCAGGTGCAGTTTTATATTTGATAGGTATCTCCAGATTGTCTTCACAAGAATTGTAACAATTTATACTCCTGTCAACAATGCATGAGAGAGCTGTGCCCTACATGGAATTTTATAAAGAATTCTGGTCTATGCCATCTAATAGGGGAAATGGTAACTTGATGTAGTTTTTATTGGCATTTTCCTTACTGTACTTGAGCATGGACATCTTTTTTTTTTTTTTTTTCTTTCAGCCCATTTATTTTATTTTATTTTTTTTTAATAAATTTTTATTAATGGTAATGGGATGACATTAATAAATCAGGGTACATATATTCAAAGAAAACATGTCTAGGTTATTTTGTCATCAAATTATGTTGCAAACCCCTCGCCCAAAGTCAGATTGTCCTCCGTCACCCTCTATCTAGTTCTCTGTGCCCCTCCCCCTCCCCCTAACTCTCCCTCCCTCCCTCCCATGTCCTCCCTCCCCCCCCACCCTTGGTAACCACCACACTCTTGTCCAGAGCATGGACATCTTTTTATAAGTTTAGAAGCCATTTGTATATACTTTCTGTTAACCATCTGTCCCTGTCTGTGCCCACTTTTCTTTTAGGTTATTAATCTTTAATTGACATGTGGTCTCCCATATCTATAGGATAGTTTGTATCTTTCTTTTAAGATTTCATTTGTGGTATTTTTTTCACTTGGACATGTTCAACGTTAGTGGTCATATTCATATTTCTTCTATGGTTTCTGGATTTGAGTCAATTTGAGAAAGTCTCTTCCTTCTCAGACTAAGAATCACAAAAGAATTATCCATGTTTGCTTCAATACTTTTGTGTTTTTATTTATTTATCTTTAAATTTTTGATCCATCCAAAATTAAGTTGGTGTAAGCAATAACAAGTGGTTCCAACTAACTTTTTCCAGTTACCTTACCATCATTTATAAAATAATCCATTTTTACCCACTCATTGAAATGACACCTTTATCAAATTAAAATCTTATATGTGCTCATGTCTAGTTCTCAATTCTTTTTTTTTTATCATCTTTCCAGCTTTTCTTTTCCTTTTCGTATAATTTACATGTAATAAAATACACACATTTTAAGTGTTCAGTTCAGTAAACTTTTAGCCATTGTATACATGTACAACCACCACTCAAGAAAGAAATTTCTGTCATCCTAGAAGACTCTCTTACGTACCTTTCCAGTCAGTCTCTACCCGCACCATCCCAGAGGCAACAAATTTAAGTTTTTCCATCATAGATTTATTTTTCTTGTTCTAGAATTTCATAGAAATGGAATCATAACAGTATGTACATGTATAAATATATATGTCAGGCTTTTAAAATTTTTTTTACTCAGCATGTTTTTGAAATTCATCCAAGTTGTGTGTATCAATAGTTTCTTTCTTTTTATTGCAGTACCATATTTTTTGGTATGAATATTCTAGTTTGTTTAGCCAGTCTTCTCTTAATGGGTACCTGGGCTGTTTCCTATTTAGGACTACTATGAATAAAACTGTTACAAAGATTCTAATACAGATCTCTGCATGAAAATATTTTTCAATCTCTCTTGGATGGGATTTGCTATGTTGAAGGTCAAGTGTATGGTTAGCAATGTAAGAAGCTATCAGACTTTTTTTTTCCCAAAAATAGTTGTACTATTTTACATTCCCACCAACAATATATAAGAATTCCAGTTGCTCCACAACCTTGCTAATGATTAGTGTCAGTTTTTTAAAATGACACTAAAATAGTCAGTTTTTTAAAAAGGTTAACTATTCTGGTGGGTACTTAGTTGTATCTTACTATCGTTTTCCATGATGACTTACAGTGTGAAACACTTTTTCATTTACTTATTAGCCCATTTGCATGTCTTTTATGAATTATATTTAAATCTTTTGCTTATTTTGAAAATTGGGTTGTCTTTTTTTATTATTGAGTTATAGAAGTTCTTTATATATCCTGGATACCAATCCTATGTTTTGCAAATATTTCCTACCAATCTGTGACTTGTCTGTTCATTTTCTCAATTGTATCTTTTGATGATAGAATCTTTTAGTTTCCAAGTCTAATTGATCAATTTTAATGGTTATTTTATGTTCTATTCAAGAAACCTTTGTTTACCTCTAAGACCCCCAAAATATTATATTTTTTCTACTAGTAGCTTTATGATTTTGACATTTTCATTTAGGTCTATGATCCATATCAAATTAATGATGGTGTTTGGAGTAAGATAAGGACTGAGTTCAATATTTTACCATATGGGTATCTAATTGTTCCAATACCTCTGTTAAAAAATGAAGTTTCTTCTCCAATGAGATTTAAAATTGTTTTGGTGCCTTGGTTAAAACTCAAATGATCATATAAGTGAGGTCTAGTACTGAATTTTCTATTCTGTTCCTCTGATCTATTTGTCTATGTTTACATTGATACCACATTGTCTTAATTATTATAACTTTAAAATAAGTCTTGAAGCCAGACCGTGTTAGTTCCTCAAACGTCAAGGTTGTTTTAGCTATTCTAGACTCGTAAATTCTCATATGAATTTTAGACTCAGCTTGTCAGCTTCAAAACAGCCTACTGTGATTATGATAGTGTCAACATAAGAAATGTCCAAACCTGTAAGAATTTCTATGATAATTGTTGGGAAGCAAAATCTCAACAGATCGAGAAAATGCTCTGAGAAATGGCGGTCTTACCACTTTTTTTTATCTGTCAGAATCAAAGGAAAAGATGTCAGGGGGTTACATGAAATCCATTAGTGATAGATTAGGGAGGTGGGAGAAAGCAAAGCAAGGAAATCTCTGGAATTGGACAAAAAGTGAATCAAACAGACACATACTACTTTCACATAGGTGGGGTATAGGGTAGTTAACAGTTAACAATCAACATAATAATAGCAATAACGGGTTTTTGGTCTCTGCTCTGGTGTAGTGGTTGTGCTTTGGGCAGGGGTCTGGGGAAAGGAAATTACCTTGATATGCCAAATACATGTTATCAGAGATGCAGAAAAACCCAGACAGGCTCAGTTAAGGAAAAGATGGACCTTTATCAGGGAAAAACACCAGCTTAAGACACAACTAGCTGTCACGAACTGCTTTTAGTCAGAAAATTTTAATTTCAGTCTTTTCTATGTAGTTACCGTAGGTCTCTGAGTTTGTCAGGTTTAGTAAGTGGCCCCCTTCTGTCCACACTAGGGATGTTAGTGTGGCCAGCTAAATATTAGTAAGGGAAGGAAGCAGAGGGAACCAGACATTGAGCACAAGAAACTAGGGAAGGGAGAATTAAATATTTAGCTTAATAAAATTGGGAAGCCTGCTTCAGAAGGAAGTTACAGCATTCCATTTACTAGGTCACTATAGAATTTACAGGTTTGTTCACACTCCAGGTGCCTGGACTATAGGGGTGAGGTGCTTCCACTTTAATGCAGGTTCGTTGGAAGCCAAAATGGTGGCCATAGAGGCCTGTCAATCTAGCCTACAGGAAGGGTCTGATTGGTTAGTGGGAGGAATGAATGCAAGCCCATGAAAGATTAAGAAGCTGACTGATTTGAAGAAGAGCTAGTCTTTCCTAGCCCAAGATAATATATACCCAAACTTCTCTCCCTTGGAAACCTGTGCTTGCCCGTTTGTTTTTGAGTTCTCCAAGCAGTCATTCGGCCCTCAGAGTTGTGGGGGCTGTTGGCACCTGTAGGCCAACAGCCACACAAACTCCCAAGTACAGGCTCTGAGCACAGGCCTGGACACTGCCAACTCCAGTGCAGCTGAGAACATAGACTGTGCTGAAGGACAAGGACAAAGACTGGACTGGACTAAATTCTGATATGGATTGGATCATGGCATGGAATTTCTGGATTCTGATCTTTATACTACTCTTGATAAAGACAAGATTGATTTTTCTCCCTTGGTGGAATGGATGGAGATGAGATACTGGGAACCTGGGGACAGTCTTTCATTTCAACCCTGAATAAATCTTACTGTGAAAGCCTCATCCCCTTCATACACGAGTCTTGTGGCATGCTTTCCTTGCGACTCCGTAAAAAGGACACCATTTTCACTGGCAACAGGTTTTGTGCTAAATCTGTGGTAGGCAGTAGACAAGAACAGAGCAAGAATAATGGGCCAGGTACAGAAGGCCGTCAGGTGGAAAGCCCCGGTGCCTGGGAATGGGGAAAACAAAGACCTCACTGCCCCCGCCCCCCCAACCTCTCCTCCCCTAGCATAACACTGGTCATGTGGTTTAGATGCCCTGACCTTTCCTATCACTGTTCATGAAGTTCAGATCCTCCCCTGACCTTTTCCCCCCAGCATTCAGATAGTCATGCGGGTTAGTGGCAGAAGCCGATCAACAGCTGCTGGTTGATACAGTCACAGCAAAGAAAATCAACAACTGCTGGTTGACAGAGTCACAGGAAAGAAAAGGCGCAATGATACTTTCCCCTTTAACTTTTTGAATTAATTTGGTTTTTTATCCCCCCTTTTCCGGGTGTGTGTGCTATCATTTATGGCACAGGGATAATAGCACTGTGCTTTCCCTACAGATTAGTAGTAATTTCTCTGGAAATCAGACAGAGGGGTGAGTTCCACAGAAAAGCCTATAAACTTCCTTGCCCGGGCCCATAGACATAGGAGGCTGGCTATGATATCCCCAGAAAAGGGCTAAGTCTGTGGGAAAATTCCCTCCTATAAATCATATTAGGAAAAAATAGATTGTGACTTATGAATAGGTAGAAAACAGTAACTATACACAAAAGCACCTTTCAGCCTTCACCTAATCCATTACTTTACCTCCCTAGCCTTTTCATATAATATAATAGAAAAACTTTCCTTTCCTCTTGCATACCTGACCTGCAGGTAGTGGAATGCTCTGAGAAAAATTAAAGTTAGAACTTAACTAGTATATGAATATAGTAGACAAATAAAATTTGACTAGACAATAGGCCATTAGGTAAGGTAGAGTTATTAATCAATACTGACCTTTTAGAAGCTTGCACAAAAATTGTTGTTGCTGTTTTCAAGTTATTGTATAACTGTACTTAGAATGACTTACCACCTGATTTATAGCTTATAGAAATGTACTAACAGTTGCCTAGAAATATGTAACCATAGTGAAACAAAAACAATTATTAATCAATGCATTCTATATACCATGTGATTGTAACAGTGTGTGTCTATGAAAATAAAGCTGTACTAGCCATTGGCGAAGATGCCTGGCAGTGAATGCTAAAGAATTCGGCTCTCTCACTCGTTTCCTGCCAACACCCTCTCTTCCTGTGGGACCCCTGGATTCCCCCTGGGGCTGGACCCTGGCAGGTTAGATCCCCCCTTAGAGGGGGAACGGAATAAGGATGTTAGAGAATAGCCCTTAAGCATTAAACCCCCAGGACAATAAGATTCTGATCCCCATCAAATTCGTCTAGGCCACTGTTGTGTTTCAGCTCCAGGTCCAGAAAAGCAACAAAACCAGACAAGTGACTCCATAGCTGATTTCAGGAGCATTGATTAATGAGCCCCTGGCATTGACCAATCAGCTGATGACTATTCTGTTGAGATCCTCCCCGGGACCTCCCCTAAAATCTCTACCCTGAAAAGCCCTAAGGACAAAGGGCCCAACAGCTTTACCTCCTGAGAGCCTGTGTCTTTCCCCAACCCCCAACCCCCCCCCCCAGGCATGTTACCTTTACCCTTCTTTCTCCCAAGCTCCAGGGGCCCCTTCTTTTGCCTCTGTAACTTGTTTCATGAGCCCATTTCTTCTACCTCTATGACTTTTAAAATAAATTTTCCCTTATAGTTTGAGTCTTGACTGGAATTCTTTCCTAGCCAGAATTTAAGTATACCAAGGTCGCTGAACCCAGGGTCAGTCTAACCCCGCCGTCTAACACCTGGTGCCATTTTCAGTCTTGCCGCTGCCAGCAAATCAATTTGGGGAGAATGGACATCTGAATGTTATCAAGTCTTCCAATTTGTGGTACATCTCTTCATTTGCTCAGTTCTTCTTTAATTTTTCTTAGTCGTATATTACAGCTTTTAGACAGAGGTTTACAGATTTTATGAGACACGTTTCTAGTATTAGATATTGTCTGATGACAATGTCAGTGATATTTTTAAATTTTCACTTGCCAATTTTTTTGCTAGTATAGTATAAATGTTCCTTATATCCTGCAACCTTGCTAAATTTACTTATTAGTTCCAATAATTCTTTTTGGATTCCAAAGGGTTTCCTAAGTAAACGCTGTATCATCTGAGCCTCAGTTTCTCATCTGCCTAATGGGCATAATATCAATTAGCCGTTTTAGATTGACTGCCTGAAGAGAGTTGTACTTCTTACATTACGCTCCTTGTACTTGAGCTAGTTCTTAATCAGCAAGGATTTGGGCTCAGAGCCCAGAGTCAGCAGCTGCTCTCTGTGAAATCCCCTTATCACTTTAATCTTCCTTAGTCCTCACCTTTTTCCCAGAAAGGCAGGAGCAATCTCACCTGATGGCCCGGCCTTGGGTCCTGAGAGAGACTGGGTGAGTCTGGAAGGAGATGCTGTATCTGGGAGAGCCCTTGACCCACTTACCACCTAGAAAGGCAGGGAGGCTGGGACCGAAAGGATGATAGGGTGGGGGGATGTCACCGGGTGAAGAGGAGTGAGAGCACTGAGCAGCACTGAGCCAGGTGTGGGGGCAGGGCTGGCTGGCTTCCAGAGCCTATGAGTCTGTGCCCTCACACAGGGCCCCTGCGGTAAGGGGGGTTAGTGCTCTGCAGTCAACATCTTGAAATTCTTAATAATATTTCAATGGGGAAAAGGGAGTACATTTTCATTTTGCACTGGGTTCTGCCAATTATGTACCAATCTTATATGGGGTGGGCATAAGACTGTCACCACAGGAGCTGTAAAAATGACAGAGGGCAGGACTGGTGTTGGTCAAATAAGTTTGTAAGTATGATATATATGTTTGCTTGCTTATAGTTTGCATTGTGTGTGGGGGACAAGCTGTAAGCAGGCAGGGTCGGTTATACCCTAAGGCTTAGTTTTAAGACTAAGCCTTTCCCATCCTAAGTGACTTTGTATCAGAGACTTCCTTGTTTATATATTGGATTAAAGGTTTTGATTTCTACACTATAAAATGAGACAGACCAGGAGCTTGCTCTCTCTTGGTTCCTGAGATTAGCATTAGAGGAGAAAGCAGAGAAAGGAGAGCAGAGAAAGGCCACGTGGAGGAGGCCAGGAGACGCAGCCAAGATGGCAGAGTGCTGAAGGAGAAGCCAGTTTGTGCAGAGAGAAGGAGATGGGGAACAGAGGTGAATAAGACTGGTGAGGTAGAAACTTTGATTCTAGGAAACTCAGGTAAGTCAGTGGCTTTGGGAGCCCTGAATGGAAGGGAAGTGTTTTCCCACTGTGTGTATTTCTTGCCTGCCGGGTGCAAGCTAGGATTAAAGGTAATGAATGGCCCACCAGTTCTTGGCTCCGTTGTTTCATTACCGTCTGTCCGAATCAAATGCGAACCTGCATGGGCCAGGTGGCTGTGATGGTGGTCGCGGCTACTGGCTTTACAACTGGAGTCATGAGTTATCCCTGCCACTGCCTGACCCTGGACAAGTCCCTTTCCCCCTCTGAGTCTCAGTTTCCCATATGAACAGCAAGGAGGGCAATTAGATGTGAGATGTAAATGATTTAGAATTGGGGGGCAAGACTAGGAGAGTTCAGGGCAGAGGACTTTTCTTGCCCACTTCCCATGCCCACTCCACCTTCCCACCCCTGAGCCCTCCCCGGGACTAATCTGATTAATCCTGTGGAATGTGCTGACTTATCCGAGTTTCCTAGAATCGGTGTCAAACAGGTCCTGGTTCTCCCTGCAAACACTCTGCTTGCATGGTTCAGGGGTCATCATTCCTCTGAGGACTTGGTTGGCATCCTGGAGGGACTCCAGTCCCCTACAGGCTGTGGGACAGTGCACCCTCCACACCTGATCTCTCCACAGAAAGCCAATCTCTTTATTTTTTTAATTTTTATTTTATTTTACTTTTTTAGATTTTATTTATTCATTTTTATTAGAGAGAGGGGGGGAGAGAGAGAGAGAATGGGGAGGAGCAGGAAGCATCAACTCCCATATGTGCCTTGACCAGGCAAGCCCAGGGTTTTGAACCGGCGACCTCAGCATTTCAGGTTGACGCTTTATCCACTGAGCCACCACAGGTCAGGCCACCAATTTCTCTTTAAAGATCTCCCCCTATTGGGGAATAATGGGGCAGATCAAGACTGCCAGAGGCTGCCTTCATAGAGCCTGGTCCAACCACAGAATCCATGAGTCACACAACAGAGACAGTGGTGACCCTGAAAAACTGGGGGAGTCGCAGTACTCCTGGTCTAACAGAGCTTCAGCCATACCTGGAGCCTACAAAAGCCCATCTAAGTTACCCTGCAGTGAGTCAAACTGTCCGGACCTTTACATCCTAGCCACGGTCAGTCACCAGTTTGCCCTTCTGTGAAATGGGGGAAATGATAGCTCCCACCTCCTAGGTTAGAAGGGTTAAATGAAAAGCCCTGGGCTCACAGCTGCCATCTACGATGACCCCAGGAGGCAGTTCTTCCTTGGGGGAAGCCAAGGCTCAGAGAGAGCAAGCAACTTGGGAAGTTGCTTCCCAGCAAGTAAGGACAGAACCAGGACTCAAACCAGATGTGCCTGATGCCAGAGTCTAAGCCCAAGATAACTGGCCCAGCTGAACTCCGGGGCCCAATGGGTGCTGTTCTCCTTACCCTACTCTGCCCCTCTCACCTCTCTGGCCTGTCCCTGTTC
This sequence comes from Saccopteryx bilineata, assembly GCF_036850765.1. Classification (NCBI taxonomy): domain Eukaryota; kingdom Metazoa; phylum Chordata; class Mammalia; order Chiroptera; family Emballonuridae; genus Saccopteryx; species Saccopteryx bilineata. Next base: position 248,485,377 of record NC_089492.1, on the reverse strand, counting down.
ATCTCCTTCCCAGCCATTCCCCATTGGCCTTCCCCTGCTCCAAACCTCAGACAGGCTCTCCACATCCTGTGGGACCGCCAGCGGGCTGCCTCGCTCCCCTTCCCTCCCGAGTCTCAGGGCCTCCCAGGGCACCTCCCTGACTTACTCTGCCTCCATGACTCTGCCCCTATTGTTTCCATGCCTAGAGTGCTCACCCCTCATCTTGCCTTTTGAACTGATGCACACCAGCCCAGATGTCCTAATCAGACACTTTCTTCTCCTTCAATTGGCATTCCCCCCCCCCCCCCCATCTCTGTCTCCTAAAGGAATCAGTTTATATCTCCATCTCAGCTGCCTTGGATCTGGCATGAATTTGTTTTCCCCAATTGACTAAAACTTCCAGGAGGGCAGAGGACCACTTCAAGTTAGCTTTGACACAGCCAGCTGTGTGACATGGGGCTAGCCACTTCCTCTTTTCTGAACCTCAGTTCACTTATCTATAAAATGGAGCTAATGACCCCAGCATGTTGCCAGGCACAAAACAGGTGTTCAGTAAAAATGCTGACTCTGAGCCTTCAGCCTGTATGCAACTTGTATCACTTACACGGCTTAGCCCAAAGCTTACAAACTCTCCATGCTCAGCTGTCCTCTTTGTTTTCAACTGTACATTTTCTTTTCACACTTGCTAGCCCTCAGTTTTTGTTCTGTCAAATTGACTGTCATAACACATGCACACAGCAGGTTGTTGTGAAGACAAAATGAAGCAGTGCTTTCGGGGGCCTGGCCCAGTGCAGGTTTTGTGGGAGTGCTGCTTCTTTCTTTTCACCCTTCCCACCAGGAGACACCTGGACCTCCCACGTGGCATCAGCCAGACAGCATCCCTCCAAGGGCATCAGCTGCTCTTAACCCAGGAGGGCTGTAGCAGGAGGCAGGAGGCAGGAGGCAGTCCCAACCACAGCAAAGGCAGCTCTCTGTGCCTGAACTGCGGATGGAGGCAGGGCAGCTGCTGCCTGCTGACACTCTGTCCTCATCCCCCACCCCCTTCCAGACTTCCTCTCCTCCTCCCCCTCCTCCTCCTCCTCCTCCTCCTCCTGCCTCCTCCTCTTCCTCCTCCTCCCATAGCCCCAACCACAGCTCCTGCAACTTGAGACCTCAGGCTCAGCTCCTTCAGGTTCACTTTGAGGAGGCAGAGCTCATCACCAGACTCTGGGGCCTTGGCAAGTCCTTGCAGTGCCTGGGCCTTGGGGGTTAGCCAGGGCCAACTTTGACAACCTAAGAACTTGGAAAGCAAAATTTCCCCACCTCCCATCACACACAGTTGTGAAGATTACGAACGGCTGACTCTGAAGCCAACCTTAGCCAACATTAGCCACAACTGGCTGAGTCTTTGGGCCAGTTATTTAACCCTCTGTGACTCTGTCCTCATCTCTAAAGTGAGATAATAGTACCTACCTCACGGGGTTGCTTTGTGGACTAAATGGAGATACATGTATGGGTTTAGGGCAGCAGGGCCCCAGCGAGCACTCAGTAAAAATGAGCTGTTGCTATTTTATCCCTGTCCTGTGAGTGGTCAGGACAGGGACTATGATTCCCACTGATAGTAGCTGAGGCCCAGGAAGGGGACACGACTTCCTAAGACCACAAAGCATCACAAACCGCGTGGGACCTCACTCTTGGCCTCACTTCCTAGACCAGCCCATCAACCGCCACAGCAGCTCTACCTCACAGTCCTCTGGGACTCCCGAGAAACTCCTATTTGCTGAGTGCTGGAGGGAGTCACACCAGCACAAGACCGGATGGGTCTCCGGCCACAGGAGGGAGAATGTAAGGAGAGAGTACTTTACATGAAAGTTACAGATGAGATGATGGAGGCTCACGGAGGTCAGAATGCTGGCCCAAGCTTACACAGCTGGCACGTGGCAGCCAGGTCTCAACCCACTTCACTTGAGTCCTCTGGCCCAAAACAGATACTTTTCAAGGATACCCTGATTAGAGCTCACCAACTAGGCATCCACTGTCTCCAAGACTTAGAAAGAAACCCGACTTTAAAAAAACCCAAGGATAGGCTCAGGCGCTCATTCCCCAGCCAAGAATCTCCCTCCTCCCTCCGTTACTTCTGCCCAGGGCTACAAGGCCCAGCCCTGCCCCTTGCACCCGCCTAAGTGCAGAGGAAGAATAAAGTCTTGGCAGCCCCTAAAGAGTGTTGCTGCTACTGATGATGACACAGGGCAGGAATACCATTTGAGATAACGGTTTTATGTTTTTCTCCTGATGTTTCTCCAGTTCTTCCCTCTTTCAAGTAAGGGCTCTATTTTCCTGGCTCAGAAGAGGTTTGTGGTAGGGCCTAAAGCATAAGTTGCTTGCTAAACACTTCCCTTCCAGGGGTAGATTTCAAGAGCTTATTACATTTGTGAGGAGGTCCTCTGGGGAAAGCTTGGGGAGAGGGTACCCTCTGAGGGAAGCTCGGGGAGAAGGATAAGACAGCAGCCCTGCGTGGGTGGGGGGTACATGCGCCCTGAAATAACAGGAACTCAGGCAGAAAAGGCACGTGGTTCCAGCCCCTCCAGAGACTGGAGGACCCACATGGCCCTGCCAGCACCAGGAGCTAGGGACAGTAGGACTGGGCAGTGACTGGTGTGGACCAATCTGTGCCTTAGGCTGCCCCACGATGCCCTTCTCATCATCATGAGGTGATTAAGTTGATTCCTAGAAAAAAGCTGGAAGGTAATACACACCTGCACTTGCTTTGTTTACCTCACCTCCCACACTCGGTGACTTGGAGGGGCTGTGCTGTTATCCTTGCGGAGAGAGCAAGTCACCTGCCTGAAGGCCTTTGCCCAGTCATGTGGAAGGACTGCTGGCATTTCACAGAAACACTTGTGTCCCGATCTGCCCCTCGTTTGGATGTGTTTTCTTCAGGCAACAATCCCATCCCTGCAGGAAGTCTTCCACTCTCCAGGCTCCCCCTCCCACCAGGCACCTCCTCCACCTTATCTCCACAGGGCTCCCCTATCTCACTGGTGCCTGCGCTCCACTCCACGTGGCTCCCCACCCCAGTTCCTCAGGAGCCAGCCATGCTGAGAGACCAGCCTGGATCAGGAACCCTTTCCCCGGGTGTGTGTGGGGTGCTTCTGGGTTGGGGCTCCCTCTGGTCCTCTCAGCGTGACCCACCGTTTCCCTGTCCCATGGTTTGCCTGCTGTTCTCTGAGCCCAGGAGTGAGACAGATCCCCCGCTGTGCCCCGCACCACCCGGCTGGGCCAGTCCTCACCAGGAGCAATGCCTGGTGTAATTAACAACTAACAGGCTAATGCAGGGCCGAGCCACCACCTGCACAAAATGGAGAAATGGTGGCAACCCGCAGGGCGGGGGTTGAGCCTCCCCTCCAGCCCCCCTCGCTTATCAGCCTGCAGTTTCATCTCCGCCTCGCGGAAAGTCGCTTAAATAATTTACTCCGACATTATCACAGACCCACTCCTGGCGCGGCGGGAAGCGCGAGAGTGAAGGAAGCCGAGGCCGGAATGACAAGCGGGGCAGGCGGGCTCCTCTGACTGTGAACCCTGCACCTGTGTACTTGGCCACAGAGGGGGTCGGGGTGGGGGACAGAATGCCAGGGAGGGGGGAAAGGGGCCTCCAATCCCAGGGCCTGTCAATCTCTTCCAAGGCTCACCAGCAAAATAAGCAAAGTCACACCTCTCCTATTCCTATCACAAGATAAAGAGAACCCCCAAGTTCCCAAGGCACGGCGAGTGGGTCCTGGCACCTGCAGAGTCCTTCTCTCCCCTTCCACCAGTCTCTGCTGGCTAGGCAATCTCAGCTGTACCCCAAACCCGCTCAGAGGGGCACAGAGACCCTGCTGGCCTGTCTTCCTCCTTTCTTCTTCCCTTTAGCCATGCCAGACATGAGTGTGCATGCTCTGGGAGCAGTGACCGAGAGTGACCGAGACTAGGCCCTGTTCTCACCGGGCTTTGCAAATCGAAGTCAACAACAGACAAGGAAATGACTAAGCAAGATAATTTATTGAGTTACTAAAGCAGGATGTTGGGGTAGAGTTATTCAGGTAGGGAGGCCACCTCAGCTACCAGGTAAGCCAGGAAGGGGAGGCTGAGCTGAGGCTGAAAGATGATGAGAAGATGTAGGGAAGGGAGTTTTAGACAAAGGGAACAGCAGATGCTAACGGAGAAACAGACCTCAGGATCAACTATTTGCCTTGGGCTTCCTGTGTCACCATCCTCATCCCTCCAGTCACCCCACGACTCATTGCTGTTCTCCTTCCAGGCCCTATAGCTGAGGCTGGACAAGAAGCAGGTGTTGGAGACCTGGGGCTTGAGCCAGGGAAAGAGGAGCCTGGATAGACCAATGCAGAGTGCCAGGAAAAGTCTGGGCCAGGGCCACAGCATCCATTTCCAGTTCTAGATCTGAAATGAATGATTGAGGTCTGTGGTTAGCTTCCTGATTCCTTACTTGAGTTTCTGGGCCTCTGTTTCCTCATCTGTAAAATGGGAATAATGATCATACCTCCCATAGAGAATTGAGATAATAAAAAGTAATAACACATTAATAGCATTTATTTGTTATTATGATAGCTAATCTCTTTAAAACACTACATATGTGCTAGGCACTGTTCTAAATGCAATCAAAATAATTATTGCAAAGTGCATAGATTGGAGCCTAGTACTCAGCAGGTGCTTAATAAGTGGTAGGCAAATGCACTGAATGAACATTCCCAGTTTTCAAGGACAATTCCTCCCATCACAGATGAATATGCACAGGGGGCCTCCTGTGTGCCAGGAATTGGGCCACGTGTATTAAATCGTGCCTTTCCTTCCCCGTCAGGTGGTGGGATACTATTGTAGGCCATCAGAGGTAGGATATAAACAGTGGATGCTGAGGCTGCTGTAATACGTGTTATTATTGTTTTAACCCATCTTCCCACAGTTATTTGCTCTACACAGACAACTGACCATATTATGTGATGGGCTTCACACCACTTTGGGGACTGCAGAAGGGGAGGAGATCTCATATGCTTTGCATATGGCTCACTGACAGCCTGGCACACCCTTTGATCAAATATTTAGGGCCTCAGGTGTCCTGTCTACAATATTAATGTGGTGGGCCAAAGGCCTTGGTTGTAGCCATGCTGCGGGCTGGGGCTTCAATAATGAACGAGGCCTCACCTGGAGGAATGTGAGCTGCTCTGGCCCATGAATAGGACACAGACACCACAGAAAAACATCTGAGATGAGCCCCTCACACGTAAACTCACACACTCGGAGCCATTCCGTTGCAGATGTCAGCACAGCATTTGGTAACAGTCATCTAGAGACTTTTTTAAAGCTTGTACAACTTTACCCCTGGGTTTTCCTTGAAGTCTAGATGAAGGGAATAATAAAAAAGTGGGAAAAACTTTATGTTTAAGAATATTTATTATTTATAATAAAAAATTAGAAATATTCAAAAATTCAAACAATAGGGATTAGTTAGGGAAGTAATAGTATAACCTCTGGGCAGAATATTCACTCTGTAGCCATTAAAAATTATGTTTACAGGCCCTGGCCAGTTGCTCAGTCAGTTAGAGAATCATCTATAAATACCAAGGTTGCGGGCTCAATCCCTGGTCAGGCCACCGATGGGAAGCAGACAATGAATGCACAACTAAGTGGAATAAGTGAATGCTTCCCCACCTCCCTCTCCCTTCTTCTGTCTCTTTAACATCAGGCAAAAAAAATATTATGTTTTACAAATAGTTTTAATGACTTGGAGACATGATCGTGATATGATTAAATGAAAGGACAGGATAAAAAAATGCTATAACCAGTTAACACAATTATTAAGATGACTATTTAAATTGGGCAGATTTCTTTATCCCTCTGGGCCTGTTTCTCATGAAAAACAGGTACAATCTCTATCACATGGCCTATTGTGCAAAAGAATAAGATGATATTTGGAAATGGCCTATGTCCAACAATTCATGGTTCTTGCTATAAACATTTTAACAAAAGGGATTAGAAGACACTATCCCAAAACTTTAATGATGAGCTGTGCTTAAGTGGTAAAACCATGAGCAATTTAAATTTTCATTTTTTCTTTTCTGTTATCCATCTTTTTTTTATAACACAGTAGATTACTTATACAGTGAGAACATTTCTAATGACTTTTATTTTGCTCATTCAAAAAATATTTGTTGAGTGCCTACAATGTACCAAGCACTGTTCTAGGCTCTGAGATATATAGATGAATAAGACAGACAAAAATTTCTGCCTCCATCTTGCCTAAGCCAGGGGACAATGAACAACAGACACAGTAAATAAGGAATTATGTAACTGCAAGAAGGTACGAAGGGCAGTTGAGGAAGTGAAGGAGAGTGTGTCTGCTTCCTTGAGGGAGGCAGGTTGCAGGACTGAAGAAGGTGGTGGGGGTTCCAGGTAGAGGGAACAGCCAGAGCAAAGGCCCTGAGGTGGTAATGTGCCTGGAGGGCACCAGAAACAGACAGGAGGCCAGTGAGGTGAGAACCAAGCAAGTGGTGGAAACAGGGAAAGGATGAGACCTGGTTAGGCAGAGCCTGAGGGCCACAGTACAGACTTCAGTGAGCTGGGAGCCATGCAGGGTTTGGAGCCCAAGGCAGCTGTAATGTGACCTGGATTTGATCAAGCTCATTCTCAACACTGAACTGAGAAGAAACTGCAGGGGACATGAACAGAAGCAAGGAGACCAATGGACAACCCCTGTGAGTACCCAGGCCTGGGGAAGCTCAGGCCAGGGTGGGAGTGTGGAGGACACTGGCACCTGAAAGAGGAGCCCACAGATCTGACAGACTGACTGTGGGTGTGAGAGACAGACTCCCAGAGTGATCCCAAGGCTTCTGGCCTGGGCAACTGGCAGGAAAAGCTGTCCTTGCAGATGGATTAGGAGATGAGGATGGAAAGCAATCATTTAAAAATAAACCAGCACAGCCCAGAGGGGTGTCCTGTGTGCCCACAGGAGGTGGAGCCTGGCAAGGCCTCCTGCGCACCCACGGGGCAGCCCGAGCTGCGGTCTGCAAGCCCATACGCCGGACAGAGCAGGTGCCCCAGTGCCTGAGGAGGTGGTGGCAGCAAGGGGCCAGCAGAAAGACCATACCTCGGGAATAGAGAGGCCACACATACTGGCCAAGAGTAGATAAAAGCCAGCCTAGGAGTGCAGCTATATTTACAATGGCATTAGGGCCCAGCAGAGGCAACCACAAATTCTGTATTGCCTGTAGCTCCAAGAAGGTTGCTAAGGGCCAGTCAAAAGCAGTGACCCCCACTGGTCTGCGCCAGGTTCTGGCCAGGGAGGTCCAGGGCTGTTACATCCAGTGGCAAGATATGGAGAGCATCAGCTCAAGACCTAACAACCCTAGTTAGAGTGGTATCTTAAGGAAAGACTCCTCACACCTGACCCAGCTAAGGCATAGAAAACTCTGACACAAATAGAAAAAAGAGCAGTAGCAGCAGACAAGTAGCCCACAGAGGATTACAAACAGCAGCAGAGGCCAACCCAAGAAGATCTAGAAACAACACAACTGAAAGCTGGAGGCAGACAGCACTAAACCTATACTCAGCTAGCTACACACACAGCACATCCAAAGGAGTAGTCTATACAGAGACAAAATGGGAAGACAGAAAAATGCAATTCAAATGAATCAACAAGAGAAATCCCCATAAAAAGAACTGAATGAGATGGAAATAACCAAGATACTGAATGCAGAGTTTAGAATAATGATTATTAGGATGCTCAAGGGTTTTAGAGCAATAATAAATGGACATAATGAGCACCTAAACAAAGAGATAGCAAGCATCAAAAAAAGACATTGAAATCATAAAAAAGAATCAGACAGAAATGACAAACACAATATCAGAAATGAAGACTACACTAGAAGGAATTAAAATCAGGCTGGATAAAGCAGAGGATCAAATTAACTATTTAGAGGACAAGATAAGTGAAAGCACGGAAGCAGAACAGCAAAAAGAAAAGAGGATCAAAAAGTCTGAGAAAACTCTAAGAGATCTCTGTGACAACATGAAGAGAAACAACATTCACATAATAGGAGTTCCTGAAGGAGAAGAGAAAGAACAAGGGATAGAGAACCTGATTGAAGAAATCAAAGCTGAAAACTTCCCTAAATTGATGAAGGAAAAAGTCACACAAGTTCAAGAAGCACAGAGAGTTCCATAAAAGAGAAACCCAAAGAGACCTACACCAAGACACATCATAATTAAAATAGCAAAGCTAAGAGATAAAGAAAGAATACTAAAAGCTGCAAGAGAAAAGCAATCATTCACTTACAAAGGAGCCCCAATAAAGATGACATCTGCCTTTTCAACAGAAACACTTGAGGCCAGAAGGGAATGGCAAGAAATATTCAAAGTAATGCAGAACAAGAACCTACAACCAAGACTACTTTATCCAGCAAGGCTATCATTTAAATTGAAGGAGAAATAAAAAGCTTCCCAGACCAAAAACAAAACTAAACTAAACTAAAAAACTCAAGAAATTCATTATAACCAAACCAATGCTGCAAGAAATGTTAAGGGGCTTGTCGTAAACAGAACAAAGGGGGGAAAATCTAGTTAAAGAGGAATATAGATTTAAAGAATAAAATGGCAATAAACAACTACATATCAATAATAACCTTAAATGTAAATGGATTAAATGCTCCAATCAAAAGACATAGGGTAGCTGTGTGGGTAAGAAAATAGAACCCGTACATATGCTGTCTACAAGAGACCCACCTCAAAACAAAAGATACACATAGACTGAAAGTAAAGGGATGGAAAAAAAATATTTTATGCAAATGGAAATGAAAAAAAGCTAAGGTAGCAATATTTATATTTGACAAAATAGACTTTAAAACAAAGGCTATAGTAAGGGATAAAGAAGGTAACTACATAATGATAAAGGGAGCAATCCAACAGGAAGATATAACTATTATAAATATCTACGTGCCTAATATAGGAGCACTAAATATATAAAACAGATTTTGATGGACATAAAGAGCGAGATCAACAGCAATACTATAATAGTAGGGAATTTCAATACCCCACTAACATCAATGTATAGTTCCTCAAGAAAGAAAATTAACAAAGAAACAACAGCCTTAAAGGACACACTAGATCCACTGGATTTAATAGATATCTTCAGAACCTTTCACCCTAAAGCAGCAGAATATATATTCTTTTCCATGATACATTCTCTAGGATAGACCACATGTTAGGACACAAAATGAGTCTCAGTAAATTTAAGAAGATTGAAATCATATCAAGCATCTTCTCTGATCACAAGGGCATGAAACTAAAAATCAACTACAATAGAAAAACTGAAAAACATTCAAACACTTGGAAACTAAATAGCATGTTATTAAATAACAAATGAGTTAACAATGAGATCAGAAAGAAATAAAAAATTTCCTTAAAACAAATTAAAATGAACACACAACAACTCAAAATTTATGGGACGCAGCAAAAGCAGTCCTGAGAGAGAAGTTCATAGCATTACATGTATACCTTAAGAAGCAAGAAAAAGCTCAAATAAACAACTTAACCCTGCATCTAAAAGAACTAGAAAAAGAACAGCAAGTAAAGCCCAGAGGAAGTAGAAGGAAGGAAATAATAAAGATCAAAGTGAAAATAAATGACATAGAGGCTAAAAAAATATATAGAAGATCAATGAAACCAAGAGCTGGTTTTTTGAAAAAGTAAACAAGATTGATGAACCTTTAACCAGATTCACCAAGAAAAAAAGAGAGAGGACTCAAATAAATAGAATTAAAAATGAGAGTGGAGCCCTGGCCGGTTGGCTCAGCGGTAGAGCGTCGGCCTAGCATGCGGAGGACCCGGGTTCGATTCCCGGCCAGGGCACATAGGAGAAGCGCCCATTTGCTTCTCCACCCCTCCGCCATGCCTTCCTCTCTGTCTCTCTCTTCCCCTCCCGCAGCCAAGGCTCCATTGGAGCAAAGATGGCCCGGGCGCTGGGGATGGTTCTGTGGCCTCTGCCCCAGGCGCTAGAGTGGCTCTGGTCGCAACATGGCGACACCCAGGAGGGTCGCAACATGGCGACGCCCAGGATGGGCAGAGCATCGCCCCCTGGTGGGCAGAGCGTCGCCCCCTGGTGGGCGTGCTGGGTGGATCCTGGTCGGGCGCATGCGGGAGTCTGTCTGACTGTCTCTCCCTGTTTCCAGCTTCAGAAAAATGCAAAAAAAAAAAAAATAATAATAAAATAAAATTAAATTAAATTAAAATGAGAGTGGAGAAGTAACAACTGACACAACAGAAATATAAAGGATTGTAAGAAAATACTATGAAGAACTGTGTGCCAAACAATTATACAACCTAGATGAAATGGACAAATTCCTTGAAACATATAATCTTTCAAAAATCAATCTGGAAGAATCAGAAAACCTAAACAGACCAATTACAACAAATGAGATTGAAACAGTTATCAAAAAACTCCCAACAAACAAAAGCCTTGGTCCAGATAGCTTTACAGGCGAATTCTACCAAATATTCAAAGAAGAACTAACTCCTATCCTTCTCAAGCTATTTCAAAAAATTCAAGAGGAGGGAAGACTTCCAAGCTCCTTTTATGAGGCAAGCATAATCCTCATTCCAAAACCAAGCAAAGACACTACAAAGAAATAAAACTACAGGCCAATATCCCTGATGAATTTAGATGCTAAAATTCTCAACAAAATATTAGCAAAACAAATCCAGCAATACATGATAAAAATTATACATTACGATCAAGTGAGATTTATTCTGGGGAGGTAAGGCTGGTACAATATTCGCAAATCAATCAATGTGATTCATTATATAAACAAAAGGAAGGAGAAAAATCACATGATTATATAAATAGATACAGAAAAAGCATTTGATAAAATCCAGCACCCATTTATGATCAAAACTCTCAGCAAAGTGGGGATACAGGGAACATACCTCAACATAATAAAAGTCATCTGTAACAAACCCACAGCCAACATCATACTCAATGGGCAAAAATTAAAAGCAATCCCCTTAAGATCAGGAACAAGGCAGGGGTGCCCCCTTTCACCACTCTTATTTAACATAGTCCTGGAAGTCCTAGCCACAGCATATCAGACAAGAAGAAGAAATAAAAGGCATCCAAATTGGAAAAGAAGAAGTAAAACTATCATTATTTGCTGATGATATGATACTGTACATAAAAAACCCTAAAGTCACAGTAAAAAAAACTACTGGACCTGATAAATAAATTCAGCAAGATGGCAGGATATAAAATTAATATTTAGAAATCAGAGGCATTTTTATACACCAACCATGAACTGTCTGAAAGAGAAATTAAGAAAACAACCCCTTTCATTATTGAAACAAATAAATAAATAAATAAAGCACCTAGGAGTAAATTTAACCAAGGAGGTTAAAGACTTATACTTGGAAAATTATAAAACATTGATAAAAGAAATCAAGGAAGGTACAAACAAGTGGAAGCATATATCGTGTTCATGAATAAGAATAAACATCATTAAAATGTCTATTTACCCAAAGCAATTTATAAATTCAATGCAATTCCTATTAAAATACCAATGACATACTTCAAAGATATAGAACAAATATTCCAAAAATTCATATGGAACCAAAAAAGAACATGAATAGCCTTAGCAATCTTGAAAAAGAAAAATAAAGTGGGTGGTATCACACTTCCTGATATCAAGTTATACTACAAGGCCATTGTACTCAAAATAGCTTGGTACTGGCATAAGAACAGGCATATAGATCAATGGAACAGAACAGAGAACCCAGAAAGAAACCCACACCTTTATGGACAATTGATATTTGACAAAGGAGGTAAGAGCATACAATGGAGTAAAGAAAGTCTCTTTAACAAATAGTATTGGGAAAATTGGACAGCAGCCTGCAAAAAAATGAAACTAAACCAACTTACACCATTCACAAAAATAAACTAAAAATGGATAAAGGATTTAAATGTAAGTCGTGAAACCATAATCATCCAACATCTCTTGCAGCAATATCTTTGCTGATTTATCTCCATGGGCAAGTGAAATAAAGGACAGGATGAACAAATGGGAATATATCCAACTAAAAGGCTTTTGCACAGATAAAGACAATATGAATAAAATAAAAAGACAAACCACACAATGGGAGAACATATTTGACAATACGTCTGATAAGGGGTTAATAACCAAAATTTATAAAGAACTTGTAAACCTCAACACCAGGAATACAAACAATCCAATCAAAAAATGGGCAAAAGAAATGAATAGACACTTCTCCAAAAAGGACATACAGATGGCCAATAGGCAAATGAAAAAATACTCAACATCACTAATCATTAGAGAAATGCAAATTAAAACCACAATGAGATACTACCTCACATCAGTCAGAATGGCGCTCATCAACAAAACAACACATAATAAGTGCTGGTGAGGATGTGGAGAAAAGGGAACCCTCCTGCACTGCTGGTGGGAATGCAGACTGGTGCAGCCACTGTGGAAAACAGTATGGAGATTCCTCGGAAAATTATAAATGGAACTGCCTTTTGACCCAGCCATTCCACTCTTAGGAATATATCCTAAGAATACCAAATCACTGACTCAAAAGAAGAAATGCACCCCCATGTTTATTGCAGCATTGTTTACAATAGCCAAGATCTGGAAACAGCCCAAGTGTCCATCAGTGGACGAGTGGATTAAAAAGCTGTGGTGCATATACACAATAGAATACTATGTGGCTGTGAAAAAGAAGGAAATCTTACCTTTTGCGACAACATGGATAGTCCTGGAAACTATTATGCTAAGTGAAATAAGCCAGGTAGGAAAAGAAAAATATCATATGACCTCACTCATTTGAGGAATCTAATGAACAATGTGAGCTGAGGAACGGAACAGAGGCAGAGGCAGGATCAAAGGGACCAGAGGGAAAGTGAACAGAAGGAAAGGGGAGGAGAGGATGGGATCGTAGAAGGGAAAGAGATTGGTGAAATTATATATACATAACACAGTGTTATAGAGAGCAGAAAAGCAAATCCTGGAGGGAAGGGGGGAGGGCGTTAGGGGGAGGGGGACAAGGGAGATGTGGAGAGGAACACGGGGGTGGGGGGATGTATTCAGTGGGACACTTGAATCTATAGAAACATAATAAATTAAAATCAATGAAAAATATAAAATAAAATAAATAAACCAGCACAGAGGGAGGAGATTTGGTGTGCAAGGCTCCCTGGGCTGAAAGGAGCCAGGGAGGAGTGGCCATACCCTGGGTGTGGTGGGTCTGGGGGAGCCCCAGGGCCGGGTGACTAGTGAAGGAGGCTGAGCCTGTGATGAGGAGAAGCCGCTGGCGGCCGGGTAGAAACAGTTCGGGGCTGGGCCACTTTAGGACTCCCTGGAGACCCCTTCCCCCATGGGCTTCCTCTATTCCAGCAGGAGAAATGCTGGGACTATTCTAGAAGCCTGGAGCCTCTCTAATACAACTTCCACCCCAGCAGGACTTCCCACTAGAGCTTTCCTGCCAGAAGGTCCCTTGGTCCCTCAGCCTATGCCCTCACACCTCTGGGAACACGGGCAGGAGGCGAGGAGGAAGTCAACTTCCTCCACTGTTCTTCTCGTCCTTACCCCCACTCCTCTCCAGGGGTCCACCCAGCTTCCTGGAGACTGTGCCCAGGCAAAGGCCTCTCTTGCTGTGCCTTCGCCTGGAGGCCCAGGAGCCTGGAGTGGAGAGGCCTGGGAGGACACTGAGCTGGGGGGGGGGGGTAACGCCTAACTCAGTCTTCTGCTATTAACTTGTGCCTTCACCTGCACCTTCCAAATTCCATCCCTTCACCGTCCACCATCCTTCCATCTTACTCACCTGTCTGTCTATCCTCATAGTCAAAACCCATCTAATTATCTTCTGTTCTCCCATATACCCTCCCCTGCCTCAGACAGAGCAGATCTAAATACTTGGCCTGGCCCTCTGCTAGCCTTGTGCGTGCCTGAGACACACTCCCTGCCCTCTCTGCCCCTCAATTTCCCCCTGTAAAATGGGGCATTGATACGTATCTACCTAGCAGTGGTTGTTGGGAACATCGCATAACACCTTGCGGAACACCCACCACACATCTGGGAACAGCCAGCACTTGAGGGTGACATTTCCCTTTCCTTTTGTTTTCAGGGTGACATTTCCCTTCCCTTTTTCCATCCTCTCTAGAGTAGAAGATACTTTTATGGCATCCAGACCCTTGTCCTGGCCCCTCCCACCCATCGCCACCCGCCCACACACAGACCATGTGTCAGGTGGCCAGCAAGGAGTAGAGGAGAGTGCTCCCGAATATTCCATTCTGGGAAGGGACAGAAGGAACAGAAGAGGAGCAATATAGCCTTAGGATAAAGGAACTCAATTCTCTCTCATGGTGAAATTTTAGGCAGCAGTTCATAGGTGAGGGGAGAATATTTGCTGAGTCATATTCCTGGCAAAGAAAAGTACTTTGTCAATTGTAGAATGCAGTACAAATGCAAGAATTGTTATGATTCTAATGACTTCTGTTTGCTTGATTCTCAAAATGATACAGGGAAGTGGAAGTGGCCATTGCGCTCATTTTAAAACGGAGGAAGCCAAAGCTTGGAACTGGCAGTGGGCAGCCAGCCCTGACCCCTTCAGAGCACCTCACCCACCTCCACATGTGTCTCTGCCCCCAGTGGAGCGCCACAGACTGATGCTCTTGTCCCGGCCATGAGAGAGCAGCCCTCTGCTTCTGCGGACTCTCCATGCCAGGCGGTCCCAGTCCTGCCTGTGCAGAATGAAGATTGTACCTTACAAATGTCACTTGTCATGAGGCAGTGGTTCCCCTTGGACTGCCTCCTGCCTGACTTTATAAAAAGCAATTTATGATGTGTCAGGTAATGGCAGGAGCTACGAGGAAGGCCCACCCTGCACCGCCTTGGGCATCTGGCTGAGATGGTAGGCTGCCAAGCAGGGGGACTAGGAACTTTTGATTAAAGCTGGGAAGGAACAGTGCCCGTGGGCCAGCTGAGCAGAGAACCAGAGATCTTGAACAACGCTGCAGACTTCAAAAGGGCCTACCCAGTGGTGGGATTCAGCCAGTTGGCACCGGTTTGGCAGAACTGATACTTAATTTTTTGTTGAGTTCAGTGAACCAGTTGTTAAAATGGCACTTGTAATCAGGGTTCTTTCCAAGGTGGGTGCCTGGGCAGCTGTCCAATGTGGAAATCACGAATTTACTTTTTTTAACATTCATCTCCACAACAGCGTATTCTAAGTGCCCGTAGTCATGTTCATTCTGTCCATAGTGAAAAATACTGCAAGTGAGGACTCCAATCAAGAAGCAATATGGAAATATCTTAACAGTTCTATTGTTTTTTGTCAGGTATCATTTAATATTTTTTCATTAATATTTAAAAAATCTTTCTTATAATCTAGTTTTGGTACCTCTTTTATTGTTCTTATGTAAGTATTAAATGCATGAAATAATAAACTACCTTTTGTATATCATTTTTTTATACTTAAAATGGTCATTAGGGCAGAGAACTGGTTGTTAAATTATTTGAATCCCACAACTGAGCCCACCCCAGTCACACCTGCCAGCAGGGCATCCACCCCGAGATGCCTCCAGTCTAACTGCTGAGCCAATCGCAGGGCTAGCAGCACCTCCCAGAGCCATCTCTGCCCTCCACGGAGCCCCCAGCTCCGGGGGTGGGTGGACAGACCTCACTGTAGTGGTCTACATGCTAAGGATTTTGGACTTAATGAGGCAGAGGGTGAGGGTGGCGGTGGCGGAATCTATGTAGTCTTTCTGAACATCTGGATAGCTTTGAGAAGAGTTCAGGGAAATTCTTTTAGAATAATAGATGAATGACAGGTTACTAAGGGAAGCAGAAAATGTCACCTTTGAGATTGATATCAGAGTGGCCAATGTGGGCCTTCTCAAATCCCCGCTCTGATGTTCTCCGTGCCAGAAATAGAACCTTTTCAGACATCCATCCTCCATCCATCCATACATACATACATACATCCGTCCATTCTTACATACAGAGTCATCCTATGTCCCGCTGGATGCTCTGTGAAGCTGGCCTGAAGAGCATCTCAGACAGGGCCCAAGGGGCAGGCCCATTGTTGTGTGTCTGGACAATAACCATGATAAAAATGGTGATGCTTACAACATTAACTGGGTGCCATGAACTGTGTTAAGGGTCAGACACATATTCCCAGCAGGAACTCCCCAGAACAATCCCATGAAAGTAGATCTCATTAGCTCATTTGCAAATGAGAGCACTGAGGCTGAAAGAGATTAATTGCCTCATCCTAAGTCCTATTATTTATAAATGTTATGGTTAGGACTTGATTCCAAGTCCATGTGACCCCAAAGCCTATGCTCCCAAATCATTCTAAAGCCTGTCATGTGTGTGTGTGTGGGGTGGGCTTTGGAAAGAAGGGACACAGTATGGCCATGGTGTGTGCTTGGTGTGTGACTTATGGATCACATGTCAAGTGCCCCTCTGCCGACTCATTCTCTTGTTTAGTCCCCACACCAGGGCCACAAAGTGGGTGGCCAGGGCTCCTGGTGTGTATGGGAGCTCCCACGGGGAACAAGCCAAGTCTTTAGAAGGACTCTTGGCCATATTGTAGCATGAAGTAGTTCTTCAAGTGGCCAGATTTAGTGTCTCCAGGTTGGAGAGAGGCAACCACAGCACATTAAAAATGACAGTGAAGAGTGTAAATTATCAGGCACGGCTGCTTAGGTTTATGCACTTTGCCCATAATTCTTGCTCTGTTCTGGTATGATCAGAAATGAATAACGTCCAAGCTTGCCCATTACCATGTGGGGGCCTGGCGTCTTCCTGCTTACTTATCCTTCCTAATCCACTCGACAATTTACAGGCCCTCCAAAAAGCCACCCTGCCACTTCACCTCCTAGAGTTTTTCAGCTGAGGATCATTTCTCCCCCCTGACTGCCACGGGGCAGAGAACGGAGAAAGCCGAGAGTTCAGCTCCAGCCGAGCAGGGAGGCCAGTTGGAGCAGCCCCCATTAGATTCTGACACAACCCCTCTGTGGTCAGTTCCCTCCGTGACTCAGAAGAGCAAGGAGTCAGGAGGACAACTTGTCAAATGAGCTTCAGTGCCCCTGAGCCTGTGTCTCCATTCCCCCGTTAGGGATTGGACTTCATAACACACGTGCCAACTCCAGGTGCCTGGCGTGGCTGCCTGGAGTGGCGAGTGGGCACGGACTCAAAGGGTCCTGGGTTCATGGGGCAAGATGTCCGTTTGCTCAGTGGAGTCCGACATGGTTACGGGCTAGGAGGAGCGACGCTACTCATGCCATGTATCTATCATCCCCAGTAGGCGCCTCTAAGGGCCTTCCAGAGCCGGCACCAGGGCCTCTGTTGTGCTTCATCTAACGGAGGTGGTCCTATTTCTCTATCTGTAAACCTGAGGGTTAGACCATCAACATCAAAGTTTTCCTCTGCTCCTGCGCCATGTTGTACATGCCAGTGTTAGCTGACATAGGCCACATGTTAGACTAGGAGTCCTTTGAGGGCTGGCATGGGATTTATTTCTGGGTTCTTGGCATCTAGCACAGAGCTTGGTACAGAGTGGGCACCAGTGAATATTTGGTAAATGAAGAGATAGATGAGTGAATATATGGGAAAATGAATGAATGAATTTCAACCTCATAGGGTGTTAATGAAGATGAACTCCATGTTGTTAAGGGTCATGGGAATGGGGAAGGGAAAAGAAATATGAGAGATAAGATGTCCAGAGTGTTCAGAGGGTGAACAGGAGGAACAAGGACACGAGGCCCGAATGTGGAGGGAGTGTGTGTGTGGGCCGGTGCCCTGTCTGGGAGATAAGCTGGCCCGGACTCCATTAGAGGGCCAGCTAGGGGGCAGGGGCTGCCTGCATCACAGGGCGCTGGGACAGGACACAGGCACTGGTGATTGAGTTTTGTTTAGGTTTGGTTTAGCAAAGTATGATTGCTCTTGTTGCTTTCTCTGATGATCTACATGATAGGTTCTCCTGGTAAAACATTTATGCAGAACAGTAAGTACACAGAAAACACAAAATAATCACTCAAATCTCATCGTCATGAGGTAGCCACTGGTAAGATTTAAGTGACATTTTAGCAGACATCTCTTTATGCACCAAAATACATACTCATATGCATATATATTAAGTATGAATACAAAGCTGCATGCATACACTACTCTGCATGTTGTGCTGTATGTAACCTAATTGTGTCATTCAACAGCATGTTAAAGTGTACTCATTTGTGTCATTATTTTAAAGGTGAAGAAATTTCAGCTCAGAGATGTGAGGCCATTTTGCCCACATACCCATCTTCTGGGTCCTTTCTCCCTCTCTCTCTCCCTCCCTTCTTCCCTCCCTCCCTCCCTCCCTCCCTTCCTTCCTCCCTTCCTTCCTTCTATCCTTCCTTTCTTCCTTCCCCCTTTCTTTTCTTCTTAAGAATGGATTCCTGAAAGCATAGAAACAAAGTATGAGAGTTTTGCCACAGAGAATGTAAATGGATGCTCTTCAAGTGCTATATTTGACTCCATACCCAACAAGCAGTCTGAAAGGAATCTGCCTCTTTTCTCTACTCTGCAGAGCCCAAAGCCTTAACTGAAAGTGCAGCAGTGCATCCCCATGACTTGGGAGCTGGCAGATGTGATGCAAGCAGGGGCTTGAATGTGCTCTGTAGTGGGGCTTACATGCCCCTGCCACTGATAGGAAAAGAGCACGTCCGGCTGGCCTGCTGTCCCAGGGGGAGGAAGAGGCATATGGAGCACAGCCACTCTAGCCAGCCTACAAACCGTGAATGAGAAATACATGCTTATTGTTTTGCTCCACTGAGATTTTGAGGTTGCTTGTTCTATAGTAACAGTTGACCAGGACACCACAATACACTGCTGAGTTACTCAAACTCTCTAAGTCTCAGTTCCTTCATCTGAAAAACAGGGTGAGTAATGAGCTACCTAATCAGGCAGTTGCATTAGTCCAATGAGCTCCTGCCTGCACAGTTAGTAGTGAGTGCACAATTAACACCAGCCATTACTAATGCTTGGCGTTAGAGTGATGTATTTCAATTCACATAACTCACTCAGGGGCATGTAATCAACTTAGTGCGTCACCACTGGCATTTTCTTCTGATAAAATCGAATTTTCTATCACAATATTTTGCAATTTGAAAGGGTAAGTATTGTTTTGTGGGACTGTTGTTTCAGAGTGTGTGTATAAAACAAATTTCTTTCTGTGGTCATGGTCAGAAAGACTCCATCTGAGCATGGTCAGGCTGTTTCCTTCCCCGGTAGCTGGCTCTTGGTGATGAGGCAGCAGTAGGGAGGGGGAAGTGAGGGCCCTGTGGCATTCTGCATGCCTCCCCCAGGCTGGCCTTCTTGTCACTGAGCAGCAAGGCAGAGGAAGCACTGGACGTGGACAGAAGAGAGCGAGGGGCTGCCCCAGGCTGGCCTCTCACCCTTCTTTTCTTCAACAGCTTGAGGGGGTTTCCCGGGCAGGTTAACCGGGACACACCTCCTCCAGGTTCCCAAGCTGCTCTCATGCCTCCCGCAGCACTCAGGTCAAGTCCCAAAGGGCAGTATTTGAGCCAGACTTGGGCACAGAGCCTGGCTCTACTCATTGCTAACAGAGGAAACTTGGTTCATTCTCCCCTTGATAAAACGAGACCACGTTGTTCTTACCCCAGAAGGGAGTGAGGAGATTGAATGAAACAGTATTACTATCTTCATTTTTCAACAAGTATTTATTGAGCTTCTTCCAAGTGGTGGTGGTGAGGTCACCTCTGTCACACAGTAAGCACTTAAAAAGTGGCAGCCATCATTATCATCATAATTATTGTGCTGCTTCTAGCACTTTTCTAATTTTCACTTCATTCATTTACTTGCTTATTCAACAAACATTTATTGAGTGTAGAGTGCTGAGAACATAACAATGACCCAGGTATGGCCCCTGCCTCTATCCAAAAGTAGATTCTTTGTTGGTTGACCTACATCATAATGAGGGGTTACGAGCTCAGAGTTTGGAACCTGACAACATGAGTCCGAATCCCAACTCCTTTACTTAGCAGCTGTATAAACTTGGCCAAGTTACTTAGCCAGTTGTGCCTCTTCCATAAAATGGGGCCATTAGCAACAGGTTGTTGAATGGATTCAGTTTAAGTATTCACATGCGCCAAGCACTGAGAATGCTTCTGACCCACAGGAAGCACATAGCAAAGTCTTTGGGTTGTGGCCAAGATTCTCCAAGTTCAAATGTAAAATCTGGAAGGACCCCAGGAGACTGCTCTAGCCCAGGTTGGCAACATGCTTCATCTCCAGTGCCAGTTGCCTAAAGAGCTATGTTGAGAAGGATTTTGAGACCAAACCTGGGCTCAGCATATAAAGCTTCAAGTAAGTAATTAGAGATGTTGGAATCGGCAAGGGAGAAGCGGGGGTGGGGGTGGGGTGGGGGGGCGGGGGGGCACACAAGTTTCCCATACTTGCTATCCTTGATCCAGCCTGACTTCTGATTTTACAGAGAGGAAAGTTACATAACCCAGGTCCAAGCTGGTATTTGGGCCACGACTTTTGACTCAGTCCAGAGCTCCTGCTGACTGTCCTTCTGTCCTGGGGGAAGGGGACCAGAAAAGTATGATGGCCTTTTCCAGGGTGCCATTGCAGCATCTCCCCTCCACACCCACTCTGTTGGGGTTCAGTAGCTTGCGCCAAGCTTAATTGAGCTTGAGAATATTTGAGGTGAAATGAAGGCCTGTGGAGAGCATTCGCTTAAACGGCACTTTCTGTGATGATAGATGTGCTTGTTTGGGTTTGAATGGGACCAAATCAGCAGATACAGAGTTGTACATTTCAGTATTGCACTAGAAACTGAAGGGGTGGAGAATTTGCCTCTTTTTCCCTTGAAAAAAGCATAATTTTTTATATTGCAATTAAACAGTCCTTTGGGCTGATTTTGCTTCTCTGTTGCTGACAGTGAAAAATGCCAAACAAAGATAGCAGCCCTGCTCTCCTTGAGATGTGACTCCAGGGATGGGGAGGCAGCTACCACTGGCTCTCAGAAAAGTGGGGTGAGGGATGCTGATATCGTCCTGGGAAAACATGACTTCTGGCCTGTATAAAAATGGCCCCTGGGCATCTGGAGGGCCCCAGCTATCCTCATGAAGGACCACAGCCCATGTCTTGAGTTACTCATTCTACCTTGGAACCTAAAGCCAAACCTATTTGCGAAGGATTCCAAAGTCTGTTTATCTAGATTCCTGTTTGGGGGTCTAAGATTTTGAGGGGTATAGATGGCAGACAGCCCTCTTTAGTAGTTATATCAGTCCTGTACGGGCCATTAACATTGAGGTTTAGTCAGCATCTAAATCCCCTTCACATGTGGGGGTGTAATGCTGGAGGTCCAGACCGAGAAAATGGATCTGGTGTTGTTGCAAAATCCCAAAGAAACCACAAGGACCTCCAGATGGAGTGGACATAGCCTTTATTACTTACACACAGGGACAGCACCAATGGTGACCAGTCAGTGAAAGTTCCACACCCCACTGAGGGGGGGTCACAGTTTAAATAGCTAAGCCCTGGGCAGTTACTCAACTGAAACTCTTTGTCTATATGCAAGCAAGCAGGTGAGCAGGGGGCAAGGGGAAGGGTCTGCACCATTCTGTGTTATTCCTCCTTGATACATATCTGGTGACTCAAGCCCATTGTTCTTAGTAAAACCTTCAGTTCCATCCTCTATCTCATGCCTCGTGGTCAGGATTCATGTCCATGGAGCCAGGCAGCTGGGGAAAGGCAGTGTCTAGCATCAACTGTACCAGGGAAATCTCAAGATAATCGAGGTGCAGGACCATGCTTCCCACTTTGGAAATTAAGGTGGAACAGATGGTCTTCTCTCACTGAGGGCTCAGACATGCGTTTAGCTCAGAACTATGCTAAGATCTTGGATCCTGAAGGAGGAACACAAGGCAAAAAGGACAACCAGAGATGGAAGCACCATGGTGGTTAAGAACAAGCCAGCCACATGGAATTCTGGGTCTTCCATCAACTGGCTGTTAGTCTTGGGCAACTTGCTTCACCTTTCTGTGCTTCAGTTTACTCATCTGTAGAATGAGTTAGAACACGGAAAGCATTTGGCATGTGCCCGAACCTGGGGGGAGGCTCAGTGAAGTTTAGCTGTTGCTGTTATTTCTGATGGTGGCGACTCCGAGTCCTGTTGGTACGGTAGGTCCTCTGTGGGACCCCTGATAGGGGTGCAGGGACACCAGGTGGCATGGTTGTGGTTGGGTCCTCAGTGGCGTGGCCACCATAGGCTCAAATCAATATCCTTTCAACAAGCCCTTTTCTGCTCAAGTTGCTTAAGTCCATTTTTGTTGTTTTTAACCGAGGACCCTGATGGGTACATGCCATAATTAATCCGCAGAATGGTTTTTAGAGGGAGCTTTCATAATCAATTTGTGTGATCAGGGCTGCCTTGGATTAAGAGTGTAATATCCGTTATCTGTCTGATCCTCCACTCGCCCCCTGGGAGAAACAGAGCGCCTTCTGTTTTGCAATCGCTCAATAAGTATTTATAGATTCACAAATGAGATAAGGGACAAGAAGGCTCTTGATGAAGAATTTCACCATCGGTGGGTCATATTTCAGCATGGTATGACAGGATCCTTAGCAGACCTCACTTCAGATCCTGTTTCCTTCACTTTCTTTAGACAAATCACCCCTCCCCCTCAGACTTGGTTTCCTCCTCAGTGAAGTTGAAATAATAATACCCAGAGAATTCCAAAAGAGAATACTGGAACACACCAACTGGGAGTGCTGGTAGGCAGGACAATTATGGACTTCACGGAAGAATTTTCAGAGCCTGGGTCAGAAGAAGGGTGCTGGGGCCTGAGGACAGGGTACAAGCCTGGGGGCAGGAGAGACCTGCGCTGGGCAGGAGCTTACTGTGCTCCTTCCAGGAGGGGAGCACGGCTGTGGCGTGACCCTTCACATTAAGTGTGTTCGGGCCACTCTGTGACCAGTGCCCAGGGTTGCGGCTTTCTTTGGGGCTCAGAGCTTCTCAGACTGTCCCACCCACCCACGCTCCCCAGTGCTTCTTGAGGAGGAAGGGTGGATGGGAATTGGGAAGAGGGGGCTTCTATTAGCTAAACAAATCATTGTAGTTAAATGTGTTTGGAGTTAGAGTGTCCAGGTTAGAATCCCAGTAACACCACCAACTCACTGTGTGACCTTGAGCAAGTTAATTCACCTCTCTGAGCTGTAGCTTCCCAATCTGTTTCTCACAGGGATTTCGTGAGGGCTAAGCACTTAGGGTCTTAAAAAATAGTAGTGATCAGTATTAGGTTGTTGCTGAGTTTATCTTGTCAACCCCCTTTAACATGCTCTGTTTACCTCCTACCAGGTCTCTGCCAGCACTAGAGAAAAGGCAGCTTGGTCAGAGCGGCTAACAACAGATATTGGCCTGCTCTGGGGTCCCTGGAGAGGACTTCCTAGGGTTTACTGGTATCTGGAACAAACCACAGACTTGGTCTGTTGCCTGAGAGGGTACCTGGTGCATAGACAGTGAGGGCTGCTCAAGTAGGAGTTATAGCAATACTTATTAGTTTGGGCACATGGCTTCATTCAGAAAGTGGATGAGTTTAATTACAGAAAAAATTATGAATAATGTGATCTTCTCATTCCTGTAACTATGACTTCCAGACACCTGCTTCATTCAGGAAAAAAATAGGTTTGAAATGAAAAACGCTTCTTCTGCAGTCCTTAATCACAATCTCATTGAAGTCTGTGGCACAAAATGTCTTCCTCTGAGGAAGTGCATTGGGGTGACGGGCAAAGACTGAGGAGGGAATGCAGAGCTCCTGACGTGGGGATGGTCGCACGCGCGTTTACTTGGCTGGGATGGCGGTTGTCCAGACGGAAGGGCACAGTCAATACCCCTCACTGGATATTTTGAATCCCTTACAATGACATCTGTGGAAATTTACAGTCCCATGAAAACATATGTTAAAATGTTGAGTGAGAAAAACAGATGATCCCGGCTCTCTAAAAACTGACTAAATTCTCACATAAAAAGTGGAACTTCACTTCCATCCAAGATGGCGTGGCAGGGACCAGATTGCCCTCCCACCTGAAACAACTAAAACAGTAGACAAAATATACAAAACAATGAATGTCAGACATTGAACAACAGGCAGCACGGAACAGTGACCTCTGAGAGAGGAGACACCCTGAGTGTGGGGCAGCTGTGTTAGGCTTGCTCGCGGGGTTACCAGCTGCAAGCACTTTGCTTGATTAGTGTGTGAGCACGCAGCAGAGGCATGTGTGTATAGCCTATATAAAGCTATGGGTGCTTGTGCTCGAGAGAGATGAGAGATTGGGGATTGTGGATGGCGAGTTGCCTGCCCGCCACTGTGAGGGGCCATTTTGCTATTCGTTTGCCTGAGAGGCGATTTCCCCTGCCCGTGTGCTCATCTGCCATTGTGAGACTTTATTAAACGGAACGGCCCAGTGCTTTCCGGCTCTGCAGTTTTTCTACTGTCTGCCTGAATCCAATGTGAACCTGCCTGGCCTCGGCCACCTGCATTACACTGAAGAAGGAGCTTTTCATTGAATGCCTCAGTCTCCTGCCTGGAGAGAGTTTCCAGTGCTGTGCCGGGAGGAGTCCCAGGTAGAGTCTGTGCCTGATTGAAGCAGACAGAGTGAAGGTCCACAGAGCAAAGACAACTAGAGTTTGCAGACAAAGTACCAGAGAAGAGGGAGCTTCCCAAAGGGAAAGCTCTGGAGATCTGCCTCCCTCGTGCCTCAGCTGAAAACTGATCAGGCCACGTGGTGAGGAGACTACTCGAGGCTGGGAAAAGCCACCCCCAAGGAGCAGGGGACTCAATGTCCAGAGCTCACACAAGGTAGGAAATCACTTGTGTTCCCCACCAGGTATAGATGTAAAATTCTTAAAATTTTCCCAAATGAAATTCAACAATATAGAAAAAGGATAACACGTCAATCACAACTAAGTAGAACTTATCTTAGGAATGTAAGGTTATTTTAATATTCAAAATCCAAACAATGTAATCCACTCTATTAACAGACTAAAAAAATAACATGATCATCTTAATAAGAGAAAAAAGTTTTGACAAAATGTAGTCTCCATTCATGATAAAAATTGCTCTCAGCAAACTAAGGATAGATGGGTATTTCCTCAGCCTGCTAAAAGGTATCTACAAGAAAACCTTTAGCTACCATATACTTAATAGTAAAAGACTAAATGCTTTAAAGGGAAGTAAAATGCCTTCTAAGATCAAGCCCAAGGTAAAGATGTCTTCTCTATTGAACATATGCTGGAGACTCTAGCCAGTGCAAGAAAACAAAATAAAATGCTTACAGATTGGAAAGAAAAAAACTTCTTTATTCACAGATGACAGGATAATTAATATATAAAATCTTACACTTCCTACAAAAAAGCTACTAGAAATAAGGGAGTTTAGCAAGGTTTCGGGATACAAGGTCAATATACAAGAATCATACTTCTATAAACTATAAACAGTTGGACAGTGACATTTAAAACAATATCATATACCACAGCATCAAAAATATGAAATACTTGGAGCATAAACTTGTCAAAAGAAATAGAGACCTAAATAAAAGGAGAAATAGATCATGTTCATGGATCATAAGACTATATCATTATAATGTCAATTCTACCCAAACTGATTTACAGGCTCAATGTAATCCCAATCAAAACATCAAAACTAGCAGGCTTTTTTTTTTTTTTTTTTTTTTTTGGCAAGTATGTGGAAATTGACAAGCTGAGTCCAAAGTTTGTATGTAAATGCAAAGGATTTGGAGTAGCCAAAACAAATTTGAAAGAGAGCAAACAGAATGTACACTACCTGGTTTCAAGACACATTATAAAGCTACAGTAATCAAGACAGCATGGTGTTGGTATAAAAATTGACAAATCAATGAAATAGAATAAAGAGTACAAAAAAAAGACCCATACATATTATATATGGGCAATTGATTTTCAACAGAGGTAAAAGGATGCTCTTTTCCACAAATGGCGCTAGAACAATTATATGACCAAAATGACACACACACACAAATAAACCGTGGTTAATACTTCATACTCTATAAAAAAATTAACCTAAAAACGATAATAGATATAAATATGAGTTAAAACTATAAAACTAGAAGAAAACACGGAAGGAAAATCTTTATGACATTGGGTTTTACAAAGATTTCTTAAATATAACACAAGAACTACATGTTACAAAATTAAAAAATCAATACATTGGACTTCATCAAAATGATAAAAGCTTGCTCTTCAAAAGAATATGTTAAGAAAATGAAAAAGCAAACCAGATCCTGGGAGAAAATACTTGCAAACATATATCCAACATGACGATCAACGCACAACTTTGTGAATACACTAAAAGTCACTGAATTATACATTTTAAATGGGCGAACTTTATAGTATGTGAATTATATCTCAATAAAGCTGTAAACAAAAACAACATATTCAACAAAGGGCTTGTACCTAGAATACATGAAGAACTCTTGCAACTTAAGGTGGAAAAAAACCCTCAATTTTAAAAATTGAGCAAAAGATTTGAATAGACACTTCATCCAAGAAGACATACGAAGGGCAAATGAGTATATGCGTAGATGATTAAGATCATCAGTCATTAGGGACGTGCAAATTAAAACCAC
The DNA here is from genome assembly GCF_036850765.1 of Saccopteryx bilineata. Taxonomy (NCBI): domain Eukaryota; kingdom Metazoa; phylum Chordata; class Mammalia; order Chiroptera; family Emballonuridae; genus Saccopteryx; species Saccopteryx bilineata. Next base: position 248,458,687 of record NC_089492.1, on the reverse strand, counting down.
AAGGAGATACCACACCGCCAGGATGGCCCCATTGAGTTTTGTTATGTCAGCTCCCCGGCAGTGCAGTCAGTTTGGCTCACCAGCTCCTGGCTGTTTGAAGAAGTCTGTCTGCCCCTCTTCTCCATCTATGGCTTCCATCCTGGCACCCCAGATACCTGCCTGCTATTTACAGCAGTTCACTTAACTTGTTTAGGCAGCGTCTGGGGCCCAGGCAGAGATGGGAAAGGAGATGAAATAATAAAGGTGACATTGGTGAATGACAGCAGCAGGCCCTGACGTCCAGGGAGTCCAGGCAGCAGTGTGGGAGTCAGGGCGAGGCTGATTCCCACCTCCCGCCTGCAGAGTCATCAGGGCAGTTTGGGGGCCAGAAGAGGAGGAAGAGTAAATAGTGAGCATGAACCAGCCAGATTCAAGGGCCTGAAGTCAGATAGGTACTGAAGAAGATTGAAGTGGGCAGATCTGAGAACTTAGCAGGCAGCATCAAAGGGACTGGGTGAAAAACTGAGTGTGGTCAGGGCAGAGAGAGGGGTGAGGATGAATCAGGGGCCAGGGTCATGCTGTTCTCCAAGATAGAGTACGAGGAGAAACAGGTACACAGAAATACACTGCAAATATGTGGTTCAGGTACCTGTGGGCATTTGGGCATTTGTCCGGTGGGCTGCTGGCTGTGTGGATTGGAGCAGGCACTGCAATGGTCAGCAGAGGGGAGCCTCTGGAAGGCTTGAGAATGGAGCCATTACCCGGGAGACTGGGGCAGGGGTGGGGGCACAGAGGAGCTAGGCCAGGCACTGAGGGGCACCTGTGTTAAGGAAGGACCAAACTCTTGGAAAAGATAATGAAAGCAAGTGGCCTGTTTCCCATCCAGCTCCTTCCTGGCTGTGACTTGAAACAGCATAAGGGAGAGAGGGGAGTGGGGGAGGACTCTGGCCCCATGGTTGGAGGGAACAGTCTCTCTCAGAGGTGTCAGACTAAAGTGCCCACCCCAAGGAACAAGACAACCTGGTGTCCTAATGTCCCAATCTTATTTTTTTGGTAAGAAGTTGGACCAAATTTATATCTGTAGCCACTAGCCCTGCTGCTTTTTCCTTTTTCATCCACTCACCCATCCAGCAAATAGGAGCTCCTGTCACATGCCAGGCGTAGGCTGGTGCCAAGGGAATGACTCAGACACAGTTCCTGCCCTTAGATAGGCTGGGGCAGCCAGGTCAGTGTGGATACTGGCAATGACTCTGGCGGGGCTCTCTGGAGTCGTCACCTCCAAGCTCTATTCTTCCTTTTCCAAACCCACTTCCTTCCTTAATGTAGGTGCCCCTGGGCACCTGGCCCTGGCTCCTCTCTCCTCCTCTCCCCCCTGGAGAGGAATTCTCCAGAGCTTGCTGGCCTTAGACTCACAAAGCCAGCAGCTCGCCAGACAAGAGCCTGGGTGCCCACAGGTAGCCAAACCACATATTTGCAACGTGGAAGCTGGTGGTGGTGGCATGTACCTTTTTTTCTCATACTCTCTGCCTTAGTAAATAGCATGACCCTGCCCCTTGGCTCATCCTCACTCCTCTTTCCACCTCTCAACAAATCTAATCACTCAAGGAGTCCCATTGATGATGCCTGATAAGTTGTTTTTGAATCTGTCAACTTCTCTTTCTCCCTAGTACCTGTTCAGGTTCAGGCTGTCATATCTGACTGGTTCCCTCTAACTCCCCAACTATTTTTCTTTGGCCCTAATCTTCCCTAATAAGCAGCAGACATGAGATTTTTTTTTGTTGCAATAGACATAAACCTAACTCAAATGGCTTAAGCAAAAAAAATTGAATTTATTGGCTCACATAACTAAAATGTTTGGAAGTGGCTTCGGGAATAGTTACATCCAGGAGACCAAACAATGTCAATAGGACCTGGTCTCTCTGCTTTGTTTTATTCCCCCTCAATCACTGTAACTTGGATTGGCTTCACTTTTCTCATTTCAAGACCAGCAGAAAGAAGTTTCATTCGTCCCTGTAGATCTAACAGAGTCCTAGAGCTGACTCTGACTTTCAGTGACTGTGACTAGGTTGCATGCCTATCCCTAAACTAGTCACGGGGGCACAGGTGTGTGCAGTGTTCTAACTGGGCATAGCTGAGGTTGGTCATGGGGGTCAGCACCATGTAAACCACATGGACTGCAGGTAGGGTAAAGAAGGTTCTGCCAAGAAAAGCAACATCTCTGTCAAGGTGGGTGGGATGGACATCCAACAGGCGTCAGGAGAAACCATCGACCCTGCCTTAGACAAGAAAGCATTAGCAGAGGACAGGAAGCTGTAAAAAGGTTTCCAGAGCAAAGCAGTATTACTGATAGTCATTTACACAACGCATTTTCTATTTCTGCCCAACTATCATGCCACACAATCTCCATCACATGTGTCTTTAAGTAAGTGTGGGATTAGCTTTGTTGTACATAGTATTTAACTACAGTGCTGAACTCTGCTCATATGATGCTTATCTGCACAGTCCTGAGCAAGACTGCTTTTACCCTAAAATAACTAGAGAAGACCTCCTTCCAGGCCCTGCAGTTCCCTCTGCCACCCCAGGGCAGTTTTGGAACTATCATGGGTGTAGGGTCCCAAGATACTGACATCCGTCCCTGATAGGCAGATCCCCTGAGAGGGAGGAAACAGCTGAGTAGGCTCCAAGAAATGGTTATGCTAATAGGTCCCCCTGGGAACCTCATTCTATCAGCATTCCCCCAGCCCTCTCCCTAAGGTGATCTGTTCCCCTTGATAAATGGGACTGACATTATTTTGGAAAAAGCTGCTGATGGAGGCTTTCCAAGGACCTCTTGCTCCAAAGGGCTAGTCTGGTCAAAGGTATCCGGTGCAGAAGGCCTAAACATGATTTACTGAAGACATTTGACCATTTGGGCTTTGGGAAGAAGAGGATAAGCAAAGACACTGATTGAGACAATATGAAGGACACAGTTCCTGGGTGATCCCTGCGGTAGAACCCAAGAAGTCACCGGTCCTGCGCCGCCCCCTGCTGGCCATAGGCTAAACGGCGTCCTGCCAAGCTCCGGTCTCTGCTGTGTGGACAAAAGCTTAGAGGGTGGATGCAGAAGTGCTCTGCTCTGTAGGCCTGGGGCCTTCCGGGCCTGCCAGGCAGTCCTCCTGGGCATGCGCAGGCGGCACCCCCACAGGAGTCAGCACCAAGCTACTGAACACGGAAGTGTGTGAATGACAGTTTTCCTCTGCCTCTTTAGCAGCCTTGGCCTACCACAAAATGACTGGGACTCTGGGCAGATCTCTCCATTATCTGCCCAGCGGCAAGACTTGCCAACTTCACAGGGTTCAAACACTTGCCAACTTCACAGGGTTGTTTGAGGGAGGTCATCGTAATTGTAATTGTTCACGAAGTGCTTCTGTGTTTGTTCCTTGAGGTGGTACGCACACAAGTGTCCTGTTAGGACTGTGCAAGTCTTAGATGCGTTGGCTGTGGCTCATGTAAATCCTCTGCCACGGGGATTTTTCTAGAATGAAAAGTTGATAATGTCGCTTGCCAAGGGCCTCACTCAGAAAAGTCCAGAGTCCAATTGGTTCCCAGCCCTTCAAGGCCCAAGAGGGCCCAGACCCTTGCCTTGTATGTCATTCTCCAGTAAGAACCCCACCCCACCCCTGCTCACCTCTCTCCCTAACTGCCAAACTGCCTCCTGCTGGCCCTCGTTTGTGTCCTTACCCTGTCCCAGATAGTCCAAATGTCACCTCTGTCAGGAAGACTCTCCGACTCCCATCAGAGTCAGCCCCTCCTCAGGGTTCCACTGTCAGTGAATTCCCTCTGTCTCACCTGTCATAATTGTCTGCAGGTGACTCTGCCACCCCCACCAGCATGCGAGTCCCTCCAGGAAAGGGCCCTGTCCCAGCACCTGCATGTGGTGGGGGTCAGGAGTGGAGGAAGCAGACAATCCTTGGGAAGCCAGCCAGGACAGTGTCTGCCAGAAGCCTGCTGGGCGGAGGCCGAGACCCGCCATCCACCTCATTTGTAGGAGCTGTGCTCGGAGGAGCCCCGCATGCTGGCGTTGCCTCTGGGTTCATTCATACATAAGTTTGAGTGCCAGCGGACGTGGGGCCTGGCCAGGCTTCCCACAGGGCTGCCCGACCCCAGAAAGACACTGGGACCCTTCTCATATGACCATGAAGGCAGAGACTGAGATCCAGCAAGAGCTAGTGGCTGCTACCCTCCCTCCCTCCCTTCCTTCCTTCCTTCCTTCCTTCCTTCCTTCCTTCTTCCTTCTTTCCTTCCTTCAGTGTTCTTCAACTGGCTATATGGAAGTACAATTCATATACAACAAAATTTATCTATTTAACACAGTTTGAGTGGTTTTGACAAAGTGTAATCACCACCACACAAAACATAGAGCATTTCCATCATCCCCAGGAGTTCCCGGAGGACCCTTTACAGTTGACACTCACCCCAGCCCCAGCCCTGGCCACACTGCTCCCTCTAATTCTGTCACTATAGTTTCCAGAATATCATAGAAATGGAATCATGCAGTATGTATCCTTCTGAGATTGGCTTCTCTCACTTAGTAGATTGTTTCTGAGGTTCCCTGATTCTGCTACACGCATCGCTAGTTCACTCCTTTTTATTGCTGAGTAGTATTCCGTAGTGAGGATGTACCATAGCTAGTTTAATCTGCTCCCCAGGTGAGGGCCCACCCCTGCTTCCATTAGAGAAAGAAATCAGAGATCCTAGAGAACTGTGTGAATAATGTGGTTCTGAGAGAGAAGGGATGGAAGGGCCCTTTCCAGAGGGGACAGTCAGGCAGGCCCGTCTGAAAGGCTCTGGATCACTATCTCCATTCCCAGTGGGGCTGTGGAAATTACTTCTTTCTGGCTGCATTCCCAGATCTGGTCAAGAGCCTTTCCCAATCCAAGTCTTCTGAGCAGCACATTTGTTTCATTTTCTCTGTGTGGGTGTTCTTTTTTATCAATGGGCAGGTATTAAAGGTTATTTGAAAGCCATATCCACTCTCCTGGATCATGCCTGCCTCTCCTGAGCCAGGCAGAGAAAGCAGAGCATCACACGCACATGAGGACCCCTGCTTGCCGAATGGGAGGGTCCTGCCAGGGTGTCTCTCCCCAGCAGGACAGCTGTGGGGCAGAAGCCTTCCCCCACAGTCACGGCGCCTGGTCCCGTGGGAGTCAGTCCATGCGGGTGAGAAACAGGAACAGGATCAGAGACATGGGGAGACATGGAGGTCTGCCTCTAGCTCTGGCCAGCTGCATCCTCAACAAGAGTCTTCATCACCTCGGAGCCTCAGTTCTGGGGCCTCAGTAAGAGGGGACTGTGACAGTTCTTAGTTGTGGGCAAAACTAGCACAAGGAAGACCTGAGTTCAAGTGCCAGCTTACACTCGCTGAGGGAAACTGGCCAAGTCGGTTTGCTCCTCTTGACTCAGTTTTTTCATCTGTAAAGTGTGAGGTCACTTAGATGTTCTGTGAGCAGAAAAACTGGGGAATCACCCCATGTCCCCTGTTTGGTCTGGGAGTCATGGGCCCAGCTCCTTACTTCTTTTTCCTGAACATCATTAAAATGTGCATCTCACACACACACTGGTTGAGTGTTCCCAGGTCTGTATCCTTCTAGAGATTAGGGAGCCAATATCTTTAAAATCAAAATTTTAGATTAATGATCCATTAACAACAATACATCCCTAGTGATTCTTCCTGCCAGCATCTCAACTCTCCCCCCATCCCCAACCTTGTGTGTATGGCTTGGAGCAAGCTGCTTAACCCTCAATGCCTCAGTTTTCTCATCTGTAAAATAGGGATTATATTGTAACTCTCATAAATAGTACTAGCGCTCATAGGGCTGGTGTGAGGATTAAACACAATATACATGAAGGATGGAAAGCATTTCAAACATCACCCAGCAAGAGGTAAGGACTCAGTGGAGGCTTGCTGCTGTGATGATGATGGTGGTGTGATGGGTTCGTCCTTCAGCAACCTGACCAGATCCAAGACGGGGCCTACACCTGGGCTACCAAGAGAGTCTGGAGGGCTCACCACCAGCCATTGTGCAACTATACCTACACCTGTTGGAACCCCACCCTCCACCCCCCGGCAGCCTCTGAAAGCACCCTCTCACACCACATCACCAGTCCCTGCCTCCACTGGGAATGGCAGGTGCCAATTATGATATCAGGCCCTCCAAAATCGAGAGGACTTGAGTATGTATCTAAAAGTTAAAAATCAATGTCATGCTCTCTTTTTATTCTACTGTGTGTTCCTCCCTGCTTTCAAAATGTATATTCAAAATGCTTTTCAAACAGTTAAAATCTGCTTGTGAGAAAAGGCCTCCCTGGCCCCTGGGAGATCCCAAAGCAATTTCTGGGAAGGGGGCAAGGGTGGATCTTACTAGACTCACGAATAAGAAACCCTGAAAAGTCAGTGTGCTGAGCACAGAGGCGGGCTAGTCCCTGCACTCCTCAGAGGCCTCGCTTTTTCCTGCACACAAGACTTGAGAATGACACACCTGTAGGAACCATGTCTTTCCTCTCAGCATCCGGCTGCTCAATAATACCTGGCCCACAGCCGGTTCTTGGCAAAGGTGTGAGGAATAATCCTTTTCTCGTTGTTAGCATCTGTGGAGACTCTACTTTGCTCTGAACACCTCACACTTATCATCTCCGACCCTCACAAGAGCAGTTGTGGTTGTTACTACTATCCTTATTCCATAGTTATTATCCTCGTTTTTGCAGAAAACAGGCTCAAGCCCAAACACAGATCACCCAGTTGCAACCGCTGGCGGAGACAGAGTGAGAATCCAGAATTTTGGATGCCAGAATTCAATGTCATTGAATAAATCTGTGTAGGAATGAACGATGGAGCTGTCACTGTATCTCCCCATCTGCCACGTGCCTTTCCATTTTATGTCTTGACCCCTTGTACCAAGTCTTGTACACTCGACTGTATTAATAGACTTCTTAAATGTGGAATCTTCTGTGATCTTTTTTTGTGTGTACTTTGATGTTTGGCATATGCATACCCTCTGTGAAACCATCCCCACCATCAAGAGAGAACGTATCTATCATCCCAGAAGTTTCCTTCTGCTCCTTTGAAATCAATTCCTCCTGGCCCCTCCCCAGCACCCGTCTTCCAGGCAACCACCAGTCTGCTTTCTGTCACTATGGATTAGTTTGCACGTTCTAGAGTTTTATACGTATTTTTGTTTCATCTGGCTTCTTTCACTCAGAATACTGATTTTGAGATTTATCCATGATATGGTATGTATCAATGGTTCATTTCTTGGAATCTTCCTTGATGTCTGTGATAAGCCCTACTTGGTCATGGCCTATTAGTCTTTTAATATCCTGCTAGATTTGGTGAGCTAATTGATTACCTAGGACTTAAGCATCTGTATTTCTTAGTGAGAGCAATGAACCAAGATTTAGACCCAGAATAAACCAACCAGATCACAAGGAGCAACCTAGAAAAAAACCTGGTGGAGGCTTTAGTCACTGTCAATGAAAATTTAGAAAATGGTACACCTGCATGATCCTGTGGTCCCAGCTCAATCCACATGTGGCCAGTGGTCCCTCTATTAGCGAGGGACCAGCATTTGTCTCCTCCACTGAGCACGGAGTGAACTCAATCTGAGTTAACTAACCCACCAGCTTGGAGATTCCTTAGAAGGAGAAAACAGCCAGGCTTTTAAAAAAGCTTTATTAATTCCAGAGATAATTCAGAAGAGTAAAAAAAGCCAACTATTTATTATAAATTGCTTGAAAAAAGCAGACCCAATCTATGACGAGCTGGGAAAGAAGCCATTGTGTGGTCATGGAGCAAAGCAAAGACTCAGCATATTTCTAGTTCTTCCTGGTTGTCACATCTGAGAAAAAAAAATGGTTTCTTCTAAGGCAGATACCTAAGCAAGGAGGGGGAGTCAAAGGGCTGGGGTGAGGGGAGTGGGGAAGGAATGGAGCGAGAAGCAGAGCAGGGCAACAAAAACAAGAGAGGTCCAGGGAGATCGGGAAGAAAAAAAGAAAAAAGACAGAGGGAAAGAAAAGGGATGGGGAACAGAAAGATGTTAGTCATTTTTTAAAAAATTTATTTATTTATTCATTTTTTCTAGAGAGTTGAGGGAGAGACAGAGAGAGAGAAGGGGGGGGAGGAGCTGGAAGCATCAACTCCCATATGTGCCTTGACCAGGCAAGCCCAGGGTTTTGAACCGGCGACCTCAGCATTTCCAGGTCGATGCTTTATCCACTGCGCCACCACAGGCCAGGCGTTAGTCATTTTTTAAAAAGCATCGAACAGGCCCTGGCCAGGTGGTCCAGTGGATAAAGTGTTGACCCGGTATACTAGAGGTCATGGTATGACTCCCAGTCAGGGCACACCCCAGTTAGGGCACATGAAAAGCAATCAACTAAATGGAACAATGAAGCGAAACAAGGAGTTGATGCTTCTCTCTCTCTCTCTCTTTCTTACACACACACACACACACACACACACACACACACACTCTTCCCCTTACTTTCTCTTTCCCTTCTCTTGCTCTCTCAAATCAATGGGAAAAAAAATTTTTTTAAAGTATCAAAAATTTTTTAAAGTGTTAGCACCCTCTCTCAAGCTTTATGCAAAATAATACCTGAGCAGCTCTGAGGGCAGGAGGGCAGGGGAATAATGTTGTGGGTTGAATTGTGTCTTCCAAAAAGGTATGTCCAAGCCCCAAGTCCCAGTACCTGTGAATGTGACTTTATTTGGAAATAAGGTCTTTGCAGATGTAATCAAGTTGAGCAAGGTCGTATTGAATTAAGATAGGTCTTATAAGAAGAAGGAAGTTTACACACAGACACACACACAGAGGAGAACACCATGTGAAGATGGAGGCAGGGATTGGAATGATGTATCTACGAGCCAAGGAATGCCGAGGATTATCAGAAAACACCAGCAGCTGGGCGAGGCAAAGCAGGAACCTCCCCGAGAGACAGTATGGCCCGCCAACACCTTGGTTTTAGACTTCTAGCCTCCAAAACTGTGGACCGAGTCAGTTTTGGTTGTTTTAGGGTACCCAGTCTGTGGTCATTTGTTACAGCAGCCCTAGGAAACGAACACAGCCCTATCAAAACAGAGCATCAGCGGCCCCTGTTAGAGGCTGAATCGTGTCTCCTCCAAATCCACAGATTGAAGTCCTAACCCCAGGACCTCAGAATGACTGTATTTGGAGATAAAGCCTTTAAGGAGTGCTCCAATTTAAATGAAGTGATTAGGGTGAGCCCTAATCCACCTTACAAGGAAAGGATATTTGGACAGAGAGGATAGACCATGTGGAAACAGAAGGTGGCCATCTACAAGCCAAGGAGAGAGGCCTCAGAAGAAACCAAACTTGCTGACACCTTCATCTTGGACTTCTAGCCTCCAGAATTGTGAGAAAAAATTTTTTTGTTGTTTAAACTGCCCAGTCTGTGGTATCTTATTATGGCAGCCCTAGCAAATTAATACCACCCTGCCTCAACTCCAGCGTTTACCAGCCCACCTGGGTAGGACAGCTGAGCCTTGTCTGCTTCTTGGTGTGGGTCTGAATGGCTTCCATTAGCTCACCCCACTCAGGGCAGAGAGAGTCAGTGAGCAGTCTGTGGGCTCTGCCTGGCACCTGCCCAACCCTTTCAGGGGCACAGAGTCCTCATCTAGAGCCCAGGAAATCAGTCCAGGGGGCTGAACAGCCCTGCTTCCCCAGGGCACGCCTGCCAGGTCCCCTGCAGTGCCTCGGCCTGGGCCCTTCCCCCCATGACCTGGAGCTTCCCACCCATGGCTTTGTACAACCCTTGGCCACAAATGCGACGTGAAGGCTGCAGCTGGTGTGCCATGAAAGGCAGGGTCATGGTGGTGATACACTGGGGCCTCCACACCTGGGTGAAGGCTTCCATGTGTCAGTTCTGTCCCTGACCCTTCATTTTCTGCCAGGTCTGGGCAGCCGTCTGTCAGAACTGCCTGCTGTTGAGAGAAGCCATGTTCCTGAGGAAAACGTTGGAGCAGAAAGAGTCAGCCTCCTCACATCTTTGTTTTGAACAGATGAGGAAATTAAGGCCAGAGAAGGGAACGGACTTGCTGTAGGTCACACAGCTATTTGGAGTCTAATTGAATCCAGAACACCAGGCTGCAGAAGCCAGCCAAGCCCTCCACAGGCTTAAGTAAGTACGTTGCGAGTGCTCAGACAATCCAATTAGGTCTCTGTTTGTTTCTGCCTAACAGTCATATTAAGATTTGGGCTGGGCTGCAGAGTGTTATTTTTCTTTCCAATTTTAAAAGCACTTCAGCATCTTATTTATTACAGAAAAATCCAGTTCATGCCACTGTTAATAAAACTGTGATTTAACGAAGAGATTTTATTACAAACATAAATTTCAGTAATAACTGCTCAACCAGACACTTTGCAATTAAAAATAAAACTGCACAGTAAAAAGAAATTCAATTCACAATAAACAGAGTTGCTTCCTCTCTTGCCCTTCACCACCTGGGCTCCACAATATTGCTTCTCAATTTTAAACCGTTTGCCGGCATTAGGCTAAGTACTGTTCTGTTCTCCAAATAGTTGGAAATTTTCATATTTTTAGCTCAGGACTGATTCCCTAAGACACAATCACATGTCCTTTCCATTTATAACAACCAGTACTACCAAGAAAATAGAGAGACGGTGACACCAGACCTCACCAGCTAGTCAAAGGCAGTGCTCCTACTGCCTACATGGCCACTTGAATGTGTTTTTGCTTAATGTCATCCCAAATTCTGATCTCATCGCTGTCTAAGATGAAAGCTCAGGGTATGAGAACCCCATCGTATTAGTCCGCTCAGGCTGCCATAACAAAATACCATAGGCTCGGGGCCTTAAACAACAGACACGGCTTTGGAGGCTGGAGGCTGAGATCAGGCTGTCAGCATGGTCGTCACTGGCGAGGGCTCTCTCCCTGGCTTGCAGATGGCTGCCTTCTCACTGTGTCTGCACCACAGAGAGAGGGCAAGGAAGCTCTCTGGTCTCTTCTTACAAGGACACTAATCCCATCACGAGGACTCCACCCTCATGACTTCATACAAACCTAACTATCTCCCAAACGCCCCATTTCTAAATACCATGATGTGGAGGGCTAGGGCTTCAACATATGAATTTGGGAGGGGACACAATTCAGTTCGAACCAACCATCTACTGAAATGACAACTGGTTGTTGGCGCAGTGCTCATATTTGTGGGAATAGTTCTCCCACACAAAACGCTTTTTCCTTCAAGCTATTTCCCCTTGGGTATGCTGGTGAGGACACTTGAAAAAGAAAGAACTATGTTTGAATCCCATTAGTTAAAAGCAAACAGAAGACTTAATTGCCATTCACAGCTCTGGCACTGCTCTTTTTAGCTGCAGAGGCCTGAGCTACTCATAGTAGGAGACCCCAGTGATCTCTGATAACTTCCCCCAGTTATCGCCGTATTTATTCCTCCCTTCTCTAACCTTGCTGTAGTTTATGGGTGAAATAGCTCTTAAAGAAGTGAAGAATTAGGCAGATGCTTTTGATCATAAGTGCAGATAATATGTATCCCACAGACTTTCTTTTGTGGGTTTTTTCTATACATATTGACACAGCTAATCTTTGCTTCTGCAGCATGTACATAAATATTATCCAAGATGACTGGCATATGGTACTGTTATTTGTCTTTTAAGAAAACCTCCAACCGAATCCAATATTTTCCATGTGGCACCTGATACACTGTGGGCGTGGGATATTTATAGAACAGTAATAATGATATTTGAAAACACTGTAATGTCTAAAGGCTCTATTTCCCTGCACATTTCATCTAGAAGGCTGCATTTTTGCAGACATAAGCTTTTGCCAGCCATTCATTCACAGGGACTGCTGAAATGCTGAGCATTGTCAGGATTTACAAAATGGTCATTTTGGGCATTGTTGCCTCTAAACCCTTCAGAAGGAAAGTCACCTTCTCATGTGGGTGGAAATATCTGCAAGTAAGGACTTGCCGTGTGACTTGGGCCTTCCAATACTGGTCTTTTGCCCTTCAATAGAATTAAGTTTTGGATGTGTTTCCCTCAGAAACCTCAGCAGAGCCTCAGGATATATGTGATAGTTCATGAAATCATTGAATCAAAGACTTAGGATCAGATGACCTGTGAGCTGGGAGTGAACCTGTTACCATTGAAACCAAACCTTCCCCCATTAAACCAATGAAGATATTGGTTTGGTGACAGAGGCAGAACTGGGGTCCCTGTTTTTAAACCGGGGTGCATTTCAGTGCCCTTTTTGTTCCTGCAGCTGTTGTAATAGTGCACCTATCAAAGTCGGTCCTGTTCTGTTTAATACCTGTTTACTAAAAAGCCCACTGGAATAATACCTCCCACTTTCAAGTGTGCTATGGGCACACTCACCAAGTCCTTATTTGAACCACCTCATTTAATTTTTATCAGAACCGTATGAGGGAGGCATTATCACCTCCATTTCACAGGCAGGAAAACTAAGGCTCAGAGAGGTTAGTGTCTTGTTCAAAGTCCCAAAAGTAGTAAGTCACTGAGTCAGCCGAGACTGACCAACCCTGAGGCCCTGCTCCTGCCATCAGAGTTGAAGAGAAGTAGAGGATGTATTTGGGATAAGGTCCTTCCACACGAGCAGAAAATGTTATTCTTTTTGGCCAGCCCAGAGGCGTAGGCATTGGATAGTCACGTTCCAGCTTGAACTGCATCACAAGTTAGCTGCTGGCCACCCAGCATGTGCCCCTGTCTAGGAAGAACACTCCAGCCTTGTGGGAGACAATGAGTAAACAGCACCTTATAATAATAGCACCTTGTGATCTAGGCTGGACAGATCTTGGGCTGTAACCTTACCCCTAGAGTTAGCAGATGGCTCTAGGAGGTGGTGATGCAGAAGCTGGGTCTGGGAGGATAGCAAGGCGTCAGCCAGCTCAGGGGCAGCCTGGGAGGGGAGGTTGGCATGCTAGGCAGGAGAACTGCATAGAAATGGCCCCAGAAGTCAGAGGGGTGAGAGGGAGAACTAGAGAGGTTGGCAGAGACCAGATCACGGGGGGTCATGGATGTATTGCCAAAGTCAGAGGTAGAGTCCACCCATGAGGACAGGGGAGCCCTGAGGTTCACGAATGGGGAGGGATATCTGACTTAGACAGATAACCCACTCAGTGTAGGGGGAGGATGGGTGAGGGGGTCAGCCTGGGGGCTCACGGAGGCTGGTGTAGGGACCAGGACTAAAGGTGATTGTGTTCTGAACCAGAGTGACAGTGACCGTGGGAACCAAAAGAAGGTAGCCTGTCAAGACCTCTTCAGAAGACAGAACACACAGAGGTTGAAATTTGCCAGGGAAATCTAGAAGCAGGGGACTGGGGAGTGAGCAGGAGGTACATACAGAAGGGGAGTGTGGGGTTGAGCTGGAATTTGGGTAGAACAGGGGAATAAAAGTTCTGAACAGCCCAGCAGTGCTGAGAAGCCAGCAGTGCTCAACAGCCTGAGTAGGCATGGAGGAGGGGGGATCGCCGGGCAGACCTTGCCGGGTTTGCCAGGTGGGGGAGGGAAGTCAGGTGTGTGGATGGAGTCTGGGCCTGGCGAGGAGAGGAGGGAGGCTAGGATGAGCTCACGGGGTATAAACTTCCCAGTACCTGAGGAAAGCCAGAGACGACTCATGTCCTGTAAGTCTCCAGATAGTAACTGTGGGCTCCAGGGCAGCTCATGTTCTACCTTCTAGGGGGCTCGCCAGTCAACAGGGGCAAGATCCCAAAAACAGCTGCTCTAAGCACAGCGTTTGTTGCCCGCATTCCTTCCTTCACAAGGCTGGCAGTGTTGCTGAGGCAGCGGGAGCAGCACATCTGAACAGTGTTTCCCTGGGCAACACACTTCAGGACGTGCATGGCCAGGGCAGCGTGGAAAACAGGAGCGCTGAACCAGGAGTCCAGGGATATCGCACAGAGTCTGCCATGGCCCTTATTACCTCATCTAGGACCCAGGTGATTAGTATGGTCCCTGCTGGTTCTTTGAAGCCATTAATGCCAATTATGAAAGATACACACTCACAAAAAGAAGAGGGATTGTAAGATCGCAAGCTCTCTCACAGGGCAAGCTACATAAACCCACAAGGGAGTTCAGGCCCATGTTGCAGGGCCTGGCCGAGAGTTTCAAACTGCTGGAGAGCCCAGTGAAAGGAGAGGTTTCTGGGCACCCAGGAGTCAGGAAGGCCTCTCTCCCTGATGGCCATCTGTTTCTGATCTCAGTACAGTCTCTTAAACAACACACAGGTGGCCTTCTTAAAGACCTTGACGACACAGCCCAGTACATAGGACACCTAGAGTGCACCAGGTGCTGTGCTAGGTGCTGCCCACGAGCCCATCTGAGCCTCACAGCCACCTTGGGAGGTGAGTGGCATCATCTCCTTTTCCTATGAGGAAATCAAGGCTCAGAGAAATAGGGAACTTGCCTGGTGGCTGTGCTGAATCTGAACCCGCTGCTGTCTGACCCCAGATCTCTTTGTCCCACAGGGAGGCCCAGGGACCTCAGGAACTTTCATTAACCTGTCCAGGCAGATCACGGCCGCTGTTGTGCCACAGAGGCTCCAGTGGATGCACTGGATGTGGAACGCACCGGATGTGGAATGCACCCAATGGGCCAGCTAGCTACCCTCAGGGAACTGACCATGGGAGACACAGCCTTAGAGAAGTTTTAGGGAAACTGCTTTTATGAGGTTTAGACCCTTGGGAGAAGTGAATCCTCTAAACAACCAGCGTCAGGACCAGCCTCGCAGCTGCTGGCAGACTGCCGCCCTCTGCTGAAACCTGCCCCTGTAGTTGCCTCGTTGTGGCAGCATCTCAGACGTCTGTCCACATACACATCCGCCTGCTCACTCTGCTGCTGACAGGGGTGTGTGACAGATCCAAGCCAGAGGGAGTGGGAGCCCAGTGTGTCTGGGAAGAGAGGCAGAGTTTGGCTAGGGGGTTCCTCCTCTCCCCCCACAGAGCCTGGAGCGTTGGAGCACGCAGACTCCCATCTGCGCGGGCGTCACTCATTTCTAATGCAGCCTGGCAGGTAGTCTGGCTGAGGGGAAAGAGGATTAGGGTCTGGATGCGGTGTTGATTCATTTTTGTGGCAGGAGATTGATGAAATGTTTGAGGGTGACTGGATGCACTCCTGTTTGTCACCTTCAGGAAAGGATCAAGCTGGTGGAAACGAATTCCATCATTCCAATTTAGGAAAACGGGTTTTGAGGCCTTTCCCTTCCTTTTTGTATCACTTCTGGAGTCTTAAGTATGAAATTTTTATTCAAAACAAATTATTCCTGAAGTGTTGGCCTATTGTCATGTTAGAAACTTTACTCAGAGTTGAGTTTAAGGAGCTGGTCAGGTAACTTCTAACCACAATTTGGGACTGACAATAACATAGTGCATATAGCATAGTGCAATAACATAGTGCAAAACATATGCCAGTCACATAGTGTTTTGTTTTTAGGAGGACAGTTTTAATGTTCAGACTTTTTCTGACTCTCATGGTCACTACAATGACAGATAATTATTATGTCTTGTTGAGACATCACAGTGGGGTATGGGCTATGCAGAAGAAGACAGACACACACATTCCTGTCTGGTACCTCAGAATCTAAATAGTCATATTTGGATTTCAGTGGCGGTGTGGAACAGGAAGAGTGCTCTCATGCTGTGTGTGGGGGTAGGTAGGGGGGAGTTACTAAAATTACTTCTAAAGGAAAAAAGCCCTTCCCAACAGTGCAAATGGAGGTAATCAGTAATCTAAAAGGAGGCAAGAAATGGGGAAATAAATAAAGGGCTGAAAAATTAGGACATTCTAAGGCTGAAAATGGGACTTACTTTGTTAACATGCTCACAAAAAGAAAGTTAATTTTTCAAGAAGGGCTGTGTTTACCAGAATGTCAGGCTTCTGGTTCTCAGTCCTTGATGCAGCAAATATTGATCAGGTGCCATGTGCCAGATTCTAAGCATGCTTATTTATAAAAGTAATAGAAATTTCTTAATGTCAAATTCTATTGCTACCATGTTACTATCACTGATTGATAAGAAACATTTTAAATTCAATACATTAGATTTATAAAGGTTAATAGGTTTTTGTTTTTGTTTTTTTACTTAGTGATTCAGATCCTGGAACAGATTCTCATAAGGACAAATAGTTTTTAAAATATAGTGGAGGAATTTGTCATGTAGAGTCAATCTTGACATTTGGCATCATGGTGTGTTTCTGATTTGGACCACATACTCTTGTGAACCAGAGTTAATTAAGAGAGGGGCCCTGCACAGACAGATGAGGGTAGGAAGTCGGGGTAAGAGCCCGGATGGATGAGGTGGGCAAGGGAGGCAGGGGGCCTGGCAGCAAAACAAAACAGGACACACAGGAAGGAGAGGAGGTCAGAGGTGTGAACTGGGCTGAGAGCTCATAGGAGAGAGGCTCACCTAGGTGAGGTCTACATGTAGCTTCCAGTGCCTCTACAGACAATGTCTGGCCTCTGTCTAAACGCACCTGTGAAGCCTGACTCACAGTTCTGCAGCTCTTCAGCTGTGTGACCATGAACATGTTACTCAGTTTCTTGTGCCTCAGGTCTCATCTGTATAATGGAGCCCTTTCTCAGAGGCTTGTTGTAAGGACTCAATGAGTTCACCCATTTAAAGTGCGTGGCACGGTGCTAATACTGGCTATTATTATTCAGAGGGGTAAAGTAGGTATTTTTTTATTTTTGACCACCCAGCCTCCAAATCTCTTCCTCTTGTGTGGTTCCTGGTGGAAGGCAAGTCTTACCTTGCACAAAGGAAGGGGAGGGTGGGCCTGGGGGCAGCCAAATACATGCCCCCTCTGGGATTTTACTCCTGAAGGACAGAGACAAAGGGGCCAAGCCCTGCTTAGAGATGATTTACAGAGCTGGTGGCTGTGGGGAAGGGGTGGCTGGGCCAGTATAGTGAGGTAGCCAGATGGTTCCTGTGGAACCTGGCATAGCCTCAGTGCCTAACCTCCCTGCTCTTGCACTAAATTCCTTTTCTACTGAGTTAGCCAGAGGCCGTGCTGTGGTTTGCAACCAACAACTTGAAGAGAAGCCATGTTCAATGATGTTGTTGAACACCACTGCCCCCTAGAGACCAGGAGGAGAGGAGCACAGCCCTCTGGACCCCCCTCAGACTAGGGAGAAAAGACAGCCCTAAAATCCACCACAGAATCCATAAAGCCTCCCAGCAAGATCCCAGTGCAGAAATCCTGCATGGGGAGATCTTGGCAGACTGCCCAGAAGGCTAGAAGCAATGCGCCATGGCATGGAGGACAAGAATGGGAGAAACCACACACTATACCTCTGAACTTGGGAGATGGCAGGTGGCTGGCAGGCCAGGGGCTAGGGCAGATGAGCAAACATTTACCCAGGACCTACACCACAGTGTTTTGGTCTCTAATCCTCTATTATTAGTTTCTGTCACCTGCTCTCTTGCAGGGAAGGTGAGATTTTTCTGCAAGCGGGGCAAGGGTGTGTTTATCACCTTGTTGCAAATTACATGGTAAACAGGGATCCCCTTGGTTGAGGAAGTTACTGAGTCCCTTTGTTAGATTAATAAGATTACAACAATCTGGGCAGACTTTCAAGTGTTTATTTTGCAACCCTTACTTCAGAGGGTGGTGGTAACTGTACCAGGCCTGACTGGATTCCGGGTGTTTGGATAGAGTGCATTTCTTTTCCAAGTGACTATTTCTTCACATATGGAAAAAAAGTTGGTACCCTATAGCCCATATTGTGATCAATGGTTAATTTTTACTTTAATACCTACATGGTTGTTGGCCTTGTTCCACAGACCCTAAAGGACTTTGAAAGGGTCACCTTTACAGGGAAGCACTTCCTGCACCGGAGCTTTTTGGCAGACTGTCAGTTTGCAACCTCATGCATTTCAGTAAAATTTACTCAAACCAAAATTCTATAACATAAGCACTTGTTTCCTGTTGACTTTTTTATTTTTCAGAGGGGGAGGGGAAGAGAGGAAGATGGCACTTAGTTGTGGCACTTTTATTGTTCATTGATTGCTTCTCATATATGCCTTGATGGGGGGCTCCATCTGAGCTAGTGACCCATTGCTTGAGCCTGTGACTCACTGCCCAAGCCAGTGACCTTGGGCTCAAATCAGTGACCTTGGGCTTCAAGCCAGTAACCTTTGGGCTCAAGTCAGCAATTATGGGATCATGTCAATGATCCCACACTCAAGTTGGAGACCCTGCCCATGCTCAACTTGGTGGGCCTGCTCTCAAGCCAGCAACCTCGAGGTTTAAAACCTGAGACCTCAGTGTCCCAGGTCAATGCTCTATCCATTCTGCCACAACCAGTCAGGCCTGTTGCATTGACTTCTTTTATTACATTATGGATATTACATCTCCTTGGCAAAAACACACCACATCTACTCCTCAGTGCCACCAGGGAGGACTCAGGGGATATAAAGTGTAGCCGTGATGGTGGCTGGGGCAGCTCTCTTTGCTGCATTCTAGAACTTCCCATCATGATCTGCCCTCCAGACTCACTGTGCAGTGATGTGCCCCGAATGCTACAAGGATTTGGGGTGACTAAGAGATATCTAAAAACCTTCTTTTCCTTCAAGGAGCTTTCAGCCTCCCTTGCCCACAGAACACTCTGCACCTCCCAAGCACACAGGCACTGAGAACCTTCACCCCCAGGCCCAGGCTGCCTCTCCGACCTCTTGTCCTGCTGCAGTCTCCCAGGTCTGTCCATCCTCACCCCCACTATCCTTCCTTCTACCCATAGCCCCAGACACTTAGGTCCTTGTTCCAACACTACCATTCCCCCACTCCCTAAGCAGCCTCATGCCCCCTGGTCCAGGCTGACCTAGCTCCCTCAACCTGCCACCCGTGTCCCCACCTGATCACACCCTTCCAGACTCAAGCACAGGGCTGTTCTTCCTGGACTCATCCCTAAGCTCTTAGCCTTTCCTATTCCATAGCAGCCAACTTGGTCCCAGGATTCCCTACATGGTTTTGGACATGACTGCCTTCCAGTCTGAATATCCCATTGGCCTGTGTTCTTTGGAGGAATTTCAAACTCATCTTTATATCCTCCGTGCTGAAGTTAGGATGCACCAAATATTCGGAATTTAGTAAGTGTTAAATGAGTAAATAGATGAATGAATGACTATTACTAGAGATACAAATAATAATTAGCTTTATCTAAAGGGCTTTTCAATTGATTGGAATTATATACTCATAAGTTACATGATTTTCATGGCAAATTAGGTAGTTACCGTGCCTGAATTTCACAAAGAGATTAAGTTATAACTTAATAGTAGCTCCAAGGTCTAAGGACTGACTGTGTGCTAGGCACTTAATAAACCTGCTCTGTTAATCCCAGAACAACTGTGCAACATAGGCAGTCATCTTCTCCAGTTGGGGAAACTGAGTCTGGGAAGCTTATCTAAAGCCAGAGTCAGGATTAGAGCCCACATCTTGGCATCCCAAAACTTTTCTTTAGTCCCTGACACAATGTTGACAGACAGGAGGATAGAACCAGTTCCAGCCAGACAAGGATGCTCTAGCTAAAGCTTGGAGGACTAAAGTGAAGATTGGGGAGGGCTGGACAGTGGGACTGACATGGGCAAAGGACGGGAGGTGGAAGCAAGGACAGTGTGAGATGTGGACAGTGGAGCAGGAAATGATCAATGGCAGTGTCCAGCAGGGACTGAGTCACAGAGGCCTCAGATGTTCTGGGGTAAGGGGCTTGGGCTTCATTTCATCCACAGTGGTACTGATGCCAGCAGGGGATGAAGTCTGCAGGGGCCTTTAAAGTCTTATTCTATGTTAGTGGGAGAAGAGGCTGGAGGCAACAAAACCAGTCACAGGCTATGGCAATAATTTGAGAAACTGTAAGGTGACCTACTTTGGATAGTGAAATAGAAATAAAAAATACATGAGATGTTGAGAATATTTCCATACCTGTTCTCTTCTCTGTTCTTAGGCCAGAGAATTGTCTCCATAGAAAAACTTCCCCTCCTTCGCTGGTTCAGGCCTCTATGCCTCATTCCCTCTGCTTCAAAGGCCTCCCCACACCCCACATATCTGGAGAACACCCATGCATCCTTCAAAACCTTGCTCAGAAGTAACTCCCCCCAAAAGTCTTTCCTCACTACAAGCATGATGGAGTTAATGACCCCACCTTTGCACCACCTCTATACCCTGTCCATGTTTCTGTTTGGACCTCAGCGGCAGTGTAGTTTGTTTACACATTTGCCTCCCTGGTAGAGAGTGAAATCCTCAGTGATTGAGACCAGACTTTGTATTCTGGTGCCGAGGGCAATGCCTGACACATACTAAGCAGGATGTTGAATGAATGAATATATGAATGTGCAGATGATTGAAAATATTAGTCTCTCCCCTATTTTCTAGCTATTTGTGATGTCCAATAGAAGAAGTAAGCTATACTTATCATTCTCTCTCAGACCCCAAACAAGGAAAAATTGCTTGGGCCGGAGGGACAGAAAGGGGGGGGGAGGCAGAGCATGATGGGGCCATTGGCCTACAATTGCTGTTTTTTCCTGAGCATGATCAGGAAAAATGAAACACCTAGGGCTAGAATCCCCTGTTACAATTGACCTCAGGCAAAGTTTTTACTTCATCTCCTTCTATTAACTCACAAACAAGTCAATAGGAAAATACTTTGAAAATGGTAAGGAATACCATGAAATGGAGGTATTAATTCTTCCCCTATGGTAAAATGTGGTCTTGTGACTTAAGTGCTAGCTTCCCATGCTCACTCAAGGAAAAGGATGATTTTAATATCAAATGTATTCCTTTTACTCACAAAGACATACATTAATTAATGAGAAAGTGTTTTCAAAAATATAATCTTAAATCTGTTAATAAGCACAAATCTTCACCAAAAAGTCGGAAGTATATGGAGGCTAGTGGCCTCACTTTATACGGGAAGCCATCTGTGACTTTCAAGCAGGCATTTTTACTAACTGGAGGTGGCACATTGTTGTGAAATGCTAAATTAAATACCACTAAACATTATTGTGGCTTCAAGAAGTAGTTACAGGCTTCAATAAGCACACTTTTATCACAAGAACACACAATCTAAAGCCAAAATAGTTTAGTTTAATGTGCCAAAAATATGCTCACCCCATACATTGTTAGGAAAAGAAATCTAAAATTTGCTGCTAATTCATTTGATGGCAGCCAACATCTCCTATCTTCCTTGGCAAGAGGGCCATTTTTCTATGCTGTATTTTGCACACAGAAATCTGCATAGAGTGATTTGCATACCAAAAACACATTTGTAAAAGAAACTGTTTGCATAGAAGCCAGGGAGAGATGGGGTTGCCACTGTTGGTTTCTATACACACAACACCCCTAGGCTACTTGCTTTTCATTTCCTATGTGCTGCATTTCCCACAAAGGGTTACGTACTTTATGATTTGTTAAAAATTAAAGCAATATATCTTATATATATCCAAGAACAACCATAACAACAATATCAATACAGGCTAAATCTTTCCATGTTAACAGTCTTCAACGTTTTACTGTGGGACTGGCAATGTGATATATAATATATTGAGCTTCTATTTTATAGCATGTATTTTACATAAATTAGTGCTAGTTCTCACAGTCAGTCTTCAAGGTAGGCGCTGTGGTTCCTCACTTTACACATGAGGAAACTGAGGCTTGGGGAGGTAAGGTCACTTGCCAAAGTCATGGAGGCAGTGGAACCTGGACTGGAAGCTAGGTCTCATTGCTCAGCTCTTTCCTGCAACCTCCCCACCCCCGCACTGCCCCGCACTGCCTCTCATTTCCTCCCCCAGTTTTTCCAAACACCATTGTTTCATATCCAAGAGCCTTGTCTACCAGTCTGGGGGGTGGTGAGGAGTCATGCTGGGAGACTTGGAGTGTACCACTTGGTTTCCTGGCATTTTTTTCTGAACCAGAGCCTGGAAGCAGCCAGTCTCAAGCCTCAGTGAAGGTGCTCAATAAACTAGTTCAGTGACAGACATGGGGTGAATGGGCAATGGCCTGTGATTCAGAGGGTGTCAGGGGGGAGAGACGGATTGGTCGCTGCACAAAGAAGGTACATGGTAGCTGAGATGCAGTGGAACCCTTCCGCTCGGTGCCCATGTGCTATCACCAATTCAATGCCAGTTCAGCTGTATTCTTGGAAACACAGAATGGTTTTGTGTGTACTTAATTATAGTGTGACTTACAGAGAATTTAATAGCAGCAGATCAGATGCTTGATGCATTTCTTAAGAAAAAAAAAATTGGTAGTGGCTCTTTGGAATTGGTTCATCTGATGAATCCTGGATCGTTCCAGTATATAGCATTTGAAAGAAGTCAGCCGTTTCTAGAAAGTCAGTGGGGAGAAAAGTACGTGATGAAAAGACTGAGGATGACTGCAAAAAAGAATTAGAAACATTTGCTTTCTTTTAAGATGTTTCTTTGTGTTTTTTTTTTCTCACCTAGTTTCTCTTATTCAGGGCATAATAGCAAAGTATATATCTAATCATTGCTCATTATCCATGTATCACCATTGTCCAGAGAGTCCTGGCTTAGAGACTTTATTATGTTTTAGTCTCCATTAGAAAGCAGTTTTTCTGATACTTTTAGTAATAGATCCCTCTTGTTATGACCTACAGCAGCTCTGCCTCATAGCAAGTTCTAGGCTAATGCAAGTAATGTGATAGCAAACTGCTGTGGAGGCAAACAGATCTGGTTTAGATCCTGGTTTTGTCACTACAGTTTTACCTTAATCTCTCTGCCCCTCAGTTTCCTCATCTGTAAAATAAGAAAAATATAAGAGCAGACCCTGATTGCCTACCCACAAGTTATGTTCCTTTTCTTCCTTGCTAACAACAACAAATAATAATAATTCTGAGTTTGTTCAAGTCCAGATGTGCATATTCCCAGCAAATGCATTACATTGATCTAAATCCTCCATACCTATTGTCAGTGATTGATTATAGGATCTACAGGAAACTATGTGACCTAATTCTAGCCAATGAGGCAAAAAGGGAAATCCTCCAGAAAATATTTTCCTCTCTGATAAGACACATAAAGAGAAAGCCCATCTGCTTTTGCCCCAGTGGTGGGATTCAAATAATTTAACAACCAGTTCTCTGCTATAATGACCATTTTAAGTACAAAAAAAATGATATACCAAAAGGTAGTTTATTATTTCATGCATTTAATACTTAAATATGAATAATAAAAGAGGTACACAAAACTAGATTATGTTATAAGAAAGTTTTAAAATATTAATAAAAAAATTAAATAATACTTGACAAAAAACAACAAAACTGTTATTTAAGATATTTCCATATTGCTTCTTGATTGGCATCTTACTTGCAAGCTTTTTCACCTATGGAAGGAATGAACATTACTATGGGTGCTTAGAATACAGTGTTGTGCAGATGAACTTTAAAAAGAGCAAGGAATGTAAATTTATGGTTTTCACTTCGGGCGGCTGTCCAAGCGCCCACCTTAGAGAGAACTCTGATTACAAGTGCCATTTTAACAAACTGTTCGCTGAACTCAACAAAAAATTAAGTATTGGTTCTACTGAACCAGTGCGAACTGGCTTATTCCCATTACTGTCTTTCTCCTCATGCTCCCTGATTTGGACTCTGTTGTTGAGACATGATGTCTGGTGTTATGGCAGCCATCTCTTGAACTGAGAGAGTAATGAGAGGAATCATTACTGACACACTAAAGAGGTCAGAGTAGGACTGACAAAGCTTAGGTTCTTGGGGACAACACTGACCTATTAACAAACTTGGTCCACCAATCTCCAGATTTCTTGTTAACAATAAATGTCTTTATGGTTTAAACTGTTGTGTATTGGGTTTTGTGTTGTTTGCAACCAAAAAGCTCCTAACTTACACAAATACCAACCTCACAAGATGGTTGTAAATAAATGATGCATTGTATGTAAAATACTCAGCATAATACCTGACACAGTAAATGGTTGTTAGAAATATTAGTGACATTTATCAGACATTGGTAATGATTTAAAAGATCAAAAGTTTCAAAACATAACAGGTAAATAAGATGAATGGTACTGATTCACCATGACAAAAAAAAAGCTTTATATTCTTGGTAAGGATGGGGGAGACGCAAAAGTGTCAGTCAATGATTACAGCAACAACCCCTCATATCTGGAAGTAAGATGTAACTCCAGCCAGAACACAAACACTATTGGGAGATGAAAGGGCTGTGGTTCTTTGCCAGGTTTCCATCCACCCTCTTACAAATGGACAATCACCCTGTCAGCAGCTCCAATTCAGGTCTGAAGACTAACAATTATGTGTATGTGAATTACCAGCCTTGCAAAGGGCAGGGTTCTTTCAACCCACAGAATCTTTCTAGAATAGCAAATTTTACTAGTATTTTCTAAAAAGATGTTTTATTTCTTTATGGAAGGAAAGAGATACTGATATATATTTAAAATATACTAACTTAGGAATCTTATTTTTTTCTATATATAGCCTACCATTTTGGAGCACTGTGGTAAATTCACAGGACTACATATAGTTTACAGGTGAAATTACCCATTTTTAAAACAACCTACTACAATACAAAGTAGGAATACAGTAAGGTAACATGTGAAAGTACCTAGCATAATAGAGGTAATATCATACAGCAGATACTCAATAAGTAATCTTAAAACAAACCAGATTCTTTTCTTCACTTTATATTTTAGCAAAGATGCAAATGACAAGAATTCCAACTAATACTGAAGATTAAACCCGCACATACTCACATCCATATCCACTAGGGTCAGTATATAGCCATCCAAAAGCCCTACACCTTCTGTGGTTATGGTACTATACAACAAGCATTGATTTTTTGTAATTGATGGCCATGTGGCTTTGTAAATCCCTGAATCATTTATCCTATTCAGCATATTTTAAAGGACAAGTAATCAGACTGACAGACAAAAATTCATCAGGAATTGAAAACAAACAGGTATTTCTGGTTACCTTGCAGTTAAATAAAACCAATTCCTGAACATCTTGGTTAACTGAGAGTTTTCTTGTATGTTACACACACACCTGCTTTTCTCAACATCTGTTTTCCTTTCTTTACAATAAAGGGCAAAATTGTTGGTAGGTAAACTCACATTGTGAAGTGACTCTCCCAAATTTAGAGATCTCTCTATCTCTGAAGACTAAAATAACTTTCATTCCCTAGAGGCAATTTCCTGACTTTACAACCCAGTAGATTTTTTCTTAACTCATTTTTGTATGGAACATCACAGCCAGAAGTTGACTTTTTCAGCAGCAGTCTTTTTTTTCTTTTTTCTTTTGCAGCAGTATTAACTTGAACTGAATGAATTATAAAGCCTCGAGTGACCCTCTTTCTATTTACTATTTCTACTTCATTCATTACCACTCTCTGCAGCTAAATGGCTCCAGCCAAAGGGAACTTCTCTCAGTTCCATGAAACTACTATATTTGGCTTTCTCTTTCTTCAGGGCAGGTACACACACTGTGCCCACTGCTATGTGTATTCTCCAGGCCAGTCTAACTCCTGCTTATCCTCTAGGCCTCATCTCAAACATGACTTGGATATACAACCTTAACCTTTTGAGTAGTATAAATGTTTATGTATGTCCTTGTGCCTCCTGACCATCCAGAGTATGATCGATTTATTTTAAAAAATGTGTAAGGCAACATTAAAAAAAAGGCAAATGTATGTTCTTCTTGTTTACATAAGTTGGTTATCAAACAAACATGATTTTAAGTTAATAAAACTGTATCTGGAACTAATTTCATTTTTTGAAAAAAACCTCACTCCCAGGGGTCAGCGAGCATGAAAAACACTCACTACTCAAAGGGTTAAACACCCTGTACTTCTTTGCAGCACTTTGCATAACTGTAATTTATTTTTTCTACTAGTCTGTAAGCTCCACAAGGGCAGAGCCATGTACAGTTGACTTGAACAGCATAGGTTTGAACTGCGTGGGTCCACTCATACAGTTTTTTTTTCCAATAAATACTGTAAACGTGTTTTTTCTTCCTTCTTATTTTAATAACATTTTCTTCTCTCCAGCTTGTTATAAGAATACAGTATATGATACATATAACATACACAGTGTGTGTTCATCGACAGTTCATGTTATCAGTAAGACTTCCAGTCAACAGTAGGCTGTAAGTAGTTAAGTTTTGGAGGAGTTAAAAGTTATACGTGGATTTTTGACTGCACAGGGGATTGGCACACCTAATCCCCATGTTGTTCGAGGATCAACTGTATTTTGCTCGTCACAAAAATCTTTCTTCCTAGCACAATGCTTGGTACCTGGTAGGTGTTGATTTACAGTGTTATAGATGGGTATGGGCAGAATTACCAAATTGCCTGTAAAATTTTAAATACTCTTATCAGTGAGGTCTTAACCAAATATGGTACCCAAAGTGGACAGACACATACACACAAACCTTAGTTATAATTACATTATTAGTACCCTCCTTCCTCTACCACTCACCCATACAGTAGCATTCAGGAAAACAAGGCAGAGCCTTCTAAATTATATGGAAATTAGAGAGAAGGAGATATGACAACAAAGCAGAGTCTGAACGAAGGGACGTGGGCAGCCTTTAGAAAGTAGACAAAGCAAGGCAATGGATTTCCCCTTAGTGCCTCCAAAAAGAACAAAGCCCTGTGGACCCACTTTAGACTTCTGACCTCCAAAATTGTAAGATAATAAATATGGATTGTTTCAAGCCACTACATATGTAGTAATTTGTTACAGTGGCCATAAGGGACTAATATAGTTCCCAATACTTCCCATTCACCTCCTTCTTTTTTTCTTCTTAGCATTCATCACTAAGTTCCTGTAATTTTATGTATTTTTCTTTATTTTTGTCTCCCCCAATAGAATATAAACTCCACAGGACAGTAGTTGTTGTCTGTCTTGTTCACTGTTGTATCCTCTGTAGAACAGTGCTTGTCACGCATCAGAAATTCAATAAGCCTTTGTTGAATGAAAGGACACAGAAATGGAAATGAGGAAATCTTTGTTCTCCTGTTAAATACAGAAACTCTTGGTTGGCTAAGGTTTCTTGAAGGTCATTACCTCCAAAGGGCTACTCTGGGTATTAAAAGGTCTAGGGGAAGATACTAGGTATTGGAGGAAGACGAGTCTGATATTGCAGGGAACTTCCATTTGCTCCATCCTCCACCCTCCAACAGGGGTACATGACACAGTTCTGCACTCAAGGGGCAGACAATATAAAGTAGTGGTCCAAAGCCTAAGCTCCAGACTCAGACTTCCTAGGTCCCTATTCTAGCCCAGTTCTGTCCAATAGAATTATATTGCAAACCAGGTATGTAATTTTAAACTTTCTAGTTTAAAAAGTGTTGTTAAAATAAAATTCATAGCCTGACTGATGGTGGTACTGTAGAGAGAGCATCAACCTGGGATGCTGAGGTCCCAGGTTCAAAACCCCAAGGTCATCAGCTTGAGCATGGGATCGCTGACATGCTCACTGGCCTGAGTCTAGAGGTTGCTGCCTTGAAGCCCAAGGTCACTGGCTTGAGCCAGGGGTCACTGGCTTGGCTGGAGCTCCCCCCTTCCTTGGTCAAGGTAGTATGAAAAACAATCAATGAACAACTAAAGTGCCACAACTACGAGTTGATGCTTCTCATCTCTCTCCCTTCCTGTCTCTCTCTGTTTCTTGCCCCTCTCTCACAAAAAAATAAAATAAAATTCGTAGAGACAACATAGGCACTAAACTTATGAACCCTGGTCTTAGAGCGATCTTTGTGAAACTGGCCCCAAAGGCAAGGAAAGTAAAACAAAATAAATGAATGGTACTACATCAAACTAAAAAGCTTCTGCACAGGCCTGACCAGGCGGTGGCGCAGTGGGTAGAGTGTTGGACTGGTATGCGGAGGACCCAGGTTCGAGACCCCGAGGTCGCCAGCTTGAGCACAGGCTCATCTGGTTTGAGCAAAGCTCACCAGCTTGGACCTAAGGTCGCTGGCTTGAGCAAGGGGTCACTCGCTCTGCTGTAGCTCGCCCCCCCCCCCCCCGTCAAGGCACATATGAGAAAGCAATCAATGAACAACTAAAGTGCCACAACAAAAAATGGATGGTTCTCATGTCTCTCCTTTCCTGTCTGTCTGTCCCTATCTGTCCCTCTCTCTGACTCTCACTCTCTCTGTAAAAAATAAATAAATAAATAAATAAATAAATAAATAAATAAATGGAAAGTAGATATGGATATTATGGGGTAAAAATAAGATTCTTTAAAAAGCTTCTGCACAGCAAAGGAAACCATTAACAAAATTAAAGGATAACCAACCAAACAGAAGAAGAAATCTGCAAATAATTCCTCTAATAAGTAACTGATATCCAAAATATATAAGAAACTCATACAACAACAACAAAACTAATTTGATTTAAAAATGGACAGAAGCCCTGAACACTTTTCCAAGATGTACATATATGCTCAACAGATATATGAAAAATGTTCAACATCACTAGCTATAAGGGAAATTCAAAATCTAAACCACAATTAGATATCACCACACACCCATTAAAATGGCTACTATCAATAAGACAAAAATAATAAGTGTTGGAGAAGATGTGGCGAAAAGGGAACCCTGTATATTCGTATACTGTTGGTGGGAATGTGAGTTGGTACAGCCACTATAGAAAACAGTATGGAGGTTCCTCAAAACATTAAGAACAGAACTATTGTGGCTCTAGCTGGCTGGCTCAGGAGTGGAGTGTCCGTCCTGCATGTGGATATTCCGGGTTCAATTCCTGGTCAGGGCACACAGGAGAAATGCCTATCTGCTTCTCCACCCCTCCCCCTCTTGCTTCTCTCTCTTTCTTCCCTTCCTATAGCCATGGCTCAGCTGGAGTTGGTTCCAGGCACTGAGGATGGCTCCATGGCCTTGCCTCAGGTGCTAAAATAGCTTGGTTGCCAAGCAACAAATGACCAACTCCAGATGGGCAAGCATCAGCCCCTAGGGGGCTTGCCAAGTGGATTTGGTCAGGGCACATGCAGGAGTCTGTCTCTCTGCCTCCCTGCTTCTCACTTAAGGGAAAAAAAAAAAAAGAACAGAGCTATCATATGACTCAGGAATCCCTCTTCTGAGTATCTACATGAGAAATTTGAAGGCACTTATTTGTAGACATAGGTACCGCTATGTTAATTGCATCATTACTCATGGTAGCCAAGACATGGAAACAATTCAAGTGTCCTTCAACAGATGACTGGAAAAAGAAGACATAGTAGATATATACAATGGAATAATAGTCATAAAAAGCTAAAATAAATATTGCCATTTGTGACACATGGATAGACATATCTATTTTTTTTAGATGAGAGGAGATAGTGAGGCACATTCCCGCATGTGCCCCAACCAGGATCCACCTGGTAACCCTGTCTAGGGTCAATGTTCGACTACCAAGCTATTTTTAGTGCCTGAGACTGTCATGCTCCAAAAGAGCTATCTTCTGCACCTGGAGCCATGCTCAAACCAATCAAGCCACTGGTTGTGGGAGGGGAAGGGGAGAGGAAGGGTTGTGGAAAGGGGGAGTAGCAGATAGTTGCTTCGCTTGTGTGCCTTGACCTGTAATCAAAACCAGGACATCCATATGCTAGGTGATGCTCTATCCACTAAACTACTGGCCAAGACCACATGGATAGATCTTGAGAGTACTATCCTATGTGAAATAAGTTTAGACAGAAGAAGATAAGAACCATATCATTTTACTTATATGTGGGATATAAAACAGAAAGCAAGAA
Organism: Saccopteryx bilineata; assembly: GCF_036850765.1. Taxonomy (NCBI): domain Eukaryota; kingdom Metazoa; phylum Chordata; class Mammalia; order Chiroptera; family Emballonuridae; genus Saccopteryx; species Saccopteryx bilineata. The sequence continues at coordinate 248,428,924 of NC_089492.1, read as the reverse complement.
ATAAACAAAAAGCAAACTCATAGACACAGACAATAGAATGGTGGTTACCAGAGGGGAAAGGAGAGTGGGGGAAATAAATAATATTGAAATTTAAACTTCTGCCCTAGATGGATAGCTCAGTTGGTTGAAACATTGTCTCAAAAGCACAGAGGTAGCTGATTCAATCCTTGTCAGTGCACATACAGGAACAGGTAGGTCATGTTTCTGTCCTTCTCTCTCTCTCTCTAAAAGCCAATATAATAAACATTAAAAAAAATTTAACTTTCCTTCAAATAGTTCTTTGCTCATGATTTTAAAAAGTAATCAGTCTCTAAGACTATGTAAAACAAGCACACTATAATTGAATGGCTGCCTATTAAAATGTGATCATCTGACTTCTGCAAACCTTTGCCTTTGAAAGGTTAAAAAAAAATACTTTCTAAAGACATACTGGCACAGCAAGAAAATGCTCATTAATAGTAATACCTTGATTGTTTTCAATCTTTAGCAGTGTGGTACTAACATAAAATGTGGCCTTTGTTTTTCAAGATTTTACCTACTCTCTTTTCTCACTTCTCAAAGGACAGATCAGTGGATGAGATTATAATACCCTATTCATAAAATTAATTTCATATACTCAAAAAAGCTACTTTAATCATCACCTGGGGACTACAAACTAAGCCAGCTTTTTAGCTGTGGGAACTAAAGATTAGAAGAAAAAAACAGAAAATGTGATAGAATAAAGCCTCGTTAAAATAGCACCACATATTTAAAAAAATTAAAAAGCACTTTTCTTATGGTCATCTTTCAAGTTAGGATTGAAGCACTGACCACATGTGGAAAGTAATGTAAATATTAAATTAAATGCATTTAAGTATTTTTCAGTTTGTTTACTTTTAAGCAATTATGCCATAGGTTTTCACAATTAAGACACATAGTACAAACTTTCCATTAGTGAAAAGTTAGGAAAGTTTATAGTATATACAAATAGAAAAGTTTAAAAAATACTTTGGAGGTACTATAAAAAGCAATTTATGAAAAGGATAGTCATTGGTTTTGTCAAGAGGCTATGAAAAAACGTGAACTCTGATTCAGGCTGTATCACTTAGTTACATGACTTCTGAGCAAATTACCTAGCCTCTGAGTATATAAATGGACTACTGTAAGGATTGAGATTATGGGAAAATAAATATAAAATATCTAACAATACCAGATGTATACTATGGCTTTTCTAGTAGAGATGCAGGATTTCACAGAGTTATTATAAACAAGATAATACATTAAATAAAAATTTAAATTGTCCCAAAGGAATAATAAGAAAAAAATCCCTAATGATTCTGAGCTCACTTTTTTTTTACTTAACCCTTTGAGTAGTACGAACGTTCATGTATGCCCTCGTGCCTCTTGACCATCCAGAGTGCAATTGATTATTTTAAAAATGTGTAAGACAACATTAAGAAAAGGTAAATGCATGTTCTTTTTGTTTCCATAATTTGGTTATCAAACAAACATGATTTTAAGTTATAAAACTGGAACTGGAACTAATTTCATTTTTTGAAGAAAAAAAACAAAAACTCACTCCCAGGTGTCAGCAAGCATGAAAAAAGCTCACTATTCCTAGGGTTAAGTTACCTTTTATTCATTGTTAGCCTTCCTGGGCTCTATTATTCAGACAAACATGTGTAAGCTACCACCAACAAAAAATAGCGAATAGAAATCTGGAGACTAAAAATGAAAACTGCTGGCGCAAATTAAGTAAACCCGTTTTCTTGACCATGTCTATGACAGTCAGAATCATGGCAAACAGTTCTCTTTAGATTATATTTGTCTAAACATACACAGTATATTATAGAAATTATCTAGTATTGTAAACAGAACAATCATGAAACACCACAGACCAGATCTAGCGATCTCTTACTTTGAAACTCTATAGATTTTGCAGTAATTCCCTAAATTATATTACTGATAGAAGATTTACTTAATAAATTGTTGACAAAAGAAACTTCCCACAAACATTTTACAAAAACAACACTAGATAGAAATACATATTTGTTTTAAAGTCTTGCAAAAATTAACCTGCACAATTTAGCTCCTTGAAATGTTTATCATTCTTCTTCATTGAGAACTATTATTTGAACAAACCTGGACACCAACCACCTAAGGCAAACTAGAATGTCTTAATAATTGAAAATGATCCTTCCCCTGCATCCTCCCCAACAATAAAATAGAAGCACTAACTATAAATTTAGTTCCATCTCATTCACAAGTTCTGACATTTTTCCTCCAACCTCTTTATTATCCAATCAAGACAACTTAAACATACTCACTTAAATCTAGACACTTTTTAGCTTCTGTTGATCATTAAATAATTTATCACATAGTAAAAACACTAACATATTCTAATTTTGTAGTCTTTAACACAAATTAAGGCAGTCATGTAACATTTTGGTAGATTATATCAAACACAATGACATTTATTTCTTATTCACATTTTACAAACAACTCTAATTCACAGCATTTCACTAGTTTTATAATTTCCCCCGAGATGTGAAAGCTACAGAAAACAGAAAATGTGCTTTATAACTTCAAAGTTTTATGAACCTGAACCACTATACAGATCACTAAAATATCAACCAAATTACATGAATGCATTTGTTACATTAAGTGAGATTTTTTCCTTCCAAAGTCATCAAAACTATTCTTTAATAGTCAACAAAAATTGTTAGAATGTGTAGGATTTTGTGTGTGTTTTAATGTCAGGGTGGTATGATCATCTTTGGATATATAGCTGTTGAAAGCTGAGTTATACAGAAGAAATAATAGAGAACAGAGACTTTTCTTTACACATTTATTCTCAAAGCCTGCCCTTCATCTTATTTTGGTTTTCCACATTGATCCAATTGTAGCACTTCCTGGAGAGAGCTATGTCCTAACTAGCAACATCAGGAAGAGAATTGGACAAAGAAAATTAGAAAATGCTGATCCTCTCATGTCTTTTTGAAAACAGTAAATACATTCTAAGCATTTATGCACTATAAGTCACAATTTAACCTTTAATCATTTTTACCTGTAATGGACATGAACAGGAAATACTAAATGAATCCTTCTACTGTTCAATAGGAGCAAGACTTCTCTTGAGATGAATACCATGTAGCAGAATCTTACTTGGTTTCCTGTCTCATATAGTTGTGCTGACCTTAGAACCTCATTAGCAGGCTATTCAGTGGTGATGCCTAGATAATCTTCATTGAATGGTGAATCAAAGGAAATACAATCTAGAGACACAAAATTACCTCACATTAGTTGCTGTTAAGGCATTTTCCCCCTATAATTGTTGAAAAAAAACTGAGTTAAAGCAACCATGCCGACTCCCCAAAGATAATGGTTCAAACCCCCAAATCAAACTGTTACAATCCCCTTGGATTGCCAAAAAGGAATCAATCATTTAAAGAGAAGTCAACCTGCACATAAAATCACCTCTCAAAAAAACGTTAACATTTTACACACTAGTATTGTCTTAGTGTAATCCCCAACTGGATCGAAATGCGGGCCAGTGGTGGCTATGGCTACCGTACATGACACAGCCACCCCTACTTCTGCTTCGTGAGGGATTCCGGCGCTTGAGCGACCGGAGGGCGTGGCAACTTGAAATAGACCTTAACAGAATCATAGATGAACCACTGCAGCGCTGTCAGGGTGCCGATCATGATGATCCGGGCGAACAGGCCCTTCCACACGCCCCCAAACCCCAGTTTGCGGAGAACTCCAAAAGCCGTGCTCCCTTTCTCCTTGTTCAAAAGGGAAACTACGGAATCGGCCGGGTGGGACACGACGGCACAGAAGATGCCGGCAATGTAGCCGGCCACGAAGGTCACGGCGAGCTGCTCGGCTTTGGTGCACTGGCTCTGCGGCTTGGGCACGACGTACTTGTAGAGGGCTTCGACGGTGCGCTCAAAGCAGGTGAACTTCATCATGGTGTAGGGGACCTGCCTCATCCAGAGCGGCGCCACGCCCTTGTAGAAGGCCCGCAGGCCCTCCTCGCCGTACATCCTGGGGGCGGCGGCCCGCAGCGTGCTGGCGTAGCCCGGCTGCGTCTGCACGCGCACCTTCACCGCCTCCATGGGCGCCAGGGCCACGTCCGCGAAGAACTCGGCGCTGGCCGAGGCGGCCAGGTACAGGCTGGTTCTCCACTCGTAGGCCTTCTCCGGGCCCAGCAGCTCCGCGAAGCGGATCTTGAAGACTTCATAGAGGCCGAACTTGAAGAGGCCTTGCATGGAGTAGCCCAGGAAGGTCGGGGCCCAGCCTCGGGCCAGGCCACGCACCCCGTCGTCTCGCACCGTCACACCGAAGCCGCTCAGGATGCCCTTGTACTTGCCGGGGTCCACCTGCATGCGGCACTTGACCAGGTCCAGGGGCACGATGGCCGTGTGCGTCAGCCCACAGCTCACCATCCCGCCCAGGCCGCACAGCAGCAGGTACCTCACGGAGCCATATTCACAGCTTGGCTCCTCTGTGGCCGCCGCCGTCCACAGCCTGCCCGCGCGTCTGCCCGCGCTTCTTGCTGGCAGAGCCCGGTAACCACCAGCATCACACATGCTCACTCTCGATCTAGTCACACAAGCCCCTCAGCCAGGGGCTCCTTTCCTCCCACAGGGCCCACTAAACTGGTGGCCCACCAAACAGGTGTGCCCGCGTGGTGAGCGTCCTCCGCGAGCCCACAGAACCAACGGTCCGGGTGAGCTGCCTGCCGAGCCTGCGCCCACAGGGTTCCTGCCAACGCTCCAACCGCGCCTGCGCAGCTGCTGCTGGCTGGCGCGGCACGAGGTCTGCAGCGCACTCCGGAGAGTTTTAAGTAAGAGACTCGCCCTGCTTCTCTCCTCCAGGACCGTGTTCTGCTCCTCCCTCACACCGTCAGGCAAAGGGACTTCAAGTTAACAGTAAGAACCCCACCCTTAAGCCCTCCTCAGCCATTGGTCCTCTGTCCCTAGGTCTTGCCTTGGGCAGTGGCTTTCCATGGGCAACTGGCAGCTCTGCTACCTAGTCCTCTATGAAGATGCTGAAAAAATACATCAACAAGTACAAACATGAGTAAACACAGGAATAGGCGAGTAAATAGATGAGGAGGTCAGCAAGGGGGTGAAGAGTCGCCATGCACCCTTGCTTTCCTTAGAGGCCTTGCTGGAGTCCTCACCCAACTGTGCCCACTTAAAGTAATGGTCATCACCATGGCAACGAAGTATTCTAAGGAGGGAATGGGTAGAACTAAGAACCTGGCGTTGGAGGCCCAGTCTTGAGGCTTCCAACTTTACAGAATATTCTTATCTTGCAGGTGGGGATGACATTTCTCTCCCCGCAATGCTCATAGTCATTCCTATTTTCACTCTAAGAGTTGTAGTAAGGACTAAGGAAGCATCTAGTAAATTGAAGTGTGTGTGTGTGTGGGGGAGGCTGATTATCTTCATTTCATTAGGTATTTTTACATTGATTACTGAATCCCTGCCGTGTTTTTCGATATTATGAAAATAAGTCAGAAATTCATAGGGAACTTGCAGTCCTACTGGCTTGGCAAATGAGAACTGAGTTAATGTGTAAATCAGTAGCATATATCCGTTGTTTCACTCACTGTGTGCTGGTCCCAGGGTGGGAGGTAGAAATGAACTGGACATATTTCTACTTACTTCTAAACAAGGATATTTTAAAAATCAGTATTGTGTGATCGTTATTATAACAGGAGTTTGAATCAAGTTGTGGATAAACAATGAGGGGGCAACTTGTTCTGCCTGATGAGATTAAGAACACTTCTAGAGGAGATGACAAGAAAGCTAAGTCTTGAATGTTGTAGAAATCTGCCCTGTAGATAAGAATAGAAAGGTAATTTTAGATAAGGGTAACTATGAGTACATGACCTGCTGAGGAGAGGTGAGTAATTTGGCAAGGTAGAAACTAGCAAGGGTTGAACCTGGAAAACTAGAATTGGGTCAAATAAAGAAAACCCTTAATGCTTTGTTTAGGACTTTGATTTTTATCCTGTAGGGAGTCCAGTGTTTTTCAGAAGTGTGATCCATAGACAATCTACATCAGAATCATCTGTTGTGCTTTATTTAAAATCCCAGATTATATCCCAAGCCCTCTGAATGAGAATCTCTGAAGATAGGGGTATACAATTTTAATAAGCTCCCTTAAGTGCCTTCTTCATTAAACTTCACCAAAGTTGAAAACCACAGTATGTGGATGACAGGAGGTCAAAGATTTATTTTAAATTTCTCTGATCAAGAATTCAGTCCTTAAGGCAGACCTGCAGTAGTGCAGTGGATAAAGTACCAACATGGAATGCTGAAGACTCCGGTCAAAACCCTGGGCTTACCTGGTCAAGGCACATACAAAAAGCTACTACTAGTTGGTGTTTCCTGCTCCTCCCCCATCCCTTTCTCTCTAAAATCAATAAATAAAGTCTTTTTAAAAATCTCATAAGGTAAGACAATACTAAAAAAAGAAGAATTCAGTACTTAAATCCTGAACTTGGTATGTATACAACTCTGAAAATTTATCAAGCTGTGCACTTGTTAGTGCACATTATGTATGTTTTACCACAATTTTTTTTAAATGGCTGGTATAAAATTCCAACACAAACTAGGGATGATGGCCAGAGCAGAGATGGATACAAATTTCCTCAATCAACAAGTTTTATTGAACTCATGTCCTGATTATAGTCTTATATCAGTGTTAAATTAATTAAATGAGGAGGGCATTAGATTAAGGTGGTTCTGAAGCCTAAGTAGTCTACGTAAGGGAACCAAAACCTAAGCCTATAAACTCCTCAAGGTTAAGAAATTGAGAGGACAACCAAGACAACCAAACAAACAGCCAACGAGGCTTTCCCAAATAAGACAACCACTTAAGCTATAACCAATCAAATAATTTTCTTGCTTTCCTTAGGCATTTTCTCTATAAAAGTCTTTACCTGGCTCCTATCATTGGAGCGTTTCTATTTCCTGTTTGGCTCTGCCTGAGTGGAAGTGAGTTTTACTTAAATAAAGTCTTAAAATATTTAATATGCTTCACTTTATCTTAACACCAGGAAGTTCAGTATTAAAGAGAAGACATTCTCCATGAGTTATAAGGGAACAGTGAAGTGTTTAAATATTCCATGCTGACTAAATCAGAGTTTCCCAAAGTATGTTCCTGGGAATATTTTCCACTTGAAAAAGGTTGGTGGTCAAACATGTCTGAGGACCATTTCATTCTACAGCATACATTCTCAACTGAGGTGATTTCATTGCCACCAGGGTGAAAATTGGTCTTTAGGGGGCAAATAATCTTAGTACCCAACAAAGTCTTACTCCTTACTATTTAATTTGGGGTGAGAGGAGGGAAAGAGGGATAGAAAAGGATGATGAGAAAAGGCTCCTGGGAAGGGAGAGCCAATAATGAATGAAAGGCTGAGAAATGCTGCATTACAGCTTCCTCTTAGAGATTCAAGGGCACATGAACATATTGTATTAAAGAGAAAGTCTGTAATAAAGAACTTTAATTTTGTTAACTTATGTCTTCCTAATTTTACTAGATCTCAAACCCTCTTTTTTATATGATAACTTATTCACATTTTACAGAAATAGTCTTCCATGGAGCATATTTTGGGACCTGCTGGTCTCTATCAAAAATGGAGTTCAGAGGCCGTGGCAAGGCAGTTCATTAGAGCATCATTTCAACATGCCAAGGGTATGGGTTTGATCCTTGGTCAGAGCACATACAAGAATCAATCAATGAATGCATAAATAAGTGGAATAACAAATTGATGTTTCTTGCTTCCTCTCTCTCTCCAAAATCAATCAATAATTTTTTTAAAGGAGTTTAGAGAGGAGTAGAGGGCTAGAGTAATAATAGGAGCTACGATTTACTTAGATCTCTATTTCCTAAAGATACAACTTAGATGTTTTGTTAGCATGATCACTGGCTATTTTATCAAAAAGAGGTAAAGTCAATTTATCTCGTCTGTATGAAATACTTGTTCTGTGTCATTAAAATATTGCAAAATAAAACGTACAAGTTGAATAAAACTATCTAGGAATCTTCAGGACCAAAACTTCCTTGGACAATTCTTAGTTCGATGACTTTACTGCAACACAGACATAACATCTGTAAAAACTGAAAGTAGCCTGGAAAAATAACTTGCCATTACAGAGCATCTATTACGATGAAGCTTGTTTTTGGTACTTATGTAATACAGGGTAACATTTCTGTTTTGAAATCATTATTTCACTTTTGTTGTGTTCTCACTACTAACCTGAGTTGAAAAGAAGACCTTTTGATAGGGCTAGATGTAGACTTGTATGTTCTTTTACTGTATTTGTTATACTTAAAGAAAAGAGAGTTAAATGTATTCATTTGTTCTTTCAACAGATTTTTATCAAGTTCCTATTATGTGCCAGGCACATTGTGAATTAATACACCAAAGCAGAGCTAATTATAGCCCACATTGTCCCCAAACAGAATTTTCACAAACTCTATAACAGAATCATAAAGTGTTCAGATAAAACAACAGTAAATACTTCTTATCTATTCTTCGCCAGGTGATTTAAATATCTCTAATCCATACAACAACCACACAGATATTCTTCCTGTTTTATAGATGTGAAGTGGCAGACACTGTTGTTGTCTACCCAAAAGCCAATTTCCTATTCCTCTTTGCTAATAGAACCTCTGCTTGTCCAAGTATCTGGCAGATATTTTTAATCTCTATATCATATTTGCTTACTTCCTCTTCATCACATTTTAATTTGCATGTAGAGTGTTTGATTAATGGGCCATAAATACATAGGCCCATTAATGGTCCACTCCCATTACACAAATATATATATGCAAGATATCCTTATCCCTGTCCATGTCTTTGTATATGTCCATCCACTTTCCTCTGCTGGTTCAATTCGTCTTACAGAATTGGGCAATGTATGTCAGAAAACTTTATTAACCCACCTCTCTTGTGTTTTTCTGGTAATTATAGTATTTAAGTAGGGTACCAGACATTCATTTGTATTTCATTTAGACTGGTAAATTGCCATTTAAAAAATGGTATAGGAAATACTTCAGATATACCTACAAAAACATTGCTTACTTTCTTTATGTGTCATCTCATTGTTCAGTGTTCTGTCTAGTCTCAGTGAGTACTGGCCACCTCATCAGTGAGAATGAATTGAAGTAGTTACTTGAATTATTCTCTCAGCTTTAACATATAGAGTGAACTCAAGCAAATAACTTCATCTCCCATCATGAAACTGTATATCCATCATAAGAGTTTGGAGAATATAGTTTTTGGTATGTTATTTAAAAAAGCAAGTGAAGGACATTAAAAAATTTAAATATAAGTTCTCAGAAACTTAATGGGAAGGGGAACTCAATATTTATTAAGCAGCACTATGTGTCAGACATTATGATAGGGCAGAAGACACAGCATTGGGCAGAAATAAATTCTGAGTTTACCCTTTTTTCTAACTGTGTGATCTTAGACCAGTAGTTCTCAAACTTTTTGAAGTTGGGGCACATTTAAAATCCTACAAATAATTGTAACACACTACATACAAATTTCTGACAAATATGTTATAATAATTAAGTCAAATATTAAAGAAAAAATATAAAGTCCAAGCATACTTTTATCGTATTTAAACAAAATAAATATGACAAAATTAAATTTATTCTGACATTAAAAAACATTTTTATGTTACATTTTTTGAGTTATGCTATTTAGAATTCATAAAAAAGGTTAAAAAATAAAAAAAAACTACAAAAAAGTTATCTTTTTATATATAGATACATTCTTAGTAAGATTTAGTAAATTCAGCAGGTCCTGGCGCGAATGTGTTAAGTTTTTTCATTCTTGTGTTTATGAGAAACATAAGCCTGATGTGTCCTAGCGATTTCTTCAATGTTTGGGCATATATTTGAAAGGCAAACTCTTATTTCCTTGTCAATACATTGAACAATTCCTCTCTTTTTACTCTTAATTATGTTGAGGGTAGAAAATTCTAATTCACATAAATAGGATGTTGAAAATTGTAGTAAAATGTTCAAAGTTTTTTTTAGATATTGCCACATATTCTTCTTTTATTTAAATCCAAAAGGCTTCAAAAGACAATTCCTTATGTTTAGTCATCAATCCACGATCAGTGGATATAGCTGCCAGTTCTTCTTCTTCTGTTAATGTTAAACCACAATAGCTTGAAGCTTCCATGAATGGGTTTCTAATCCAATCGTATTGTTCAGTGTTAAGTGATGGAAAATGCTATAAATTAAATTCTGCCCGTGAGCCTTAAAGTCTTATTTTATTTACACTTAACTCTTGCTCACTTCCAGAATCGGATTCTTCAATATCACGCTTCTTTTTGAGAAATCTATCCATTTTATTTGGGTGTATTTATCTAAAAATAATATAATGATGTGTTAATAATAAATATAATAATGATGTGTTAACAAAAAGCAGTATTTCTGTAATAAAATGGTATAATAGAGTAACTATATTTTTTTTATATCTGGGCACATGCCGCAAACAGTGCAGCTAGTAATTCCAGGTCCCGAGTGGGAATGGTGAGGAATGAAGAAAATATGGGGTCAGGAGGGAGCACTCTGTAATTGCTGCTGGCAAGAACAAAGCACGCCCCAAAACCGCATCTTGCTTTATTTATAGGGCAAAGTGAGGCCATTAGCAAATCAGTGGTTTCTGATCATGTTTCCAAGGCAACCCAAGAATTTTACCAAGTGCAGAAAATCCCCACCATATATATCATCTTAACTTTACAACAAACAAAGGATAGAAGAAACTTTCCTCCAGTCTTTCTGGGGAACATGGGGAGTAGTGTAAACAATCCAGCACCACAGCTTAACAGCCTTTTGCAACCTAATCAGACAAGTGAGGTGGGGGGTTGGGCAGACTATCAGCTTACAGCCAATTCCCCACACCTCTGTCCCCTAAAAATCTAAATTCCAAAAACCCTGTTGGTTTTTCGGCCTCCAACAGGTACATATTTCTCTGGAATACCATAGGGCGCACCTGGAAATCCTCTAGGGCACACCGGTGTGCCCCGGCGCACACTTTGAGAACCACGGCCTTAGACAATTATTTAGCTCTTCCTGAGCTTAATTCATTTCATTTAAAAATCTGTAATTAGGATTAATTATAACCTTTTTTGAGATTTCATAAGAAGAGATAATATACACAAAATACCTAGCCTAGTGCCCCCTATACATAATGAACATTCTATGAATGTCAATTATGTTACTCACCCCCTCTTCTGGCACTCCTTAATCCTCACAGAACTCATGTTCCTGTGATGCCACAGTCTCCACTCTTGCCCCTCCACTGAGTTATTGATTTACACAGTGAACTAAATTCCTACTGACATTGATGATTTGGGACAGGATTTAAAGAAATCATAACTAGCAGATGTGTGAACAATGGTCTTTGACAATGACCCAGATGTGTTATGGCATAAAATAAGTAGGACGGAGATTGCTCACCTGTGGCACAGAAAGGAACAGAACAGTCAGCCAGATAACCCCCCCCTACACACACACACACACACAATAACCCTTCCAGCCTGATTCCTTATTCAATTAAATTCTAGCTAGGGTGATCAACTCAACCAGGTTTGTCCCGGACTCTCCCAGTTGTAGCACTGAAAAGTCCAGTGTCCCTGAACCCTCTCAACCCTAGGCAAATCAGAATGGTTGGTCAACATACTTTTAGGAGTCTGAACTGTGCCCACAGCTGCAGTCATTGCCAGTGTGCCACAGTATAAGAATCACTGGCTTTGGAGCTGGACATACCTGGGTCCAAATCCTGGATCATTCCACATTCTAGCCATCAACCTTGTACAGGTTATTTAACTTTGTTGAACCTCGGTTTCTTTATCTATAAACTTCATCCTAGTCTTTCCTGAATTTGTAATGGAATTCATATTATTATTAAATTAAATTATAGCACAGTGCTTGCAATGTTGTAGGCCCTCGATGAATGTTAGTTCTTTCTTCCTGACTTCCTTATACTTTTAAAAGAGTTTAATTATCCCCTGGGGTACCATGTCTCTGAAAATCCCTGAAATTTAAGGGAGGTCGCCATCAGGCAGCAGGGGGCACTGTTGCCACTATTCCTTTCTTTCTACTTGCCTCTCCATGCTCCCCTATCCTCAGACCAAAGCAATAAAGCTTAAGTAAACCAATGTTCAAAGATGGCTAAATTCTAAACCCACACTTGGTTTTTAACTTATCTAAATGTGTCCCACATGCCTGCAATAATGTTCAGGGTGTATCAGGACCATTTTGTACATATAATTTATAATCCTTCTCACTCCAGGAGGTTTATGATGTGCCAGGGGGTCAAATGTTTATTCTTAGAATTATTTAACCCCAATCAACTAATTATTCTGATGAACTGTGTACTTTTTTTTTTTTTTTTTTTTTTTTGCTTGACCAGATTGGAAACAATGACAGCCATTCAACTGGGATTTATTTGTAAAACTCTGACAAATTGGGAATTACGGAGTTCCTTAAACTGTCTCTTAAAATAAATATTCCTGATTTATCTGGCAAGTTAAGGGGGAAAAAGCAACAGTCTCCAAACTCATTAAACTAAGTAAGTCTAACCATGTTTAAAGAAAATGTTGTGGGAGATAATGATCCCTACATGCTTAGATAAAAACTATACATAAGAAATCTTCATGACTTTTTTGTTTGTTTATGGAATTATTTGTGCAAAGCAACATTAGTGTTCCTAATGGTAACTGTTTACCTGGGGTGGGATCTGGGGGAGAAGGGCATAACTCAAATAATTTTTTAATTAAATCTCCAGAGTTCTTAACAAAAATGTCCAAAGAACTACATTTATCAAGCAGCATGTAAATAATCCAGCCCATTCCCTCTGGTTGGGATTTTAGGATAATCTGATGGATTATGTATAACTTTAGTATATAATGACACCTTTTCTTTTAAGTTTATACAGCATTTTACTTGTAATTTATCTAATAATATAAGTATGAAAATATTCCTATAAAATAACATTAATGCATTTGAAGATGCAAAATGTAAACAAAGTTTTATTAGACTCTTCTAGCTACCATAATCTAGTAGTCAGATAAATATTTCCAATTTTAAAGCATGAGACAATGTTTTGAAATCAGAAAGCCCTAAATTGCAGAGTACATTCAAGTTTGTGAAGGTAATTTAAACAACATGAGGAAAGGACCTATGAACGTGGTATATTCCCTTTGGCAATGGTGTAACAGCTTGAATCTGAGCTGCATTGAAAGCTTGGTCTTTGGAAGTGAAAGAATGACTGAACAGACAGATCTCTAGTTCAGTGCTGTCCAGTAGAAATACAATGCAATATTTATATATTTATAAATAAATTTATATATGCAATATATATAATTTAAAATATTTTGGTAGCCACATTAAAAATAATGTTATTTAACTCAATATATCCAAAATATCATTACTTCAATATATAATCTGTATAAAATTATTGATGAAATATTTTACATTCCTTTTTTTCATACTATGTTTTTGAAATCTAGAATGTATTTTATACTTTCAGCATATCTTGACTTGAATTGGTCTCACTTCAAGTGGTCAATAGCCACATGGGGGTAATACCTACAGTATTGGACAGTTTGGATTTAATCTATGCTTGGAGAACGTGATGCTCTCCTGAAAGGTTGTATAGCTTAATCAAATCTTCTGGTTGTAGGTGTCCTTAGGTAAGTCAAAGATACTTCTTCGTTCTCTTCATTTCCTATTCACTTTCCCTTTGCTCTTCCTTGATACCATGTAATGCATGCTAACTATGTACCAGATGTACTGTGCTGGGAATTTTAAATGCATTATCTCATTAATCCTGCAAGAACCAGAGATCTTTATAGTTAAAGTAAATGAAGTAACTAAATGATAGCAATATAGTATAGTGGTTAAGAATACAAACTTAGAGGCTATTCATGCATGTTTCTGCCACTTCCTGTACACCTTGGGTAAGAAATTTCTTAACTTCTCTAAGCTTCAGTTTTATCACTTGTCAAATGGACACAATGAAAGTACCTCCCTTATAGATATTGTTCTGTTGTTTAAATGAGACCATGTCTGCAAAGTTGTAAGCATTCATGAAATATCAATATTAAATGGGATAAATGTGGGACACTGGAATTTGCAGTGCCTGTGCAAATATTTTTTACTACTGTTACTCCTACTGAGACCTAAAAAATTAAGTGATTCAGCCAAGATAACACAGCTAAAAAGTAGTCAGTCATCAGGGCCCTGGCTGGTTTGCTCACCAGTAGGCATCAGCCTGGTGTGTGAAAGTTCTTGGCTCGATTTCCAGTCAGGGCACACAGAAGTGACATCTGTTTCTCCACCCCTGTCCCTCCTTCCCCTCTCTCCTCCTCTCACAGCCATGGCTCGAATGGTTAGAACAAGTTGGCCCCGGGCACTGAGGATGGCTTCATGGCCTTGCCTCAGGTGCTAGAATAGCTTGGTTGCCGAACAATGGAGCAGTGGCCCCAGATAGACAGAGCATCACCCGGTTAGGGGGCTTGCTGGGTGGATCCTGGTTGGGTGCATGCAGGAGTCTGTCTCTCTGCCTCCCTGCCTCTCACTTGGAAAAAAAAAAAGTAGTGATCAGGTTCTCACCCAGTTTGCCTGTTTCTAGAGCAGTTTTTCCTGCCATCTGTGTATAGTTATAACATGGACTGAATTTTTACTGACTCTAACATAAGATGAAAAGGTCTCTTGAAAGATAAATTTACTTGCTATCCTCATGGAAGCAGAATTCAGGGAAAAATTCTGGGCTCTCTTGTTCTCTCTCTATTTTAATAAATAGGAATTTAGTGTTCCAAGAAACTAGACAAAGAGCATACATAGAAAAGGGAGATTAAATTTAATTTTCCTTGATCCTTTGTTCTTTTTGACTCTGATTTTTCTAGGAACAGTGCCCTGCAAATATTAGCATTAAATTTATGCATGTTGTGTTAAATCAAATTTGCATTTTAACAAAGGACACAGATATTAAAGCTACTATTCCCTTTTAATAATGTATTTATAGGGACATATGTCTCATATCTTTTAAGATAAAAAAATCCTTGATTATTTCCAGAAACTTGATAGTACTATCAAAAATACATGTATTCTAATATACATGTATATGCATATACACACACACACATATAGTGAAAGTTTCTCTGTGTGTAAAAATATTTTTTTCATCCAATTAGCAAGTAAAAACAAAACAAATGTCAGTGCAATTGGGTCTAACTTAGTTAACAGTGCCACTTTTGAGCATGCCCTCTGCCATGATACTGTTCTTTTTATCTGCTCCACAGAATTGTCCCAGTTTTTATATATATTGTATAACCTCTTCATCTGCTTTCTGTTTGATAGCATCTCATTCTTCTTTTCTCTCACCTCTTTGTCTTCCATCACTGCTGCTTTGTGCCTAGCTTCTTTATGAGTCTAGACTGGCCTGACCAGGCAGTGGCACAGTGGAAAACCCCAAGGTTGCCGGCTTGAGTGTGGCTCATCCAGTTTGTGTGAGGCTCATCCAGCTTGAGTGAAGGGTTGCTAGCTTGACCATGGGATCATAGACATGACCCCATGGTTGCTGGCTTGAAGCCCAAGGTGGGTGGCTTGAGCCCAAGATTGCTGGCTTGAGCAAGAGGTCACTCGATCTGCTGTAGCCCCCTAGTCAAAGCACATATGAGAAAACAATCAATGAACAACTAAGGTGCTGCAACGAAGAATTGATACTTCTCATCTCTCTCCTTTCCTGTCTGTCTGTCCCTATTTGTCCCTCTCTTTGTCTCTGTGACACATACACACACACACACATACACACACACACGAGTCTAGACTGACAGCTGTCAGAAGAGAGGAGGGAGGGGGGACTGGATGAAAGAAGGTGAAGGGATTAACCAAAAAACATATATCCATAACACATAGACACAGACAACAGTGTGGTAACAACCAAAGGGAAAGGGGGCGGGGGCTAGGTAGAGGTGGGCAAAGGAGGGTAAACTGGGGACAAAAAGAGACTTTGCTTGGGGTGATGGGCACATGACACAGTGAGCAGATGATGTTTTATTGAGTTGTATAGTTGAAACCTGTATTGTTTTGCAAACCAATGTCACCCAATAAAGTCAATATGAAAACAGAAAATTCCTAGGAGATTCATATGAATCAGTCAGCAGGGCTCCTGAGTTAGGAGGAACAACCCTGCCTAGCATTGTATTAGTTCAGGGTCATGACTAGACTTAAATGTGTGCCCCACCTGGACCACTCACTCCAAAGAAAACCCCACTCAACTCCATTTTAATCTTGCAATACCTATGCAAGTCCTAGTTACTTATTGTTCCACTTTCTGAAAGAAAAAACAAGGGCAGGGACTAGACATCTGAATATGTGGATTCTAGTTTGGCCTGGCTCTCGTCATGTCATTTTCTCTCCTTAGTCTTAGCTAGCAAGTCCTATAATTAACCCCAAGGATTCCCTCCAAGACCTTGCTACTGCTTAACCTCTACCTTTCATCTCTCTCCAGTCTCCTGACTTCACTGTTATAGCTACGCTGTAGGCCTTCAAGTATGCTGTTCCCTCTGTTGGGAACATACTTTTCCTCCTTCTGAATCTGGCTGATTCCTGTTCATCCTTTAGACCTCAGCTTAGAAATCAGCCCTTCAAAGAAGTCCTCTTTGAACCCTTTGAGCCAGGTTAGGACCCTCATATGGGCTCCCACTGTATCCTGCCCTACCCCTCTACCTCTGCTGTTCCCCTTTTCCTTTGGAGTTTTTCACTGTATGGTTTCCCAGCTAGAATTATGCCTAAAGGTAAGGATCCTGTCTTTATTTATTTGTGTCCCTTATGTTTAGCATATAGTTGCTACTTAACAAACATTGGAGGGAAATAACTGAGAAGGGCATCCCAGGAAGTTTCCCCAGGCTGCCACCACCTTCATCCCCTTTTGCCCCGACCATAATGGGGGGTGTAATAAAACAAACATTATCCCCCAAGTTTTCTTGAGGAGAGCACTGTTTGTTTAAAAGAAAGTTGAGTTAGCAGGTATATAGTGAAAAACATGGACTTTGAGGATAGATTTCCTGGTTTTGAATCATGGCTCTGCCACTTAGCTGTAAAACTTCAAGCAAGTTACTTAACTTCTCTAGGCCTCAGTTTCTTCATGTATAAAATGAGAGTAAAAATAATAGTACCTACCATAGAAGGTTGTTCTGAGGACTTAAGAATTACTGGCACATATACAAACAGTGCAAGTTATTGCTATTACTATTGTTAAGCCATTAGGGATAGGGGGTAAATTCAAGGAAACAAAGTTGATTCCCAAATTCTGCTTGTCAGGACAGTGGTCCTATTCAGTCTGGGCTTTCTGTTTTGTATAATGTTTGGGGAAAGCTGCTGAAGCCAAGTTGATTTACTGTACCAGTTGTAACTTGACACTGGCAGGGAAGGTAAGATTCATTTATATATTCAACAAATATTTACTAAATGTCGATTTACTACTAGACATAAAGAAGAATAAGATAATCACAGCTGTTGCAGAGCTCTCAAAAATCTAGAAAAGAGAAGCTAAAGAGGCTGAGTATAGGAGAAAGGGAGAAGAGGAAGGACAGACCAGTTTTTCTCCAGTGGGCGTGGCACAGCAGAAGACGATCTTTGAGAGAACAAAAATGGTAAGGCAGGATTTTAAAGCAACTGTTATAGGATGTGTCATGTGAATCCTCCCCTCCACCACCTATGAAATATTCAGTAAAGTTTTCATTGCTCTCTTGAAAAAGCCTGAAGAAGTGGAAGATAGCAGATATCTGGGTTATAGCTGCTGGAAGATGCTATCAGCCAAAAAGGCCTTCCTTACTCTTGTATGTTACCAGTAAGGAAACATTACAGTGCATGCAATATTTAATGATTATAAGTGATAACCCACGCATTGCATAATACAGGAATCTTTAAAATGAATATGAATTAAACAGTACCAATAGCAACCATATTAATCAAAGAGAAGAAGCACTATTTGAGGAAGGAAACTTGGGACTTGGAGAGAAAAGGGGGCCATTACTGAAGCTGGGAGTCAGGTATGACCACAAAACAGGCTCTTTATGGTTAGTCAAACTGCTGATTCCTCAGCAAGTATAACTTATTTTATAAACCACTGCTTATGATGATGTAAACTTTCTTAAACCAGTTTCCTAAGGTTGAGGTGTGGGGAAGGAAGAGGAATGTTGCGTACTTATTGCTCCCATTCTTTTTTTGACTTCCAGTTTTTCACTTTTATGTCATTACCATCTGTTACCATCTTTTTAAGAAACAATTTAAAGAAATGTATATATGAAAAAAGCAGCAACCTAAGAAGTAATCAGTCCTCAAACTAAATAAAACAAAACTATCAATTTGCCTGAATTTCCAAGAGTGAAATAAATAAAGCTCTGTTGGAATTTACCTACACAAATTGGGACTTTGGTGAGGAAGAGAAATAAACTAGTTTTTTTTCTCTTAGATTTATTTACTGTATAAACCCTGTCTACTGATTAAAAAGATATATGGTTGTTTATTAGTATACTAAAAACACTATGCAAATTCACATCACCTTGGGTATATTTTGCCCCTAAACCTGTGAAGTAAATATGAAATCATTTTGTAGGTAACAAGACTAAAATATGTTAATTCAAATAGTTGGCTTTGAACAGGATTTTCCTTTAAGCCATTAATTGGAAAATGAAGACAGCTTGGGTGGTCAAGCATGAAATGTAAATGAGTTGGTTTTATTTTTTTAGGTATTATCATTTGATGTCACTGACATTAAAATTTTTAATTTGTTAACGTAGAAAATGACCTTACAATTTGCAGTACATGAAACAAAGAAGTTCATGCCCCAAATTTATTGACAGTAGTACTGAAACTATGAATTTTAAGTAGTATTTCAAAAGGCTCAGTGAAAAAATTAGCTATTTTGAATTGGGTGGAGTCAGAGAAGAGTTTGCCTGTTCTTTGGTCTATAGGACTGTGTTTTTTAAATAAAAAATTAAGATAAAGAATGTTAGACAAAGCAGAGATAAACCTAGGTCTCTTTGAATGGATGTAATATTACCAGTGAAATCCTGAAAGGCCAAATAAATACAGAAGGATATATTTTTGCTTTCTTAATAAGATAGGAATGTATTTCTTTAAAGCAAAAGAAAAGGCTTTACAAACCTCTTATCAGCTTTCTAGTACCTAACCGGCCTCAGAATGGCAAATATTTCCTATTCTCAGGCAGCTGGTGAGAAATGCATAGTGCAGCTGCAACCACAGGCACAGGAAAATCAAGGTGGACACCAGGCCTTGGCCTCCTACCATTCTGCTACCGGAGGTTCAGAGAAAGGTCATTTTAAAGTGCACGTTTTAGTTAGGTGTTAAACAACCATAACTACCTCCTTAAATTTGATTGATTTTATGATTATAACCTTTCACCTTAGGTGTGAGTGGCTCCCCTTTTTTTTCTTTTTTGGGACCTTAAAAAAAACACCAAACCTCAGGGTGTCACAATTTTTTATCAAACAAAGAAATGAAGTAATTTAGTAGCCTTGGGCGTCCCAAGATTTGGGTTGCTTTACGGAAATAACTAAATTAATGGCAAAGTTAAGCAATGATTCAAACTCATGCTAAAATAGCCTGTCTATTCTACTTTAAAGCATTTCTAAGTATGCTTTACTTTGAAAAGCGTCAACAAACAGCAAAATGCCATCTTCTAGAAATGAATTCCTATATGCACACAACCCTTAAAATGGGAATTACCATCATGACACACCCCTAAGCAACTATCACAATGTATTGAGCTCTTGAGAATATTCTGGAAGTATCATTGTGAATGGCTGCTTCTCTGTAGGGGAGAGAAATGAAATTTAGCAGAAGCAGCAGCATTTAGAAGGAGAAATGTGTTTTGCATCTTAGAATGCTTTTCTACTGGAGTGGGTTTACTGAGAGCTATGTACCTCTGTAGCTTTCGATCTCGGACTGGACCGTTGAATATCACTCCACCCTTAAGTGTCAAAACACCTTGTCTCTGAGGTAACAATAGTAGAATATTTGGAAAATTAAAGGCTTAAAACTTCAGATAACCCAGATGATATACATGCAATAATATTCCATGTACAATTTATTCAACCCAACCCTTTGTATCTAATTAATCAAGGTACAGAAACTCCAAATTTTGCAGCCCCAAAAGTTGGGAAAATGTAAGGGTCTTGCAGCAGTTTCTGGAATGTACTGAGAACAACTTGGTTACAAGTGTATCAACGTCCCCAGCAGCAGGGACTTCTGGGGCGCTGCTCTTCCCCGCTTCATTTGCTCCTCAGCTTCCAGAGGTGGCGGATGTTATAGAGGCAGCTCCTGCCAAGCTGGCCAAGATGCAGCGCACCCCCAAGTGCTCCCGGTGCCGGAACCATGGCTTCCTGGTGGCAGTCAAGGGCCATGCGGGCAATTGTCGCTGGAAGCAGTGCACTTGCGAGAAGTGCTGCCTCATCACCGAACGCCAGAAGATCATGGCCGCGCAGAAGATGCTCAGAAAGCAGGCCGCTGAAGAGGACAAGGAGTTGGCCTCCCGGTCTGCGACTGCCGGCCCGGCCTCCAGTCTCCGCCCGCTACCTCCGCTCTCCGCTCCGGGGGCCGAGGAGCCGGGCCCTCAGGGCCCCGCAGCCGCCTACAGACCGCCCAGCGGCCCAGGCCCCAGCCCGAGCGCCTTCCAGCCAGTTCCGGCCGGCCGCGGCCACATGGGCGCAAGCGAGCGCGCCGCCGTGGCCAGGCCCGGCTTTGTGGGCCCCCAGCTCGGGGCGGAGGCCGCGGGCAGGGGAGGTCCCGGCCTCCTGGGGGTGCGCAGACCGCTGCTGCCCCTGGCCACCCCACCGTTCTCCTTCGGTAAGATTCCCAGGCCCCACGCGGCCGTGCCCGACATCGGGCCCTTTCAGGGCGCAGCCTCCTCGTACCCCATTCTGGCCTCCCCAGAGGGGACTTAGCGGTGGGGGAGGTGGGGAAATGCTTTCTGAGGTAAACTTGCTTTGAGAAACCTTTCTCTGAATACGGATTTTGGTTGAGTGTCTTTTTGCAACACGGTAAAAAGAGAAAGTGAGTGGTGCTGGTGGCTTTTAATACTTAGCAATAATGCTTGACCTGCCATCTTGCAAGAAAAAATGGCCCCCTGGCTCCCCCGTGGCTCATCGAAGACATAAGATGGCGGCGTTTGCTCGGAGCTTAAGTATTGCCCGAGCACCATGTGTGGAAAGGTGGCCAAAGGATGAGTTTACTAAGGAAAGTCCCGAGACTGGCCAGTTTTTGTGTTGTGGGGAAGAGGGAGAGAGAAACATTCATGCATTCACCCCTCAACTCGCGCATGCTGGGGATTGAACCCACAACCCTGGCGTACCCGGAGGACGCTCCAACCAGCCAAGCTACTGGGCCGGTGCTGGTATTTCATTGTACTCCTCTTCTACCAGAGAGAAGGGAGGGAGGGAGGGGGAGAGAGAGAGAGAGGGAGAGAGAAGGAGGGAGAAAGAGAGAGAGAAGGGGGAGGAGCAGGAAGCATCAGCTCCCATATTATCCTTGGCCAAGCAAGCCTGGGGTTTGGAGCGGTGACCTCAGCATTCCAGGTCGATGCTCTGTCCACTGCGCCGCCACAGGGATGAAAGAGGAAGGCCGCCTGACATGTGTTGGCGCAGTGGACAGAGCATCGACCTGGAGCGCTGGGGTTGCCGCTTCGGATCCCTGGGTTTGCCCCGTCAAGGCACGTCTGAGAAGCAACTACTGTACTATAAGTTGATGCTTCCCGCTCCCCCACCTCTCTCTCTCTCTCTCTCTCTCTCTCTCTCTCTCTCTCTCTCTCCTCTCTCTTCTCTCTTCTCTCTCTCTCTCCTCTCTCTCCTATCTAAAATCAATAAATAAAATCTAAAAGAAAAAATGGCCCCTGTCCGCCTATCCGGGCTCTTCCTCACGGAGACCTTGGCACTACTGCGCCTGCGCGCTTCTTCCCGCCCTTTTCTTGGGCAGGAGGCACCGCCCCCCAGAGCTCCTCTATGAATGGGCCAGTGCAGTGATGACGACGCCTGTGCTCTCTGCCGCCCTTCCACAGGCTGGAGGCTTTTCTCAGAGAATCTCCCTTGGACTGGGGCTTGCTCCAGTCGGCCTGTGCACCCTTTCCTGCTCTTTTCTTGGGCGGGAGGCTCCCCCTGCAGGACTTACCTGTGTATGGGCTTTCTCAACTCTGGGCCTGCGCACCCTCCTCTCCCTTTCTGCTTCCCGGAGGCCTGCCGCTCATCCGTGCCTTGGCCCAGAGGGCCAGCGCACCCAATTTCGTACCCTTTCCCGCCTCTTTCTGGGCGTGGGTGGGAATGAGAAAGCCTTCCAAGTCGAGGAACCATCTGCACAGGCTTTGGGGTGGATGAGAAAGAAGAAACCGTTAGGTTGTTATAGCATTGGAAGAGGCTGGAGTGGGGGAAGAATCAGCCCGCATGGGGCTTCATGGCTGTGCGGAGGACTTTTTCTAAGTACAGTGGGACGTAGTTGAAAGGTTTAAAAAAGCACGGAGGGTCAAAAGCATAATGGATGTAGGAATTCTTTGTAAATGGATCTGAGTGTTTACCACTCTTGACAGAAATGTGGTGCTCTTTTTCCTAGCATTTTATGTTTCTAATACTTCCCTCATTGCTTGCCTTTTTAGGGGTGGCTCTGAGCATTAATTCGGATTCTGCGGCGGGGCCTGAGTACCTGGGGAGAGAGCCGCCCAAGCTGTACCCCAGCATGCACGCCTACCGCCCATTCCCACTAGGCTACCAGGATGCACCCCCAGGTCTGAGGATCCCCCTGCAGCAGGGCTTCCGGCATGTGCCCTGCCGCAGCTACCAAGGAAGAATCCCGGTGAGTCTTGTCCTGCCTCCTTCCCAGGTCTCCCCTGTCCCAGATGCTCTTGCTGCTCTTCCGGAAGCTCAATCCCAGGAAGACAGTTGGTGTGCCTACCCTGTGCCAGCCCCTTGCCTTTGTACAGTGCGGGCCTCTGGGAGTGCACGTGTTGATAAGTCCGGTAAGTCTAATCATGTGTAGACAGGACAACCTGGACCGCGGTGTGTGCTTTTCAGAGCTGTCGGCTAAAAGTCTGTGGAAGCCCAGGCGAGAAGGAATACCGACCCATCGTTTACAAGCCTGGGAACGCAGACTAAGTGACCACCAGCTTGCGCTCACGGAATGCTGGTGCTAGCTCTTCATTTTGCTGGGTGCCAGAAAGGAAATACCTTTCCTGGAGCCATCCAGTGTAGGGCAGAGCCAGGAGCAGATGTGGGTCCCCTACCCAAGGGCATGGCCCACTTGACACTGCAGAGGGCTTTCAGGAGGGTATGGCATTTAGCTCAGTCATGAAAAATATGGAAACCTTCCCCCAAACACCTGTCACCTTTAGGACAATTGTGTTGAAAGGAGGAATGAAATTTAATACTTTTATGGGATCAGCAGTCACTTATTAACTGGTGTGCTCTGTAAGCCTGCAGTTTTGAATACTGAATGTGTAAGTCAGGGCACCTGTTGTATGAGAAACAAGTATGGGTGACCAGGTTTTTGACTTTGGTGACCAGCTCCTTCCAGACCAGGACAGTGTAAAGCCCTCGACCTTTTGGCAACACCTAAGGGCCACAGGACTGCAGGATAGTGAAAGGCCTGCATGACCAGTCCTGACTTTGGGCCCATAAAGCTGGACCTGTGGGGGAAGTTGGCTCAAATGTAGCTCAAGTTCATGGAAATCTGACCACCGTTACCTTGACCCCCTCCCTCAAAGCTAAAAGCCTAACCCTGGGTGTTAACAGAAATGTTTTCCTTAGTGGAGGGTGGAGAAGAGGGAGGAGAGAACAGGCTTCTTTGGTTTAATGTGGAAAGCGATAAAGAAGAAAGATGAAAGCTTGGTATTTACGTAATGAGGGTCATTAGCTGCAGAGTGTGGAGCCAGTACACTGGTGGTCTAGCTCTGTCCGGGCAGGTCAGGGACAGGATGCTGGAGCCCCAGTCCTGCCTTCAGCCTCAGCAGCATCTCCTCTATTTTAGCTATTGTATACTTTTTATTTATAAGTCATTTTCCACTGATGCAAGTGGGAAAAGTCTGAAAACTACTAGTCTTGATCATTTCTAGGGTGCCTACTGACCCTTATTTGCGCCTTCAAGTTACATGTTGTTATTCCATTGTAGAGTAGAAGAAGACTCGGAAAAGTTAAATATTTGTCTAGGGTTACAGAACTGGTGAGTGAGGGACTGGGAGCCAAATTACACAGCAGGTCAGCGACAGAAACAGGACGTACATCTGGGTTGCCCTGACTGGAGTCCAGGTGCTTTCTGCTACCCTAAGCCTTTCTCTCAGACAGAAGTAGAGTAAATAAGACTCACTACTGCCCTGCCCTGCCTGAAATCTGTGGGTGCTGGCCATCCCCTTGCAGCTCAGGGACAGCATGATGTCTCTATTTTTCACACAAAGAGAGGGGTCCTGGCCAAGTGGAGCTCGCACCCACCGTCTGCTCACACAGAAGCCTGGAGCCTGGCATCCAGAGCAGGGCTCTGATTGACAGGCCTGCCAGACGGTCATTGTTAAGAGTGTGATTTTATTTGGTTTATCTGGGCCTGAGCTGCCTCTACAGGTCCCAGGCAGGAGCTGTGATCCAGGGAGAAACTTGGCCAAGTGACTGGAATTAAAGCTCTAATAATCCCCCCTACACCCACTTCAGGTCTGGATAGAGGATCTAGCATTTATTTGTAAAGCTGTTTCAAACCCAAGAGCTTATGAATTGCTTTCATCCTTGTCCTGCTCCTTCTGCCCAAGCTCTAAGATACACCCCAGAGACGTCTTCTGCCTTGTAGTCCTGTCTCTGTCCCACCTGCTGCTTCTTTCCTTCCTGTTCTCTTCCCAAAAAAGACCTCAGGCCTAGAGTTGGACAGACCTGGGGTCAGTGGTGGGATTCAACTAATTTAACAACCAGTTCTCTGCCCTAATGACCATTTTAAGTATAAAAAAACCGATACACTGTAAGGTAGTTTATTATTTCATGCATTTAATACTTAGATAAGAACAATAAAAGAGGTACACAAAACTACATTATGTTACAAGAAAGTTTTAAAATATTAATGAAAACTATTAATTAATACCTGACCAAAAAAAACAATAAAACCATTATTTAAGATATTTCCATATTGCTTCTTGATTGGTGTCACTTGCAATTTTTTTCACCTGTGGATGGAATGAACATGACTATGAGTGTTTAGAATATACAGTTGCGCAGATGAACGTTAAAAAAGTAAATTTGTGATTTCTACACTGGGCAGCTGCTCAGGAGCCCACCTTGGAGAGAACCCTGATTACAAGTGCCATGTTAACAACTGGTTTACCAACTCAATGGTGTAAGGCACTTTCCTGAGGTCACCTAGCTTCCCTGACGCAGTGACAGCTGCACTACAGCCAGGACTTCTCCTATCCTGTTAGAATAGGGCCCCTGAAGTCCCCCCCTCACTCTTGAGTCTAAGCCATTATATGCCCCAGAAAATGGGACCACAAATAGCTGGGAATGCATTGGGACCCTTGCCCAGCGCAAAGCAGTAGGGTCAGACAGACCTGGGATCCGGTTCTGTGTCAGCCACTCACCAGCTCTTTGGCCCTAGCCTGTAGCTTCATTCCACTGCCTTGTTTTTCATCATTACAATGATGATGGTAAGAGAACTGCCCTCCTTGGGTCATAGGATGAAATGAGGTAGTGGACCTAAGCATAGACAGAACAGCCCAGGCAGTGTGACTCTGTGGCTGTTCCCCAGGTTTATCTGAGCTGTTCCTTGCCTTCAATCATTTGGTGGGTGTTTTCTGAACACTCCATTTCAAGTGCCTTGTGTTAGGGCCACACAGGTGAACCTAGCCCGTGGGGAGCCCCCACTGAGGAGAATGGGAAATGTTTGACCAGCCCATTGGACTAACCCTCTCTCTTGTCTGGCTTCTCTGCTGGGTTTGCCATGCAGGTGTCGGAGCCAATGGGAACCTTCCAGCCAAACTATCCCCCTCTGCCACCACCACTGCTGCCTCCGCCGCTGCCGCCGCAGCCCCACTATATCCCACCAGGCTTCTTCTCTGCGGTCCGCTTCCTGCCGCCACCACCACCACCACCACCACCAGCATCTTTCTCAGTGCCCATCCCGTCTGATACGGACCAACAGGCCCCTAGTAAGTGAGCACCAGTCTTCCAATTTAGAGGGGAGCCGGAAGCCTTTTTGGAGGAAAGGGGGCTAATCTGAAGTAGATGTGGAAAGAAGGGAAATTGAGAACAGAACTACAGTGTCACAATGTGCTGGGCCTGGAATCACCTTTTTCCTTACAACCCTCCCCTAAATTCCATACACAGGCACCAAGGGAGGTAGCCCCTTTCTCAGGTAAGGAAACCAATAGAACCCAAGGGGTTCTTGTAGATGTAAATAAAAATTCTCTGGCTGCAGTGCCCTGTCTGTAAACGGCTCTATCAGTGCTCATGGGCTATGACATGGAGGAAGGAGTGTTTGTGGTATGCACAGAACAGAGGTGTCATGCCTCCCTAGCTGGGAAACAGCAAATGCTGAACTTAGAGCGGCAGCAGGTTCTGGTTTGGGTCTGGTAAGGATGATTCCTTTCCTTGGTCCACTCTGGAGACAGAACCTGACCAGGAGCTAGAGACTCTCGACCCTTCGCAGCTCTGTCACTGGTGCACTGGATGATCTTGGTCAGTCACACGTCTTTCTCTAGGCCTTAGTCTTCTCATCTGTAAAATGGACCCCTTCACAGGATTACTGTGAAGGTCAACTAAAATTTTGGATGTGAAAATCCTTTGGATTTTCTTTTGGGCCCTTAGCATAATGAATTTCACCATTTCTGGGTTGAGGCACTTTTACGTTCAGTGATTTTTTTTTTCCTTTCAATCCTCCCGAGGTTCCTTAGGAAAAGAAGTGATTTGGAAATGGTTGGCAAACTCAGCAAGGTCTTTAAAATGACAGTCAGAAAAAGCTCATGAGCTAGATTAGTATGGTAATATCATTCTTTATTTTGTTGAAGAGGAAACTGAGTCCTTTTGCACACCTGCCAAGTGTAAGATGCCTATATCTGTAAGCTAGAGAGATGGTCAGATGGTCTAATGTGTCTTGAAGCATGCTGGCCCTGGTGCTGGACAGCCTGGACATAAATCCTAGCTCCAGTACTTAACCGCTGTGTGACCTTGGGCAAGGTAACTCTTTCTTTGGTGACTCAGTTTCAGTATCTGTAAAAGTGGACTACTAATGATCCCTACCTCATGGGGTTATTCTGAGGATTAAACAGAACCTGAAATGGTGAAGACATTAATGAAAGTCCTCAGTGTTTCACCTGATCCCCATGCTGACCTGATGTTGCAAGGTAGGTGTCACCTCGTTTGACAAAAGGAGGAGCTGTGCTTCAGATTCAGGGTAGTTTGTTGCATGAAACCGAGCCTCTGACAAGCAGAACCAGAGTTTGAACTTGAGCCTGTATCATGTGAGGACTAGAATTCTAGTCTCCCGACACCTAACAATTGAAAGACAAATTCTCCTTAGGGCCAGGGAGTGATGAGAATGCCCTGTAGGAAGTTTACACTTGAAAAAGAGGTAATTTTTCCTATTTCTAAATCCAGTCCCTCTTTGTTCTTTGCAGATGACCAGGATGGGGAGATGCCGTCTGAGCCCAGCCAGCCATCATCTCAGGAGCAGTCTAACTAGGCCCAGGCCCTCGGGCCAGCAAAATGGGGTTCTGGGAGTGTGGCAGCAATGATCTTGTCTGTGTTCAGTGTGTGGGGAGGGAGGATAGTAATAGCCATAAGATAGTTAACTCCCATTTAAGATAGTAGGAAGTAGGGGTAGTTTCTGAGTTTCTCTCGGCCCTGAGAGGTGGGCTTGAACAGGATAATGGAGGATGAGGTTACCAGGGAAGGGCCAGGGCTCTGAGGAGTGGGGCTGGTGGAAACTCACGTTTAGAAATGAATTTAACCATCTTTGGGTTGTGCTACCCGTTATGCGACTGCCCTCAGAGGCATGCTTTGATTCCCTTACCCCGCTCCAGGACAGGAGGCACCATGTATTTCTGCTTTCTGCCTCTGCCTGGTCCCCTGTTTGGGGCAGCACGAACGTGAAGCTTCCAGCACATCCACGTGGCTAGTGCGAGCAGCCACAGCCAGGGCACTGACAGCAGCTTCTGAGTGTCCTCCTTGGCTGCCCTGTCTCCCATGAATTACCTGGCCACTCACTGCCCCTTGCCCTTCTCTGAGAGGCTTTACTAAAAAGTGTCCTGACCACTGGGGCTGCATTACCTCCCCTCCTTAAAGTTTAAGCCATTTATAAGTATCATTTCTTGTTTTTAAAAAATCTATTAATATTTTATTATTTTGTGTTTTTATAGTGATTGCCAACTTAAAAAAGTAGGCTATTTGTAAGCACTGGTGCAATTCTCAGAGAATAGAATGGGGCTTCCAAAGTACCTCTAATGTCAGCAATTTCTTCTCTGGGGTCAGTTGATTGTTGAAATAAAATGAGTAATGGAAATCCTTGTGGAAGATTTATTATCTCTCTCTCTCTCTCTCTCTCTGTATCTATTTTTAGAGAGAGAGAAACATCCATTTGTTGTTTTGCTTATTTATGCATTCATTGGTTGATTCTTGTATGTGCCTTGACTGGAGATCAAACCCACAACGTTGGCATATTGGGACGACACTAACCAACTGAGCTACTGGGCACTCGCTTTAAATCCTTGGGGGAGGCAGTGTTGGGTCGAGGAGTTGGCCTATGTGACCTGTCAGCCTGCTCCTACTATGTGCTTGCTTAGGCAAGTCCTTCCTTGCTCCCTCTCCCCTTCTCTTTACTTCAGTAACCAAGTGAGAGACTTAGGCCAGACTTAACTTCAATTATTATTATTATTATTAAGAAATGGAGACCTCTTAAGGAAATTTGATGCAGACATACAAAATGTAACGATGTCTTTTTGTTTCCCTTCCCCTGCTCTTTTCATGGTCTCTGCAGAGAGACATGGTTTTAAAACTTGGTCCCATTCTGCTGTTTTAGGATCTTGGGGTTCTTTGGTTTCATTTGTTCCTTCATTTAAAAATCATCCTACATCTCTACTAGATTCAGAGCCTGGCAATCACCAGCTCTGCCCATGAACGTAGACTCTAATAGAAACAGATACTGCCCAATGGCATTGGGACTGGGACAGAGAGAGGAAGAGGGGCTGTGGGATGCTTAGAGAAAGCCTAGAGAAGTGGCCTCTACCACCTCTTCAAGGGTAAGAATGAGTTAGGTGAAGACAGGCACTCCCAGTAGGAAGCAGAAAGGGTAGGGGCCTGGAGTGAAGGACTCCAGGGTAAGGAGCAGCATCCTGTTCTCTGTCCAGGGAAAGACTCATCCAGAAAAACAGGCTGACTTGCTTCCTGTCTTGCCTGTAGTCAGGAGTACCCAAGTATCCTCCTAGGGCAGTGTAATGCCAATGGCCCAGTGGCCGAGGCCAGGCAGGTCTACAATGGATTCGGGCAGACAGTAAAGAAACTAGAGTCTGAAAGTGTTGGGCCATTCCATTTAATAGTCACACAAAGGCAGATGAGCACACAGGTGAGGGGAAACTGCTTCTCAGGCAAAGAAACAGCAAGAATAGCCCCTCACAGCGGCAGGCAGGCAATTCACCATCTGCAATCCCCCCTGACCACAAGCACCCATAGCCTTACATAGGCCATGCACACGTGGTGCTGCCACATGCTCACATACCAATCAGGCAAAGTGCTTGCAGCCAGCAAACTAGCGAGCAAGACTAACACAGCTCCCACAGACAGGTAGTAGGAGGATCATTGAGAAGTAAAACTCTTCTCTTTAGTGTGGTAACTGGGGGTCCAGGGTCTGGGTTTTCCCTGATAAAAGGCATTGGGACAGGCACAGTCGGAATTTTTCAGTTACTGCATTACAAAGTGGTTACGGCAGGGCAAAACCAGGCATTGGCTTTAGTCTGGACCTGATGCAATGATTCTGCACTAGCCCGGCTTAGAGGCTGAAGCTTTCAGCCACCCCAGTGGTGGTCCTGCTCACAATGATACAGATACCCTGGGAAGGTAGGAGAAGACCTGGTTTCTGGTTCCACTCAGCCTCACGCATCCTGCCCTCACTGGACCTGAATGTGGCTAGGTGGGACCAATCAGCTCCTACTTTTTTATTTTTAATCACACTGTTTTATCTTACACTCCCATGTTTTGAGAGACTTTTTTTTAAAAACCAAGCTGGATTAATCAATAAAACTGTTTTTCCATTTCTAGTCAAGGCACACAGAAAGGGACGATAGTCTGTGACCATTCCAGAGCGATGCAAGGGAGCAGATGTTTAGTTAGCCTATGAGGTTTGGGAGAGTGTAATGCTGGTGGCCTCAGCCAGGCAGGTCCACCTTGGATTTGAGCAGATGGTAGAAAAACTGCAGAGCCAGAAAGCGCTGGGCCATTTCGTTTAATAAAGTCTCACAATGACAGACAAGCACACAGGAAGGGGAAACCACCTCTCAGGCAAACAGCAAAATTGCCCCACAGTGGCAGGAAGGCGACTCGCACATCCGCAATCCCCTATCTCTCTCCAGTGCAAGCACCCACAGCCTTATGTAGGCTATGCACACGTGCTCACGCACTAATCAAGCAAAGTGCTTGCAGCTGGTACACCAGCGAGCAAGCCTAACAGCTGCCCCACAGATGGACAGTTCTGGCCTGGTGGGAAGAGTAGCGTCCTTTTGCCCTATTGTAGGGGTTCATGTCCACAGGATTCCAGGAAGGGGAAGACTTTAGTTTTCTTTTTCTTTCTTTCTTTTTTTTTTTTGTATTTTTCTGAAGCTGGAAACGGGGAGAGACAGTCAGACAGACTCCCGCATGCGCCCGACCGGGGTCCACCCAGCACACCCACCAGGGGGCGATGCTCTGCCCCTCCGGGGCGTCGCTCTGCCGCAACCAGAGCCACTCTAGCGCCTGGGACAGAGGCCAAGGAGCCATCCCCAGCACCCGGGCCATCTTTGCTCCAATGGAGCCTTGGCTGCGGGAGGGGAAGAGAGAGACAGAGAGGAAGGGGGGGGGGGTAGAGAAGCAAATGGGCGCTTCTCCTATGAGTCCTGGCCGGGAATCGAACCCTGCATGCCAGGCCAATGCTCTACCGCTGAGCCAACCGGCCAGGGCCTAGTTTTCTAATAACCCTGTGATCTGATAAATCTCCAGAGACTGGTCCGCATCTTTCCTGGGGCCTTGAAGGTGAAGGTGTGAAAAGACCAACTGGGGCAGGGTGCAAGGCTGCCTGCCATCCTTACCCCTGGGGAGGAGCCCAAGTTCTCTCCTTTCCTGTGGACTTGAACTATGGTTACTTACCCTGGTGGGCTTAGTGGACCCCAGCTCCCTATATAGCCTTTTCAATCAATCCAACCCATGTTCTTGAATGCCCTACTCTTCCAGGCTGATCTCCAGTGGCAGAATGCACATTGAAATAACAGATTTGCTCATGTTACTTCCCTGCTGACATGCCTTTCATGGCTCCCTACTGCCCTGAGAATCAAGATCAACACCTTCAATTCAACCTGACCGCCCACCTTTCCAGCTCCTCTCCCTCACTGGCTGGCCCAGCTCGGTCCTGCACAGATGGGGTCAGCCAGGTTCAGGCGCGGAAGTCTGGGCAGCAACGAGGCCACTGACCAGGGCTGCACTGCTCATTTCAAATGGCCAAAGGTTGGCCGTTAGCCAGGAGGGTGTTCTGGAAGGCCCAGGCCAGCATTCCCTGATGCCAGTGCACTTGTGGTGCCACCAGGAGAAGGCTAGCTGGGCGAATAGCAGCTGCGGGGGCGGCCCACCGAGGTGAGACCACCGCAGGGGCGGGGCCTTTTGTCTAGCAACCAGCATCCATGGAGAAGCTGGAGAAGCTGGAGAAGCTGGAGAAGTGCTCAAAGCCGGTCTGGAGAAATAGGTTTCTGCAGTGCTGATCTTGAAGCGACCCCCGGAGACCTGTGATCTTCCTGGGCAATCAATATGATGAGCCTGTAGGCTGGACTATGTAATCACCAACCTGTCAGCAATCGTCTTTGCGCTGCCCTGCCTGCGAATAGATCCTTCCTTTCTTTGTCTTCAGACTTCTCCTCCACCCAACCCCCATGTTCTATGACATATTTCCCGCTTTCTCTCCTTTTAGCACTTTTGCACATGCTGAGTGTGTTGCCTGGATTCCTTCTACCTTCACCCACTCATCTCCTACTAGTCCTTTCAGACTTAGTCCAGGTGCCCCCTCCTCCAGGCCCCCTACCTGGATTAGGAGGCTCCATGGACGCTGCCCAGGCCTTTTGCTGCCCTGTCACACTGATCCCACTGAGTAGATGTGCCTCCTACAAGTCTGTGGGCTTTCTGGAGGCAGTGACAAAGTCTCATTTTTCTCTGTGTTCCCAGCTCCCATTTGTGGAGTTCAGTGTTGGTTAGGCTAGTAGTTACTGAGTGCCTGTTGCATAATAAATGGCTGAATTTCTGGGCCATCTTGTGGAGTTTTGGGTGGGGGGTTGACTTGCCCTGCCTCTGACCACTCACGGCAGCATCCTTTGCCTTACATTTGTGCTCTGTCTGCTGGGACCCCACACAGAGTCAGCTTTCACCAAAACTATGCTGGGTGCCAACCACTGCACCCGTTCTCCATTTAATCCTCCCAGCCACCCAGGGAAGGCATGCTTTGTCATCTCTATTTTATGAATGAAAGTGACATAGAGAAAGGGATAGTGATTTGCCCAAAGTTGCACAGCTTATAAGTGGCCACAGGCATGCAGAGGGCAACATACATCCCTGGGTGCCAGTTCTAGAGTTTTAAACAGCCATTTGCTCTGACTTTCCATCTTGAGATGTTTTGAGCATGCGCCACATGAATGCAGATTCTAGGACAGCACAGGGAGAGCAGCCTAAGGACATTTGCCTCCTGAAACTACTGCCTGCTCCACTGATCACAGCACACAAAGCCTCCTGAGAGAATGCTAAAGTAGGCACCATGGTGACCAGTGAGGGAAGGGCCCGCAGGATCTCCTAGTGCCTGAGCTCCCACCATGGCACGGGCTCACCACAAGCCCCATTGCGCTAGCTGGAACTGATGGAGTGCTTGCGGCCAGAGCGGAGCAAGTAGGTGTGTCTTCTAAGGCTGCACCTCTAGGTGTTGGTCCCCCAAACCCTACTGAGAGAAGCCCCCCAACTGTGATGCCCCCAGTTTTTCTGGAGAGTGGGGTGGGGGTGCTCTCACCCTGTTGGAAACAAAACATACCTGCTGGGCCTAGGGGAAGGGACAAGTTTCTCTCTCTGCAGCCCTGAGGATTCTAAAAGCCCCTTCCACTTATGGACACTGTGGTCTTTGCGGGCCTAGGTCTAGGCCTCTCTTACTGGGGAGCTGCTCAGAACCCAGGAAAGAGCCATGGTCTCTTCTCCTGGACCCTGTTCTTCATCCTGGACTCTTCCTAGCTTTGTGCTCTTGGGCACATCACATAACCTCTCTGAGCTTCTCTTTGCCCCAAGTACTATTGGTTCATGGACATGCTGAGGATGCAAAGATTTCTTGTGTGAAATACCACCTCTGATGCCACCTCTCAGTGCACAGAAATGTGATACCTCTATTGTCATCTTCCATGTCAGGAGGCTAAGGGCTACAGCTGTGGTTCCTTACTTTCTGGTGCTTCTCACATGTCAGGCACTATGCTGAGCACTTTCCACAAATTCTGTGAATGCTCATATAATGACCTGTCCAGATGACACCATAAAACTCCCATTCTACAGATGGCAAAACTGAGGTATGCAGAGGTTAGGTTCTTGCACTTGGTACACACTCTGTAAGTGGAAGAGCTGGAATTAAATCCAAGTTCTACCTGAATCCAGAGCTAAGTTTCTAACCACATTGTGCTCTCCTGCTTCTCAGGGAGGGGGCATTGTGCTCTCCTGCTTCTCAGGGAGGGGGCATTGTGGTCCTCCAGAACTTGCTGCCACGGTAGTCCACCCAGCCCAGCTGGGTTTCAAGGCATGTAGACAGGTCAAATATAACAAACTACCTCATGTCTTACAAAAGGAATAAAATCATTTTTTTTTAAATTTTTTTATTTATTCATTTTGAGAATAGAGAGAGAAAGAGAGAGAGAGAGAGAGAGAGAGAGAGAAAGGGGGGAGGAGCAGGAAGCTTCAACTCCCATATGTGCCTTAGACCAGGCAAGTGCAGGGTATTGAACTGGCGTTCGATGCTTTATCCACTGCGCCACCACAGGTCAGGCAGGAATAAAATCATTTTAAAAATATTTCTAAACCCTTTAATTTTGTTTTGAAAATGAACAAAGCACGAAGTCATTTTTTTTTAAAAAGTGAGTATTATAATAGTATATTAAAGTTTAAATCTAAACCCTCTCACAAAGTAGGTGGGAAATTTATCAATAATAATGCTTTTAATTCAAATGTAACCTAGGAGACAATTTTGATTTTTACTGAGCTAATTTCTTTTTAGGCTCATTTATTCCTCTCTCTTCAGACCTTTTATTTTTTTGTTTAAAAACAATTAATTGTAAATATAAGTAATATATGGACATGGTAAAAAATTTAAAAGGGGTACCCCTCTGTTACCCATTCTTGTTTTGCTCTGTTAGGGACTGAATATAAACAGGGTATTTTTATAATTTGGATATCTTGGGGACAGAGGTGCTGGACCTAACCCCCCACCTCATCTGCCTAGTTAACAAAGAGCCATACCTGATTCTCGCTTGTCCCACCCATGTTCTCCGAAAGAGGCTGGAAGCTAGTTTCTTATTGGTGTAAAGTTAGATCTGAATGGTATGCTGGGGGTTGTCTTTGAGTTGCCTTGGAAACAATTGAATTGCTAATGGACCACTTTTTTTCCATGAATAAAGATGGATGCGCTTCTGGGAGCCACCATGGCATCAGCTTAGGAACCGTAGAGACTGTTCACTGTGCCATCCTCCTGAACCCATCTGTATGTATATATCTTTAAGTCTCTGTCTATCATTTATTCAATTCCATACCTTTTCCCGTTCGAGACCCCGGAATAGATTTGTCATGGTTAGACCGCGACAAATGGCACCCATACGTGTGGCTATCAAAAAAAGGAAAGAGGAGATATAATGAAACCCCCCGAAAGTGTGCGCATGAAGTAAGTATAAAACTTTTAGAGAGTGAAGCTTTTAAGTAGAGTTAGGGGGAGAGTATAATAATAAAGTAATTTGGGAATAAATAACCATGACACAAATAGGTTCAAAAGTGAGGGACCTTTTTCTTTTTGTACAAATGTTTTTATTTGAGAATAAGTTATTTAATCAAAATGAGGTAAAAACAGAGGAATGTAAATATAAGAAAAACTTGGAGTCTGGGAATAACTTGGGAGATGAAAATATCGCGACTATGGCCATTTTAAACTTTGCGCCTCCGCAGCCCTCTGCTCCCAAGGTCTTTGTCTCAGACCCTTGGAGATCCCCACTCCAACAAGCTTTGAATCAAGCTTGAAATGCAGGGGGAAAAAATAAAGCAATTCAACAATATTAGGCAAAGTCCTAATGAGTAATATCAAGAATTTGTTTCATGACTGATTCCAAAAGTTGAAAAAATAATGATAATAAAAGTTTATATCAGAGAAGATGACGTCAGAGTAATGGCGGGGTAGGAAGCGATACCGATAAATCTCCCCCAAAACTCAACAAGATCTTCAACCAGAAACAGAAAAACCTATACTTGGAGCTTCCAGATGCTTCACAATACACCCAAAGGTATGATTGAGTGAAAAATTGGCTAAATATATAACCAAACCCCGAAGGAAATAGGGAGTAAGAAATGCTCCGCCTTCCTCACTAACCTAAACAGGGCGGCTTTCTCTGGTAACTGTGAATATAGAAACTGAGGCGGGCAAAGGGGGTGAATAGATCCAGGCCGCCGCGGCACAAACGGCCGAACCAGGCTGTGGCACACAGATCCAAGCCGAGGAAAATCTGATCCTGTGGCAACCCGGGCAATACAAGCTAACACTCGCGCCAAACCCAAACAAAGAAAGACAAGCGGAGCGGCCATTTTACCCGGTCTCCTGGTCGGTGCGCAGTTAGTGGGCGAGAATTTCTTCCTAGGCCCCGAGAGTGAGTGCCCGTGTTGCCCCACGGAGAGGCAGGGTCAGAGGCCTTTCTGTGGGCCGAGGACAGAGTATCTGGGCAGTCCCAGCGCCCTGGGAAAGCCACGCACGGGAGGGAGTGAGAACTAATTCCAACGGTGGAGATTTTCCGTGCTGGTGAGGGTTTCACTCAGAGGGAACCGCGGCCGGCCTCATATCCTGGTTTGCGCGCGCAGATAAGGAGTGAGTGATTCCTCCGAGTGCCTCGGCAGTGCGCGCCCGTGTTATCGCAGAGAGGGGCAGAGTCAGGGGCCTTTGTGTGGGCCAAAGCAGAATCTCGAGCCGCCCCAGCGCCTTGCAAAAGCCGCGCACGGGGACGGAGCGAGACTCAATTCCAACGCTGCAACTTTTCCCTGCGGTTGGGGGTTTCACTCAGAGCGTGAGACTGCTGGCTGGATATCCTGGTCGCAGACAGTGAGTGAGAGTTTCCTCCAAGCGCCCCCCAGAAGTGGGCGCCCTCTTGTGTTACCGGACAGAGTGGCAGAGCCAGTGGTCTTTGAGTGGGCGGAAAGCCCGCCTGATTATGCTAGCAGCTCTGACTGACTGAGCCTTACCCAGAGCCCTGTGCTGAGTGGAAATAGAGTGGGGAGTTGCCAGCTCTTTGAGCCTTTTACTATCCAGGCAGAGGCAGCAGCAACCCCATAGCTGGATTATCAGGCTACTAATTGAGGAAGGAAAGACTAGGAGAAAGGCTCCAGGAACACGAACTCTCTCACTGTCGGAGCCTATAAATGATAATGAGCCTAGACTGCCAACGAGACTAAAGCACAATACATGACATTGCCATAGAGACTTATCAAATACAAACCTCTACCTGAGCGTGCCAAAGGGGCAGAACCCGGGGTACAGAGTCACCGACCAGGAAGAGGGAGAGAAAAGAAAAAGCAAGAAGATAACCTCTCAAAATCAAGAATAATCTGCAGACTTTATAACCTATCACATTTTATTATATTTGTTCGTTTGTTTCTCTTATCTTCATTCTTGATACTTTTTTTTCCTCCTCCAATTTGGCCGATTAACTCTCTGCCGGTCTTACTCTCTCCTCTCCTTGAACTACACTACCCATAAGTGTTACATCTCCCATTATCTTTTCTCTTCTCTTCCTTTCTCTCTATGAGGGTTGCACTCCAAAACCCTTAACTCTCTCTCTCTCTCCTTTCTTTTTTCTTCTTTTAGTGGTTCCCTCTTTTTTTTCTCTCTCTTTCTTTTCTCCCTCTATATTAGTTTCTTCCTTTCTCCTTTACATCTCCTCTCATTCAAACCTCAATAACAAACAAATTATCTTATCTGGGACTCAAACCTATGTTTGTGGCATTTTGGGGGGTTTTTACTTCACCTTTTTAACTCACTAGCAGTGCTCCCATCCCTGGCTCTCCATATTATCTAGTTCTTGTTCCACTAAATACAATAGTAAGTTTTTAATTTGTCCCCCCATTTTTCCGTTTTCCTCTTATTCCTCTCATCATAACTCTTAGACAACCAACACCTAAAAGCAAATCATTTTATTCTTGACCCAAATTTTTTCCTTATTTGCTTTTTGTGGGTCCATACGCTCTTTTTTTTTTCTTTTTTCTTTTTTTTTTTTTCCTTTTTTTTTTTTTTTTTCCTTTTTTCTTTTTTTCTTTTTTGCCCCTTTATTACTTTTCCCCAATTCAGGCCCTCCATCACAGGCATTGTTTGTTATAACTCACAGTCCACCACAAGATTTTCTCAAGAAAGAGGGGAGAGGAGAGGAGAGGAAAAAAGGAGGGGGGGAATAATTTCCTTTTTTAAAAAATTTTTATTTTATTTTATTTTTCTTTATTTCATTATTAACTTTTTTTTAAAAAAAAACAACTCTTCGATTTTTTTTTTTAACTTTTTATTCTTTATTAATTCTCATTAATACTATCAACAAAACCACCCTCAGATGCCATTAAGGAAGAGAAAATCGAATATCATGGATACAAAAGAAAGAGAGGTAACACAGCTAGATGAGGAAAAATCTATGGAGAAAAAATTTAATATATTGGAAACCTTGGAGCTAAATGACAGAGAATTCAAGATAGAAATACTAAAAATCCTCCGAGATATACAAGAAAACACAGAAAGGCAATATAGGGAGCTCAGAAAACAACTCAATGAACACAAAGAATATATGTCCAAGGAAATTGAAACTATAAAAACAAATCAAACAGAGATGAAAAACTCAATTCACGAGCTGAAAAACGAAGTAACAAGCTTAGCTAATAGAACAGGTCAGATAGAAGAGAGGATTAGTGAAATAGAAGACAAGCAACTTGAGGCACAACAGAGAGAAGAAGAAAGAGACTCAAAAATTAAAAAAAATGAGATAGCCCTACAAGAATTATCTGACTCCATCAAAAAGAATAACATAAGAATAATAGGTATATCAGAGGGAGAAGAGAGAGAAAATGGAATGGAGAACATACTCAAACAAATAATAGATGAGAACTTCCCAAGCCTGTGGAAAGAACTAAAGCCTCAAGTTCAAGAAGCAAACAGAACTCCAAGTTTTCTTAACCCCAACAAACCTACTCCAAGGCATATCATAATGAAATTGACACAAACCAACAGCAAAGAAAAAATTCTCCAGGCAGCCAGGGAAAAGAAGAATACAACATATAAAGGAAGGCCCATTAGATTATCATCAGATTTCTCAGCAGAAACTCTACAAGCTAAAAGAGAGTGGACCCCAATATTTAAAGTCCTGAAAGAGAGGAACTTTCAGCCACGAATACTATACCCATCAAAGCTATCCTTCAAATACGAAGGAGAAATAAAAACATTCACAGATACAGAAAAGATGAGGGAATTTATCATCAGAAAACCCCCACTCCAGGAATTACTAAAGGGGGTTCTCCAATCAGATACAAAGAACAAAAAAAAAAACAGAGCCACAAGTAAAAGCTCCAAGAAGAACACAATAAAACCAAATTTAAACTGTGACAACAACAAAAAGAAAGAGGGGGAGAAGATGGAGATTAACAGTAGCAAAGGACGATGGAGTGCAAAAGTACTCACAAAATAGTTTGCTACAATGAACAGGGTAGGGACCCTTTTCATTACTCAAAGGTAACCACCATTGAAAAAACCACCACAGAAGCACATGAGATAAAAAAGATAGCAACAGAGGAAAGATGTATGGAATACAACCAAATAAAAACAAAAGATAGAAAAATGAAAGAGAAGGATCAAACAAGACACAAAACTAACAGAAAGCAAGATATAAAATGGCAATAGGGAACTCACAAGTATCAATAATTACACTAAATGTAAACGGATTAAAGTCACCAATAAAAAGGCACAGAGTAGCAGAATGGATTAAAAAAGAAAATCCAACTGTATGCTGCCTACAGGAAACTCATCTAAGTAACAAGGATAAAAACAAATTCAAAGTGAAAGGCTGGAAAACAATACTCCAAGCAAATAACATCCAAAAAAAAAGCAGGTGTAGCAATACTCATATCAGATAATGCTGAATACAAGACAGGAAAAGTACTCAGAGACAAAAATGGCCATTTCATAATGGCTAAGGGGACACTGAATCAAGAAGACATAACAATTCTTAATATATATGCACCAAACCAAGGAGCACCAAAATATATAAGACAGCTACTTATTGATCTTTAAACAAAAACTGACAAAAATACAATCATACTTGGAGATGATGACCGCTGACGGCTCTAGATCGGTCATCCAAACAGAGAATCAACAAAGACATAGTGGCCTTAAACAAAACACTAGAGCACCTGGATATGATAGACATCTACAGGACATTTCATCCCAAAGTGACTGAGTATACATTTTTCTCCAGTGTACATGGATCATTCTCAAGAATTGACCATATGTTGGGCCACAAAAACAACATCAGCAAATTCAGAAAAATTGAAGTTGTATCAAGCATATTTTCTGATCATAAAGCCTTGAAACTAGAATTCAACTGCAAAAAAGAGGAAAAATCCCACAAAAATGTGGAAACTAAACAACATACTTTTAAAAAATGAATGGGTCAAAGAAGAAATAAGTGCAGAGATCAAAAGATATATACAGACTAATGAAAATGACAATACGACATATCAGAATCTATGGGATGCAGCAAAAGCAGTGATAAGAGGGAAGTTCATATCACTTCAGGCATATATGAACAAACAAGAGAGAGCCCAAGTGAACCACTTAACTTCCCACCTTAAGGAACTAGAAAAAGAAGAACAAAGACAACCCAAAACCAGCCGAAGAAAGGAAATAATAAAAATCAGAGCAGAAATAAATGAATTAGAGAACAGAAAAACTATAGAAAAAATTAATAGAACAAGGAGCTGGTTCTTTGAAAAGATCAACAAAATTGACAAACCCTTGGCAAGACTTACCAAGGAAAAAAGAGAAAGAACTCATATAAACAAAATCCAAAATGAAAGAGGAGAAATCACCACGGACACTGTAGATATACAAAGAATTATTGTAGAATACTATGAAAAAGTTTATGCCACTAAATTCAACAACCTAGAAGAAATGGATAAATTCCTAGAAAAATACAACCTTCCTAGACTGAGTCAAGAAGAAGCAGAAAGCCTAAACAGACCTATCAGTAGAGAAGAAATAGAAAAAACCATTAAAAACCTCCCCAAAAATAAAAGTCCAGGCCCTGACGGCTATACCAGCGAATTTTATCAAACATTCAAAGAAGACTTGGTTCCTATTCTACTCAAAGTCTTCCAAAAAATTGAAGAAGAAGCAATACTTCCAAACACATTTTATGAGGCCAACATAACCCTCATCCCAAAACCAGGCAAGGATGGCACAAAAAAAGAAAACTACAGACCAATATCTCTAATGAATACAGATGCTAAAATACTAAACAAAATACTAGCAAATCGAATACAACAACATATTAAAAAAATAATACATCATGATCAAGTGGGATTCATCCCAGAATCTCAAGGATGGTTCAACATACGTAAAACGGTTAATGTAATACACCATATCAACAAAACAAAGAACAAAAACCACATGATCTTATCAATAGACGCAGAAAAGGCTTTCGATAAAATACAACACAATTTTATGTTTAAGACTCTCAACAAAATAGGTATAGAAGGAAAATATCTCAACATGATAAAGGCCATATATGATAAACCATCAGCTAACATCATATTAAATGGCACTAAACTGAAGGCTTTCCCCCTTAAATCAGGAACAAGACAGGGTTGTCCACTGTCTCCACTCTTATTTAATGTGGTACTAGAGGTTCTAGCCAGAGCAATCAGACAAGACAAAGAAATAAAAGGCATCCATATCGGAAAAGAAGAAGTAAAGGTATCACTTTTTGCAGATGATATGATCCTATACATCGAAAACCCCAAAGAATCCACAAAAAGACTACTAGAAACAATAAGCCAATACAGTAAGGTCTCAGGATACAAAATTAACATACAGAAGTCAATAGCCTTTCTATATGCCAACAATGAAACAACTGAGAAGGAACTCAAAAGAATAATCCCCTTCACGATTGCAACAAAAAAAATAAAATACTTAGGAATAAACATAACAAAGAATGTAAAGGACTTATATAATGAAAACTATAAACCATTGTTAAGGGAAATTGAAAAAGATATAATGAGATGGAAGAATATACCTTGTTCTTGGCTAGGAAGAATAAATATAATCAAGATGGCTATATTACCCAAAGCAATATACAAATTCAATGCAATTCCCATCAAACTTCCAATGACGTTTTTTAAAGAAATAGAGCAAAAAATCATCAGATTTATATGGAACTATAAAAAACCCCGAATAGCCAAAGCAATCCTAAAGAAAAAGAATGAAGCTGGGGGCACTACAATACCTGACTTCAAACTCTATTGTAGGGCCACGACAATCAAAACAGCATGGTATTGGCAGAAAAATAGACACTCAGACCAATGGAACAGAATAGAAAGTCCAGAAATAAAACCACATATATATAGTCAAATAATTTTTGATAAAGGGGCCAACAACACACAATGGAGAAAAGAAAGCCTCTTCAATAAATGGTGCTGGGAAAACTGGAAAGCCACATGCAAAAGAATGAAACTGGACTACAGTCTCTCTCCCTGTACAAAAATTAACTCAAAATGGATCAAAGATCTAAACATAAGACCTGAAACAATTAAGTACATAGAAGAAGACATAGGTACTCAACTCATGGACCTGGGTTTTAAAGAGCATTTTATGAATTTGACTCCAATGGCAAGAGAAGTGAAGGCAAAAATTAATGAATGGGACTACATCAGACTAAGAAGTTTTTGCTCAGCAAGAGAAACTGATAACAAAATAAACAGCCAACTAAATGGGAAATGATATTTTCAAACAACAGCTCAGATAAAGGCCTAATATCCAAAATATACAAAGAACTCATAAAACTCAACAACAAACAAACAAACAATCCAATAAAAAAATGGGAAGAGGATATGAATAGACACTTCTCCCAGGAAGAAATACAAATGGCCAACAGATATATGAAAAGATGCTCATCTTCTTTAGCTATTAGAGAAATGCAAATCAAAACGGCAATGAGATACCACCTCACACCTGTTCGATTAGCTGTTATTAGCAAGTCAGGTAATAGCAAATGTTGGAGAGGCTGTGGAGAAAAAGGAACCCTCATACACTGTTGGTGGGAATGTAAAGTAGTACAACCATTATGGAAGAAAGTATGGTGGTTCCTCAAAAAACTGAAAATAGAACTACCTTATGACCCAGCAATCCCTCTACTGGGTATATACCCCAAAACTCAGAAACATTGATACGTAAAGACACATGCAGCCCCATGTTTATTGCAGCATTGTTCACAGTGGCCAAGACATGGAAACAACCAAAAAGCCCATCAATAGATGACTGGATAAAGAAGATGTGGCACATATACACTATGGAATACTACTCAGCCATAAGAAATGATGACATCGGAACATTTACAGCAAAATGGTGGGATCTTGATAACATGATACGAAGCGAAATAAGTAAATCAGAAAAAAACAGGAACTGTATAATTCCATACGTAGGTGGGACATAATACTGAAACTAAGAGACATTGACAAGAGTGTGGTGGTTACGGGGGGGAGGGGGGAATGGGAGAGGGATAGGGGGTGGGGAGGGGCACAAAGAAAACAAGATAGAAGGTGACAGAGGACAATCTGACTTTGGGTGGTGGGTATGCAACATAATTGAACGACAAGATAACCTGGACTTGTTATCTTTGAATATATGTATCCTGATTTATTGATGTCACCCCATTAAAAAAATAAAATTATAAAAAAAAAAAAAGTTTATATCAGAATATGCACAGATGTTAGGACTTCATACATACAAGGTCTTGCTTTGGCCACAGGCATTAAGGCAAGAATTCCAGAATATTTTAATAAAAGGCAAAACAAATGAAAAAAAGGAAAGTCAGGGAAATAAGCCAATGGATTTTGTTTCCAATGTGGGGATTTGGGGAATTTTGCTAAAAACTGCCTTGCTCCCCTTGAACATCATCCTTGGCCTCTTTTTCAGGCCTGGATGGCTCCTAAAAATCCAGACCTTTGCCCACACTATAAAAAAGGGAAACACTGGGCAAACGAGTGTAAGTCTAAATAGAATGCCGAGGGGCAAAGAATTCAGAGAAGCCACAGAGGCTACTGCCACCAGCGCAGGCTGGTCATGGTCCTCTCTCGGAGGCGCAAGCCGCGTGGTCGGCATGTGGAGCAGGTCCCGGCGCAGGGCCTATTGACGACTCCCCGCCACAATGGGCAAGGCGGGCCCTGAGCGGCAACATGGCTCTGCCCGGGCGGCCCAGCCCCAGGAGGGGAGCGGGAAGCCTTCCCTGCCTTTTGGTGGGGGTTGAAATGGAGGAATTTAGGCTGCCAGACGCAGCAACTATTAGAATTTAAAAATATTTAGAAGACTCAAATGCTTTTTAAAGTTGTATTATTATCTGATTTTCTTTAATAAATAA
This sequence comes from Saccopteryx bilineata, assembly GCF_036850765.1. Classification (NCBI taxonomy): domain Eukaryota; kingdom Metazoa; phylum Chordata; class Mammalia; order Chiroptera; family Emballonuridae; genus Saccopteryx; species Saccopteryx bilineata. The sequence goes on along the minus strand of NC_089492.1, from coordinate 248,384,757 downwards.
AAAGACTTAAGAGTTTGGGGAAATTATAGCTTTTTCCCATTATTCTCTAACTTTCTCTAAAACTTTCATTTTATTTCTTTCATGTTCTATGCCTGGAATGAGGGTGAAGGGAACACCTGTTTGAATATGGCTAAACAGAAATCTCATACAGCCATTCTCAAAATTTTTCAAGAAAAGTTCTGTTTGGTATTTATCCTTATTACGTTCCTATTAAAATAGCCCTATGTACGGTCAAGCAAGTCACATTCTAATCTCTAAAATCCCAGGTTTCACTCTTGATTTGTGTAATTATATGTAGTCTTTGTTTAATATTGTCTAAATCTGTCTATTTTTAAGGCCTGAATTAAGTTCTTGCATGCAAAAATTAGAAATGCTGGCTCTAATATTGAAAAAATAAAATAATATCATCCCTACAAATTTTTATTTTAATTAAAATAAGTAAAGCATGCTTATTTAAATTTAAATCAAATTGAATGTAAATCCTAAAAACTTGCTAATTTGGCCAAACTGCTCCAAGCTGCAAGCTGCAAAACTTGAAGCAGCATAAGTTTGCATAATAAAAGTATAAAAATTTTTTTACTATAAGAAAATCAAGCCCTGGCCGGTTGGCTCAGTGGTAGAGCGTCGGCCTGGCGTGCAGAAGTCCTGGGTTCGATTCCCGGCCAGGGCACACAGGAGAAGCGCCCATCTGCTTCTCCACCCCTCCCCCTCTCCTTCCTCTCTGTCTCTCTCTTCCTCTCCCGCAGCCAAGGCTCCATTGGAGCAAAGATGGCCCGGGCACTGGGGATGGCTCCTTGGCCTCTGCCCCAGGCGCTGGAGTGGCTCTGGTCGCAACAGAGCGACACCCCGGAGGGGCAGAGCATTGCCCCCTGGTGGGCAGAGCATCGCCCCCTGGTGGGCGTGCCAGGTGGATCTCGGTCGGGCGCATGCGGGAGTCTGTCTGACTGTCTCTCCCCATTTCCAGCTTCAGAAAAATACAAAAAAAAAAAAGAAAGAAAATCACACTAAAATTTTCCAACTTTAAGGTACTCTTTAAATTGCCTATTAATTAGTGGAATAAAAATGTTTTAATAAATATAAAAATATTACTTAAAAATACATTTACTATATTTTATTAAAATTAATGTAAGAACAACAAATACTTTTTACAATCTTTAAAATCAAAATATTATAAAATATACTCAACAAATACTTAAAAATCAATTATAAATAATATAAAAAAGGGGGGAGTCATATCCTGGAACTCCTGCAAATCTACTTTATCATGCTTTTTACTTTAAAAAATTTCTTTTGCATGCTGATGTACAGGGTTATTCAGCAGCGGAGAGACTCTGGAATCCTACAAGAGATGCCAAATCTCTTTCTCCTGCAAACTTCTACCCTCTTTTATTTGATCCAGCTAATAACACTGTTTTGTCTTTTTCCAAATAGTTCCAGATATACAGAAAAAGTTTATATAGGTGGATGAGGACCCTCAAACCTCTCAGCGAGATCTTCTAAGCATGGCTTTTAAAGTCTATAATGACCAAGAGGAACAGAAAAGGCAGACAGAGCCCAAAAATGATCAGGCAAAATACCAGCTCTTGGCATACACCCTTAAAGGCTCCAACACCCCAAAGGGGCCTCATAGGACTCCATCAGGGCCCTGCTTCAAGAGTGGAAAGGAAGGTCATTGAGCTAAAGCCTGCCAGGCTTCTTGGCCCCCACCAGGGCCATACTGTTTCTGTGGGTAAAGAGACACTAGAAGGTAAGCTGCCCCCTTGCTCCTCTAAGGGAGGGTTCAGTCTCTTCCAGCCCTGCTCCAGCCACCTATGACCTAACCTTGCCCAGCCTGCTGGACTTACCACTGAAGGCTAAAGGTGCCCAGGCCCATTGGCCCCATCTTACAACACTGTGGACAAGCCTAGGGTATTTCTTCCAAGTAGCAGGTAAACCGATCTCATTTCTTATGGACACGAGAGCCACTTACTATGTCTTGCCTGAATATTCAGGTTTTTCATTCATCCTCTGAAGATCTCTGTTGTGGGTGTTGATAGTCTTATTTTCTGCTGCTTTGTTTAATATATAGTATTTCCTTTATTCCTCCTACCTTAATGCCCCATGCCTATTTTAGGCTGGGACCTGCTCCTAATTTAGATGAATTTACCTCTGCCACCCAGCATAGTGTATCCCAAGGTTCTCTTCACCACACCACGGCTGCAGAGCTCCAGGGAAAGGCACCCTGGGTTCATCTCTCCAGTTTAAAGAAAACGGAAGCTCTGTCTCCATACGTGCTGCAAATGGCTTCTCCAGTCTTCTTCTCTAAATCATTGCCAGCTAGAAGCAGTGGTCATTGGGACTTGGATTCTAGCTGCAAAGTGTGGGAAGGTGGCCACAACTCCAGTGTCTTGTGGACTTTTCCTGAATGTGTGTGACCCCTGCTCCTTGGGACAGTTCTAAGATTGGAATGGGGTTGGGTTACATTTACAAATAATATGAAGCAGTGATGGTGTTAACATGGACTTGATAAAATTACATTAACATGTTAAGGACATTTAAGGCTATAAGAATGTTATTTTAAATTCTGTTGTATTAGTTAAGACTTTGCTTGATAATTTAATAGGCTTTAATAATTTCATTGTATTAAAACACCTTAATATCTGTTAGCATTGGTTATTTTAATTTTGTTGTTTATTTTATATTTTTCCAGTCTGCCTCCAAATTGGAACATAGGAATTCAAATAAGTATGAATCACAGAACATGAATTGAAGGTTTCTTTGTTTGTTTGTTTGTTTGTTTTACAGGGACAGAGAGAGGGATAGATAGAAACAGACAGACAGGAACGGAGAGAGATGAGAAGCATCAATCATCAGTTTTTCGTTGCGACACCTTAGTTGTTCATTGATTGCTTTCTCATATGTGCCTTGGCCGCAGGCTTTCAGTAGACCGAGTAACCCCTTGCTCGAGTCAGCGACCTTGGGTCCAAGCTGGTGAGCTTTTTTGCTCAAGCCAGATGAGCCCGCACTCAAGCTGGCGACCTCGGGGTCTCCAACTTGGGTCCTCAGCATTCCAGTCTGACGCTCTATCTACTACACCACCACCTGGTCAGGCTGGATTGAAGTTTTAAAAAAATACAAAAGGGGGATTGGTTGGAGACTGAAATATAAACAGGGTATTTTTACAATCTGGATATCTTGAGGACAGAGGTGCTGGGCCTAACCCTCCACTTTACCTGCCTAGTTAACAAAAAGCTATACCTGATTCTCGCTTGTCCCACTGTGTTCTCTGAAAGAGGCTGGAAGCTAGTTTCTTATTGGTGTAAAGTTAGATCTGAATGGTATGCTGGGGGTTGTCTTTGAGTTGTCTTGGAAACAACTGAATTGCTAATGGACCATGGTTTTTCTCTGAATAAAGATGGATGCACTTTTGGGAGCAGCCATGTTACGGCTGAGGAACAGTAGAGACTGTTCGCCGTGTCATCCTCCTGAACCCATCTGTATGTATATATCTTTAAGTCTCTGTCTATAATTTATTCAATTCTATACCTTTTCCCGTTCAAGACTCCGGAATAGACTTGTCCTGGCTGGACCGCGATACTCTCCCTGGAGATGTCCCCCTTTTTGTGTCTCCTTCCAGAGATGATTTATACAAGTTTAAACTGACTTTTTTTTTTTTAGTTCGTGTGTGGGGAGGGGAAGAGAGATAAGCAGCATTATCTCATAGTTGTGGCACTTTAGTTGTTTATTAATTGCTTCTCATATGCACCTTGACTGGGAGGCTCTAGGCTAGCCAGTGATCCCACCCCCACCCCCCAGCTCAGACCAGAGACCTCGGGCTCAGGCCAGCGACCTTGGGATCATGTTGATGATCCCGTGCTCAAGCTGGTGACCTCGGAGTTCAAACTTGGGACCTCAGCATCCCAGGTTGCCACTCCATCCACTGTGCCACCACCAGTCAGGTGCAAGTTTAACTTGTTTAACTCAGCTTTAATTTTGAGATAATTATAGATTCACATGTGATTGTAAGACACAATACAGAGAAACCTTTACTCAGTTTCTCCTAACAGTAACATGTGCAAAACTACAGTGCAGTATCACAACCAAAATATTGGCATTAATATAGTCCATCCAATTTAATCAGATTCCATTTTATATTTGAGTCAATTTTTGTGTAAGACCTGAAGTTTAGGTTAAGGTTTGTTTGTTTGTTTGTTTGTTTGTTTGTTTTGTCTCTGGGTAACCTGTTGCCACAGCACCTATGTTGAAAGGCTATTCTCTCTCTATTGAATTGTTTTTGCACCTTTGTCAAAAATCAATCGAGCCTGTTTGTGTGGGTCTGTTTTTGAGTTTTTTAATGTTTCAGTGATCTGTTTTAAAACAACAACACAAATGGTAACATATGATCCAAACTGTTCTGCACATTTCTCTTTTCATTAACACCAGATCAGGGTTTCTAAGCCTTTTTTGTGCCATGAACCCCTTCGTCAATCTGGGAAAGCCTTTGACCTTGTCTCAGAGCAGTGCTTTAAATGGATAAACTAAAACACATAAGGTTACAGAGGAAACTAATTACATTGAATATATTTGTCAAAATAGAGTGCTACACTTGCGGGTTAGTAATACACACACTTCTTTACGAACACACTAAGTAACAAGATCTGGTGGTGGGTATAATCACTATTAATATTTCAAAGTGGTGATCTCATTGATACTTTGAGATACCTGCAACTACTGTAAAATGATATAAGAAAATCTGTGATTTCTGTCAGTGACCAAGTCACTGCCAGAGCTGCTGGGGTTTGTGACCGACATTCATAACTGAAGGAAACACTGAATTATAGTTAGAGGTTAGTGGAAATCAAGGTGTAATCTTTTTCCCCAGCCAAGTTCATGAGCCCTTCATTCTTTTCAGGACCCCAGTTATAAACTTCTGCATGAGAACTTAGAGATCCTTGTGTCTTCCTTATCCTTGTTGAGTGCTGTCTAGTATTTCATGGAACAGATACACCTTTATTTATTTAACCAGTGCCCCATTATGAGACACTGAGGTAGTTTCCAATTTTTTGCTACTATTGCCAATTGAATTTTTAAAAAGATTTCTCCTGCTCAGATTTTCTTCTCAAGCAGGGCCACCAATCTGGCCCCTCTGCTTTTGGAGACATCCTTGGGTGGCGACACATACACAGTTCATCTGCAGAGGACATCTGTGCAGCAGGGGGGCTGTCCACCCTCCACACCATGACATCCTCTGCCCCTGCCCCCAAGCCCAGGCTGGGGATTCTGTGCCAGCTCTGGTGAGCAAGCGGTAGCGGGAGGGGGAGGGTTCCCCAAGCTGTGCAGCATCCTGTGAGCAGATGTATAGCTTCTCTGTGCCTTTGTGCTACACTTTATTAACAGCAGATTGCAAGATGCTAACATTCTATCATGTCAGCTCTTGCATTTGAGCTAGCACAGGCATTGGCCTGTCAGTAATTAGCTGCTGGGTGGTGTCTTTTCTTCATCTTTTTTTTTTCTTTTCTTTTTTTAATTGGAATCAGAACGTCTCTTTTCTTTCTTCCTTTCTTTCTTCTTGGTAGTAGATGCAGTCCATGGAACACTCTGTGCGGACTTGGCTGCTTTTCCACATTCAAGGGCAATTTAGCTTCCAGCTATAATCCAGTTACCCAGCAAACGTGGTCGCCTCCCAACATTGTCAGCCATTTGCTAGAGCAGTTGTTCCCCCCAGAACTCTCCACTTGGGAAAGCAAGAGATAATAACACCTCTTTCTGAAATGTGTGAAACATACCTGGTTTTAAAACCCTGGCTGTTTCAATTGTCGGTCTTTAATTCAGTCAGTGTTTTTTAACATCTGGCTGGGGTTTTTTTTCTCCCCAATTTGGAGTGACTTTTTTTTTACTACCACAGTGTATCAACACCAGTCGTAGTGACATCAGCCACGATCTTCAACATCAACTGCGGCTCATGTTCTGTCCACAGAGTCAATGAGCGTTTATTGGGCATCTGAAATGGACCAGGCCGTGTGCCGGGTGGGCCTAGGACGAGGTGGGTATTTCCCTCCCACAGTCAGGCCTGGGTGTCCTAGTGCCCGCATCCGAGCGCCTCTCCCACATCAAACCCTCTCTGCTCCCCACTGCTCTAGGACAGTCCCAGTTTCCCAGGCTGGCCTTTCACAACCCACAGTCCAGCTGACGGGCTTGTAATCTACGCCTCTTTGTCTCTATTGCACTAGAATTTTCCCCACATGCCTCCAGGCCCTGTGCATGCAGTGTTCTCTGCCCCACACCGCCTCATCAGCACCTCCACGGTGCCTGCTCTGAGCCTCCCCATGATGTCCAGCCTCGCTCTTCTTTGATGCCAGGTGTGCCCCACAATTATCCCTCCAACTTACTTACTTGCCTTTTTTGTGGGTTCATTGCAAATAAGGATGACATCTGAAGTCACCAGATATGAACTCATGGCCAAATCCAGTGATCAGTCCTCTGTCCTCTGCTTGCTTGGTCTCCTACTATGTTTTTTTTTTGTCTTGCTTGTTTGTTTTTAAGTCAGAGGAAGGGAGATAGAGAGAATCCTGCCTGTGCCCTGACCGGGATCTCCCTGGCAACCCTGTCTGAGGCCGATGCTCGAATCAACTGAGCTATCCTCAGCACGTGAGGCCGACACACAAACAAATCGAGCCACTGGCTGTGGGAGGGGAAGAGGGAGAGAAGGGGGAGGGGAAGGGAAAGAGAAAGGGGAGGGGGAGGGGAAGAGAAGCAGAAGGCGGCTTCTCATGTGTGCCTTGACTGGGGATCAAAGCCGGGATTTCCATATGCCAGGCTGATGCTCTATCCACTGAGCAAACCAGCCAGGGCTCCTCGTATGTTTTATACACATTTCTCTAGACTTCTGGATGCCCCACTGTTCTGATTCTTGCCTCACAGCTTTCTCCTTCCATTGCTGCTCTACCCCCTTCTCTGCCTGCCTGCTGGGCATCAGTGCTCCCTTTCTTCTTGCCAGTGCTCTTTCTCTGCAGTCTCTCATCTAGGTTCATGTCCTGATGCTTCATCTAGCATGCAGGAAGGGCATGCCTGGGCTCCGGGCTTCCCTCAGACTCAGCAGCCACTCTAACTGCATATCTAAATGATGTACCGGCCAAGAGACTGTTGGCAGGAAACAGAAGCCAACTTGGAAGATTCAAGAGATTTTGATGAGAGGTCTTTTCTTAGAGATGTGCGCAGTGTTAAGGAACCAAGAGATAACGAGGCCTTCAGAGACTAGCGACACGGGAGCTATTATGATCCCAGGGCTGAAGGGACAGCAGGAAAATGGGGTTCCTGGAGCCCAAGGTGAGCTGGGGTCTGTGGGGAAGGTCAGCCACACAGGAGTTGTGGTCATGGAGGGATATCACTGCAGCCAAAAATGAACAGCTCAGGAGCATGGAGGACAATGAGTAGAAACAGCCCTACCTTGCTCTCCTGCCCTCTGATCTCCTGCTAGTGCTTTCCTTTGGCCAAACCCAACAGGAAGCTGGAGGGCAAAGGAGCCTGGGTAATGCGATTCACAGCACTCTGGCTGGGCCCCTTGGGCACAGAACGGGCAGAGAATAGGTTGGGAAGGGCAATCTAAGAGTCACTGTCACAGTCCATTCCTGTCCCACTCCACATCCTTGCTGTTGTCTCAGAGCAAGAAACTCTCATCTCCAAAACGGGGGAAAGGACATAGCCCATCAGCACTGTGTTGTCATGGAGTGATGTCAGTTCAGTCCCGCTCCCACCTGGACCCTCAGCCAGAACATTAGTTGGATGGCAGGAGAAAGGGAAGAAATTAATCGGTCAACATAGGATATAGATAGTGGCTATAGTCGTGTCTGTGGCTGACTGAGAGGCAGAGGTCAGTAATCATGACTTCTTTTTTTCTGTGTTCCCCTCACACTCTGTGAGCACCTCGGCTGGTGGGACTTCTGTCCCTGGCAGAGTGATCCAACTGTTCATCTCAGGCGCCTGAGTCCTTGGTGGCCTTCTTTATTGCTTGCTGCATTTCCCACTGTCATTAGAGGACACTGAAGCATCTGCCCCTGGCCTTCCTGGGCGGCCCCCGGTTCCTGACTGAGCTCCCTTCCCCCTGTGGTGCAGCAAGACCACCTTCCCAGGCCAGACGGCGGCTTTGGCTATCAGTGCCATAGCGCGAGGAGCTCAAAGTGGCTGAGAAGAAGCACCAGCTTCTAATCCAGTGGAACCATGGCTGCATTTCCTGGTGAAAACCCTTGAGATATAGCTCCTTCATGGCTTCTGTTGTAATCTGGACTCCTCAAAAGCAGACCCCAAGGTGAGGTTTTGTGAAGGAAGTGCTGTCTGGGGAAACATCCAGAGAGCACTTCCTTCTATGGCAGAAGGGAATAGCAGGGGGAGAGAAGCCAGGCGCACTCCTGGGTTTGCCATCTGCAGCCAGCTCCCAGCCTGAGTCTGACCCCGCAGGGGGCTCTGAGTGTATGACATGTACTGAGGTCATCTGGGCTCGAGGCAAAAGACCTGGGCTTCTGCACTCCTTCCCCTCAGTCACTGGCTCGGGGCTGCCCCAGGCACGATGTAAATGCCCAGGCACCGCCTGCTGTCCAAGTCTACGGGCCAGGCTTGGGGAACCCAGGGGATGGTCTGGGAAAGACCCTCAGATGCGCCTGCTGGAAGCAGGAACACATTGAACCCAGGAGAGACCCAAACATGGTGGGAAAGGAAACAGAGGGAATCTGGGCAGAGCTCCGGCATGATCTGTTAATGTTGCAGAAATGGGAAGCAAAAATTCCGTACGTGCATAAGAGGGAGTGGGCTGGGGTGATGGCTGCACAGCTCTGTGAACTAAGACCGTTGACTCACACATGTGAAGGACATGGATTGTATGTCGTGTGACTTACATCTCAATAAAACTTCTATCTAAAATAAAAAGTGAGTGGGGGCACTCTTGGTAACTAGTTAAGGCATATATCCCACCCTACCTTACAGTGTACCATTTCCCGGCTGGTGTAACAGAATCCTCAGCAGGTCGGTCCACCGTCCCCCCAGGCTAGCTGCTAGATGCAAGCTCACTGCCATACTTTTCTCCCTATTAACTGCATTCCTGGGTTGGAGGCACTATAAGGAGGCGTGCCATGGTGACAGATAAAGCATTCTGTATGGCCGCAGATGGAGGTACTGACAGAGCATCCAGCAGAGACAGCAAATCTATACCAGATTCCATGCGGCTGAATTCATACACCCTTCATGATGGAAGACATCCAGTGTAACCAACTTGCCATCGCTGTGGTTTCGTGGGGAGTGGTGCCATTCGGGTGCCGTTGGCAGCACTGGCTCATGTCATTGGCGCTTTGGGCACTCAACAGCAGCAGTAACCAAATCAGTTTTGTAAAGGGAAATTCACACTGCTGAGCCTATGAAAAGTTTCTACTCCTGCTGTTACAGACTGAATGGTCATGCCCTCCACCCCTCAGTTCATATGTTGAAGTCCTAACCCCTAGTGTGGCTGTATTTGGAGATGCGGCCTCTAAGGAAGTAACTAAGATTTTAAATGAAGTCATAATAGTGGGGCCCTGATCCAATAGGATTAATGTCTTTATAAGAAGAGACACCCGAGCCTGACCTGGGGTGACTCAGTGGATAAAGAGTGGAGCTGGAATGCTGAGGTCGCCAGTTCAAAACCCTGGGCTTGCCTGGTCAAGGCACATACGGGAGTTGATGCTTCCTGCTCCTCCCCCCTTCTCTTTCTCTCTCTCTCTCCCCTCTCTAAAATGAATAAATAAAATCTTAAAAAATACAAAAAAAATAAAAAAAGAAAGAAAGAAAGAGAAGACACTCGAGACCTTCCTGTCTCTCTCTCTCCAGGCATACTAAGAAGAGGTCACCTACAAGCCAAGAGAAGTGGCCTCAGAACAAAACCTACCTTGCTGGCCCCTTGATCGTGGACTTCCCACCTGACAGAGCTGTGAGAAATAAGTTTCTGTTGTTGGACCCACCCAGTCTGTGGTATTCTGTTACGGCAGCCTGAGCAGACTGACACACCTGCTGTCAGTCGCTTTTTAAATGAGCCATTGAGCAGGGATAGGATTAGCTGGGGGAAGAGATGAGTTAATGTTCACAGGATGGGCCATCTTGCGCTCCTAGTTACTGAGAGCCTCTCATGTGCACTTATGGCAGGTGAAGATCTTCCCACAAGGCCTGTTTGGAGGGGTCCAGCTGCATACCTACCTCCTTGTCACCAGTTTTCCAATCTCATTCTTTCTAAGTCCCTGAGCACCCAGCTAACCCATAAACGCCTGCCCACAAATCAGTGTAAATCCACATCTCAGGCTGTTTCTCCTTCCACTGACATGGGCAGTCAGGTCCCAGTGGAAGTTCTGCCCCGGGAGAACTTCCGCCGTTCAGGGCAGCCCGAATGGGCTGGAGTGCAGCCTCCATCCACGTCTGGTTAGTGCTGGCCTACTGTGTACACCCATTTGTAAACCAAGATCCTAGTGGTTTCTCTTTTGCTAACTGGTCAAAGGGAATTCCCCCAAAAGAGATGGCAAAGAGCCAGCAGCAGGCTCCGTGGGCGTCTAAGCCAAGTGTTCGTGTGATTTAAATGTACTTCTGGACCTGCGCCAGCCCGGTTTTGTGTGTGCATTTGCTTTGAATGCGAGAGTGCTGCTGCTCACACCCAGCTTCATGATTTGGAAAAGCGGATAAATCCAGCATGCTCACTTTTTGTGACTGCATTACAAATGACGACAAATGTAGTGACTTGAACAGCACCCATTTATTATCTCAGTTTCTGCCTGGCTGGGTTTTCTGCTTGGGGTCTCACCAGGCTGACATCAGGGGTCAGCCAGGGCTGCAGAGTCACCCAAGGCTTGGGGTTCTCCTTCAAGCTCATTCAAGTTGTTGGCAGAATTTGGTTCTGTGCAGGTATAGGGCTAAGGTCCCCGTGTTCTTGCAGACTGTCGCTTTCTTGCCAACTGTGGGATCATTCTCAGCTTCCAGAGGCCACTCTCTCGTCCTAACTACGCGGACCTCTCACTACACAGCAGCTCACTTCTTCAGAGCCAGCAGGAGACTCTGTCTCGTCTGCTACGATAGGTCTTATACACCATAATCACAGGAGCGACTACCCCGCAAATTTAGACTCAAAAAGAGAGGGTTGGTCCCAGCAGGAAACAGTGTGCTCAAGTTAAGACAATTTAAGGGGACTAATAAAAGGATTTGGCAGGGGCAGGAAATCACAAGAGAGATTACAGTACCTTGAGAGCCCCATTAGAATTCCTAAAGGTGACTGAAGGGGTGAGGGGACAGAGAAACTAGTGAGACCTGGGAGGAGAGAGTCATGCAGAGAAGTCTGTGAGAGCCATGACACCCCCCAGCACACCCAGGGGGAGGGAGCAGGAGGATCAGTGGCCTCCTCCCCCCCCACTCCACTCTCCTGCTGGGGCTTCTGGGTGCTGATCCCAGCCAGAAGTTACGGTTCACCTGGTCGGCCACCTGGGGCGCAGAGCATGGCAGGAGGCAGGAGGGGGCAGGGGAGGGCAGACAGCAGGAGGACATTGGTCAGCAGCTCAGGTCACATGGCCCTTCAGTGTCCTGTGGTCATGGGGTCCAATCTCTCCCAGAGCCAGTTGCCAGCCTGAGCAGAAGAGCCGCCAGTGGGGATGCGCATCCTGGACCCCGAACCTCAGCAGTCTGCACTGTTCTCCGTGGGCCCGCCAGGTAGCCCGCGCCCACCCCATCTGCCCCAGTCGCTTGAGCTGCATTGGCTCAGCTGGGTCATCATGCCCATGCGGCAGGGCAGCTTGTACCATAGTCTGGACTAAATGCACAGCCTTATCTTACTTTACACCAATCCTAAACTGGCAGGCTCACCAGTTCCCAGGAAATGGGTCCGAGCTGCACCCCCATTGGTGACGTATGCGGCCTCCAAAATTCAAACAAGCCCTTCAGCACCGTGCCTCTCATTTAGTAGTAGTTTATGCAAGGCGTAGCCAGCGTCTTCCACTTCAGAGGAGCTATTTCACGTTCTATCTCCCCCTGCCCTCTGATCTCAGAGAGTGAAGGCACCCCGGAGGTAGGGTCTGTAGGGGTCGGCCCCTCCAACACGGAGCAGATGGAGAGGGATCTGTGAGTGTGAGAGGCCAAGGGAGAGTCACCAGCCCCACTTCTCCAACCCGACACAGCGGAACAGAACTCTCGGCGTCTCAGCCACCGCTGCGCCCTGAACTCCCACATCGCCTCCTGCCTGGTGGATGGCCCAGGTCTAACTGCACACCTTACCTCCTCTCTCCTCCCGACCCTCACTGCATCCTCCATAAACAGCTAGGATGAGCCTTACAAAATAGGAATCAAACCAGGTTACTCCCCCCGGCTCCTGGAGTAACCTGGTTTGATTCCAACAGGACTGCCTGATGTCACACAGCCAGGCCATGCTGTTTCCCTTGAAGGGTGCGGGCATGCAGAGCTCAGTGGGCCTTCTCTGTCCCCACTTTATACCTGGGTGGGTCCTAATGCTCTTCTAGTCAAACCTCAACCCCTCGGCCGGGTCTCTGAGGTTCTGGATGAAGTGGCGGCCACCTTAGCTGGCACAGGAGACAAATTCATCTTTGGTCTAGGCAAAGCCCACTTTCATTTGCCTGCTTGTTTGTTTATAATAATATGATAAGCACCCACGAATCTATCACTCCAAAAGGCCAGGCCCGAACAGTTTCTTACATCCAGCCAGCTGGTCTCCATTCTCCTCTCACCTCCACCCACGGCAATTGGCATCCTGAATCCTGGTGCCTCCTTCACTCGCTTTCTTTTATCTATTCCATTGCATCCACGTGTGTTCCTTTTCTTTTTAAATTTATTGATTTTAGAAGAGAGGAAGAGAGAGAGAAACATCGATTTGTTGTTTGTACTCATTTATGCATTCATTGGTTGATTCTTGTATGTGCCTGGACTGGGGATTGAACTTGCAATCTTGGCATATCGGGTGATACTCTAAGCCACTGAGCTACCCATCCAGAACTCCATATGTGTTTCTAAAAAAAAAATTTTAAGTTATTTCACACTGTGATCTTTGGGCTAACTTTTTGCACTGAATTTCATTTGCTTGCCTATGTTGTGGGCTGCTGTAACCATTTGTTTTACCTGTCACGTGATAGTCCTAAGTGGTTTCCCAGATCTCTCGCACTCTCCCTCTTGCTGGCACTCAATGTGCAGGTTTGGCTGCGGGGAGCAGTGTGCTGTGGACATCACTCCCCAGTTCCCTGTTGGTCTACCTTCTGCCACTCTTTCTGTCACTCACCACATGCCAGCCATGCTTGCATCTTTGTGCACACTCTGTACTCATCCCTGTCCCAGGGCCTTTGCACCTGCTGTTGCCTCTTCCAGGAGTGCTTTTACTGGTCTGGCTCTTCTTCATTATTCTGGTTTTGGTCCAATGTCATTTTTTAGATGCCTACCCTGGCACACCTGAGTCTATAGTCCTCGCCTTCCAGGAACTGTCCCCATGAACCCAAAGTCTTCCCGGGGGGCTCAGGGAGGGGCTCCAGTGGATGGGGCTGGGGAACTGGGACACAGGGGTGGGTGGGAGATGAGCTGGAGAGGCAGTTTGAGAGCAGATGGAAGAAGGCTTTGAATGCCATGCCAGTAGGGCTGTGCACAACCCCGTCCTTCAAAGCGCATTAGAATCAGTGCTCCCCAAAGAGGCCTAGTGCAGCCTGGTTGTTCTCCAGGTCTCTGAGGAAGGCAGCTGCTACCGTATATGCTAGAATATAAGGCAGGTGGGTTTCCCCCAAAATTTGCCTCAGAAAATAGCTTTGCTTCATTTTGAGTCTTTGCATAGTTTTACGTTTTATGGAGCACTTGTTCAGTTACTTTATTTTGAAAAACAAACTTCTGGTTGGGGAATGCATGCCTGTGTGATTGGTGAAAAAGAGTCAGCATCCCGAGGGGTGTGACCTGACAATCGTGAGTGCTGCCTGATGTCACACAGCAGGCCATGCTGTTTCCTTGGAAGGGTGCAGGCGTGCAGAGCTCAGTGGGCCCATCCCCATTGTTCTTCAGAAGGGGAAACTGAGCCCTGGGCGGTAAGTGACTTCCTGACGTGCAGAGCCAGCCTAGAATGCAGAGTCCCTGCTTCTGGAATTTTGGATTTTTTCAAGACAGTGTGAATGGAGAACAACATGCCAGGCACAAGAGACACAAAATCTTTCTGCTTTCTTGCCTTTGAAGGCAGGGATGATGTTATGAGAGAAGCAGCAGCTTTGGAACCAGGAGACCTGAGTTCTAATTCTGAGCTTCCCTGCTAATCAGCTATATGACCCTAAGCAAGTCCCCTCCCCTCTCTGAGCTTCAGCTTCCTCCTCCGCTGAGTGGATGTGATAGTAGTGCCCTGTCCTAGGAATTTGTGGCTCCATATTCTGCACAGCGGGAACGGGTCATTCCCTGGAGTGTGGAAGCCATGGTGCGAGAGGGGTGCTGCGGTTGGGGGTGGGGATGGGAGCTGTGGCCTCTCTCCAGTGGTCCAGCAGCAGTGGGTGTGAGCCCGCGCCAGGGAGCCTGCAGTGCTCAGAGGAGCAGGGCTGGGTAGTCGGGCCGGTTGCCTAACGCTCTCACCATGGGATCACATGCCCCTACAGGCCTTGAATGTCATATAAAACCCACAATTTGTTTAAAAGAATAAACAGCATAAAAGGGGATATGAAGCCTTCATCCAGGGCTGGGGGGTAGGGGCGGGCAGGAAGCTGTGAGAGGCTGGTTTCCATATAAACCAGATTCTTTTTTTTGTACTTTTCTGAAGCTGGAAACGGGGAGGCAGTCAGACAGACTCCTGCATGCGCCCGACCGGGATCCACCCGCCAATGCCCACCAGGGGGTGATGCTCTGCCCATCTGGGGCGTCGCTCTGCCGCAATCAGAGCCATTCTAGCACCTGAGGCAGAGGCCACAGAGCCATCCTCAGCGCCCGGGCCATCTTTGCTCCAGTGGAGCCTTGGTTGTGGGAGGGGAAGAGAAAGACAGAGAGGAAGGAGAGGGGGAGGGGTGGAAAAGCAGATAGGCGCTTCTCCTGTGTGCCCTGGCCGAGAATCAAACCCGGGACTCCTGCACGCCAGGCCGACGCTCTACCACTGAGCCAACCGACCAGGGCCATATATAAACCAGATTTGAAGGTGTCAGTTCCCAGCTCTGGTGAGCCCTGCCCGTTACAGACTGTGCGCTTGGCTCTGACCTTGGATGAAGGACGTAGGGTCTCACTTTCTCCATCTGGGAAACAGGGATGACAACAGCATTATTCTACACAATATAGGAGTAATACATGGAAAGTGTTAGAACACTATCCAGAAGGATGAGCTGCTATTCTTATAGGGCATTGTCACAAATGCATTTCATGAAACCCAGGGGGATCAGCACTGTGACAGAGGAAGTCTAGGACCTGGGGGACCTGGGGAAGCTTCTGGCCAGACTGAAGAGGCAAAAGTTTCCTGGAGAAGGGGACACCAGCTTTCCAGGTATAAAGTGGGGACAGGTTACACAGGACATGCAAGGGGCATGCAGGGCTCTGTCCCCTTCCTTCAGCAGGGCTGCCTCCTGTAGCCTCTCAGGACCCGGCATCTTCCTACCAGCCATTCAGACACAGCAGACTGCCCAAGTGCTGGTGAGGAAAAGCTGAAAGAATGGCCACTAGGGGGTGCCAGGACCCAAGCGAACCAGATACTCTGAGTAGTGCCAAAGGGGCTATTAGCTGCAATGAGAATTTGAAAGTTTGTCCTGAGGAGGCTTATCTGTCTTTGAGAGGAGGCAGAAGGCCTCGCTCAATCCCCAGTTCTGCCAGAGACTTTGGGTAAATCTCTTCTCATGCTTTTTGGGCCTGTTTCCCATTGGTCACTGGTAGTAACACTTCTTCACTTGGGTGGGTGTGGGAAGTAGAGAGAGGTAGACCTCCAAGAAGAGGACCCAGTGGTGCCCATGTCTTCCTACCCCCACCCTGCCGGGATGGGGTGCTTGCCCCGTCCACCCACTGCCTGCGGAGCTGCCATTAGTGCCCTTGGCCATGAGGTTGCTTCCCTGTTCTTCAGGGCTGTGAAGTTTGCTGAGAATGTTTCCACACTGACACCCCCTCAGAGAAGTCAGGGCAGCCCTGACTTCTGGTATGGAAACTGAGGCACAGGGAACTGACTGCTTTGAAGGCCACCGGCCTGAACACGCCCACAATGGGGAAGGTTTAACTCTGGGCCTCAGGGCCAGGGCCTTGGGCTCTGTTTCTTCCTTATTTTGTGTTCCTCAGGGAAGCAGAAACCCCTGGGACCATGGTTAGGGGTTATGAATATACTCCTTAGTCCTGCAGAATGCTGCCAGGCTGGAGGAAAGGCGCTGAGTCCAGACAAAGCCCTGGAGCATGGGCTACAAAGCTTAGCGGACCTTGGGGGTCGGGGTGGGGGGGTAGAATCTGTATTTGTTCCAGTTCCTCAAGTGGCTCTGAGCCAGGGCCCACAGGCAATCCTATGAGAAAGTACTCTGTAGGCCGTGGTGGCCTGTCCAGGGGCACCAGGCTGGACGAGCCTAGCATTAGCCGAATCCACTCCAGGTGAGGGCCTCTGCAACCACACCTGGTCCAGCCCGAGAGACTCAGCCTAGAGGGTGAGATGCCCACAGACACAGGCGATGCAGGGTGCTGTAACCAGTTTCGTGACCTGGGAAGCTGAAGGAAGAGTGCTTCACACAGAGGGAACAGCATGGACAAAGGCCTGGAAACAAGAGACATACTGAAAAAAATGGGTCCGATGGGAGAGGAGGGTGTGATGGGAGGGGGGCCAGGGCTCTGAAAGGGAGGGGCTGGGGGTTCACGAAGGCCCTTGAACTTTAAACTGAGGTGGTGGAGCTTGGACGTCTTAATTGCCGTTTTACGTGGGGCTCCCTTGCTGAGTAACTGCATGAGTCCTCCCCTGGCTCTGACACCCCCAAACATTACACCTTAGTACAGAGTTGCCCCCCTGGCATGAGGTTGGGAGGAGGTCGGGGAAGTGGGGTGGGTGGGAGCTAAGGCTGCTGAAGTAGGCGGTGGGGAGGGTGGGAAGGGATGAGGGAGGGGTGGGCGGGGGGCAGCTGATTTGTTTTAGAACAGGAGGCTCTGGGCTGCTCTCTAAACTGTAGCATCAAAGGCTGCTTGGGAACGTGTACAGAATAAGGTGGAATATTATGGAAATTGTCTCTTCCTCTTTGTGGCCTGGGAGTTCACGGTCATTGAGAAGAATTTCCCCTGGTCCCATATTTCTCCCTCTTTGAAAGTAAAGCTTTAGGATCAAATAAAAACAAATTATGGTCATACGTTTCTTCTGAACTCAAGTGGCTTCACCAGCCATGACATAAACGGACTGAACTTTTTTCAGACTGTTCTTCCAGCAGCGGTGGAGGGTGAAACAGGCTCACTTTTGAGATTCAATGTGGTAAGATTCCAGTTTCCACCTTTCCTGTGGAGTCGCTTGTAGTCACTGGCACCTGAGAACCACTTGGCCGTGGGGGACCCAGCTCTCGTCCTAACTTGGCCACGCTAGGGTCTCGGGCAAGCTCCTTAGACGTATAGAGAGCATCAGTGTCTTCCTTCACCTACCAAGAGGAACAAATCACATCTACTGCTCCTTCATTTTATTTTTCTCAGAAATACGAACACATTGTTTTTAAAAAGTCAGTTAGTATAGTATGGGGCTGAGATCCAAGATGAACAGTCCCCAAATTATCCCAGTCTCAGGCAACCCCAACCCCGGTTGCATGTTCCAGAGGCAGCGACATCCAACCCCTGGAGCCGTTTCTTCTGTGTTCACTTTCAGGCTTCAATACAGAGTGTTAACTGGTACTCCTCCATCCTCACTCTGGGATGGTTTCTACTGGCTTCCTGGGGAGGGCAGAGGTGAGCAGACTTTCTCCTCATGCCCCACCACTTCCCAGTAGTTACAGTGCATAACTTTTCATTAAGTAGATATTCTGAATTTATGTTATCATGACTGTGTAAATATTTAGTAATCAAGTACTATATTCTGATTAGTTTCTTTTTCTCATATGTTTTACCATTTGCTGGAATTAATAATTGCCTTGTTTCTCCTTTTGTCTCATTTTCTGTTCCTACTGCCAAGCTTTCCCAAACCCTTTCTGATAGACACGCCCACCACCTCTCTGTGCCTCCATGTCCTTGTCCACACCGCCAAGGGCATCCGGGTCCTGGCGCAGCCTCTGCTCCCTCCAGCCCTGCGCACAGCTGTGCACTGGCCTCTCCTCGGCCTCCGCTGCACGGGAACCCTCGCTGGCGAGCTCTGACGTCTTCCCCATTCCTGCTTCAATCCCTCAGTGTGGCAGAGCTTCCAGTGACTTTTTGAGAAATAGTGCACAGAAAGTGCTTTTTTCCTGTAGTTGTGGTGTATCTGAAAATCTTTATTCTACACTCACCCTTGATTAATAGTTTAGCTGGTTAAAATAGCATAGAATTCCAGGTTGAAAACTGTTTTCATTCAGAAATTTTAAGACTTTTGTTGTACAGTTGTCTATTTTCCTGTGTTGTTCTGGGAAATTCAGTGACATGTTGATCCATATCTTTGTATGGGGATCTTTCTGTTTCTTTTTCTCCTCCTCTTCCTCCTTCTCTTTCTGGCCCCCTCCTTTACCCCTGGTCTGCTGGTATTTTCAGACGACATGCCTTGGGGAGGGTCTTTCGTTCATTCATCATACTGGGCACTCACTTTCAAACTGGGCGCTCATAGCCTTCTGTTCTAAATTTTTTTTTTTAGAAAATTAAATTTAACAGGGTGATTAACTTCCTTCATTTACTGTTTCTTGAACTTTTATCTGTCAGGTGTATTGATTCCCTGGATTGATGATCCTCAGTCCTTATTTATTTTGTCCCTGTTCTCTACTTCTGTATCTTCTCGCCTACTCTCAGAGATTTCCTTGATGTTACCACTGACACTTTCTGTCACAGGCGTTAGATATGTTGCTGGTGGTTGGCTTCAGTTTTACTCAGCTGCCTGCATTCTCTTTCCTCCACATTTTTTCCGTTTTTTCCTGGTGATCCTTGCAGGCACTGAAAACCCACGGGAAGCTGTGTACCTGATTGGGGGTGGGGGGCTGGCTGACTATGGTAAGCCAGCTTTCTGGGGGAGGCTCCAATCGTTCATTTCCAGAGGCCCGCTCCAGAGACTCTCCATCCTCCCAGCCGCTCAGGGTTTCTGGTTCAGAATCCCCTCTGACTCTGTCTCTGGAGAACGCACCACCATCTCCCCGAGTCTTCTGGAAGTGGGAAGGGAGTGGTCGGGGAGGACTAATTGCAGGACACCTATCAGCTCCCACGCTGACTTCCCCTCAGCCCCCTTGTAATGCCAGGTGGTAAGGCCACACAGGTTCACAGTGGATTCAGGAAGACCGCAGAAGAACCATGGAGCCCGTTTACTGGATTCTCACAACTGCGGATGAGCGAACAGACGGGGAAAACTGCTTCTCACAGCAGCAGGTGAGCAAACAGGAAACCCGCCGGGTGGTTTCAGCCCACTTCAGGTGGTGGGCCAGTGATCAGGCTGCTCCTTGGGGTGGCGGGCCAGCGACCTGCCCGGAAGGGAAGGTACCAGTAGCCTTATATAGGCTATACGCACACAGGGCTTTGTGAAAGTGTTCACGCACTAATCATGAAAAGTGCTTGCAGCTAGAAAACAAGCGAGCAAACCTAATCGCAGCTGTTTTCCCTACACCCCTTCTTTTTAATGTTCTGAGTCTTGAGCACATGGAGCCCCCACTCACATCTGGCAGTGCGCCCTCCACAAACATTGGGCTGCATCCGCCTGCTAGTTCAGCCCCATCTTCCATTGGCTCCTTTCCTGTTCCCGTGATCATTGTTAGTTCTGCACTGTCACCTTAATGAAGTTTTAGGAGGAGATGAGATCAATGCTTATGTCCAGTCTCTCTCTACCATTTCAGTTAGGCTTTGCTTGTGTCAGGCAATCTGGGAAAGCCAAAGAAACATCATTCTCATTATAATAGCTAATATTTATCCAGGGCTTGCTCCATTCCAAGAGCCCTGTTAAGCATGCTACAATTTATTATTCTTATGGGATTCTTACTGCCACCCTATGAGGGCAGATACAGATGTGGAAATGGGCTCAGATCTGTGGTGACTTGCCCAAGGTCACGCAGCAGGACTGTAATGCTGGTGGTTGAGGCCAGGCAGGTTCCCATTGAATTGGGGCGGACGGTAGAGGAACTGCAGAGCTGGAAAGCATCCGGCCATACCCGTTCATTGGAGGCTCTCAAAGACAGGTGAGCGAATAAACAAAAGGAAAAGAGCTGCTGTGGGGCAGCTGTGTTAGGCTTGCTCGCGAGTATACCAGCTGCAAGCACTTTGCTTGATTAGTGCGTGAGCACGTGGCAGAGGCACGTGTGCCTAGCCTATATAATAAGGCTATGGGTGCTTCCCCTGGGCGGTGATTCTCCCAGATCTCTCTCCCATCACCGTGAGGTGTGGTGTTCCTTGCTCCCTTGCTCTTACTGTGAATAGCAGATTTTCCTTTATTAGGTCTTTCCCTTTTGTTGTTTATTCACTCACTTGTCTTTGCGAGCCTCCAACAAATGGTTATGGCCTCTTTCGGGCGCCGCAGTTTCCAACATGAACCTGCCTGGCCTCACCACCGGTGTTACAGCTGCTAAACAGAGGAAGATCTGCTATTCGGAGTAAAGGCAAGGGAGCAGGGAAAACCGCAGGCACCTCACGGTGGCGGGAGAGCGATCTGGGAGAATCGCAGCCCAGGGCAAGCACCCGCAGCCTTACACAGACCGCACACACGTGGTGCTGCCACGCACCCACGCACCAGTCAGGCAAAGTGCTTGCAGCTGGTAAACCCGTGAGCAAGCCCAACACTGCGGTTTTCCCCACAAGGGCCACCCAAATTCCTCGGCCAGAGTCAGAGCCCTGGATGGTCCTGGCCCACCGACCTCTTCAGCCTCTCTCCCTCCCCTCCATGCTGCATGGACTTAAACTGTCACAGGGCTCTGTTCACCCCGAGCTCTCTCTCCCTCCCCCCACACCTTTGCATAGGCTGTCCCCCTGGAGAAGAAGCAAAAGATGTTGTAAGAACAAAGTTTCTCCAGGATCCCGGTGCAGCAGTGGAAGCCTCAGCTCACTTTCCATAAGTCCTTGTCTGCGAGAACACCTTTCCATGGTGTTTCTTTGTGGTTCCATTAATTAATTTGTATAAAGGGTTTGCTTCAGCCTGTGCCTGAGATGTATCTTTCCTGGCCATATCTTTCACTTTTAGAATAATTAGTGCCTAACCTGTTAGTTTCTTGTCTTTGAGGTCAGAAAGCTGACCAAGCAAGGGGCAGCATACATACCACTGAGAAACACAGAGCCCTTTTTGAAAAACAACAGATTAGTCATTGGTGCTACAGCCAAGACAGCCAGTTCATTACACTGCATGGATTCTGTCATCATAAGAACAAATTCAGCAACAGACTCTATTATTTTAAGGTAATGATGTTATTGAGATGTAATTTACATATCATGCTATTCACTCATTTCAAGTGTTCAATTTGGTGGCTTCTAGCATGTTCAAGAAACCCCACACCCATTACAGTTACCCCCCATTCCTCTCAAGCTCCCATTTTTGGACAAACACTAATCTATTTTCTGTCTCGATAGACCTGCCTATTCCAGACATTTCATATAAAGGGAATCATAGAGTATGGGGTCTTTTGTGACTGGCTTTTTTCACTTAGCATACATGATGTTTTCAAGGTTTGCCCACGTTGTGGCAATATTGATATTTCTTATTGCTAAGATCTCATTTTATAGATAGACCACATTTTGTTTATCTATTCATCAGTTGATGAACTTTTGAGTGTTTACTCTGGCTATTATGAGTAACACTGCTCTGAAAATTCATGTGTAAGATTTTGTGTAGACATATTTTATTTTTCAATAGAGAGAGAGATTGAGAGAGAGAGAAGGTGAGAAGCACCAATTCGTAGTTGCTTTCACTTTAGTTGGACGCTGATTGCTTCTCATATGTGCCATGACTGGAGTGAGCCAGTGTCCCCTTGCTCAGGCCAGTGACCTTGGGCTTTTCATGCCAGCAGCCTTTGGGCTCAAGCTGGTGAGCTTTGGGATTATGTGGACAATTTCCCTACTCGAGCCAGTGACTCTTTGCATTGCAGGTTGATGCTTTATCCACTTCGCCACCACAGGTCAGGCAGTGTGTGGACACACTTTGATTTCTCTTGGGTTTTTATTCTGCCTAAGAGTAGAATAGCTGGATTATAGGTAACTTCATGTTTAACTTCTTAAGGAGCTGCCACACTGTTATCCATAGCAGCTGCTCAGTTACATCCCAGCAACGGTGTCTGAAAGTTCTGATTTCTCCAGCTTCTGCTCACACTTGTTACTGTCTGATTGTAGAATGATAGTCATCCTAGTCAGTGTGAACTAGTACCTGACTGTGGTTTTGATTTGCAGTTTCCTGCAAACCTTTGGCCATTTGTACATCTTCTTTGGAGCAATATTGATACAGATCTTCTGTCGATTTTTTAATTGGGTTATTTGTCATTTTATTATTGAGTTGTAAAAAATTTTATATCTAAATACAAGGTCCTTATCAGATATATGATTTGCAAATATTTTCTCCCATTCTGTAGATTGTCTTTTCACTTTCTTGACGGTGTCTTTTAAAGCAGTGGTCCCCAACCCCCGGGCTGTGGACCGGTACCAGTCCATGGGCCATTTGGTCGGCAGAGAAAGAATAAATAACTTACATTATTTCCGTTTTATTTATATTTAAGTCTGAATGATGTTTTATTTTTAAAAAATGACCAGATTCCCTCTGTTACATCCGTCTAAGACTCACTGTTGACGCTTGTCTCGGTCGGTCACGTGATACATTTATCTGTCCCACCCTAAAGGTCGGTCCATGAAAATATTTTCTGACATTAAACCAGTCCGTGGCCCAAAAAAGGTTGGGGACCACTGCTTTAAAGCACAAAAATTTTTAATTTTAGTGGAATTGAATTTATCTTGCTGTTGTTGCTTGTATTTTTAGTGTCATATTTAAGAAAATATCACCTAATCCAAGGACATGATAATTTTTCTCATGTATTTTTTTTCTCAGAGTTTTATAGTTTTAACTCTCCCATTTGTCTCTCATTTATTTTAACTTAATTTTGGTATATGATGTGAGATAAGAGGCTCAGCTTCCTTCTTTTGCATGTGGTTCCAGTTGTCCCAGCACCATTTGTTAAAAAGCCATTATTTCCCCATTTAACTGTCTTGGCATCATTGTTGAAAATTAATTGACCATAAACGTGAAAGTCTATATATGAACTCACAGTTCTGTTCCATTAGGTCAGTTCCACCCTGTTTCACTTACTATAGCTCTGTAGTAAATTTTGAAATCAGGAAGTATGAGTACTCCAACTTTATTCTTCTTTTTTGAGTGTTTTGACTATTCAGGGTTCCTGGACTTGAGTGTTATGATCAGGTTGTTAATTTTTGCAAAGAACCCAAGTGGGATTCTAATAGGGATTGTGTTGAATATGTAGATCAACTTTAGTATTGCTATCTTAACACTATCAAGTCTTCTGATCAATGAACGTGGACGTCTTTCCATTTAATTAGGTCTTCTTTCATTGTTTTTCTCCAGTGTTTTGTCTTTTTCAGAGTATAAGTTTGGTACTTTTGTCAAATTTGTTACTAAGTATTTTATTCTCTTTAATGCTATTATAAATGAATTTTTTTCTTAATTTCTTTTATGGATTGTTTATAGCAAATGCATAAAAATTCAATTAATTTTTGCATATTGATTCTATATCCTGCAACCTTGCTGTATTAATTTATTGGCTCTAGTAGTTTTATTGTGGCTTTAAGATTTCTTTATATAAGATTATGTCATCTGCAAATAGAAATAGTTTTCTTTTCCAAAAAGAATGACTTTTATTTAATTTCTTTGCCTTCATATCTTTTGAGAGACACAAGCTTCCTCCTGAACCTTAGTTTCTCCAATCAGTAAAAATAGAGTGGTATGTGCCTGTCACATTCCCTGCCTGTCTGGGGCATGAAACCACTAGTAGAGTGGAGAGGTCTGCACACCACGCAGCACCTTGCTTGAGAAGGTGTAAACGCTGGTGGTGGATGGAGGCCAGGCAGGTTGTTGGGCAAACAAGAGTGTTACAAGTGTGTTAGGCTCGCTCGCCTTGTACTTTGCTTGATTGGTGCATGAGCATGGGGCAGCTCCATGTGTGAATAGTCTATGGGAGGCTGCAGGTGCAGCCTCAGGGCGGCAGATTATAAATTGCAGATTCCCTGATCCATTGGGAGGGGCGATTGTTTGCCAGAGAAGCCCACCCCCACCTGTTTACTCAGCCTGGAGAGAGGAAGGTGGTTTGCCTTGCCTGCTAGCTCGCTACCCTTGGGAGACTCTAATAAACTAAATGGCCCACCATCCTCCTGCTCCACAGTTTCTTTACTGTCTGCCCAAATCCAGTGTGAACCTGCCTGGCCACAGCCACTAGCTTTACACAGATTCACACTGACTTCAGGCAGACAGCAGAGGAACTGTGGAGCCAGAAAGTGTTGGGCCATTACCCGTTTGTTGGAGGCTCACAGAGACGGGTGAGCAAATAAACAAAGGAAAACAGCTTTTCGCAGTGGAGGGCAAGGGATCAGGAACACCGCCTCTCACCGTGGTGTGGCAGCTGAGGGAATCGGGAACTGCATCTCGTGGTAGCAGGAGAGCGAGCTGGGAGAATCGCCCCGAGGGAAAGCGCCCATAGCTTTTCATAGAGACACACATGGGCCCAATGGTGGGATTCAGCCGGTTTGCACTGGTTTGCAGTGGTTCCGCAGAACCGATACCTAATTTTTTGTTGAGTTCGGCAAACCGGTTGTTAAAATGGCACTTGTAATCAGGGTTCTCTCTAAGGTGGGCCCCTGAGCAGCCACCCAATGTGGAAATCACAAATTTATTATACATTTCTTCTGCACAACAGAATATTAACATTCATCTGCACAACAGTGTATTTTAAGCTCCCATAGTAATGTTCATTCTGTCCATAGGTGAAAAAAATTTGACGGAACTGTTTGTAATATTTATTTACTCATTTCATAAAAATCATTATACCTTTGATGAAATACCTACCGCATTTTATTACAATAATTCCCACGCATTTGTTACTTCAGTCAACAAACGTATAATGTAAAGAGAAAAAGTGCCAAACAGCCAGGTGGTGACAAGCTGTTATTTGTTTCAGCTTTGTGTGACACCCAAAATTCCCCTGAGATATTATGAGTATTATTTAATATTTTTTCTCTAATATTTTAAAATTCTTTCTTATAACAATCTAGTTTTGTGTACCTCTTTTATTGTTCTTATTTAAGTATTGAATAATGAAATAAACTAAACTACCTTTCGGTATATCTTTTTTTATATACTTAAATCGATCATTACAGCAGAGAACCAATTGTTAAATTATTTCAATCCCACCATTGCATGTGGCTTTCTGCCACATGCTCACGCACTAATCATGCAAAGTGCTTGCAGCCAGGAAACCAGCGAGCAAGCCTAACACAGCTATTTTTCCCACAGAGGGACTGACTGTGTCCAGGCCCCAGGTATCCTGTGCCCCTGGCGGTCTGCCCCTCTCAGGACTTAGTGACTTCACCTGGGGGCTACCTTCCATTTTCCCCCTTTACTTTTTAGCAGGAGACCCCATCCCCCTTAAGTTGCTCAAGACCTGGTGGCAGAGGCCTGTTGACGGGGAGGAAACCTCAGGTGAGATTAAATGCCAAACTTCTGGTGAAAATACCAGCTCTCCTGGGCACAGCCTTACCTGTCTGCAAAGTAGATCTGCTCCACTAGAGTGTCTGACTCCCCAGAGCCAGGAGGGTTGGTGTATGCTTCCCATTCTGCAGGTGAAGAAACTGAGCCCCGAGCGTGAAACACTTTTACGCAAGTCAATGGTAGAGGCAGGTTGTAAACTAGAGTTGACCCCGAATCCTGGGATCTCATCTCAACTTATCCTGTGCCCCTTACTTTAGGAGTTTGGCTCAGAGGTTGGCCAAGGGTGAGGGCTTTGCGATCAGGAGGGCATAAGTCCAAAACCAGGCTCAGCCCTGTGTGATCCTGGGCAATTCACCTCACCTCTCTGGCTGTCAGTTTTCTCATCTGTAAAATGGGGGCTGATAATAGGACCTCCCCTGCAGGGCTGGGTAAAGATTAAACAAGTTACACATGCCTGGCCCACGGTAAGCAGTAGCCATCGATGTGACCTCTGGGCCAGTATCTCCAGGTGTCCCCGGGCACCGGAGCCTCTTGAGGCTCCTGGAGGTCCGCCTGCCCTCAGAGAGATGTATTCTTTTGCTCAGAGATGGGGTCTGCGTGTGAACATGTGGAAACTCTCAGATAATTATGATGTGCAGTCAATAGGAAGGACTGTGTAGCAAGCTGCTCATGCAGATGGGTAAACTGAGTCTTTGGGAGGCAAAGTAACCCCTGCGTGCTCTGGGTTCCTGTTCCTGCTCCTCTAAGACTCTGCTGCCGCTGGGTGGCTCATCCCGGAGGGCACTCCCAGGTGAGCAGTGGCCGCGCTGTGCTGTCTAGGGCACAAACTCGCCTTCTCTCTGGGACTGAGGGACCACCACCCTCCCAGCTCTGCCTCAGGGAGGGCCAGTCTGACCTTGGAGACTCAGTTTCCCCATCCGTGGAGTGAGAGCGTTGATGAGATGCTGCCCCATGGGTGGCCTGGCTGCCTCCACGTCTGCAGGGGCCGACAGAAGCTCATGTGCTCCAGCCTTTGGCCCTGGATCCACATGGCTCTGCCCCTGCGGCCCCAGGCCGGATTTAGTTTCCTGATACACAGGCTCCTTGGGGGAATGTGAGGCCATGGACAGCAGAGAACCCATCTGGCCGCCCCCTTCCTGCTGTCCTGGGCTGCCTGGGGGTGAGGTCTGCCAGCCCGGAGCCTCTGAGAAAATATTTAGGCAGTAACTCAAGCCTCAGCCACTTGCTTTCCCTGTAAATATGCAATTCCTCACCTGGACACGCTGTGCCCTATGTCCTGCCCCAGGAATGGTTCTGGGGTGCTGGCCCACGCTGCCCGTGTGGGTGGGTGTGAGACACCCGCTGATGCCGCAGAGTCCCCGTGGGGCCTGAGAGGCCTTTACGGGCCGTGCAGTCCAGCCCTGACCCAATGACAGGACTGCTTCCCAGCCTCCTGCCCACGCTTGCTGCACACCCTTAGGGAAGGGGAGCTCGCTTCGTTCCAAAGTAGTCCGTTCTGCTTTAGAAGACTCTGCCTTTTAGAAATATGAGATTTAGTCCCAGCCTGCCTTGGAGGGGGGCTGGGGAGGGGGTTCCCAGCACAGTCAGCTCCCTCTCGGCAGGGTTCCCTGCAGAGCTTTGGGGTTTGGGTCAAGGCGCTCCAAGTTGCTGGTGCCCCTAGCACACGTCCAGCACCTGCAGCCACCCTCAGCAGGCCTCTCCCTGTCCTGCTTGGTCTGCACTCATTCTTAGTTGTCACTGGGCAAACCAACCAATACAAAGAAGCATTTATTAAACCCAATTGTGTGCCAGGCCCTGTGCTGGGCACTGGGGACATGGGGCCACCAACAGGATCCCTGCTGTGACAAGGCAGTCACAGAAAAGGTGAACGTGAGCCCCAGAATTGCTGAGCAGAGCCTTCTGTACCATCCAGGCTGCCAGGCCAGCAAGGAAGTCCCAGCCTGGCCACACTGGGACCGTGTCAGTTCTTTTCTGGAAGATTTTAAACACCCAAAGTACAGAGACTAGTATAACAAGCCCCAGAGCCCTGGCCAGGTAGTTCAGCTGGTTAGAGCGTCGTCCCAATATGTCAAGGTTGTGGGTTTGATCCCTGGTCAGGGCACATAGAATCAACCAATGAGTGCATAAGTAAGTGAAACAAGTCAATATTTCTCTCTCCCTTCCTCCCTCTCTCTAAAAATCAATCAATAAATAACACTCTAAAAGAAAAAACAAAAACAAAAAAACCTGAAACAAACGAAAAGCGAATAAACCCGAGACTAGTATAATAGATGCACCCTCCGATGTCAGCATTTTCAACTCGAGGGGAAGCCTGTTTCCACCACCTCCGAGTGAAGGTGAGGCCTGGCTGGCGGTTCCACTTCTTCGCTCTGCCCCAGAAATTGCCCACTGAACGCTCATCCAATACCAGGCCTCACACTCCCTGGCCCTGCAGGGCCTTGGGCAGCCCCACTCTCCTGCACAGAGAACAAATCTCCTTGGTGGCAAAGCCCAGTCCAGGGCTGCCTGGAGGTCTGTTTCTCCGCTGGCCTTTTGATGGCCCTTCTGCAGGGTCACATTGCAGCACTGGGCCCCTGGGGAGACATCGAAGAGCTTTGGCTCTGCACCGCAGGGCTGGCAGGGTTGGCAGTCTCTTCCCGGTTCACATTCCACTTGCATTTCTCCCCAGAGACACGATCGCTTAGAACCTATAAATCCCTGGCAGGGTTGATGGCCTAAGCGAGTATATAAATCGAGACTTGTAAAAGCATAACAATTCCCCCTGGACAGGGAAGGAGAGGGGCGTGCGCCAGAACTCCTAGCACCAGTCTTGCCCGGGTAATGCCGATCAGCAGGGGCAGTGGCAGGCCCTGGTGCCCCAGGCTGTCCTGGAATTCCAGCTCCACCCTGACTCTCTTGGTTTCAGGCAAGTCACCTCTCTGCGCCTTAGTTCTTTCCTCTGTGAAATGGGATGATCATACTGTAACAATGTCACAGACATCTGCAGGAGTAGTAAGCATGGGATGCAGTTCTTCCAGTGGACTGACAGGATGGACAGGTGGCTGGGGACCAGGAGGCCGAGATTCTCCTCTGCTGGTCACTGACCTGCTCTGTCACTGGGGGCCTGCCTCCTCTGGAACATGAGGGGGTTGGACCGAGTGACCAGCTCACAAATATTTGTTGTGGCCCTGCTGTGCGTGAGGTTCTCTAGGACTCCTAACTTTGGCTAACTCTAAGGAGCTCTCCAGGTGAACCCCCCCACCCACCCCCAGCCATCTCTGTGTGAGTATATAGTCACACTTCCCGCCAGTTAGGAGCAGTAATCATCATGCCCCCTGGGATGGCATGGGTCCTGCTGCAGTGTCCCTGGCAACAGCCAGAGCTCAGGAGGGGCTGCAGTGTTTTCTAAATAATAGTCGAAGAGAGCCCTAGCTGGGAAGGGAGGGTAGCTCGTCTCTCATCGGCCCCTACTCCATGGGCCCTGCCACTGATGAGCTCACCTTAGCCTCGGAGGGAGCCCGGGTGGGCATCAGCACATCAGGGCAGGAGGGTCCAGAGTATGCCTAGAGGAGGAGCAGAGGCTCAGAGGAGACCCCAGCAGGGCAGGGGGCACAATCACATTTACAGCTCAGAGTCACAATGAAAACCACAGCTTATTGAGCCCAACGGTGTGTTGGGCTCCAGGCTAGGCGCCTGCCTTCATCTCCAACTCACTTGTCTGTCTTTTCTCTCTTTGTTTCTCTTTGCCTTTGTCTCCTTTCCTTCCTTTCTCTGTCTCTCTGAAATTAAATGGGATCCAAGTGCCGGCTCCCTGTGTGTTCTGCTCATGGCTCAGCCCTTTCCATTATTAATAGAAATGTGTACTCATTGTACAGCTTAATTCTGCTTATCTGGAGTGGATTAAGTGCTTACAATGACATGCAGTATTGATTCCTGAGCACCCCTGTTAAAGGAATTTTGTGACTACCTAATTAGTTCCATAAAACCAGTGGGGGATGGGAGGAGGGGGCACAGGAGCCTGGGTGGGAGTCAGGAGCCTTGGGTCTTCATGCCAGACACTGATGTTCTGAGTGACACTGGGTTATTCCTGCCCCCAGGGGCTTGCTCGGGCCCTGCTCCAGGAGGCTGGGGCTAGGAGAGGAGGCAGGAGCCAGGTCACCCCGAGTCTTCAAGGGCTAGGCAGTGCAGTGGGTGAGAGCATGTGTCCTGGAGCTGCAGGCCAGGGTTTGAATCCCAGCTCTACTACCTACTTGTCGGCTGTGCCTTAACTTCACCTTCCCTCAGTCTATGCATCTGTAAAATGGGGTGTCAGGCTCCAGCAGGAAAGACGGCCCTCTGACTGGGGCTGCTGAAGAGGGTGAAATGAAGTGACTACCCACAATGATGTGAACAGTGTGTCAGGCACAGGAGGGACAGTGCGGTGCCCTGATGCCCCTAAGAGTCACTGTGCAAAGAAGGCCACTTGACCTTCAGCGGAGGACACAGCCCACTGGGGGAACCATCAGCCTCCCCTCCATCCCATGCCCAGCTCCTCATCGGCTATACCCAGCCAGGAGCCAGAGGGAAGGGAGCCCGGTACAGTCCCTACAGGTCGGCCCTGGACAGAGAGACACATGCGCCGGGGGGTGACCAGGAGTGGGGAGCTGAGGCACACGAGCACACGCAGGGCTGGTGGAGCTGCCCTCACGTGGTTAGGTACAGACCAGGCACGAATCACTCGGCTCTGTCCCCACGGGTGGGGGGGGGGGGGCTTTCTGAACCTCAGGTCCCTCTCTGTAAATAAGGTGTTGACTAGACCTTCCCATCTCACTGTGTCTACCTAACCCAGCCATGCGCTACAAAGAGGGGATAAAAAGGCCTTCCACAGGGCTGGCAGGAGCATGGGGGAGGGCCTGGCACAGAGCTCAGGACGTGTGACCTCCATTGCTTTGTTTCACTTCAGCAGATAGAAGGCAGGAATTTTCCTTGAGGAATTGTTTTATAAACCAGGTACCTGCAGGGTGACACGGTGAGGTGCACACTGTCCAGGGTACCTGCACTGGCCCGGCTGATGGGCCTGTTCCCGGTGCTCAGCGATGAGGCGGGAGACGGGCAGGGGGCCAGCAGCCCCGTGGAAGCCTCGGCACCCTCTGAACTGGCCTCCACTCCCTCTGTCCCTGGCCACTCGGGGTAGGGAGGTCTCTGTGTGCAAAGGATGCTGTCTGTGCCCTGGCCTGCCCACAGGTCCCTGCCTCTGCCCCTCACCTTCCGGAGGCTTCTGGGCTGTGTTCCTGAAAGGACTCCCCCCCCCCCCATGGCCTGCCTGGCTCACCCAAAGCCATGCCAGGGCTGGTGCACTGTTCTCCACCCACTGAGAAGTCAGTGCAGGTGGCACAGGTCTGGGTCAGATGGATCTGGGCTCAAACTTCAGTCCCAGCCTTGGCCCTCTTGCCTGCCAGTGGGGATAGACCCGCCTCTCGCTGAGGTGCTGAGCCGAGCCTCGGTGTCTGTGAGGCTCACATGCAGCATGTTGGTGGGGCCCCGGGACTCGGCACCCACCCCCCGGGGAACGCAGGGCCCTAGCTGGTCTCCACGTGGCCCGCGCCCCACACACGCTCCACTACCGTCCTCCAACGGTCTCCTTGTCTCAGCCTCTCGCCCGAGCCACTAAAGCACAACCAGGCCCCCAAGTCTCATTTCCAGTTTTTAATGTTTTTCTTGTAAAACCAAAAATATAAAACTGGCAGGGGAATGGAAAACAAGTTCTGTACACTTTATATACACGAGGTCTGTGATTTTAAAACCATTGGGAGAGAATTAAGGAAGACACAGTCGAGGGAAGGTCACAAGTCACGGATCCTGATGGGCCCCTCTGAGCGCCCCGCTGGGACTGCTCCCGGCCTACCCGGCTCCTAAGCGCCTGGAGAGCTTTGATCTGACCGCTCGGGCTGGGTACACTGAGGGTGGGAACACAGTGGGTGGGCAAGGTAGCATCTGTGGTGGAGGGTGGACAGGTGTGGGCAGGCCTTCCTTCAGGTGTCCGTGTAGATGGAGGGGATGTGACTCAGGCAGTGGTCAAAGGCCCCGTTGGGGAAGAAGCTGCAGTCCTCGGGGCCACTGGACACGACGTCTTCAGATGGCTGTGGTGGCAGCACCGTGGGGCACGGGGCCTCGGCCAGAGCCTCGTAGCCTGTGGGGCACAGGGTCTGGGCTGGAGAATTCGCGGGTTATGCTTGTCATCTTTTCCCAGCTCCCAGACCCCACTCTCCAGCCTGTGGTTCCTCATCACAGTGTCCCCTCAGCAGGGACTGCTCTGAGCCCACTGCCCTTCTGGGTGGGGACAGGGCGGGAGGGGCCTGGGGGGAGGGACCCTAGGCCTTGCATTCCCTGGGCAGCTGGGAATACAGGCAGGCTGGCTTGCAGGGCCCATCAGCCAGAGCTGGGCTGTGGGCAGAACGGACGGGAAGGGGGTGTGGGGGTGGTTGATCACAGCTCTTGGCTGCAGGGGCTGGTCCCCTCCTGGCAGAAGGACCCCAGCCCACCCCAACATTTCAGGTTTCTCCACCTCACCAGAGACAAAGAAGGGAGCAGCACTCGCTGGGCACTTACTAAGGGTGGTGAACCCTTATCTCACTTAAGCTTCACAGCCATCCAGGGTGATGGGACTCACTGTCCCCCTGTGGAGCTGAAGGTGGCTCAGAGAGGGCAGCCCACTGATGCAGGCTCGGGTCCCTCTGGAGGGACCTGGAGGGCCATCTTACCTAGTCCCTGCCCTCAGGACTCTGGGCCTGGGCTACTGTCAGGAACTTCTGTAGCTTGACAGGTGGACCCCAGTCTTCCTATCTGTGCAGTGGGTTCAGGCTGAGCTATTCCCGAGGCCCTGTGGCCCCATCTTGTTCAGTCCTGTATGTCTATTCTCTGCTTGGCAGAGGAGATGTGGGCAGCTGGACAGGTCTGGAATGGGTGCTGGATGCGGGGCTGCCACCCAGACAGCAGGGGACAGGGGAGGCCAAAAGAACCCCCTATCTTGGTGTGAGATGCCCTCGGCACGGAAGCAGCCTTTTGACCCCTCAGAGCTACTTATTTCAGGCCTTTCTGCAAAACCAAGAAATCCCACCTTGGGGCTGGGGTGAGATGGGTCAGTGAGAGACAAGAGTGCTGGGGACAGTGGCCAGTGTCATACCCTAATCCATGTGTGTGTAAACATGGAACACACCCACCCTGAGACTGGTACACATCTGCCTTTGGCACACGTACATGATGTGTCTACCCACAGACATACTTGCACCACACTTGAAACAGTCTGCACACGAATGGGGCCACAGGCTGAGGACACAGGCGTGTGCACACAGATGGGGCATGAACATCAGCACAGCACGTGTGAGCTCACGTGTGCAGACATGAGCACACGTGCCCTGTAAACCCCTTACACACTCACGGGCTCACATTGCCGTGAATCTACCCCTGCTGGCCCCACAGGCACCTGCACACAGCTGTGCTCCCCGGACGAGTGCAGAGAGAAGACATGCACAGACACGGGAGCACGTGTGTGGACAGGAAACACGGACCCACAGCTTTGTATGTGCTCGTCTGACCTCAGTGCTCGGCCCTCTGTCTCTCTGCCCCCACCCCCAGCTGTCTGGGGCCCCATCCTGCCCAGGCCTGGTAGCTTCCAGCTGGCCCTGGGCTGCGGGGCTGACCAGAGCTGAGGCTTAGCTTGGAGAACTCAGGGGGGGTCGGCCCTACCCATCTGTGCCCCTCTGACCAGAACTGGGCCTGCTGGTCTGAGCTTGACTCTACCCTGGGCTTTGCACAGCCCTCCCCCTCACTGGGCTGCTCCACGCCAGCCAAGCACGTTACCCAGGGAGGCCCAGGGCTCTGGGGGACACACAGATGCAGCACCAGCAGCAGCATGACCTCCAGGCTCAGTCCCTTCCTAGCAATGTGGCCCCTTTGGGCCTCAGTTTCCCCATCTGTTAAGCAGAGATCAGTACTTGTCTCATTCCCTGCTGGATCCCCAGGGCCTACAACTGTGCCTGCACACAGCAGCAGTACAGTAAATATTCAAAAGAATCATCAACCAGACTGAGCTCTAATCTGATTTTCTCTGTGTCTGCAGAAACCTGCGAGAGGCCAGACACACGTGAGGCTGGGGAGGAAGGCTGACTCTGGGGTCAGGCAGCATGCAAACCCCCTGCTGTGGGGTCCTGGGACCTCTCTGAGCCTTTAATCTCCCCTCTGTAAGGTGGGGACAACTGCCCCATGGGGCTGTCCTGAGGCTGCGGGACAATGGGCATACAGCACTTCGCACAGGGTTGAGCCTTGGTGGGTGCTCAGGAAAGGGAGGCACGCAGGGAGGGCTTACCTGTGGCAGGTAAAGGTGCGCTGAGGCTGTGGTAGCCGTTGGGCCGCAGGGGGTTGAAACCGTGGGCCTCCCCAGCCAGTCCGTCCCCATTGGCTGCCGGCTCGGCCATCCGGTAGCAGTCGCTATAGGGGAAGCAACTCTGGATGGAGTGGAAGCTGCCCTGGTACCCTGCAGAGGGAGGCAGCCGGGGCTGTATTAGCAAACAGCATCTCAGGGAAGGGAGGGGCTGTCTCCGCTGCTGCGGGTAGCCCCGCCCCCACACTGTCCTGCCCAGGCATGGTGGGTGTGACTGAGAGAAGGGAGCCCCACGCTGGGAAAGGTGGCAGGGGTCCCGAGTGCCTCTCCCAGCTCCGCCCTGCAGCAGAGGGAATGGGTGAGCCGGCCTCCTGTGGCTGCCCCTGACTTGGGTCACTTGTGGCTAATGAGAGTGCTCTGCAAGGAGGGACAACTGGCCCTCCAGCCTCTTCCCCTCTGAAATAACCAATTCCTCACTGCTCCTCACAGCAGCAGGCTGTTCCCTGCCACTGCCAACACTGTTCCTTCCACTGAAAGAGCGAGCCCTTCCATGCCTTACTGATGGAACAAACTTTTTTTCACACTTCAGAATGAATTTTTTCCAGGAAGTGCCCTTGACTAGGCTTGTGGGGTCACCTGACTCCAGCTCCTCCCGGTGTGGCCCTCAGCACCTGCTGTCATTCTGCTGCCCACCTGCCTTCCCCAGGTCGCTGTCCCATTCCTGGTGGGCACCCTAGCAGGAGTTGGTATGTCCAGAGCTTACCTTGCGGGCTGGGAAGAGGTGGGTGTGGAGGGCTCTGGAAGGGTGGGTAGGGGGGCTTGCTGGGGAGGGTGGGAAAGGGCTGCCCCCCTGGAGAATGGCTCTGGGAGGATGGTGGCAGTGGCGGTGGCCCAAGCCCCTTGAGTGGGCTGACCATGGGCGAGAGGAGGCCGGGTCCCAACCTGGAGAGAAGAGAGAGAGCTGTGAGCAGGACGGGCTCTGGGGGACGTGGGGGACGTGGGGGACATGGGGGACAGAGGCATGGCTACCGCTGCTTGCTTCTCTCCAGCAACGGTGAGCTCACTAGATGACCTGCTCTAACTTGCAACAGTGCAATTAGAAAAGGAAGATTTTATTTCTGATCATGTTCAAACTGTAATTAAAGTTTTAAAATCTTATAAACATTTGAGCCCAAAGGAATCAGTAAAGTAAAACTTCTATCTGGTATTCAGGACGGATAACAAAGTACACTGGTGATAAGCACAACCTCTGGAGAAGACAGAGCTGTGTTTAAAGCCCCATTTGCTCTCACTGGGCACGTGATTTTGGGCAAGATGCTAAATGTCTCTGGGCCTTGGTTTCCTCGCGGGGTTGCTGTGTTCCTACCTGACACACTGTAACTCACTGCCCGGAGCTAATACCCGCCAGCCCTGCTGGGTCCCACCCGGACAGCACGACGCACAGGCAGCCTGGGCAGTTTCTGGGCAGAACAGCCCCTGGCACAGTCCCCAGCCCCCGAGGCTCCGCCTACCCCTGTGAGAGATGTCCTCACGTCCTCACAGAGAGTTTGCCTAAGTTGTCCAGCCACACAGCACTGACCTACAGAGTCATGGTGAGGGTAAAGCAAAATAAAGCAAGGTAGACAGAGCACCAGTACGAGGTCAGTGCTTTCTCAGCCACTCTGTGAATCATCATCATCATTAGGATGAAGGGAAGGAAACTAGCAGGTGCACTTTTAGTGACCCCTGTCTCCGTCCCTGGCCATCTCTCCTCCATCTGGATGCACCTGTGACGGGACAGTCATCACCTCCTCCGTACAGAGCCAGCGGGGATGCGAGCCTGTCTCTGGACGCTCGTGGCCTGGAACAGGACTGCAGCGCTGAGCTCTGCGGCACCCCGCACCCGGCTGAGCCCAGGCAGGCCGTCTCACTGGACTGCACATCCCTGCACACCTGGGTTCCTTCCTCACGTCGCCTTCCTAAGGGGTGGCGGCCTGTTCACAGGAGCCAAAATGACCCTGGGCTCAGCTGCACTGGGGGCTTTTGGGACCAGGCCAGGGCTCCCAGCCTAGAAAGCCTGGGTGCACTGCAGAAAGCGGGAGAGAATGGGAACTCGGTCTCCACTGCCTCGTTTGCATGTGTGGGTTTGTTGGACCATCACATTAGAATACACTGAAAATTCAGTGTCACAGCTCCGGGCGACCTCTGTAGGCTAGGCATGTAGCCCTGGCCCACATTCCAACATATGAAGTGTTAACAGGACAGACCACTGCCTCTCTGAGGAAGCAGGACTCTCTAGAAATGGGGGAAGGGGATTGCGGGAGAGGCCGGTGGGCTGTAGCTCTGCCCGGTCCCTGTCTGTTCCCTCCAACCTGGGCATCCCACGGTCACTTACCCTCCTGTGCTGTCACCATTCGTATGTCGGGCCCCCCACCACTGAGACTGCTCTGAGGGCAGCAGAAGGGGCCTCCACACCACCTCCTGGGTCCCTGGCCCAGCATCTAACACCCTGTAGGTACACTTCAGCCCCTCGGTTAATGAACTGGACCCTCATCCAGGCTCCTTGAATGAATTATCGATACTGTTGTATCAGTATCTTTAGGCCTGCCGCACAGGGCCGTCCGGTGGGCCAGGGTCTTCTACCAGCTCTATAAAATGGAGCACCGTGCACAAGCTGGGTGCCCTCCTAACCAGTTCTTCCGGCTGAGGCTGGGCTGGGCGTGGCCAGGAGGGTGGAGCCCCCTCGGGCCTGCTGGGTGGTGCCCGTCCTTACGCCCACCCAGCCTGGCACCCACACTCCAGCTCTTCCCTGACTTCCTGCTGGCCCACTCCTGCGGGAAGGCCAGCTCTCGCTCCTCTCAGGCACGCGGGGCTCAGCCCTGGGCCTGGCACTCTGCAAACAGCTGATGAATACTAACAAACGTGTTTCTGAATGGCTCGGCCACAGACCCAGAGATTAACGGCACTGTAGAATTAAGGAGAACCAGATCTGAAGGGGGAAAACATGCATTTCCAAAGTTTGTTTTTCCTGTCTCAAACCTGCCATAAATTCACATTTGCCACCTTCACAGCCAGTGAAATTAAACAAAACACGGCTCTCTCCTCGGCAGACTTGGAGGCTGAGGGTATGCTGCTCCTTTCAAAGGAAAAAAGATCACCTGGGGCTCCTCTTCTGAGTCATGCAAATGACTCCTAAATCAAATATTTTTGCTCCAATTGGAACCTATAAAAATTAATATAAAACCTCACTGGCCTGGCAGACTTAGGGCTTCATACCTTGTACGGGGCCAGGGTAAAATACCACCCTATTCGGCATCTTCTCTGAGCCAGAATAAATAAATTTGGTCATGAAGTCAGGCCCTCTTAGCATATTTTTGAGTGAATCAGATAATTCTGTCAAGTTATTTAAACGTCCCAGCAAACCACCGGGGAGTGGCGAGTGGCCTTCCCTGTTGAATTTGGCAGGGAGGGGAGGCTGAAGGCCTTTCCCCCTCTCAAGGGCTGGAAAAAGAAACCCATTCAAGCTTCAAGCAGGGCCTGGGCCTGGTGTCAGGCGTGAGGGCCCCTCTCTCCTGCAGCCCGGAGGAGCCCGGGCGCCTGGTGGCTGGGATGACTCGAGCCCCAGCTCCCGCAGGCACGGGTGGGCGGCCAGCCGGGGGTCCGTCTCGGTCTTGTCATCACTCTGCCTCTCGTTGCAGGAATTCTTGACGGGCACTTTGCAGGCCGCAGGCAGGTGATGAATGAGGCAGAGCAGAGTACACAGCCCGAGTGGGGAAAGGCCTCTGTGCTTTATTTTTCTTTGGCTGGAGAAGTTTTGGGCTGGCTGGTGGCTGAGCAGGTGGCCTGAGCCAGTGGGTGGGGGCTGGTGTCCATGGAAGCTGCACCAGGTGACATACAGCATCAGGCTTGTGCAGGAGTCTCACGACCTTCCTCCAGGAGGGCACTTGAATGTGCGCTTTAGAGAGGACCTCCGCTTCCGGCAGGGCTTGGTTTTCTGGCTCTCTGCACCTCGTCCGCTGCCCCTCCGTGGCTCTCCATGCCCTCACCGCCACAGTCTGGCCCTGTTCCATGAACAGCACTTCTGCCCACCCAGGGCTCCCCCAGTGGGCCCTCCTCTCTGCACCGGCCAGAGTTTCCCTAAATACTTCTCCTTCTATGTCACTGATGCCTTCTGGGGGTTCTCCCCGCCCCCCAGCAGCCCTGGCTCAGCCTGCCGTCCTGGCCACTTCGGCTTGTGCTGTAGCCATTGCGTTCTCATCCCCAAACCTGCACATTCCTGCTCAGAACCCTTCGGAGAGTCCCGTCTCAGGCCTCATGATCTGGCCCCTGTGACCTCTCTCCTGAGCTTGTTGCCCACACAAAGGGTTCCGGTTTCCCAGAACAGCCCAGCTCTCACCCTGCCTGCCCTCATTCTTGCTGTCTTCTTCCCAACCTCTCCCAACTCCTCCTTACCCTCGGAGGCCCCGCTTAGCAGCACCTGCAAGAAGCCTTCCCTGCCACCCTCCCCACCGCACTGGTTTCTCCTCTGGGCTCCCCCAGTTGACTCTGCTTCCTCTGCTCAGAGCACATGTCTGTGGAGGCAACCCCAGCAGGTCTGTCCCTCTCCCCTCCTCACAGGGAGCTTCCCCAGGGCTGAGGTCATCCGTGGCAGGGCCTGCCTACACCGGAGCTGAATTAAAGGGTGAGTAGCGAAAGGAGCAGAGGGAGGAGCCGTGGACAGCAGATTCAGAGGTAAGGCCAGGCTGGCCCCAGGCACGGGCCGGCAGGGAGGGCAGGCCCGAGGCTGCTGCCTGGAGCAGAAGGGCGGGGGAGGAGGACAGCTCCGCAGCCAGGCCTTGGGGGACGGATCTGATCAAGCACTGCTGGCGATAAGCAAGAGAGGCAGGGAGGGCAGGAGGCGGGGCAGGGAAAACGGATTCCCGCAGCATCTGAGGCCAGCAATTAGCACTTTCACTGTTTCCAGCCAATTAAGTGGCCACAATGGGAACCACACTGAATGCAGGAAGGGGCCCCCTGCACTGGTCCCGCGGTAAGGGCTCCTGGACAGCCCGGATAGGCGGCAGTGTGTCACAGAAGTCGTGGTCAGAGGGGTTGAGGCCCAGGTAGGCATTTCTGGAGTGGGCAGCGGAGAGTCTGCTCACCAAATGCACAGCAGGAGCCAAAGAGAAGCCAGAGGGAGGCTCCCAAGGAGGCCTGAGAGTGGCAGCCCAGACGGGGGTGGGGGAGGACACAGCACTCCCGGGCCACCCTGCAGGAGAGGGGAGGGCTCAGGGTGAGGCACCAAGAAGTCCGGGTGCCAATGCCATCTTCCTCGTAGAGTTACGGTGAGGCACCAGTGAAATCATGCATAGGAAGAGTTAGGTACGGACGCAGTACATAGTTACCGTATTTCCCCATGCACAAGACACATCATTTTCGAAAAATTTGGGGTCTAAAAACTGGGTGGGTTTTATACGGTGGTTGTGGCATTTCAAATGCCATAGATGGAACCGAGGATGAGACAATATATGAGGACAGTGATTCATCATCAGACACAGATGAGGACAAGCTAACAGATGGGAATTTTGACAGTGATGAGGAGTTGTATAAAATTTATGATAAATAAAACTTCATTTCAATAACTTTATGTAATACTTTTTTTTTTTCAAATTTCGGGTCCCAAAATTAAGGTGTGTCTTATACATGGGGAAATATGGTAAGTGCTGCCTAAACATTGGCTATTTTCATGATCAGTAACAAACATTTAGTGTGAGGGATGCCTGCCCTCACCTGCCTCCCATGCAGGTGCCCACTTGCTTCCTTGGAGGAGGGCTGGCTGGCCATACATACCCATCCCTGGTGCTCTCAGCTGCAGGCAGAGGGGACAGATGGTGGGAACTGGTGGTGGCATCCAGTGGGTGGTGCCTGGAAGGGACATCGTGCGTGGGAGGCAGAATGCCTGATGCGAGCCCATTATGGGGGGTGATGGAGCCAGGATACACACCTGCAGGGAAGCAAGCAAATATTGCTGGGCTTCAGCCACTCCCCAGAGATGGCAGCGGACGACCCAGAAGCTGTGTGCCTGCTTATGGAGAGAGTAAGACAAGAAGAGGAACCAGCAAGTTCGTGTTTCTCGAAGGCTGGGGGCGCAGACAATGAGAGCAGTGGTTGTACTCTGCTTTGTTCATGCCTTGGCTGAAGGGCTGTGTGCAGAGCTGAGGCCGACCCTGACAGCCGAGTTCTGACAAGGGGCTGTCGGAAGCAGGGCGCGGGCAGGCCGTGTGTGTGTGTGTGTGTGTGTGTGTGTGTGTGTGTTCTTCATTGTGACAGGGGAACTGTACGATAGCCCCAGAGCAGAAAGGGGTCCTGGAGTGGCGAGAAGCAGACTCTAGTTCAGGGCTTGGCTGCACCTTCTAACAGGCCGAGCTGCTAGCGGGTAATGGACAGCCTTTGGCAAAAATGAACGGCCCATCCTCCTGGAGATGTGTTAGCAGAACCTGGATGTCCACCATAAGGCATTCCAAAGAGAGGAGGACTCAGCCAGCTGGACAGCAGGCCGGCCCAGGAGACCTCTGCGAAAGCATGCCACAGATGGCCGTAAGGCTGTACACTGCACAAGCATCCTGACTGAGGGAGGAGCTGGCCATGCTCCAGTCTCGATGATTCTACATCTCTAGATCAGTGGTCCCCAACCTTTTTTGGGCCACAGACCGGTTTAATGTCAGAAAATATTTTCACAGACCAGCCTTTAGGGTGGGACAGATAAATGTATCACGTGACAGAGACAAGCGTCAAGAGTGAGTCTTAGACGGATGTAACAGAGGGAATCTGGTCATTTTTAAAAAATAAAACATTGTAATTAATAACAGTCACTGCTAATTAAGAATATACTATGGCCTGACCAGGCATTGGTGCAGTGGTTAGAGCGTTAGCCTGGAATGCAAAGGACCCAGGTTTGAAATCTCGAGGACCCAGGTTTGACATCTTGAGGCCACCGGTTTGAGCACGGGCTCACCAGCTTGAATGCCGGGTTGCTGGCTTGAGCATGGAATCATAGACATGACCCCATGGTTGCTGGCTTGAGCAAGGGGTCACTGGCTCAGCTGTAGCCCCCTCCCCCACATCAAGGCACATATGAGAAAGCAATCAATGAACAACTAAGGTGCTGCAACAAAGAATTGATGCTTCTCATCTCCCTTCCTGTCTTCTTATCACTCTTTGTCTTTCTCTCTCACTAAAATAAATAAATAAAAAGCATACTATGTGTAAGCTATTTTTTCACACTAGTTTAACCATCTCAACAACCATCAATAGGGGAGATCCCATTTTAAGATGAAGAAACTAAGCTTTAAGAACTGCAATGAGCCTGACCTGCGGTGGCACAGTGGGTAAAGCGTCGACCTGGAATGCTGAAGTCGCAGGTTCGAAACCCTAGGCTTACCTAGTCAAGGCACATATGGGAGTTGATGCTTCCTGCTCCTTCCCCCCTTTCTCTCTGTCTCCTCGCTCTAAAATGAATAAATAAAAAATCTAAAAAACCCATACAAAACTTCTTTTTAAAAAAGAACTGCAATGATTTGTTCAAAGTTACAGGGTGAGCAGTTAATCAGTTCTCCCAATACCAAAGGAAAGTCTATTTAGAGCTAGGTCCAGCAAATGGCCTGGGGCTCCAGATCAGCTTATGGCCCGGATGCTGGTCAGAAGCCCCTGGTTCAGGTTTCACTGTGGGCTGGCTGTGTGACCCTAGAGCTCTGAGTGGGTTCCTGAGGGGCCCCTGCCTCTTGGCCCCAGTCCTCACCCCTGCCTGAGCAACCTCCGCTCCCCCCGCAGCGCTGCCCGTCCCTCCATTCACGGCCTCCCTGGGCCACACATCCTTGCCCAGCTCGGTCAGGAAGGCCCTAGGGAGGATTTCTGTGGATGGGGCTGGCTCGCTCTGCTCACTACTCCTGCTAGTACTGCCTCACCTGCCATCTTGAACCAATTTGGAGGCCTGACAGCTCGAACAGCCTACAATCCTGATAAATCCTGCTGCCTCTCCCTCACCAATGCTGACCTCATGCCTCTCGCGTCCTCGCTGCCCTGGGCCTGCTAAGGGCGGCCCGCCGAGCAGCTGCAGAGGGTTTTCTACGCAGACAGCAGGCCCTTTCTGACGAGAGACAAACTCACGGGAGCTTTCTATAGTCACACAACGAAAATTCAAAGTCACCCTCACCAGCTCCTCCCTTGCCCTCACTCCTCTGTTCGGGACTCTTCTATCCTAACATTGCTTGAATCCATTCCCTGCTTTCCCCAGCCTCTGTCCTGCCCTGGTCCAGGTCCCCACCTGTCCTGCTCCCTGAGGACAAAAACATGGTGGGCTTCTAAGTGTGTAAATGA
The DNA here is from genome assembly GCF_036850765.1 of Saccopteryx bilineata. Classification (NCBI taxonomy): domain Eukaryota; kingdom Metazoa; phylum Chordata; class Mammalia; order Chiroptera; family Emballonuridae; genus Saccopteryx; species Saccopteryx bilineata. The sequence continues at coordinate 248,342,329 of NC_089492.1, read as the reverse complement.
GGCGTGTTGAACATGTGAACCTACAGTGGATGGAAATGAGGGAATCACCACATCATGAGGGGCGGCAAAAGTGGGGACGCCATGGGGCCTGCCCGTCCTCTCCCCAAAACGCACCACTTCAGGCTGTAAATCAGCATCATCAATCATCAGCCGTGAGCGCTTAACCTCTGGCCCCAACATCTGTTCCCAACTGCGCCTCAGGCATGTGTCGGGCGGTCCGTGGTAGAATCTGGCGGCCGAAGCGTCAGGGATGCAGGACTCCTGGGTTTGTCTGGCCAGTCCTTCCCTCCCTGCTGTGTGACAAGCTGCTTGAGGTCAGGGACAAGCGTGGGGCTTGGCACACACTAGGTGCTCAGTTTGGCAAGGGGTAGCCGTAGCAGCAGGGAGGCGGCAGGCTGTTTGGTTAAGGGCACAGCCTGCAAGCAGACGGCCTGGGTTCAGACCTGGCCTCTGCCATCTACTGGCTGTGGATTCTCAGCAGAAAGTGCTTTGACCTCTCAAGAATTCAGCTGCTTCGCCCTGGCCGTTGGCTCAGTGGTAGAGCATCGGCCTGGCGTGCAGAAGTCCCGGGTTCGATTCCCGGCCAGGGTACACAGGAGAAGCGCCCATCTGCTTCTCCCCCCCTCCCCCCCTCCTTCCTCTCTGTCTCTCTCTTCCCCTCCCGCAGCCGAGGCTCCATTGGAGCAAAGATGGCCTGGGCGCTGGGGATGGCTCCTCGGCCTCTGCCCCAGGCGCTAGAGTGGCTCTGGTCGCAGCAGAGCGACGCCCCGGAGGGGCAGAGCATCACCCCCTGGTGGGCAGAGCATCGCCCCCTGGTGGGCGTGCCGGGTGGATCCCAGTCGGGCGCATGCGGGAGTCTGTCTGTCTCTCCCCGTTTCCAGCTTCAGAAAAATACAAAAAAAAAAAAAAAGAATTCAGCTGCCTCAACTGGAAAGGAAAATGCATACTAGCATGTGCTGTCTGAGGACTGTTAGTTAATACATGCATGTGTATGTGGTATGGAGAACTGCTCCTGCACATACTCAATAAATGTTGACTGTGGCATTACTATGAGGTGGGTAAGTAAATACTCTTCTTATTCACCACGAGCCACAACAACAATAATAAATATCATTCTCACTGGGTTTATATAAGTGATCACTTCCAAAATCACATTTGTCATCACAGCAGATCTGGGGTTGGGGGAGGGGAGGCTAAAGCTCAAGGCGGAGAAGACACCGCCCACTCACTGTGAGAGCAGGGCAGGGCAGACATGCTCTTTCTGTGGTGCTGCCTCAGGGGCTGTGTTTGCCATCTGCAGCATGGGCTCACTGGGGAATGAATGAGATGATGTTTATAAAGTGATCAACCTAAACAAGTGCTCAAAAGATGGTTATTGCTGGCCCTGGCCCCTCGCCCGGAGACAAGCCCTGGGCTGGTAGCTGCGAGGAGAAGCATCCGACCTGGATCTGCTGAGGACTTAATGATCTCGGGTCCATCCTTTCCCTCCCAGGCCTAAGTCCCCCCAGAGTGAAAACCATGGGGCTGCAGGGCCTCTGTCCCAGGGCAGCTATTGCTCGTCAGCCACGGCCCTCTTTCCTGCGGAGCCTCGGAATCCTTCTCAATACAGAGCTCCACCTGGTCACTACCAGCTGTAAGGAGCTGGCACTTGAGATAGAAACCTTCATCCCTGGGCTGGGTCACCCCTGTGGTCCCTCTCGCCCTGCTATTTTAGCAACTCTGAGCCGGTGAGAAGCAGCCCGCGGCCGGAGGGAGAGGGTGTGGATCCATCCTCCTGAGGTGTCCTTGCCTGGCCCCTGGGCCTGTCAGTGCACACACCCCTGCGGAGGGCGGCCCAGAAAAGGGTAAACACCTTCTCTTCCCAAGGCTGTTTTGGTAAGTACTTTGACAGTTTTAAATCTGTTGCTACTTCAATGCTAAAAGGAAACAATAAAAAATTGGAAAATAAAAAATGTTTAAAATGGTTGGAGTAATTCAAGCAATCCCAGAGGGTAGGAAGAACTTTCTGCTCTGATACTGTGGTTTCTTGGGGGGAGGGGAGGGGAGAGCACAACTTGGTCCACTGGAATCCACCGGCCCCAAGGCCCCAGTCTGGGCTGGATTCCCAAGCCAAGCAGCCAGGAACTCCTTTTGGGGCCTGAGACCTGCCCATGGCTCGTGGCTGTGGGGAGGGACTACAGGCTGCCTTGGCTGGACCAGAGGCTGAGTGGCTGGCTGGATGGGCCATTCGGGACTCATGGGCTGGGGGGGACATCTCTGGGCCACAGAGCTTTAGCAATGAGCAGGAAGTGGTTCTGGCCAAGTTGCCCACCCTCTCAGAGCCTTGTTTTTCTCCTCTGAGGTAAGGAATCATGATGGGGAGTACACAGGGCTTCAAGTCGAGGCCCAGGCCTGAACCCCACAGCAGGTCCTAGCGGGAGTGAAGGCACTGCCTTAGTGAAGAAGGGGGAGAGGAGGCTGGCGAGATGTGTGCCGTGGCTCTGGGACAAAAGGGAACACAGGGTGTTCAGGGAACTGCATCCAATGTGCCAAGGGTGGGCCAGGAGGCCGCCAGGAGAGCCCAGGCCCCGTGAAGCCTCGAAGGCCAGGCTGAGAGGGGCCTTGGCTTCATTCCCTGGGCAGCGGGGAGCCATAGATGAGTGAAGGAGGGTGCCCCTCAACAAATCATGTCTCTCGAGCCCCTGGGGGCCCACAGAGCAGCCCCGTGTTCCTGCAGGGCTGGTGGCAGCGGAAGGGCCCTCCAGGCTGTGTGCCACACATACCTGGGAGCAGTTCCTGGCCCAAGGCTCGGCCACCCTTCCCGTCGCTGGCAGCCAGCTGTGTGGACGCATGGAGCTGCTGCAGGGCCAGACACTCGGTCAGGACGTCGGCCTCAGTATCGGGGCCCGCGTGCAGCTGGGGAGCAAGCACAGGGAGAGAGGGGGTTAGCACGAGACCGCCTGCCCTCCAGCAACCCTCGCTTCAGGGGACAGGGCAGGAAGGAGCGTGGCCCCAGGGCAAGACCCTTCACCTCATTGTGCCTCAGTTTCCTCATTTGTAAAATGGAGCTAATTGTGTACCTTGTGGAGTTTGTGTTAGTTCAGGTGTGAGAAGCAGATGCTAAGACGAGACTGAACATGCAAGGACTGTAACGGGGAATGCTTATGCGAGAGAGCCGGGCAGGCTGGAAGAGCCCTCAGACCACGCTACAAGTCTAACCCCAAGGGAAGGAGGGAGGGAAAGGACGTTGGTGGGGGTCCTCAGGGAGCCAAAGTCTTCTAGAAGTCAGGGGGTCCCATGTCTCCCTCTGCATCCCTGCAGAGCCTGCCACACTCAGTCACCAGCTCGAGCAGCCCGCAGGAGCCAGGGCCTCAGCACAGCATTAAGATGGGTGTCACGGTGCAGCAGCCGGGGCCTCCCACAGGCAGCTGGAGGTCTGAGAGGCATGTTCTTGTGGCTGCCACAGCGGTAAGTGGATACAGCGGGAGTAAAATACAGTAGGTACAGAGTCTTTCCCTCCTTCCTCTGCTCACTGTCCCACCATCTTCCTTTCCTGGCATAGGTGCAGCAGAAATAGTCCAGGGCAAAGGGCAGAAGACCTGGGTTCAAATGCCACTCCATCTCCTCTTACCCCTGTGTGACACTGGACAAATAACCTCTCTGCACCTCCCCTTCCCTGCCCGTAGCAACAGTAATCCCTTCACCTCGGCTGCTGTGAGAAGGAACTAATAATGGTGGGTGCGAACATGCTTGCTGAACGTGCTGTCCATGACATTGGGCATGTTAGGGCAATATACGGGTGGGCCTGAGGTCCTTGGCTAAGAGCAAGGCTGGGCTGGAAAACTCTGTCCAACAATCCTCGGCTGTCGCTTAAAGACAGACTAAAGGCCCTGGCCGGTTGGCTCAGTGGTAGAGTGTCGGCCTGGTGTGCAAAAGTCCCAGGTTCGATTCTCGGCCAGGGCACACAAGAGAAGCGCCCATCTGCTTCTCCATCCCTTCCCCTCTCCTTCCTCTCTGTCTCTCTCTTCCCCTCCCGCAGCTGAGGCTCCACTGGAGCAAAGTTGGCCCTGGGCACTGGGGATGGCTCCTTGGCCTCTGCCTCAGGCGCTAGAGTGGCTCTGGTCGCAACAGAGCGACGTCCCGGATGGGCAGAGCATTGCCCCCTGGTGGGCGTGCTGGGTGGATCCCGGTTGGGCGCATGCGGGAGTCTGTCTGACTGTCTCTCCCCGTTTCCAGCTTCAGAAAAATACAAAAAAAAAAAAAAAAGATGGACTAGAGACTGGCACCTCAGAATGTCTTCACCTCTCCTGATGGGGCCAGGAGGGACTGAATGGGACCCTAGGGACCTTGGGTGATGAGGGCGCATGCATGCACCTGGATGGGAAAGGCCCTCTCTCCCAGGGAAATCCCAAAGCCTGACTACTAGAGCCCTGAAGATTGACTTGTCCAAATCATCCTTTTTCCTGAGACAAAATTGGCCCAAAGAAATCAAGAGCCTTGTCTCATGTCACATAGCAGCTGGGAGTCAGTCCCAAGGGTTTTCCACCCTCTCAGGCCAGAGTTGCCAGCACTCAGGTTGGGGAAGTCAAGCCCAGCCTCCCAATGGGCTCTCGACTCCCTGACCCAGCAGCTGTTTTCCATGTAAATTAAGTTTCTGGCAAAAGAGGGCCAAGGCATGCCTTGCAGACCACAATGTCGATCGGATTAGGAGCAGCAGGAGAGGAGAATTAAGGAAGAAAAGCATTTCTAATTCTCTCTGAAACGCAGCAGGGCTGCCAAGGAGCTGTCATAATACAAGGGTCGCTTTACCCAGAAAGATACATCATCCCCGATGGCTCTTAATGGATGCTTATTGTTGGGAAGTTTGCAGATCTGCGGCTCCAGGTCCCTGGGGCTCAGTGTGAGCCAAGCATGGGGCCTGGGAAAACCAGGGCAGGATTCTGATCCTTGGGCACCAGTCCGCCAGGGACAGAAGCATCCCTGGCATGGAGCCTGAGCTGTTCCCTGCCCCCGCTCAGGCCCCGCAACCTGAGGGCGGTGAGTGGTGGAGGGAGCTCAGGCCCTGAGGACAGCTGGGTATGGGGTGGGGCCCTGGTTCTGTCACTCCTGTGCTGCACAATGCTGGGCAGATTTGAGAACTCTCCCAGCCTCAGTTTCTCCATCTCGAAAATGGGAAAAAAGAGTGCCCACTTCCTGGGGTTATAGTGAGGACTAAATAAGACAGTCTGCGAAGCAGCGGCACAGGGCTGAGTTCAAGGCTCGCCCCCCCCCCCCCCCCCCCGCCCCGGGATGTGGTGTTTTTACCAGCGAGCTCACGGTCCCTGCTTTGACCACATCCCTGCTCTGCTCCACTGCTTCCAGTGGCCCCTGCTGCCTCCAAGCAGGATAAGGACTAAAGTCTTGAGCCTGGCTGTCTCCCCACCATTGTCCTTCCCATCGAAGCCTGCTCGCTCCAGCACCCAATCTCTGCATACCCCCTTTCCATGAAGACTAAAGTGGTTTGTTTTCTCCAGCCTCTAGGCCTTTCTCTGATTTATTCACGTATCCACAGTTCTTAGAATAGTGATTGCAAGACGGGAGCTACTCCATAAATCTTGCTGAGCAAATAAATGGGCTCTCCCCTCTCTGTCCTCCTCTGTCATGCCGCTGTCCCTGGATTGGGCCCTGGTGTTTTTCTTCACCCCCACGCCCTCCCTGGCACTCAAGTATGCCTACTTCCATGACCCATGGTCCCCTGAAGATATGGGTTAAACCTAGCCAGTTGCAGTCTCATCCTTCCCACTGTACTGGGTCCCTTAGCAGCTCACACACTCCCTGTCCCAAACAGAACCTGCTGCTTTCTCTCACAAACCTGTTTCCTAGATTGTCTATCCTAGTGAGGAGGACCACCATCTATCCTGCCCCTCAAAGTCTGACCTAGGTGCTCCTGTGCCACTCCCCAGCCAGTCCAGCTACCACCAAGCCCAATCTGTCACCCTCCCCTCCCACTCTGACCCAGGTCAGCCCCCACCTTCTCTCCTGCTCTCCAGCAGTGGCCTCCCTGCCTCAAGACGTCCCTCCAACTACTCCCATCCCATTCTCCAGGAAGCCCCCAGAGCCATCTGTCAAGGTGACATATCGCCTCTCTGCTTCAGACACCTCAATGACGCCCACGGTCCTCAGGACAGCCCAAACTCGACAGGGCTCGGGCCTCGCATGCCCACCTGCCCACCCTGCCTCTCCTCCTTGCCTTGGTATTTCAAGTCTCAGTCACTCTCCGGGGCACACCCTTCTGTCTTCACTTGCCCGAGGCCTCGTCAAGGCTTAATAACAAAATGCACCACCTTCTATTTTGAGCTTTTACTTTGCACTAATTGCTGTTCTAAACCCTTAACATATATTTATTCATTTAATCCTCATGACAACCCTTTAAAACAAGTCCTTGACTGCCCCCTGGACAGATGAGAAACATGAAAAATGAAGGCACTAAGAAATATGCCCAAGGCCACAGGGTAGGGGTGGCGAGCCCAGCAGGCTGGCCCTAGAGTGCACACCACAGCGCCCTGCTGCTCCTGGTGTCACTTCTTCCACGACCCTCCTGTTCCCACCCTGATGGGCTAAGGTCCCCCTTCTCTGAGCCCCTGACCAGTCTCTGCACACTTCCATTGCAGTCTTTATTATTTTATACTGAATTTGCTCTTTTTCTCTGTCTCACCCTCTAGGTCCCTACTGAAAGCAGGGATCATGGTTTCCTGTTTTTGCATCTTTGAGCCCTACACAGTGCCTGATGTCAAACGTTCAATAAGTGAGCTGCAGTGAGTGGGCAGATGGATGAGAAAGAGTTGGATGGTCTGGCTGGCTGGCTGAGGGTGAGGAAGTACACTCAGGGGATGGGTGGGAGGCAGATGGTGAATGATAGCACCCTCAGTGTGTGGAAGAGTGAATGCACACAAGGAGTGTGGGCACCTGGCTTGATGTTGGGCATAGGGCTGGGTAGCTGGGGGGGGGGTATCTGCAAAGGTGAGCCTGGAACAGAGGCTGTCTTACCTTCTTACGCACCTGCTGCTCTTTAGCCGAATGGGCCTTCACGTGCTTGCGGAGGGAGCTGGGGTCCGTGTAGCGTTTGGAGCAGCCAGGGATCTGACAGGCATATGGCTTCTGTAATATCAGAGGGGCAGCGGTGTGGTGAATGACAGGCCACCTGTCAGGCCCAAGACCCCACTGTGTGACCTGCGGTGGGGAGAATGACTGGGCAAGGGGCAGGCTACGGGCTCACGCCCTGTCCCTCCCTTCATGCCCATGGCCAGGAGTCTGACTGACCAGTCCTGCCCACAGGTGTGGGGACGGTGCCTGGCCTGGCAGCAAAGGAGGGGGCTTGTATCTATTCACCCTCATGCTTGGATCTTAAGTAAGCTGCCTCTCCTGAGCCTCACTTTTCTCCTCTGCAGAATGGTGCCCACCGAGGATTCTCCCAGCTCTGACACTGGCTCTGAGAAAGTATATACCCTTTGTAACCCAGAGCTACAGAGAATCAGCAAATGGACAAGGAGAGAAGTGAGGTGGCTGCCTTGTTGGGGAGGGGGGAGAAGGAGGGATAAGGAGGGAGAAGAAGAGGGAAGGAGAGGAGAACAGTGAGGGACAGCATGGGGCAAGGGGTGCATGAACATGGAGTCAGGCTGGACTATGGCAGGAGCCCTGGCTAGGAACAGTTGACCACATCTAGCAGTGACGCCAGAGTCCCCAGAATGCTCTCTGGTCCTTGCCTCAACAGTCATGGGAGGCCAGAAGGGAACAGGGTCTTAGACACAGACCTGGGGAAGCTGGGCAGATGCCCTTGCCCTTGGGCGCCCCACTGTTCTTCTAGAACAAATCCATGCCCCCTGCCTCCCTTGGTTCCTACCTGGGCCCCACCCTGCTCTCTGCGCCTCCAACCTCCCCTCGCTCACAGCCAGAGGGCCTTTCTCAAGAGCTGGCCACGCTCTTCTAAACCCTCCATCACTCTCTGGTGCCTTTGGATATAGCTCATCTCTGGCCAACAAAGGCTCTTTGTGACGTGGGCCCTGTGGAGTCTCCACCCCTCCTGCCACGCCTCCAGCTCATGCCACCTCCTGTCCACGCCCTTCTCGGGTCTTCCTCCCGCCCCCACCTCAGAGCGTCCCATGGGCAGCACTGTCCACCGTGCTTCTGGCCTTCTCTAGTGTCCTTCTCTACCAGGTGGTGACTTCCTCAGGGGAGGGTTTTTGGCTCCGCTCAGGTCCCAGGGGTGGACCCAGGGTGGGGGCTCCGTGGCTGTACGTGGATTCTGAGCTCTCTCCTAGGGGCTTCCACAACCCCCTGGTTGGGGACTCCAGCTGCTACTGGGGCTTGAAATCTCGAAGGCGTACCTTTTTGAACACATCTAGCGATTCCTCTTTCTCAGGGCCCTCTGGCCTCCAGTGACTGCAGGGATCAGGAGAATGTTTGGAGGAGGTGGCACCTCTCGGACTGAGTACCAGGGATTGCTGCGTCCCTGTCAGACACGCCCAAGTGGAACTGCCCCCCGAACCACAAGGTAACTCTGCCCTCTGGGCCGAGGTGAGTTGGTTGACCTCAGACTCAGGGACAGGACGTCGTGGTGGGAGGGAAGCAGAAAGAGACAAGCATACCTTGGTGCTGCCACGGAGAGTTGCCATGTTAAAGAAACGGAGGAGAGCAAAAGGAGAGAGAGCAGTGAGAGGCTCGCCTTGCTGAAAGGAAGGTATGGGGTAGAGGGCAGACAGTCTCCTCACACCTGCCCCCGCCCACCACACAGAGATACGGACAAACATGCACATGCAGACACATACACACTGGGCCTCTCTCCCACAGGCTTGACTGCACCCCAACATGTATGCTGTTACACACACACACACACACACACACACAGGTCCCTCTCATGGGCCTCACCCCCATCTCTCTGGCTTGGCCTGGCCCAGGCCCTGGGCCCAGTCCCTTGGGGACACTGATACAAATCCACACGCTTTTGTCAAAAAGCAAACAAACAGAGCTCCGTGTGTGAAGGCACACTTGCCTGGAAAGAGGGCACAAGGCCCATCTCGGTGTTTGTTTTTCCAGGGCCTGATGTGTGTAGAACATTCCTCCAGCCCAGCTCCCCCACGAGCCCTCAGGAAACCCTGTGGGTGTCCCAGCAGCAGCCAAGTCCCAGGGCTGGAGTCACTGCATAGGCTCCCGAGCCTTGTTGCTAGCACGGGCTCTCACGGCCGTGCTGTGAGGACGGCCCCCCAGCTGATGAGGCCCTGCGGGTCTGTGCTCCTGCACCGGGCACCCTCCACGCGGGCCCCGCGGGTCTGTGCTCCTGCACCGGGCACCCTCCACGCGGGCCCTGCACACCGGCACCCTCCACGCGGGCCCTGCGGGTCTGTGCTCCTGCACCGGGCACCCTCCACGCGGGCCCCGCGGGTCTGTGCTCCTGCACCGGGCACCCTCCACGCGGGCCCCGCGGGTCTGTGCTCCTGCACCGGGCACCCTCCACGCGGGCCCTGCACACCGGCACCCTCCACGCGGGCCCTGCGCTGAGTGCCGCCTGCCTGGTCGTTCGGTCTCTCCCTCCCTGGGAGAAGCACCTTCACTTTGCTGATGAGGAACTCGAGGTGGATGCTTTGCCCAAGATTTCAAAGTGAGAGTGCCCGTGACAGTCTGCTAGGGTGCGTCCTCTCGAGTCTGCAGTCCTGAATGGTCTGGCGGAGCGGGCAAAGGGGAGATTATCACCCCAAAGTTGCCGATAAACTGAGGCCGAGCAGGACAGTGGCTTATTTAGGGATTGCTGCGTCCCTGTCAGACACGCCCAAGTGGAACTGCCCCCCGAAACCACAAGGTAACTCTGCCCTCTGGGCCGAGGTGAGTTGCTTGACCGAGGGAGTCTGTGCAGTCAAGACTGGAACCCTACACTGGTGCCTGGGACGTGGCTGGGTTTGGTCAGCATTCTCTCAGTGAGTCGCAGGACGGGAGAGGAGGGACTCCTATGTGCAGTGTAGACCAGGGGTCTCAAACTCAACTCAGCATGTGGGCTGCAGAGCAAGATCACAGCCTTCCGCGGGCCGCACTAGGTCTACAAAAGGCAACTGTTACGCAACACTTTTTTCACTGCAGTTGAAAAAAAAAAAATCAGTACAACAAGCACAATCGTACATGCAGTTTACTCAGTGTCACAAAACGACCAGAAACTGTAGTTCGCATCACAACTGCTGTTAATTAAGCTAATATCTAGCTAGGATGCTAGAGAAATGAAAAATACAAGTAGGCCCCTAGGCTTACTTAATTTTATCCAAAATATTTTGAACTTCGTGGATTAGTCTGCGGGCCGCACAAAATTGTTCGGCGGGCCGCGAGTTTGAGACCCCTGGTGTAGACCGTGCGCAGGCCTATTCATCCGTCATTGCAGTTGTAGGTGTTTGAGGAGACGGAGGCCCAGAGAGGCTAAGGACATTCCTTGGACCTCTAGGACCAGGTGGAGGGCCAGGGTAAGGACCCAGGCTGGTCCTCTCCAGTCTGTTCACCACTTTCCTGCCCATGGAGAGAACCCCATGTTCTCTGGTACCAGAGGGAAGCTGGGGACATGACTGGGTGTTCTCTGGAAAACAAGACCCCGACTACACGGGGCTAACCCTCTGGGCCTCTGACCTGGGGTGTGGGAAAGCCACGCAGCCACCCGGAGTTGCCTGCGACATTCACGTGGGGATGAACACAGGAGGGGGCTCGGCTCCGCGCTCCACTTCCCGAGCTGCCCCAGGACCTCTGGGGCAGTGAAGGCCTGAGATAGCCCTGCAGGCTCATTCCGGCCCTGGCCTGACCTAGCCCCAGAGCTCTGTTCACACACTAAGTGGGGGCCAGAGGCCTGTTGCTTTGGGGCCAGGTCCAGGAAATGCAGTACAGGGGGAGGGAGGAAAGGGAGTAAGTCAGGGTGGGTGACCCTGAGAGGCCTGACGGGACACTGCCCAGGCCTGGGGGGAGGCGTGCAGAGAGGCCTGGCGCTGCTGGTACTGCTTGCAGCCTCTGGGAGACATAACCGAGGTGTTGGGGCACAAACGGTGCCTCTTGGAGCCTAAGCTGGGCCCCAGGGCAAACACTAGCTCTATGAGAAGGTGGTGGAGGCGGGGACCTGTTAGCACACCTTACTTCACGTCCCCCCAACACAGCCCGTGTCGGTGAGCCCCGAGAGGGCAGAGGTGGTGGCAGGGGTCAGGTCCAGGTTGGGGACAGGGCTCTTTTTTCTTGCCCTCATCCTCTCTGCTCAGCTCCACCCTTCCAGGCTGGCTGACTCACCTGCTTTCCTAACAAGAGCAGTGGACTTGGAGTAAGACAGACCTGGGTTTGCATCCCAGCTCTGCCACTTACCAGCTGGGTGACAGTCAATGACTTCATCTCTCTGAGTCTCAGTTTCTTTACAAAATGTGGGTGATGGCCCTTACTTCATGGGTTGTCACCAGGATTAAACTGGGGAATGGGTTGTGTGATATGGGGGTTTGGCAGGCTGTGTAGAGTATTTTGCCCAGGGCCTCACCTGGACCCAAATAAGACTTCCCTGTTATTTTCTGACATCCCCCATCTTTTTTGGGGTCTTGATATTCCCAACTATAAAAAAAAATAGGCAGAAAGCCCCAGCTCTGCCTTCGTTTCATGGCCTGCCGCTAACCCTGCAGGGCCAGTTGCCTTTTGGGTCCTCTGTTTCATCATCTGTGTATCTGTGCACTGGACAGGCTGAGCTGGACAGCCACTCAGGTGTCCCAGCCCCCACCTGCAGAGTTCTCCAAATATCTGCATGAAGAGCAGAGCCACAGGCAGCTTAGGGGCCCAGACGTGGACTCTGGCTGCAGACCCGTCTCTGCTGCATGTGGGGCTGGTGTCCTCCGGGCCATGAGCACCCCCTCTCATGGGCCCTGTAAGACGGGTGTGGGGTCCACCTCTGAGTCAGCTCTGCCACTCTCCAGCTGAGCAGGCACTGAAACTCCCAGAGTTCTGTTTCCTTCATCTGTCAAATGGGTGAGTGACCCCCTGCCTGGCAGAGTGAGTGTGAGATTGTGAAAGACCATAGAACAGGGGTCGGGAACCTTTTTGGCTGAGAGAGCCATGAACGCCACATATTTTAAAATGTAATTCTGTGAGAGCCATACAATGATCCGTGTATGTTACGCATTAATCCAATAAAAATTTGGTGTTGTCCTGGAGGACAGCTGTGATTGGCTCCAGCCACCTGCAACCATGAACATGAGCGGTAGGAAATGAATGGATTGTAATACATGAGAATGTTTTATATTTTTAACGTTATTATTATTTTTATTAAAGATTTGTCTGCGAGCCAGATGCAGCCATCAAAAGAGCCACATCTGGCTCGTGAGCCATAGGTTTCCGACCCCATCCATAGGAAGTGCTCTGTTAACCGTTGATGTCTGTACGTACAGAGAAAATGCTTGGACCAACCCTGTGAAAAGCTGCAGGTTATCTCACTGTCTGGCACAAACAAGGCAAAGGAGATGACATACAGGCACCTGGGGCCAGGTTGCTATTCCAGGGGTCCTCAGTCTTAGGCCCTGCTCACCTCAACACCTCACCCACTGGGCTCAAGGAGCCTCTGGCCAGTTTTTAATGATGGGGTGGGGTGGAAAGAGCAGGGAGGGCTTGTTTTGGGATGGCTGAGAACTCAGGCCTGGGGAGAGGATGTAGGACAGTGAGCCCATCCTCTCCACGGGGAGGCGCAAGGATGCTGGTGCCCAACAGCACCATGGGCTAAAGCAGTGGTTCTCAATGGGGGGGGGGGTTACTATCTCCTCCCCAGGACATCTGGCAATGTCGGGAGAAATTTTAGGTTGTCACCTAAATGGGAGATGGGAAATCACTAGCTAGTGGATAGAGGCCAGGAATCCACTAAACATCCTCTAATGACAGGGCTTCCCCCCCCCCCAACAATGTCAGTAGGGCTCCAGGATGAAGGCAGGGTTTCTGCACGGACCCCACCTCCCACCCTTCATCAGACAAGTGGAGGGGTGTGCATGTCCTGCCCCTTCCCCTCGGCCTCCACCCGTGGGCCTACCGTGTCGAGGTGGGTGCGCTGGTGCTTGGCGCGGTCGCTGGAGTTGCTGAAGGCCTTCTGACAGCCCGGGTGCTGGCACAGGTACGGCTTCTCGCCCGTGTGGCTCCGCAGGTGGATCTTGAGGTTCTCCAGCCGTGAGAAGGCCTTGCTGCAGCCTTCAAACTGCAGGAGAGGCTGGTGAGGGGCGCTCTGCAGCCCCTGGAGGGCCCACTGACCAGCCCAGACATGGCCTCCAGCATCCTTGGCCCTCCTCAACCCCCATACACCCCATCCTGCCCGAGGTCTCCAGGCACCCCGGTTAGATTTCCATGAAGTTCTCAGGACCCAGACTCTATCTGAGAAGCCCTGGTAGGTCCAGAAAAAAATGCATCCTTGGCTTAGACATGGCCACTAGGGCTGGAGAAGACAGTGGTCTTGCTGTCTGCAGATCTGGAAGGATCCCCTCCCCAGTGGCATCTAGATACAATGGCTGCTCTGACAGCAGACCCACCTGAGATGAATGGATGCCAGGGACACCTTGTAGTGCAGAGAGCCCTGGATTTGATAGCCTTTGACCTCCCTGTGCCTTATTTCCTTGCCTACAAACTTGAGACTGTGTGGCCACCACTCAGGGCTGATACGAGGGCCCCAAGGGGTAGGGCACCGATGTGAAAGGGCTCTGCCATCTTGGGCGCAGCATCAATGCTGACTGCTGACAGAACAATGACCACATTTGTAAAGTCAGTGGCTCTGATTAATTATTTGGCTGTTTAGGCACCTAAATGCCCACCATGTACCAGGCCCATGCCGGGCAGTGGACATAGAGTGGTACACATAAACACATGATGCCTCTGGTCAGAGATGGGGGTGGGGGTGGGATGGATGGAGAGCAACAAATACAGTGCCCTCCTGTGGCCCCAGGCTGCCCTGATCCCTGCAGCCAGCCTCTGCCCACCTCCAACCTCTTTCAAACCTTCCTTCCCTACGCTCCACACTGCCACCCAGAGGAAGTCTCTGATGTAGAAACTCACATCTACTGCCCTCTGCTTAAAGCCCTTTGCTCCTGGCATTCAAACACCCCACCCCTCACCTTCCTGCCCCTCCTGACTCCCACCCCATACTCTGGAAACAACAGGAGTCCACCAGGCAATTTCAAGCCTTTGTTCATGCAAGTCAGTCAACAAGGAATGTCCTCTCTCTCTTGTAACAATCCATCTAATCCCCATTCAGCCTTCAGAGTCCAGCTCGAATGCTGCCTGGCGAAGGCAGCCAACTGGTCCTCTGGTGTGACTGGCTGCTCCTTCCTGCTCTTCCTCACTGTCTGGCCTGTGTTCCCATGGCGCATGCCGGGGCTGAGGGGAGACCAACACTGAACCATAACTGCTCTGTCCACTCAGACCTGGTGCTGTGCGCTTAGCTGCAGAACAACCTATGAAGTGTGTGGCCTCAGTGTCCCCACCTCAGAGATGGATGCTCCCTGTGGTGATCATGGGGCTATTACAAGGCAAAGACAGGACACAGGCCGCATCTGATGCCAAAGCCCAGATGGCAGGTAGGCAGGGGGAGGTGACCCTTAAGGATAAGACCAGAGGAGGCCAGGTCCTTCTCTGCAGCTATCAGTTTCATCTCCCAGGCCAGAGTTGAACTGCCAATCAGACCAGGACCCACGTGTCCCCACACTTCTAGCGCTCCCACGAAAGCTCTTCCCCACCCCTTTCTCTGGGCTTATCTGCAGCAGGAAGAAGGAGCGACAGCTCCCGCCTGCGTCCACACTTGGAAGATGTGACTTCCCTCTGTTCTGAGCTGGGCACTGGGTTCCTTTTTGCCCTCACCTCCCTACTTTAAAGGCACCTTATCTATTAGGGGACTGTGGGCATTCAGATCTAGCCATCCACCTAGCTTAATTCCTCAGCTCTGAGAGGTCAGTGACCCCCTCCAGGGCAGTACATGTGGGGGTGGGGGTGGGCTCTAGTGGGTGAGGAGCCGACAGGAAGCTCAGAGGCCAGAGAGTAGGGGCTCAAATGGCAGGCTCAAGAGTCTGGACTTCACCCTGGAGAAAGGGGGCCAATAGAAAGGCCTTAAGAAGGAAGGGTACAGGGTGCACTTGAGGAAGACGCCTTCCCCCTCAACACGCACTTTGGCTGTTAGCAGCCGGTAGGGCTGGGAGAGGTGGCCGCAGGACTGCTGAGGAGAAGACAGACGTAGCAGCATAGATGAGGGTCACAGAAGCTGGCCCCAAGGCAGAGGTGGTGGAATAGGGTGGAAGCCAGGCCAGAAGTGCCCAGCCAGACGTGAGGACAGGACCCACAGACAACAACCAGTCTGGGAGGGCTCCCTTCACACCTTGCCCTTGAAGGCTGGGCCACAAGTGCAAGTCGTGCTGTCTGGCCTGCTCCAAGGCAAGTGCCCAGAGTTGGATTTTAGAGGCTGTCCCGCTTCCTACTTCCAGATGTGCCTTTTCCATGCATCCAAACCAGTAGGAAATCCTTTGGGGGGAGTACACAGGCCACAAGCTGCTCCCCTTACTCTCCTGCCATAGCCATGTGCTAAGTTCACCCCAAAGTGAGGTGGAAGAGCCTCGGCAGGTGAGCAGGCTGCCTCTTGGCACCCCGCTGGGCCCTTTGTTTCTCTCTGGTTCCAGCGGGGAGGGCGGACATCTGAAGCTGAAGGGCAGTTAAATCCTCACATGCTGGGTGACTTTCTGATTTGGGGAGAGTCTCAGAATCTAAAGATCAGTATATGATCTCCTGCTCACAAAGGTCTAGAAGCCTGTCTGGCCAACCCTCTCAGCACTGTTGCTCCCAGACCCCAAGGCTGTGGGCCCTTTCTGGGATACCTTCCCTTCCAACTCCATGATCATTTAACTCATTTTCAAAAGTCCTGGATCTGTAGCTGGGTGTTCACAGTCTTCCATCTCTCTCATCTGCATACTGCCCCGCGTCAAACTGTAGCCTCAGGGGCTCATCGCCTAAGCCTGTTCTGAACGTTGGTGCCCCCAGGCCTTCGCTGGAGCTGACCCCTCAGCCTGGACCACCTTCCTTCCTTCCTTCATTTAGCAGACACCTACTGACCGTGCTCAAGCCCTCCCCAACCTCCCTGGCCCTCCTTGTCGCACTGAGTGTGTGGGTTAGGTTTCCACTGCACACGCACTGTGGTTTTCTCTCCAGCCTCCAGGCTGACAGTTCCTTGAGGGCAGAGCTGGCATCTCATTCAGAGGGCAAAGGGCGGGTTAGCAGTGTGATCCAATGGGGGTAAGAACAGCGGTGCCGGGACCTGGGGGTGCATGTACCCTTGTGAGCAAACTTTCTCCAGTGTTCTTCAAGGTACCCCACACTGCATGGGCCCTGTGCCATGCCACGCTCAGTCTTGTCCTGGCCCCTGAAACTTCCCGGAGCTGAGTTGCAGGCTGGGGTACAAGAAGCAGGTTGTCCTGATTTGGGGGGCTGTCTCTTTAGGTAGATCAAGGGGTAGCAGCAGGTGCAGAAGGGGTGCTGCCCATCAGGACTGGTCTGGGATAAGGATGCTGCAGGGACGTCTGGCAGAGCAATGCCCCCGTCAGGGCCAACATCACAGTCATGACAGGGGCTTTGAGGGTGTGTGGGCTCTGCTTGCAGCTACCTGCCAGGGTCCCTCCAGCCCTCCCCATTCAATAACCGCACAGATGGGCTAACAAGCAGAGATGAGGACAGAAACTCATGGGTACAACATCTGAGTGTGCACACTCTGCTAGGCCTGATGCTGTCACTAGTGTGATCTCTATCCTCTCCACGGCCTATGTGGCAAATATTCCTCCTCCACTGTCAGGAGCTGAGGCTGGGGGCGGGGGGAGTGACCAGCTCAGCAGTTACAGGCACAGACTCTGGTGTGGGGTGACCCAGGCTTGTGTCCTGGCTGCTCCACTTATGAAAGGATCTGAAGCAAGTTCCTTAAACTCTTTGAGGCTTGGTTTCCTCATCTGTAAAACTGGGTGAGACAGAGGCTGTGAGAATTGAATGAAATGATGCACAGTACGTGCTTATCCTGACACCAGTTTCTGCCCAGTATCACCATTGAAACCATCATTTAAGTAAGGTCCAGAGCCAGTAGTAGTGGAGTAGCCTTCTGCCTCGGTGGCAGCTCCCAGGCCTGCTGTTCCTCTGCAGAGTTGAAGGGGGCATGCCCCACTGGGCATGACGAGCTCCCGTGTGCCCCCTGTACTGCTTCCACCTCTTACTCCTTAACTCCTCGCCTCATCCCCCAGTTAGCCCTGGCCTGTCCAAGCCCCATCCCTGAGGAGCAGGCTTTCAGAGTCTGTTTCTAAACTGTACGTCTAACCAGGTCAGCCCGCTCAGGACCCTCCTGGGCTCACTGTGCCTCCTGCCACACGGGTACAGCATCTGTGTGAGTGCAGCCTGATAGGCCTGACGCTGTCACTCCTGTCAGCCCCCTAGCCCAGCGTTCAAGGCCCTCCATGGTCTCAGTGTGTCAGAGCCGTGGTGAAGGGTCTGAACTTGGAAAGCAGACAGCCCTGCAACGTTGGCGGGTCAGGGCCCGCTCTCCGTGCCTCGGCCTCCTCTGTAAAGTGAAGACAATGGTGACCACTCACAGAGTGCTGTGAGGAACACGGTACGAATTGCATGGCACAGGAAGCCCCCCGATGTCATCACTATTACTGCCGTGGGGGCTGTTCCTGTCTTGCCCTCAGAGAGGACACCAGTGTGGGTCCGGTTTCACCAACCCCAGAGTTCAAGAACAGGGGCCGTGGCAGATGCGTGTGCCACTGATTGGTCTAGCCCTAATGCCCCTGCCATGTCAAGCCCATGGGGCACCCTCTGGGTGCCAGGAGCAGCCTCCAAGGGGAGTAAGGCAGCCTTTAGGGTGAGAATGGTTTGAAGGGGCCCTGTGCATCAGCTGTATGGGAGAGGGGCCCACCACTGTTGTGTTATGGGGGTACAGATGCTGCCAGAATAGAAATGTGGGTCTTGTTGGAGCAGGAATGGAGCCCCTCAGGCAAGGCCACTGTGGCTGAAGGGTATAATGATGCTTCCATGGGGTCTTCGCCCCAGGGGCCAGAGCCTTCCCGACATTCTTCTCCCATTCCCCAGTCTCCTGAGGTTCCGGGGCAAATGTTGCTCTGGACAGGCCGTTTCCTCCTTGCTGTCAGTGTCAAGGCGTACAACCGTGCGGAGCAGACCTCCTGGGATGCCACCACCCAATGCAAGGGTTGGGTACCGGGACATGGGGGCAGGGAGGGGAAACTATTCCACTGCACCAGAGGGCACAGAGCCTGGGCTAGGCCACAGTCAGAACTGCCATCTCTTTTTTATATTTTATTTTTAGAGACAGGGGAAGGGAAAGAAAGAAACATCAGTTTGTTGTTCCTCTTGTTTATACATTCACTGACTGATTCCTGTATGTACCCTGACCAGGGATCAACCCCACAACCTTGGCATACCAGACGATGCTCTTAACTAACTGGGCTTCATGGGCCAGGGTCCAGAACTGCCGTCTTTTCTAGAAAGAAGTGACCCTTGACCCTTCAACACATGGCAGCAATGCTGGACAAGCCCACGGCTCTGGAAGTCACTGGCCCCTCCCATCCATCCCAACCTCGTCACATACCCTCATCACTGATCATGCACCCTCTATCCTTGACCCTCCCGCGTCTTTAATTCACTCATTCAGCCTCTTGTCCTTTAGCCCACTGATTCATATCCTCTTCCCTCACTCAGCTTCCCCTGTGTGTGCTTGGCAGCATGCTGGGGCTGAGACTATAGGGCAACAAAGACCACAAAACAAGAGAGAACGCACTAAGTCCTACGAAGGGGCCGATCGCAGGGCTGCCGGCTGGGGAAGGCAGGGGCTTGCTAAAACCTTTTGGGAGGAGCTAGGCTTCGATGCCTAGGCAGGGCTTAGAGAAAGGGCAGAGGACACGGGGACAAGGAGGGTGGTGCATGCTGGGGACAGCTAAGGACCTGCTGAGCCAGAATGCAGGGCATCAGGGAAAGGGGAGATGGAAGTAGAAATGGGAGTTTTGGGGCCTCCCTCCATTTGAACCCATAGGTGGGGATTCCAGACGATTCCACAGAAACCACCCTGTGCAATCACTGCTGTGGCCCAGCAAGCAGGGCAACCTGAGACTTTTCACTTGGGGGACTCCAGTGCTGGGGTCCCCAGCCCCTGACCTGACCTTCCACTGGAGCCTCTTCATCTCACCAGCCACCTCTTAAACATCTTTCAGGTCTGCCCTCTTCTCTTCTCCTACTCCCGCAGCACTGCCCACCCAGGCGACTACACCAGCCGCTGCCTTGTCCCTCCCTTCCCAACTCCTTCCACATGGGACCCAGTATCCAGACCAAAGGCTGTAACCTACGGCTCAGTCCAAGTCCCTCTCTGGCTGGTGTGACCTGGCCCCTGAGGATGTCTTGGTAGTGCCTGGGCCCTCTGACTCCTATGCTACTGTGTTTCAGCATCAGAGAGGTCTGGATACAAATCCAGCTTCCATACTTCCCTACTGGATGACCACGGACAAGTTCATCTCATTGTCAGAGCCAGGATTCCTTATCTGTAACACCTGGGCACAGGTGTGGGGGGTGCTCTCTGTGAACCACAGGGTACATGAAGCATCCTGTGGCCCAGGCCCCTAATGCCATCTGTGTCCATCCAGAGAATTACCTTGGCACCTCTTATTCTGGGTGAATTTGAAATGCACTGGCTCTAATAACCAAACACTCAACAGACTTAGATGACCAGAGCCAAGGCTCACATGCCATGGGTGACAGAGAAGCTGGCTACTGTGGGCAGCAGGTACACAGGGGAAAAGAAACAGAAGGAACATCTAACAGTTAAGAACAAAATGTAATTATGAGTGTCGGGTTTTATTTACCTTAAAATGCAAAAACATAAAAATATTTCCTAAGATGAAACTGGGGTGAATTCCCAGTGATGTAAATGACTGGGTGACACCCTCTCAACACCTATCAGGGGCCAGAAGGCTGTGCGTGCTGCATTTAATCCTGTCCACATGTCCTGCTGGGGAGGCTCTTTCCCGGCCACATTCTGCAAGTGAGGAAACTGAGGCTCAGAAAGGTGACATCACAGGCTCCAGGTCTCACAGCCAGTAAACGGCAGAGCTGGGGATCTGATATCACGTCTGACTGATGTGCAAGGCTGTCTATGTGTGTCCCTCACTATTGTGGCCACTGCCTTAGGGACACCTACATAAAGCATAAAAAACAGGGCTGGTACTCAGGAGCTATCACTGATTTCTAACGGGGCCTACGTCCTGGGTTCCCTTCCCAGGCCAAGGGAGGAGCCAATGCCAGGAAAGGGGGACACCCTCCTTCTGCCTGGCGCCTCCAAGAGAGGCGATGCCACCACCCTGAAAGGAAACTCAGGCAGCACAGTGGAGAAGAAAGAGCCCTGCTCGTGCACAGAATGCAGAGGCTTGCAAGACCCGCTCCCCACATGTGGGGCGTATTACCAGAGAAGATTAAAATAACGGGGGAAAATACCCCTGGAACCGTGAAGCCCCAGACCATCTGGAGTTTTATAGTAACAGGCAGGAGAAAATCAGAACCTAATTGAAAAAGTCCACTGCAATCCATTAATGCTGCGTGCAGCTCACAGAACCAAGGGCAGGAGATGAAAGAGGGGAACCAGCCCAGAGCTCAGAGCCGGGGACTGGCACTCTCTCCCCTCCAGGCCAAGCCTGAGGAGGGACACTTCAAGCTCTGCCTGGGGGGAGGGGAGGGCACTGGGTCAGACATCAGAATCTGCAGGGATGGGCTCACCGCCTCAGCAAGCTGCCCACTCTGAGCCCGTTCCCTCGTGGGTAGAAGAGCTAAGGGAAGCCCAGCATGGTGCCAGCTGGTGCTGGGCATGACCGCACCCTGCCTCTGGGCCCTGTTTCACACGTGCGGTGCGGAACCCCGTGCTGCGAGCTGAAGGTCCTATGGTCATGTTGCGGTTTGTGCTGGGGCTCCACCAACAGCTACAAACTCAGGCAAGGCACCGCCCACCTGTGTCCTCATTTTTCTTCTCTCTATAATGGGGCCCCCACAGACGGCTGTTAGAAGTAAATAAAAGGACATGCCTAGTGTAGGAACGGCACACAGTGGGTGCCTAATGAATGTCAAGGTTTCTCCCTGTGGCTGATAGGGCCCGAAGAGTAAGGGGGCCCCGGGTTCTCAGGCTCTGGCTAAGGACCTGGACACAAAGGGTATGGAGGGAATTTGGGGGAGCAGGGAACAGGCAGGGGCAAGGGAGGAAATGCCTCCAGTTTTGGCATTTACCAGTGACTCGCTTCTAAACAAACACATTTCTGGTTTAAGGGTAAAATATATTGGGTTACAACAGTCTGGCAGGCCATTCGGGGATCGGCTTCTCATTTTTGTACAAACTTTTAACTTTGCAGCAACGATTTGGATGGGAGAACTGCGTGATGCCTTCTCCAAGATGTCAAGTAATTCGATGTTTGGCCAGCTCGAGAGGCCACGAGCTGGGAGCTGAGGTCCATTCCTCACCCCACACCCTGGGAGGGGGACTCTGGCCCTGAGGTTACTGCCCAGTGGGCCCCCATGGGCTTTCCAGGGGGTCTCCTCAGAGCCTTGTGTTTCACTAGTCCTTGGAGGGAGGGAGGGGTACCCACGACTGGGCCAAACTCTCCCTAAACACAATCTCAGTCCCATTAGGCCAGCACACCCACCCCCTAGTTACGGAGGCAGAAGCTGAGGCCCATGGAGTTCCAGTGTGAGAGCCCCAGAGCTCACAAGGGATGGAACCAGGGTGTGCCTCCAGCGCCCAGCTCTGTGCCCTGGGCCATACTAGTATCCTCAGCAGCCATGCCCAAGGGGTGCTGTGAGATCCAAGGGCAGGGTGGGGAGCTCTCTGCACCTGCTCAACTCTCTGGGCCTTCGCACCATCTACAGAAGCTGGAGCCCAAGAGGTGGGTGGGGCACAAAGGAGGCAAAGGGAGAACGGGGCCAGAGCCTGGGCACAGACACGCTTCCCTCCCAGGGCTGGTCAGGTTGTGCCCGCCCTGGGAGGAGGTTTTTAAGACTGGTGGGGTCAGGCTGCAGGCCTCTTGTCCCTTCCTAACCAGGATTACACTGAAGGATCTTGTCTGGTCCCTTCTCTAGCAGAAAGTCCTAGCTAGGCAAGAAGTGGGTTCTTGTTCCTGGCCAGCAAGAGCCAAGAGGGCTAGGCCACCCTTCCAGGGGTGTGCAGAACCCCCCAAAGTAAGAGGTGCAAGCAGGGGGCTGAATCTACTCACCAAGTGGACAGGAGGAATTTGGGGGGAACTGCCAGGGCTGAGCAGTGGCTAGACATTGTTTGAGACGCGGAGAGAACTCAGCTAGCAGCCAGGGCCCAGAGGAAAGTAGACATGTGCAGAGTGGCTGCGCAGAATGGCTGATACACATACACATCGAGCCACCAGCCACAGGCCCAGAAACGGAGACACACACATACTCTGACACCTCTCCTTCCAGCCAAGCCAGACATCAGGGACATAATCCCAGAACACCAACACAATACTGATTCCCACACATATGACTCATGTCACAGAGACACACAGATCAGCACACACATGCTCAAGTATATACCCAAGGACACTCAAGCCCCAGGCCTCAGCATAGGCACAAACATACAAACTCCCCAGACCCCAGACACACTGACACTGCCTGAGCCCAGCACAAGACAGCACATGCCAGAGACTGGTCAGAGCCTCGGCACATGACAGCCGCATGGTGGTGTGGGTGTGCACGGGGAGAAGACACTCACCCAGAGACAACATCCAGAAAAGGCTCCCAAGAGATCAGTGGATAAAGTCATGTCCTCACACCAACATCTCGACACCCAATACAGCCAGGTCTGCAGGTGGTCATGGCCCCACACCCCTCCCACAGCCTCAGGCAGCCCTAGGCGGTGATGATGAGGCTGTAGGTGGGAGGGCGGGCCCACTGTAACTCCTGACTTTCCAGAACTGGCTTGGCTTTAGGGAGGGCACGTGGCCTTAGAGAACACCAAGAGAGGGGACAGCAGGTCACCCTTTGACCCCGCCGACCTCTGGACTAATGCCCACTCCCTTTCCCCATGCTCCTGCCAAAGGCCACACCTTTCCACTTCCAGGCCTTTGTCCAGCCTGTGTCCTCTGTTTACAGAGCCCTTTATTCACCTGTCCAGTCCTCCCTTTCCTTCTCGGCTTGACTCAAACCTTAACACCCCTCCACCGCCACTTTCCCACACCAGGCCTTCTGATTCTGCCTGAACCCAACCCTGGTGCTGAGGCCAGACTGCCCATCTCTCACTGCAGACCTAGCCCACGCCCTGGCACCGGACCCTGCCTCCAGGAGCCCACCCCCAGGAGGAAAGGTAGGCACAGACAGGACAGCCGCACGGCTGCCACTCCACCTCCACAGCCAGCTGAGAAGAGCCACCTGCTCTAATCTGCTGAGGAGATACTTCCCTAGATGGAGCCACGTCTGACCGTGAGAGAGGAGGGTGAGCACTGTTTCAGGAGGAGGAGGCAGAGAGAGAGGGACCGGGAGGAACAAAAGGGTCCTCTTCAGCCTCCAACCTCAACCCTCCCCCAAGTGAGACTCCACCCTCACAGCCAGCCAGCGCTCAGGCCCAACTCCGCCTCTTCCTGGCCCCTCTGAACACCGTGTTTTCACCGCAAAACGGGGTGTTGCGCCTGGCCTCAGACGCCTGTTATGGACATCAGGGTGTGGCCTCGGTCCCAGGCACGGCAGAGTTAGTCCTCTTTTCAGCTCTTCTCCAGAATTCCAAAAAGGAAAGCAGGGGATAGGTCCAGGGTGTGACGAACATTGGAGCTGAAGGCCTGCCTCCAGCCCTGGCTCTGTCACAAGTTGTTCTGTGACCTTACACCCGTCGCCTGCCTTCCTTGGGCCTGATTTCCCCAGGGTCGCCTGCCCACAATGGGCGGGGCAGTGGGGTGACTGTGTACCAGGGTTGAACAGGGTTGCATCAGTGCCCAGCCTAGTTCTGGGCCACCAGAGGAGGAGAGAGAGCCAAGCCATTCCAACCATCACCTGAAGGAAAACCTCACATCGGATCTCTGGGAATCATTACAAGAGTGTAACATGTAAAGTTCCCGTCTGAGGTCATGAATGGATGGGAGCAAACTGCTCAGGTGCACCTGGGGCTCCAATTCCACCAGGATATCCCTGGGGGCTCTAGGCCCCCACCTGGTAAGGGGGTAGTGCTCAGAACCAGGTCTACGAGGGGCAGAGGCAGGGCTGGGCCCGACCACCGGTGTGGGCAGCAGGGAACTGTGGAGGTCATGGTGGGGGCGGGAGGGAGTCACAGAGGCCTGTGCTCAGCGCCAGAGGGCACGCTATGTAGGGAGGAAGTGAGCAACCCATTCCCAGGTGCTCAGGTGAAGAGCTGGGTGACTACATGTTCATCAGAGCACCTTGGAGGGTGCAAGATGGTTCCTAGGTTACCTTTAGGGGTATCCAACGGGTCCAAATCTGGTCGGACCTACCACTAGGGGACAGACCGACCTGCTTCAGCACCGTTACCATTCTCCCACCCACCACAGGTCGACTGAGGGACTCCAAGGGGGGCTGGCACTGGGCCAGTGCTGGATTCAGGGCAGATGCTTAGTAACGGTGAATGGCAGGAAAGGCAACAGCCCAGCTTTTACACTCAACCAGTGAAGGAAGGTCAAATGCAACCAGGAACCAATTACACAAACAGAAAAAAACAAATGAAATGCAACCCAGAGAGAGGATGCGAAGCTGGGAAGAGATAGAGGCAATCCTTTCCAGTAGCAAGTGCCTCGGTCTGCAGAGCACCCCCTCTCCCCTGGTCCCACCAGCACCACGCAACCCCAAGAGAGGCAGCAGCCGCAGAGGCTCACTCTGGGGTTCTCAGCAGCTAGTACCTGTGGCCAGTGCCTCTGCCCCAACCACCCCACTGCAGAAATGACATCCAGTTACAAGTGGGCAACCGGCTGGCTCAGCCATGGAGGAGGCCCCTGGGCCAGCAAAGTCCCTTACCCTGCTGGGCCTCAGTTCTCATCTGTTGAATGGGTATGTAAGGAATAGCACTGTGTCTCTACCCAAGTGCCTCAAGGAAGAGATTACTTAGCAGAAAGCAGAACAGGCAGGAGGGAGTTCCTGGCTTTGGGGTTTTAAAATCCCAGGCCTCAGGGCCAAATGGAAAGAACTCTGGAGACACAAATGAGTCATGCAGCTAATATTTCAAACAATTTTTCTGCCATAAACCCATCTGAGAGTGCCCAACTCTGGGCCTGGCACGGTCGACGAACGAAAGAACCGAGCAACAAACAAACGAGTCTTAAGGGAAGCGTGGGCAGGGCGGGGGTTGGGGGCCTCAAATTAGTGGAGGCCAGGAGAGGCCTTGCGGGGGAAGGGCAAAGCTTCCTGGGCTCCTGCCCCTGGAACTATGCTCCAGTTGGGACGGGGACACCGAGGAGAAGGAAGACACATGTAGATGACGGCGGTCTCTAAAAGTGGGGAGGCTCTGAGCTCTGAGGCTGCCAGCACCCCCAGCTAGCTTGTGGGACTCGAAGCGGGGCTTTCCCAGGCAGAGCCCAGGCCCACTGCATGCAGGGCTCCGCGTGTCTCAGGAGGCCCCGTGGGCAGCACAACGGGAGAGAGTTCTTCTGGCCCCGAGGCAGCCTCCCGTCCAGATGGACAGGAGACAGGTAACCTCTGGGGACCCCTCGATTGAGTATAAGCCCCCACTCCCAGAGCTTAGATGTAACTTACAGGAAGGATGGACAGTGGTCTGTGACCTGCTGGTCTGTGCCTGTAATTTGTTATCCAGCATTTGGGTGCTCAGAATAGGAAGGGGGTCAAGGAAAACGTTCAAGTTACATTTTATGTCTCTCTTACTTGAGTTTATGGACGTCAGGTTCAGACCTGACATAAATAAATAGAGACCACTGTCTGTCCCTCTCACAGGGACATGGAAAAGGGAGGAAAAGTACAACTGAGAGGCACCTCTGGGTCAGCCTATGTAGCACCGTCTGGGCACTGCCCTGCCGACCCCCCGGTCACCCTGGATGGAAGGTGCACATCACCCTCTTTCCTAGAGGAAACAGAGGCCCCCACGGAGCCTGGGCCTGGGGTACCCAAGGAGCAAGGGCAGCATCTGGACTGAACCCAGGGCTGTCTGACACCAAAGCCCTTTCCCCTGTTCTCCATCACATTCAACAAAAAGCAGAGTGGTCTACAGATTTAGGAAACATTAGGCCACGGAAAGAAATGACTAGAAACAAAGAACTAAATGTTTCACATCACCAGAAAATAACAATACTAGTGATAACAACCATTACATCATTTTTCAGATTCCCTGAGTGTATATTTCCCTTAAGACCTAAATTCTCCAACTGTCCAGCTCAACACAGGTTAGAAAACTCTGAAAGGGACTGGGGGAGGTGTCCCAGCCCTCACCTGTGCCTGTGATGCCCCAGGGTCTGAACGGGAAGCTGTGCCCCCTGCTGAGACAAGCAGGCCCTCCGACCCCCATGGGAGCCTTCTGTCCCTTGGGTAAGGGGGAAATACCATGTGGTCCCCACACAAGAGAAAAATCATGTAAACTGAAAAAAAAAAGAAAAGAATTATAACTAGATGATTAATCAGGAACGGTTTCTTAAGGAAGTACTGCAAGGTACTTCTCTGAGAACCAGGAAGGTGGCAGGAGGGCATGAGGGAGCAGGCCCTGCCCAGATGCCTGGCCCGGCCACACTGCACTGCTGACTCAGGGGACACCTGGAACCCATTAGCGTACGTCAGGAGTAATGTAAAATTAAAACATTTAGCTTTGGCTTTTAAAATTGAGGACAAAAAGAGAAGGATGCCATTGTGCTGAGCCACTCAGCTATGACTTGGGCACCGATAATTTACAGAAAATAAATTTTCTGCTTTGCATTTGGGCCCAGCCAGGGCCCTTGGTTGCCAGCGGAGGCTGAGGACCGAGAATGAGCCCAGAGCTTCATCCTGGGGGAAGCAAGATGGGAGCCTGAGTGGGGCTGGGGGCCCAGGGCCCTGGTGAGGCCTTCCGACTCCTCACTGCCCATGGCAGTGCCAGTTATATGCCCATCCTGCCCCTCTCCTCACTAGCCTCCCTGTTTCCAACCTGGCCATTGTGCCCAAATCATCGACCCTGCAGCTAGAGAGATTACTACACTGCAAACCTATCCTGTCACTACTCAAAACGCATCCAGGGCTCCCGATTTCCCTCAGGATACAACCCAAGGTCCCCATGCTGGTGTCTCTAGTCTCCCATCATCTGACTCCGTAGGCCTCCCAGCTGTGGCTGGCTCCCCACGCTCCTTTTTCCTCTCTAGGCTCCAGTTGCACTGACTACTTGGGCTCTCAGAACTTCCTGTATTCTTTGTGCTTTCGCACATGTTGTTCCCTCAGCCTGGAACTCCCTCAGGCATCAGCACAAGTCCTCTGCAGAGGCTCTGGGCTTTGGGGCAGGTCCTTAGCCAGACTTCTCTCTGAGCCTATTCTGGCTTTGGGGTAAAAGCAGGGTGGTGGAGCCAGGGTGCGTGGGAAACCCAAGACTACACAACGTCAGGACTGGCTGGCGCTCGGAGGCCTTCTTGTTACAGGTGGAGACACTGAGGCAGCCTAGAGAGGGCAGGGCTGATTCAGGTGTCTCCCGTTCCCCCAATTTTGGTTCCCTTCTGCCAGCAGGCTCTTCCTGCTCACGTGTGCTCATTCTGGCATACGGAGTGCTGCAGAGTCACCCAGGTCTGAGTTCAAATCCCAGCTCCCTCCAACTCTGCGACTGGCAGAAACCACCAAAGCTTTCTGGGAGTCACCTCTTCACTGGCCTTACAGGGATGGTAAGGAAAGCAGTGTCGGCCCCTACCAGGGCTGTGGAGGGTCAGCATCAGGCACCCACAGCCCCCTTTGCAGAGAGACAAACAGGGCCAAGGCTACAGAGGAGAGGGAATCAGTGAATCACTGGCAGGACAGACAGAGGCTCCTGGTTCTGGGAGGGCAGTCTGGGCAGTTCACAAAGCCCGACTCTTCCAGGGGCACAGGAGAGCAGACTGCGTTCAGCCAGCCATTCACTAGCCAGTCATCCATTTCTCCACTCACTCGTTCACCCAGCTAAGTGCACACTGCTGGATGTCCAAAATGTACTGTTATTGAAAAAAGCAAATTACCCAACAGTAAATATATTATGATTCCATTCTAGTAAAAAGTATAATTATCATATACACAGAGAAAAGTCTGGGGGAAATTCTCTAAAATGTTTACCAGTGATCATTTCTGAGTGGTGTAGTTCAGGGTAACTTTTCCTTTCTCCTCATACTGTGCTCACTACTTTCCACTTCTTGAAACATTATATGTATTGCTTTATATTTTTTACTACTCGGTTTTGTTGAAGTTTTAAAAAAAAAGTCACAGAGGGCAGTATAATACTTCATAGACAGATCCAGGCTGCAGAACTAGATTTCCTCCTCAGTTCTGCACTTGACTTTGGGTGAGCTGTACTGCATACAGGACCAAGGGACACTCCTATCCTCCACGTAGAGCCAGAGAGATCTCAGGTCTGGATCGACGTGACATGAGCAAAGGACTTCCCTCCTGTTCTGTGTGACATGAGCAAAGGACTTCCCTCCTGTTCTATGTGACATGAGCAAAGGACTTCCCTCCTGTTCTATGTGACATGAGCAAAGGACTTCCCTCCTGTTCTATGTGACATGAGCAAAGGACTTCCCTCCTGTTCTATGTGACATGAGCAAAGGACTTCCCTCCTGTTCTATGTGACATGAGCAAAGGACTTCCCTCCTGTTCTGTGTGACATGAGCAAAGGACTTCCCTCCTGTTCTGTGTGACATGAGCAAAGGACTTCCCTCCTGTTCTGTGTGACATGAGCAAAGGACTTCCCTCCTGTTCTATGTGACATGAGCAAAGGACTTCCCTCCTGTTCTATGTGACATGAGCAAAGGACTTCCCTCCTGTTCTATGTGACATGAGCAAAGGACTTCCCTCCTGTTCTATGTGACATGAGCAAAGGACTTCCCTCCTGTTCTATGTGACATGAGCAAAGGACTTCCCTCCTGTTCTATGTGACATGAGCAAAGGACTTCCCTCCTGTTCTATGTGACATGAGCAAAGGACTTCCCTCTGAACTCAGCTTTTACATAAATCTATGGGGACAATATGATGACCTCCAGAGTGGATCTGAAGATCAAAAGAGACATGGATGGTGACCAACTTTCAAAATGTCTGGGGATGAAGCCCATGACGGTGGCAGCTGTGTAGCTGCATCAGAGAAGCCGAGGCCCACCCTACTGGATGCTCTGAGGGACACAGATGACTCCTCACAGGGTAATATCACTGAAGTGTTCCACACGTGGTGACCAGTGATGACTGAGGAGTCTCAGAAGACAGAATGGCTGGTTTAATTAAATGGTGGTGACGGATGGGCTCACTTCTAGGGCAGAGGACACACAGGCAAGTCTGAGCCACAAGCCTGGACAGGGGAGGGCGAGGCTGCATCTTACTCCCCAGCAGCAGCCACAAGCACAGTGCACCAGGAAGGGGCGACTGCTCCTTCAGCACCCATCTCAAGTTCAAGTCCCAGCTCTGCTGCTTACTGGCTGTGTCCTTAGGTATGTTACTTAGCCTCTCTGGCCCAGCATTATCTTCTGGGAAACAGAGTTAATGCTCCTTCCTTGTAGGTCTATTTAAGGGCCAAATGAGATAAGAAATGGCAGGGCCTACCGTCTCTGGGGTTTGAACAGAGTGATGTGCGTCACACGCCATGCAGCCTACACCATTGTGCCTCTGCTCTCATCGCTTTCTACCTAAAGTACCCTTCTCCTGTCACTTCACCTGGAAGAATCCTGCTCTCTATCCAAACTTTAGCTCATATGCCACCTCTTCCAGGAAGCCTTCCTTAATTTTCCTACTGTCCTTCCCTCATCACAGTCTCTAGGACTTGGGATTCTAAGTGTTGGCATCTGTGTCTTTCTCTCCCACTAGCTAGGGGTGTGAGTCAGGCGGGATGCTGCTGGTCCCACCAACTGCTCTCTCCAGGACCCACCAATGGACTGGAGGCACAGTAGGGGCTCAGGGCACATTGGCTGATAAGAACAATCTGCTCAGCCAGGGTTAGCCACCCTTGTCCCACCCCACTTTGGGTAGAGGGGACAAATTTTTTTGTCCCCTCTTTATTTCAAATCACAGAAGGTCTGAATCAGAAGGGGTGTTTGAAGAAGCCTGCCCACTTTACAGATGGGGAGACTGGGGCTGGGGAAGAAGAAGAGACTGGATCAAGGCTGCCCATTAAGTCAGTGGTGACACCAAGACAGGGGGCCAGGTCTCCAGACCCCTCCACCCCTCAGAGCTTCCTGACCTGCGGCAGGAACCTGGGGTTCACAGCCCTCCTCACATCCAGAGAAAGGGCAGCAGGGCCACTTCCTCCTGCATCCTCATACAAGTAGCTCTCTACTTGTGAGTCCTGAGCTTTTTGACTTTTCACTGCCTGTTACTGCCTTCAATGAATGGAAGGTATTACTTATCTCTGTGAGGTCTTATTTCTCAGGCCTTGACCCAGGCAAAATCCCCCCTAATCCGCCTAGTCTCCCAGAACTTCACCAATAGCCACAGCTCTCTGGTGGGCCGTGCAGGCCCACTAAAGCCTGGAAGCGTCAGGCCTTGCTTCCAAACATACTTGCTAACTGCCTGCACCACCATGGGTTTTCATCATCTCTGGAATGACTGTATGTTCTGGAACACAAACTTGGTGCACTGGGCTCAGACCAGTTTGACAAATGCTATTTCCCTGCCTCTCCCTTTGTGCCAAGCCAAACCTGGGCTGCCAGGGATTGCCAGAGAGGATGACAGTAATTTTTCATTAGAAACATGCTTCATAAAGTCCATTTCTATTTCGCTCAAGGAGCCAGAAGCAGCCCTACAGGGTCCAACCTGAGGATCTCTTTGTGGGGATGGCATAGGACCGACTTGTGTTTTCTTATAAATTTATGCTTATTGTATTTTTCATGTTTTCAGCAAAAAAGCATATAAAACTTCTGCAAATATATATTTTTTTAACTCAAGAACAGAATTTTCCTGCTTTTCTGACTCCTCCCTACTGGCCTGTCTCTCTCTCTTTGCTTCTTTGCACAGGGGCAGTTTCAGCAGCATGTGGACTGACTCTCTCCCTTCCAGCTGCCAGGCTCTAACTGAACCCTGGGCCTGTGTACTTTCCCTTCTCGATAACTCCGCATTTTAAAGACAGCTCTTGCTCAAGGCCACCCCTAGAGTCCCGACTTACTGGGACCTGAATGCAAGCCTGTCTGATTCCAATGTTATTTCCTCCTCCCCACTATACCTCTTTAGGCCTCAGTTTCTCCATCTATAAAATAAAAGGGAGAGGACTGGACTGAAGATGATCCCACAGGTTCCTTCTGGCTCTAGCATGGCACACCTAGCGTGACTGGCTTCTTTCCCTTCGTATAATGATTTCAAGGTTAATCCATATTGTAGTATGTATCTGTACTTCATTCTTTTTTTATGGCTGAGTAATATTCCATTCTATGGATATGCCACATTTTACTGATCCATTCATCAGTCAGTGGGCATTTAGTTTGTATTCACTTTATGTCTATTATGAATAATGCTGCAGTAAATATTTATGTACCAGATTTGTGTGTAGACATGTTTTCATTTGTTTTGGGTATACACCGAGGAGCAGAATTGTTAGATCATGTGACAACTCTATATTTAATTGTTTTCAGGAATGCCAGACTATTTTCCAAAGCAGCTGTACCGTTTGACAGGCCTATCATCAGTGTATGAGGGTTCCAATTTCTCCGTGTCCTTGCCAATACTTATTACCTATCTTTTTTATTATAGCTATCCTAGCAGGCATGAAATAGTATCTCATTATGGTTCTGATTTGCATTTCCCTGATAGCTAATGATGTTGAATAACATCTTTTCATGTGCTTTTGGTCAGGTTTTTGCATTAGAGAAATGTCTATATGAGTCCTTTGCCGTTTTAAAAATTGGGTTCTCTTTTATTATTAAAATGTAAGAGTTTTTAACTATTCTGGGTACAAATACCTTATCAGATATGTGATTACAAAAGTCAAGTCATTTTTGAACTAAAAATAACAACAACTAACATTTATTGAGTGCTTACTATATGCTGGGTCCTGTTTCAGGTGCTTTACATGTGATAAATGTTTTAATCCGCACAACAACTCTACAAGGTAGATATTCTTGCTGTTATTGTTTTTATCATCCCCGTATTACAGATAACTAAACAGAGTCACAGAGCAGTACCCTTCCAGGAAAGGCCAAATGGAAGCTCTGGGGCATTAAGGGACTGTCATGGTGCCTCCTGAGGTTGATTTGGGGCAAAGGAGCAAGAGGCCCCTCCAAGGGGACCCTACAGGTGCCAGGGCCACCAGGTTAAACCCATCTCATGAGATTTTTCTGTCTCATTTGCCAACCTTGGGTGATCTAGCTTTGATTTATTCTAGAAGAATTCAGTTCCCAATATCCATACATGCTCAAATTGGGTGAAAGGGCATTTTCTCCCAGGTGATTCCAGACTCTGGCTCAGGAATCGACCCGCCGCAAATCACAGACAATGATGTTTTTAGCCGCCAGCGCCAGGGGGAGCCTAGCCTGTTAACACATTAGCAAGCAAGCATCCTTGGCCATTCTGCAGTCAGCCTGGGTCAGAAGGAGGCAGGAGGTAGGTAGGAGGCAGTGCGGGGGAACATCAGGCCCAGAGTGGAGCAAGTCCTGCCCCCAGGGTTTGGAGGGTGAGATGTGACTGCACGTACAGCAAACATGGGCTCACACAGCCAAGTTCCAATCATCCTTTGACATCTCAGTTCTGGGTGACCACCCAGACTGGAGATCAGAGAAGCTTTATGCAAGAAGATGGTTAATGAAATATTTTTGTTATAAACTAGGAATAGTGGGAGTTCAAGAACAACCTACATATCCAACAGTGCAAGCAGAGAGAAGTACATTGTACCCCAATCTGCATGATGGACTATAACACTGCTATGAAAAATGACAGTTACGATGTTCCATGGAATCCCAGTAAATTTCTTAGACATAACGCTAAATCAATAATCTCTACAATCCCACTGGGAACCCGAAGCACAGAGAGGTGAATACCTCACCTGAGATGAGGGCTAGGCCAGGATTCGATCCTTTTCACCCTAAAATCCTGGCAGTGAATTTGAAGTCACCCGTTGCTGAGCACTTACTATGTGCCAGACATTGTTCACAGCACTATGTCACATAGGGCAGGAACCGGCCCAAAGAAAACTTTCCTCCCTGGTGGTTTAAAGTCATCTGCTCTCTCTTTGGTTTTGCAAAATTTCTAGCATATGTCCCATTTATAAAAAGAAATTCAAAACACGCCCCAGTTGGGGTGACAGTGAAGCCTGGAGACAGAAGGCAGCACTTTGGGAACTACGAGGGTCCTCCTACCCTCAGCACCCCATGCACGGGATGGAGGTCTCTCTCAGACATGAGAGACATCAAAGTTGAAGAGGAGTCCCTTCACTGAGGCCCAAGCATCAGGCTGCTTCTTCCCTCTGGTCCCATGTTCTCATCTGTCAAATGGGGTAACAATCCCAGCCCTGTGACCCCCCTAAGTGCTGGGAGAATGCCAGGTCAAACAATCACTCTTACTGCAAGCAACTCAGAGCCTGGGGGACCAAGTGAAGCCTCCCCCAGGGGCCGCCTCGCTCAGGGCCCCTCTGAGTCCCTCACAGAGCCCCGCTAGCGATGCCGCCCTTCATCAGGCCTCTTCCATGGGTGAGCCGGCACTCTGGCCTGTTCCAGCTCTTCCTCCCTCAGCCCACAGAATCAAGTCCTGCACCTTGGCCTGACATTCAGTTCCCATGCCATGGCCCAAGCCCCACTTCCTTCTGATCTCCCTCACCCTGCTCCCCACTCTGTCACTGCTGTCCCCGGATGTGCGGGAAGGCCGCCTGCCTCCTGTTCCCTCTGCCTGGAATGTCCTTTGACACCAGTGCTCTCTTCACCTCTCCAGGCCCTGCTTACTCTCATTCCATCCCAGGAATACGCACAGGTAGCTGCTTGACTTGAGAAGGGAGTGGGGGCTATAGGCTCCTGGGTTCAAATCATTGCCTGGACCGGGCTCAGGCTCTTCCCCCAGCCAATGTGAGCTCTACTCTTTCACCCCTACACCCAACACACACATGCACATCCGACGTCTCACCCCACGCCTAAACACACACACACACACACACACACACACACACACACACACACACCCAATGCCAACACACCTTCCCATACCCAATACACATGTACATACAGGACAGATTCTACAAAACACTCCTCCAAAACATGCATGCCTTGACTGCACACGCACACCCAACATACACACACAACCAACACCCCATGCAACACCATAGACCCAACACACACCCAAACCCCTAAGCACACTCTAAAACTACCCTCCCCTCATATAGGCATATACCATGTGTCCCCCAAACTCAAATTCCAGCATATACACACAACATGTTCACTCAACCAACCACACACACAGATGCGTATCTATTGGAGAAGCGTGTCTGAGAGTGTGTTATGGGAGTAGACGTGTGTAGGGGTGTTCACTAGGTGTTAAATGAGTGTCTGGGTGTGATACATGGGGTATCTGGGTATGCTTTGTGTATTGACATATACAGGGGCTCATGGGGTGTGTGATGGGTATATGTCTATCTCCATTATAGACTCCCCAACCATATCTGCAATAAATATGTACCAACTGCAAAAACTTCCCCATCTCACACCAAACTCCATACACACCTCAATCACAATCCCAAACATGTACTCTGCAACTGCACACATTCCAATCACACTGCAAACAACTCCCAGACACACCCTAACAGAGCTAATTATACACACACACACACACACACACACACACCTATTCTCTCCTAATTCCCCCAATGACTATACACCCAGATATAGTCAGGCACACACATACACATTTCACAGAGCCGCTGCCCATGCACAAAGATGAAACCCCCATAAACACTCCTCTGTCAGCTCCCCAGGCCTCAACACACATCCTAACCTTAAAATGTATGTGCATTGGCATGGGAGTGGGACCAGGCGGGTCCCCGTGATCCCACACACAGCCCCGTGTATGGGCTGGCTCTGCACAAGGGGATCCAGGTGGCAGGCGGACAGGTAGCCCCACCAGGCCTTCCTCCTCAGGTCCCTGGCCACACTCATGCCTCCTCCAGGGGTTTATTCTTCCCTTGTTCATTGGTGATTAAAATACTTTCAAGCCAACCACAGAGATTGTTGTCTTTCTTCCTTTCTCTCTTTAATTTTATAAAAACCAAAAGATGTGTTTGGGGACCCTCTGACTTTCCTCCAGGGTAATTTACATGACCACAACCAGTTCTTGGAGAAGAAAAGCAAACATTCCCATAGCTTAATAGGAGCATTCCCCCTCCCCCCATCCATCCTCTCAGACCCTCTGCTCATTCCAGGCCGTTTCGCAGGCCTCTGCTCACCCCGCCCGAAGGCTGAGGGGCCAGAGGAGGATCTGGCCGGACTATGGCCGCGGCCTCATGTCAGACTATTTCTAGGAGAGTTTTCTGATTTATATTTTTTATCATAAACCCTGGAGAAGGCAGTTGGCCAGGCAGAGACAAACTACCACAGCGACAGAAAAGGAGATTCCCATTTAATCAGCCATTTTAAACATTTAACAATCTTGGGGCTTACAGACTAGTGTCCACCAAGACAGGAATCTACTCCACAGCCCCCTGCCAGGGCACACTGGTCTTGGCTTTCACACCTGCTGAGATGGTGCCGCCATCTCAGCTCTGCCTACCCATCTACCACCTCTCCACTCAGCTGTCACCTATCCACCCACACACTCACCCATCCGTCATCCATCCAGTGCGAAGTACCTGTAAGATCCTGGCGACACCATGGTGAATAGGACACATATGGTCTCTGCCCTTGTGCAACTCATACGCTGGGATGACACAGGTACCAACCAATAAATACAATTAATGTCTGACCGTGTGAGTGCTATGGGAAAAAGCATTGGCCTTGTGATGTGACAGGGTACCTACCGGTGGGGAAGGGGTGGCCAAGGAAAACTCTCTTAGAAAGTGGCATGTGAGCTGAGATCTCAAAGATGACAACTTCCTTAGGACAGATGAAGAAACTGAGGCACAAGGAGGTGGAACAATCATCTGGGTGAGTAGGACTTGAACCTAAATCCTGTATTTGGATTGTCCAGAGGATCCCACCAACCCCGCCACAGCCCTGTGGGGTAACACTAGATAAATGAGGTAGTGGCAGGCAATAAGGGCCAGGCTATTTACATAGCTTGTAAAAGTAGAAAACCAAAGCTCAGAGAGGCATAGTGATCCTGCCCAGGTCACACAGCAAATTTGAGAAGGAACCAGGACTTGATTCAAGCCTGACAGCATAGGATTAATTAGCAGTTTATTAGTTCAGGAAAGTTTCCTCTTCTGATGCTGATTTGCACTCAGGTTTGTGCCTGCTGGTGACAAGAACAC
Organism: Saccopteryx bilineata; assembly: GCF_036850765.1. NCBI lineage: Eukaryota > Metazoa > Chordata > Mammalia > Chiroptera > Emballonuridae > Saccopteryx > Saccopteryx bilineata. The sequence continues at coordinate 248,305,773 of NC_089492.1, read as the reverse complement.
TGGGCAAGAGGTATGGGTGTGGGTGAGGATGCGTCACATCAGGGAAACAGCGACACTGGCCCCACCAACCCTGACCTACCATAAGGCCCCAGGGGATCATCCCTGAAAAGCTGGGGATACTTTTCCGAGAGCCACTGCCTCAGGGGGCTCAGGAATAGTCCCCACCCTGACAACGCTGCTGATCCCTCTGAAGTCACTATGGGAGGACAAGACACTGCCATCCTCACAGCCTCCATCAGGGCCTATGAGGCTTGAAGGAGACATTCTCGGGGGTGGAGAATGGAAAAGAAGTCAGGGGACCTGGGGACTTGGGGACCTGAGAGGGACTGGGAACTCCCAGACCCCCGCAGGGCTGGCATGTTCCAGAAAGCTCCACAGGGACTTTTAGATCCAAACACTGACTGCCCCTCCTCCCCTGGCCAAGATTAGGCCACTCCCTCCCCTACAAAGCAGTGTGTTGTGATAGCACAGTCTCCTGGGCCACTCCGATTCTGTAAATCCTCTACCTCAGACCTTGGTTGTGGCTCTGAAGGCTGCTGAGAGGCAGGGCACTGCCACCCTGACCGCAGCACAGAGCAGGGACAAACAGGACCAGAAGAAGCTGTGCAGGTGTATTGTGCATGCAAGTATGTTGTGGGCGTGTGTGCATGTGGCCTGTGGGACTGTGGCTATGTGTGGGCTTCAGGAGACACCTGAGAAATAAAAGCCCTCAACCTGCTGGGCTGCTCATACTCAACTCTGGAACCAGGCCCACGGGAAAGCAGCACTCAGGCAAAATGCAGAGAATTTACTTCCATGCCGGGGAGGAGAGCATGAAGCTGCCGATGGTGCTCACACACTGCCCACAACCAGCGTGGCTCTGAGACAGCCGCCTGGAGTCTGGTGTGGTGTGTGCACGGCACAGGCCAGCACCATAGCCCTGCTCACCTCCCCAATCCCTAGGCAGTCCTGCGGCCAGGCCTGGGGCTGGAAACAAGTGACCCGTTCAGCCACACTCGTGCTTTACTTGCTGAATACCCTGGACCCTCTGTATATTCTGCCAAGTCCCCAGAACAGCCCCAGTGGCAGGCCTTCTCATCAGGACCCCCACTTCACAGATGAAAATACTGATGCTCACAGCACTGTTTAACTGCATGTCACTCAGACACCCTCAAAGAGTAGTAGTAGCAACTGAGATTTGACTCAAGCAACCTGACTTGAGACAGACTTGGAAGGTCAGGTCATCATTGGCACATGATGACCAACTAGATGTAAGAAAGCAAGGAAGTATCCTCAAAGCCTCTTGGGAGTCAGTCTACAGGAAGGAGGTGGGGCGGCAGCCAAGACCCAGATGCGGAGCAACCGCACCCCGTGGCTGAGGCCGCTGGGGAAGGACAGCCCTCTGACCCCTTCAGGTGTGCCTTGAAACAGACACAGAGTAGATCACGTGGGTATGGGGCACCATTAAGCAGCTATCGTGAAATATCTCATCACTCCAATTCTATTTCTTAATATCTCTCCCCTAATTCACTTCCTCTGAAGTCAGACAGACTCTGTCCACAGAGCCAGCAGGCCAGGGATGGAGAATGTTTTTTTAACTGAAATGTGTAGATTGGATTTTTTAAAAATTTCTTTCTTAAAAAAAATTATTTATTTACTCTAGCAGTGGTCGGCAAAGTCATTAGTCAACAGGTACATTCCTTATCAAGGTAGCGCCCACATGTGGTATTTCGTGGAAGAGCCACACTCAAGGGGCCAAAGAGACGCATGTGGCTCATGAGCCGCAGTTTGCCAACCAGGGGACTAGGTAAATATGTACGTTTTTTGTTAATGAAGCACATTATAGTACCTAAATGGTTTTTTTATCAAGTTCTTTCCAGTCTCTTGCAAAATTTCTGGTTTCTAAAGAATCCCTTATCTGTTCCATATGCCACTCTGAAGTCTTTGTTAACAGAAGAAAACACATAAATAATCTTCCCTTTTGCATGAGCTTATGGTTTACTCTGGTTACTGCCAATCAAACATCCTTAGTAGAGCCCCAAATCAAAGCAGGATGGAGCCAAAAATGAAATGGGGACTGGGGATCTGGATGATGGGGGATGGGGCTGGTGGGGGTTTGCAGTGCTAGGCCCTGCATGGGCACCGCTTGTTGGGCTAGAAGGCACACTCCCAAATATTCATAATGTGTAAACAATGGGATGGGAGTCTGTGTTCAGAAAGTGCAGCAGCACATGGAGGGGCGGTGAGCCAGAGGGACGCACTCAAAGGGCCCAATGTAGGGAGGACAGTTTAATGACCCCTGGAAGGTCATGCTGAATGCATTCCCTGGGATTGAACCCCTGTCTGTCATTTACTACCAGTGATCTTTTTAAAAAAGCCACTGATGATAGCACCTCTTTGTAGAACTCTGAAAGATGTCCTGATTCCTCTGTGTGCAATCTAGGTTTGGTGTGGCCCAGTCTCCACAGGCCTGTCTCATCTCCGACACGCTGCTCTCCACCCCAGGACATCTGTTCTAGCCCAGCAAACTACTACTAATCTCCAGAACATGACACCCATTCCCTCACACTGTCTCCACCTCTCTCCCTAGCACATTCCCACCCTTTGGGCCAACCCACATGTCTACTTCCCTTGCTTTAGTGTTTCGCTTCCCCACCAGATGTGAGACAAGGTCAGGAAATGTCCCATTCATGTCTTGGTGTCCAGCACCAGCCCAGAGCCTGGCCCCAAAGAGCTCTCGGTAAAGGCTAAGTGAGTGAGCAAATGAATGGCCACCGACCTTCCCCTTGGGTGAACCATTTAGTTACCATGGTCCATTCAGGACCCTGTATGTGCAGGAGGACATCCTTAATGTGTATTTCTTCACTCTTCTGTCCTGGGCCATGAATCCCCTCACAGCACCCAGCCTGCTTACTGCCCCCCCCCACCCCCTAGTGACAGTCCCCAACTAGATTTTTGTTCCTTTCAGAAACTCCAACATACAAGCCATTACTGAGCACTAGTATGTGCCAGGACCTGTGATGGTTATTTATAGCCATTACCTAGTTTGATTCCCACAAACCATTGTTTACCGCTCTTCCACCACACGTTCTGCCACACTAGTCAAGTTATAGATGAAGAAATTTAGGCTCAGAGAGGCTAAACCATTTGCCCAAGGTCACTCAGCAAGTAGTAGAGAGCCAGGATTGAAACCAGGTCTCTTGAGGATTGGATAAAGAAGGTGTGGTACATATATACAATGGAATACTACTCAGCCGTAAGAAACGATGACATTGCCATTTACGACAACACAGATGGACCTTGAGAACATTATACTGAGTGAAATAAGTAAATCAGAAAAGCTAAGAACTGTATGATTTCACACGTAGGCGGGATATAAAACTGAGACTCATGGACATAGATAAAAAGTTAAGTGGTTATCTGGAGAAGGGGTGGGGGTGCAGTAAAGAAAGACAAATATACAGTGATGGAAAATGATTTGACTTTGGGTGATGGGCACACAATGCAATTAACAGTTCAAATGCTATAGAGATGTTCACCTGAAACCTATGTACTCTTACTGATCAATGTCACCCCATTATATTTAATTTCAAAATTAAAACACACACACACAACACAAAGAAACCAGGTCTCCCTTTTCAATAATTTCCCAGGGTCACTTTAAGAAAGAGTTGGGCCGCGGGGTCTCCAGGCCTTGCAGGTAAGCTGAGCATCAGAGCAGTTAAGAATATACTGCATTTATAAATGGTGAGCGACTTTACAAGCCTCCAGCTATAATTTCATCATAGCCCAGGCCCTGGAAAGTCTGTATAATCCTGGAAGGCGCTGCATTTCAGCTAAAAGACGGCTGTGAACACTAATTGGATCCTCAGCCTACACTGTAAATCAGACCAAAGTGTGGGCACCTAAAATGCAGTCTTTTTTCAAACAGGCACAGTATGTCTTTACATTACTGTTGGCCAACCAGCGCCTTAAATAGTTTCTGTGTGACTGAGTTCATAAATCTGCCCTCGCTCCATGGTTGGCAAATGCTGCCAGAGAGGAGACCATGGTCCCAAGGTAAACAGTTGGCTGGCAGCTACCTCCTAGCCAGCCAAGAACTAGAGCAATGGGCCTGAGGTGGGGGCCCAGCCTGCCCTGGGGAAGCCTAAGAACATGCTGGGCTTAATAGAGGCTGAAGGGAGCTGGTGGACCCAACAGTCCATGGAGTTGTCACCCTAAGGTGCAGAGCCAAAGGAGCTCAGGCCTGTGAGAGCCAGAGAGTTCTGGTGGGGTGGAACATGCTGGCAAGAAGAGCAAGTCCAGAGGGCAGCCAGGGAAACTGGAAGGAACTCACCCTCACCATGAACCTACTCGTAGCATGCAAATCTCTCCACACTCCTGGGAGGCTGGCTTCACTCTCCGCATTTTAGAGATAGGAAGACTGAGGCTTGCAGAGGTTATGCCATTTGTCCACAGAACCAGCAAGTAAAGAAGCCACAGCCTGATTCCAGGGCTGCCTAGTTCCAAAGGCCTTTTCCATGTCACACATAAAGAGAGGATGGGTTATAGAGATTGTATTTGCCAAACCAAAAACCTGTCTACCAGGAATGACAAGTACAAGTGTGGTTAGGAGAGCAACATGACAGAGCGTGTGAATGTGGAATGATGTCAGAATACAACACTGGGGGAAGGAGTGAGCTTCCCAGACAAACAAGCAGAAGCTTTTGAAGATGCTGGTGGTGGGGTTCCGGCATGACGGGGTATAGAAGATCCACTCTTTAGTCCTGTAGCTATCACTTGCTGAACGTCTGTGGTGTGCTCGGCCCTTACCAGGTGAAGAAGAGACAAGTGCCTGCCTTCAAGAAGCTAAGTGGTGAACAGAAAACAGGCACACAAAGATGAGACACAGGAGGAACCTGGGGACATCAGCGAAACATAACCTAACAGGCAGACGACTGGGGTGACTCATGTATAGAAGCACACTCCTGCACTCACAGCTTACTCCTCTGCTCTTAAGAGATGACCCGACTGAGATTGCTATAGCCAGCACCCTAGACCATGAGCTGAGCTGGCTCAAGATCACACCCAACAAGAACCTATTAGAAGGCCTTGGTCGGTTGGCTCAGTGGATAGAGCATCAGCCTGGCGTATGGATGCCTGGGTTTGATTCCTGGTCAGGGAACACAAGAGAAGCGACCATCTGCTTCTCCATCCCTCCCTCTCTCCCTTCTCTCTCTATCTTCCCCTCTTGCAGCCATGGCTCGATTGGTCTGAGTGTATAATCCCCGGGCACTAAGGATTGCACTATGGAGCCTCCACCTCAGGTACTAAGAATAGCTCGGTTGAGAGCATGGCCCCAGATGGGCAGAGCATCAGCCCCAGATGGGAGTTGCCAGGTGGATCCCAGTAGTGGTGCATCTGGGAGTCTATCTCCACTCTTCTCACTTGGAACAGAAGGAAAAAAATAAAAAAGAACCTATCAGAGCCACGACCCTACCCTTTCTCCTGAGTCTCGGCCCAACACTCCGAGTACCACACTGCCTCTCAACCAATGGGCAGGCTCCCTACTCCACTCCCTTAGACCCTGATATACCCACAAGTATTCTCATTTCCACCTCCTCCAAAAATGACATAGCAATAATGATTGTAACAACCGTGATGCAGAAGAATCTTTACCACTCAAAACCTCAATTTCCTCGTTTGTAAAATGGAGGTTGCCCTGGCCAGATAGCTCAGTTGTTTAGAGCTCAGTTGGTCCCAAAGTGCAGAGGCTGGCAATCTGATCCCCGGTCAGGGCACATACAGGAACAGATCAATGTTCCTGTCTCTATCTCCCCCTCTCTCCCTTCTTCTCTCTAAAATCAATAAAAACACATTAAAAAGTTTAAAAAAAATGGAGGTGATGACAGAACTAGATCTGGTAGAGGATTAAATGATATATCGCATATAAAGCACTCAGCACCATAAAATATCAACAACATATGGCAATTATTCTTAAAATAACACTTTTATGAAGCTTTGCTGTATGTAATTTCCTAGGATTCTTATGACAACTTGTGGGGTAGTTGTTATTACTGTTTTTATTATTGGTGACCATTTTACAGATGGGAAATGAAGGCTTTGTTTCTGGGCCCTTCTGCTCCAAAATTACGAGATTTGCATAAAACATAGTTTTGTTGAGTTGCTTATATCTAAAAGATAAGGGAAATCTGAGGCTAGGGAGGAAGCCATGAGCTAAAACTAGACTGGTAAGGAGGTGGAGGGGCTGCCCTGAAATAGGTGTTGATATCCGGGCTGCAGCAAGGTGTGGGGGGCTGGAGCTTGGGGACCTGCTCTGGGTTTGGGGTGAGCTGGTTCTGAGTGTGCCCTGGCTCCTGGCAAAAGCCAATGCTGCTCCTTTAGAGAGGAAAGCATATTCAACTCAGGCCTCCCGCAGACCCAGAGACAAAGCCCAAACACATCACCTCACACTTGAAATTATCCAGCAAACAAAGAGACAAGCAGAAGCTGAAGAAACAACCAATCACAAAATTAGAAGATGGCCTCCCTTCAAAGAATTCAAATTTTAAAAACTATCAGACTTAGAATGCAAACTAATATGGGCAAAATGTTTAAAGAAATAAAGGATAGAATCACAAAATATGAACAAGTAAAAAGAGACAACCAGTGAAATTTAAAAAGAATCCAACAGTATTTTTAAAAATTAAAAATATAGTTCTTGAAATAAATGTTAAAAAAACAAAATGAGTAAAACAGCAGATCAGACACAATTGGACTGGAAGAGCTAAAAAAAAAAAAATGCACCAATTTAGATGAAAGAAACAAGCAGCTAGAAAACAAGAGATATGGAGGCCAGAATAAGAAGGCATGCTATACCTTTAATCAAAGCCTGAAAAGCAACAAAGCAAGAGTGGAAAAGAAGCAATATTTGAAGAAATAATGGCTGAGAATTTTCCAGAGCTGCAAGGGGGAAGAAAAGAATAAAAAAGAAATCCACACTTACTCACAGAACAGTGAAAATTCAGAACACCAAAGCAGATCATAAAAAAAGAGAGGGAACACGCATAACCCATAAAGGAATGATAATGGTATCAATAGGCTTCTCTACAATAAATAGAAGCCAGAGGCAACAAAATAATATTTGCGAAGTGCTAAAAGATAGAAACTGTCAACCTAAAGCTAGGTATTATAAAAACTATCTTTCGCCTGACCAGGCGGTGGCGCAGTGGATAGAGCGTCGGACTGGGATGCGGAAGTACCCAGGTTCGAGACTCCGAGGTCCCGCGCGGGCTCATCTGGCTTGAGCAAAGAGCTTGCCAGCTTGGACCCAAGGTCGCTGGCTCCAGCAAGGGGTTACTCGGTCTGCTGAAGGCCCACGGTCAAGGCACATGTGAGAAAGCAATCAATGAACAACTAAGAAGTTGCAACGCACAACGAGAAACTGATGATTGATGCTTCTCATCTCTCTCTGTTCCTGTCTGTCTGTCCCTGTCTATCTCTGCCTCTGTAAAAAAAAAAAAAAAAAAAACTATCTTTCAAAATAAGGGTGAAAGAGAAGATATTTTCAGATATGAAAATAGAGAGACTCAAGAAACTTTTAAAGGATGAACTTCAGGAAGAAGAAAAATTATCGCAGAAGGAAGGTATAAAATGTGCAAGAACTAATCATGGGTAAGTATATTTGTAAATATGTAAAAATGTAGGAAGAGCTAAACAATGTCTTATAAAATAATATAGCTCTTTAATTTGTGGTTGAAATAAGGACAGACTAGAATACTGCACAACAGAGGGTATAAGTTTGGGTGGAGGAATTAGTGTTCTAAGGTTCTTGTATTTCTGGGGAAGGGGTTAAGGTATTAACTTTAGGCTATTTTAGGTTAATAATGCATGATAAAATGAAATAAAGGTACTTTCCTGGTGGGGGATATTGATAATGGGGCAGGCTATGTGTGGGGGAAGACAGTATATCTAAACCTTCCTCTCAATTATGCTTGAATTGAGAAAGGGCTCTAAAACATTAAAATCTTTCTTAAAAAAAAAGACAAAAATTCACAAATATCACTGAAAGAAAAGAATTAGAGTACATAACTTCTACAGCGGGGGGGGAGTAATAAGGAGGGGAATAAACTTTCCCTTAATTAATCATAAGAGCATAATAAAATAAAATAAAGAACAATACTAAGCCAAAATAAACAAACAAAAAGGAAGCATAGAAAAAGAAAAAGTAAAAAGCACTGTGTAAGCTACCAGAAACACATCCAAACATACTCTAATTACAATAATTGAAAATGGACTAAACTCTAATTAGAAGAAAGCTCATCAGAATGAACTACCAAACCAAAACAAATCATAGCTCCCATAATTTGCTAGTTATAAAAACGCATCTATAGTGTAAGGACATGAAAATGTTGAAAGTTAAAGAATAGAATAAGATATGCCATGCAAATGCTATCTCAAACAAAGAGGAAATAACCATACTAATATTACATAAAGTAGAATTTAAACAAAAAATGATTAGGGATAGTTATCTAATGATAAAAGTTTAAACTTCTAGGAACTTAATTACGTTGCAAATATACTATAGATGGAAATGCAAAGCCATCTTTGTGAGAGATTTCAACATTGGCCTCTCAATTATTAATAGGTCAATGAAAAAATTAGTAAAGCTACAGAAGTTTTCAATAATACAAGACTTTTGATCTATTGAACAAAAATATAGTGTACACAGTCTTTTCAAGCACATATGGAACATTTACAAAAAACTGTTTTATACAGTCTTAATGACTGATATTATATAAATAAATGTTCTCCAACTACAGTGAAATTAAATTAAAAGTTAATAACAAAAAGGGAAAAATATTTCCCTATGTTTGTAAATTAGACTCACAGGGTCAATTAAAGCATCATAATAGATATTTAAAATACTTAAAACTGAACAATAATGTCAACACTACATATAAAAATTTGGAGATGCAGTAAAAGTAACATTAAAGAAATTTCTTTTTGCCAATGATTATACTAGAAAAACAGAAAATCTAAAACTTAATGTGCTAGGCCACCCATTTCAGAAATTAGAAAAGAGACAGAAAAAATAAAGTAAAAGAAAAAAATAAAAGAAAGAGAATAATAAATACAAAGCAGAAATTAATGCAGTATAAAACAAAGATACAATAGAGACACACAACAAAGCCTGGAATTAGTTCTTGGAAAGACTAATAGAGACAAACCTCCTGGTGAAATGAATTTTTAAAAAACAGAGAGAAGGCACAAAAAATGTAATATTAGGAATAAAAAGGAATAAGGATCCAACACTAATGAAAAAAAATACCATGACTGATTTTATGTCAATAAATTTGAAAAAATAAGACATACAAAATGGACAAATTTCTAGGGGAAGGGAACTGACTTCAGAAGAAATAGAATACCTTAATAATTCCATGTCAATTAAGGTAATTGGAGCAGTACTTTAAATTTTTTTTTCACAAAGATAACATTAGACTGACAAATTAATAGGCAAATTTTACCAAATATTTAAAGAATATATCACATAACACTTCCTAATATATATGCACCAAACCAGGGAGCACTAAAATATATAACATTTACTAACTGATCTAAAAACAGAAGCAGACAAAAACACAGTCATACTTGAAGATTTCAACACACCACTGACAGCTTTACATTGATTTTTACAGAAAATCAATAAAAAAATATCAGCCTTAAAAGACACACTGGACCTGGCCAGTTGGCTCAGTGGTAGAACATCGGCCTGGCATATGGAAGTCCTGAGTTCAATTCCCATCCAGGGCACACAGGAGAAGCGTCCATTTGCTTCCCCACCCCTCCCCCTCCCTTTTCTCTCTATTTCTCTCGTCCCCTCCTGCAGCCAAGGCTCCATTGGAGCAAAGTTGGCCCAGGCACTGAGGATGGTCCTATGGCCTCCACCTCAGGCACTAGAATGTCTCCAGTTGCAACAAAGCAATGCCCTAGATGGGCAGAGCATTACCCCTTAGTGGGCTTGACAGGTGGATCCCAGTCGGGTGCATGAAGGAGTCTGTCTCTCTGCCTCCCAATTTCTCACTTCAGAAAAATAAAAAAGACACACCGGACAAAATGGACAAAACAGATATTTATAGGACGTTTCATCCCAAAATGTCAGATTATACATTCTTCTCAAGTATGCATAAAACATTCTCAAGGATAGACCATATGTTGGGCCACAAAACATCAACAAATTCAGAAAGATTAAAATTATACCAAGCATATTTTCTGACTTTGAAATTAGAACGCAACTGTAAAAAGGAAAAAACCCACAAAAATGGGGAAATTAAACAACATACTTCTAAAAAATGACTGGGTCAAAGAAAAAATAAAAGCAGATATCAGAAGAGATATATAGACAAATGAAAATGATAACACAACATATCAAAATTTCTTGGATGCAACAAAAGCAGTAATAAAAGGAATGTTCATAATATTACAGGCTTATATCAAGAAACAAGAGAGATCAGAGGTAAACAACCTAACATCACAAATTAAGGAACTAGAAAAATAAGAACAAAGGCAAACCAAAGTCAGCAGAAGAAAGGAAATAGTAAAAATTAGAGCAGAACTAAATGAAATAGAGAATAAAAATACTATAGAGAAAATTAATACAACAAAGAGCTGGTTCTTTGAAAAGATCAATAAAATTGACAAACCACTGGCTCAACTTGCTAAAGAAAAAAGAGGAAGGATTCATATAAACAAAATCCAAAATGAAAGAGGAGAAATTACCATAGACATCATAGATATACAAAGAATGAATCATAGTAGATTATAAAAGATTATATGCTACCAATCCAACAGGAAATGGATAAATTCCTAGAACTATACAATCCTCCTAGACTGAATCACAAAGAAATAGAAAACCTAAATAGACCTATAATAAGCAGGGAAGAAACAGAAACAATTATCAAAAAACCTCTCAAAAAAACAAAAGTCCAGAACCAGATGGCTACACTAGCAAATTTTCCAAACATTAAAAGGAGATTTGGTACCTATCCTTCTCAAAGTCTTCAAAAAAATATAAGAAGCAATACTCCCCAACACATTTCATGAGGCCAACATAACCCTCCTACCAAAACCTGGCAAGGACAACACAAAAAAAGAAAACTACAGGCCAATATCTCTAATGAATACAGATGCAAAAATTCTAAACAAAATACTAGAAAATCGAATGCAACAACACAATAAAAAAATAATACATCATGATCAAGTGGGATTCATTCCAGGAGCACAAGGATGGTTCAACATACAGAAATCCATCAATGTAATACACCAAATCAACAAAGCAAAGAACAAAAACCATGTGATCCTATCAATAAATGCAGGAAAGGCATTCAGTAAGATACAACATCCGTTTATGTTTAATACACTCAATAAAATCAGAATAGAAGGAAAGTGCCTCAACATAATAAAGGCTATATATGACAAAACATCAGCTAATATCATACTAAATGGTGAAAAATGAGGGCTTTTCCTCTAAAATCAGGAACAAGACAATGCTGCCCACTCTTTCCACTTTTAATCAACACAGTTCTAGAAATTTTAGCCAGAGCGATCAGGCAAGAGAAAGAAATAAAAGGCATCTATATCAGGAAAGAAGAAGTAAAGCTATCACTTTTTTGCAGATGACATGATCCTGTATATAGAAAACCCCAAAGATTCTACCAAAACACTATTACAAACAATAAACCAATACAGTAAAGTATCAGAATACAAAATCAATATACGAAAGCCCACTGCTTTCCTATACACCAACAATAAAACACCACACTCTGGTCATTTTGGTTTATCACCCCCTCTGCCCCTCTATCTCACTGCTCCTCCCAGCAGGAGACCCAGCCACTCCGACTTTCCCTCTCTGCACCCTCAGACAAAATCCAGAGAGCCGGAGCTTTCCTCCTCCCCATAGTCCAGCAGAGAAAAAATACTCTAGTCACTTCAGGTTTTTCTCCTCTCCTATCTAAAACCCACCATGAATGCATTTTATTATGTGCTCCCCTTTTCACCCCATCTCACCTTCAGCCCATTCAATGTGTGGATCTTTCAAGCATGCCTGTGAGCCCAGATGGGTTTCTTTGTTGCATTATAGTTGTTCAATTTGTTAAAATTTTAAGGGGAGAGATGATGAGTATCTTTCATGCTGCCATCACTTTGACATCATTGTATTAATTTTTTCTATAGTTTAGTTCTCAACTTCATTTACTTCTGCTCTAATTTTTACTATTTTCTTTCTTCTGCTGACTTTGAGTTGCCTTTGTTCTTTTCCTAGTTCCATAAATTGTGATATTAGGTTGTTAATATCCAAAACATACAAAAGACCCCACAAAGCTCAGCAACAAACAAGCAAAAAATCCAATTAAAAAGTGGGGAGTGGACCTGAATAGATGCTTCTCCCAAGAGGACATACAAATGGCCAACAGATATATGAAAAGATGCTCATCTTCACTAGCTATTTGAGAAATGCAAATCAAAACTCCAATGAGATATCACTCACACCTGTTAGATTGAATATTATCAACAAGACAGGTAATAAGTGTTAGAGAAGCTGTGGAGAAAAAGGGGCCCTCATTCACTGCTGATGGGAATGCAAATTAGTATAACCATTATGGAAGAAAGTATGGTGGTTCCTTAAAAATTAAGAATGGAATTACCATATGACCTAGCAATCCCTCTACTAAGTATCTACCCCTAAAACTCGAAAACATTGGTATGTAAAGACACATGCACCCCCGTGTTCAGTGCAGCATTATTCACAGTGGCAAAGCCATGTAAATAACCGAAGTGTTCTTTGACAGGGGATTGGATAAAGAAGATGTGGTACATATATACAATGGAATACTACTCAGCCATAAGAAATGATGACATAGTGCCACTTACGACCACATGGAAGAACCTTGAGAACATTATACTGAATGAAATAAATAAATCAGAAAAAGCTAAGAACTGTATGATTTCACACATAGGTGGGATATAAAACTGAGACTCGAGAGAAGAGTAGCCATTAGGAAGACAAGGTGGCGCTGGAGTAGGCGGACATACGAACATCTACCTCCCAGAACCAAAGTGGATTACAAACTAATTTTAAGAACTATCATCTGGAAAAACCAACTTTGGACTAAACTAAGAGGACTCTTCAACCAAGGAACACTGAAGAAGCCACACCGAGACTGGTAGGAAAAGCGGAAATGTGGAGAGGGCTGCCCAGCTCCCCAGAGCAAACAGCAGCCGGGAGAGACTCATGTGGTGGGAAGTGAGTTTAGCAGAGAAGGGAGGGTCCTGAGTCCCAGGAACAAAGCCCCAGCCTGCAGCCCCAGAGGCCAGAAGAGGCATAAGGACAGTATTTAGCTGGAAACAAGTTAGGATACTGTATGTGAGAAAGAGTCTGATTTCTCAGACCCAGGATTCTTCTTAAAGGGTCCACGCAGAACACCTCTCTCACAACCACTTACCTGGGCTCCAGGGAACAGGGAGAGAGGAGAATACCAGAGCAGCAGGAAGAGAGTGTAATCTAGGAGGCACAGGGAAAAACACTTTGGGAGATAGCCACCCTAACCCCTGGGATGAATCACTCCCCAAATCTGAAGTGAATATTTCCCCCGGAAACAGCAATACCAGCAAAGGGAAGCAGGAGAGCAGCCAAGCAAGCGCCCCCCGTGGCACTCAAATCAGAGTTGCTTAGAAGGAGGGAGCTTTCGGGTCTACAGTAGTGAGTGTTAGTGTCTGAGCTGCAGTACCCGCACCCACATGTCTGAGGGCTCGCCAGAGGGCCGGCGGCAGCGGGAGATGGAAGTGTGGTTCTGTTGGCAGGGGCGGAAGCCGGCTGGTCACCACTGGGCTCAGGTGTGAGCTCAGTCTTGCCCAGATGGGGAGGAAGGGGCGGCAAAAGCAGTCAAGCCCAGCTGCCGGCAGCCTGTAATCCAGCCCGCGGGAGAAGGGCGGGAACCCCAGAAAGGGTGGAGACCAGCCCCTGAGCAAGAGCGCAGGAGCACAGCCTTGCCCTGCTCGTGGAACCAAGGCTTGTGGCCTGACTTGGGAGCCGGCTCCTCCCACAAGGGTGGAGCCAAAAGCCCAGAACAATCGGAGTTCTGCTACTGAGCTGAGCATGGGCATGCAGTCCTGCCGGCCAGTAGAGCCAAGGCTAGCAGCCATTCCACGAGCAGGCTCCTCCTGCAAGGGCGGGGTGAAAGCCCAGAAACAGGCAGAGACCCGCAGCTGAGCAAAGGTGCTTGCCAGTGCCCTCAGGACCGATCATAATGTCATCCACGGGGGCGGGGCAAAGGCCAAGGCCACCAAGGCTTGTGCATCTGAGCACATGATCACAGCCACTCCAGTGAAGAGAAAATGCGGAGGCAAAGAAATGCAACACAAGTGAACCAAGAGAAATCCCCAGAAAAGGACCTAAATGAATAAGATATAACCAAATTACCAGATGCAGAGTTTAAAATAACGATTGTTAGGATGCTCAAAGATATTAGAACAATAGATGGTCATTATGAAAACCTAAATAAAGAGATAGCAAATATAAAAATGGACATTGAAATAATAAAAAAGAATCAGTCAGAAATGACAAATACAATATCTGAAATAAAGAACACAATGGAAGGAATTAAAAGCAGGATGGATGAAGCAGAGAATAGAATCAGTGAGTTAGAGGACACGGTAAATAAAGGCATGGAAGCAGAGCAGAAAAAAGAAAAGAGACTCAAAAAGTCTGAGGAAACTCTAAGAGAGCTCTGTGACAACATGAAGAGAAATAACATCCGCATCATAGGGGTTCCTGAAGAAGAAGAGAAAGAACAAGGGATAGAGACTTTGTTCAAACATATCATAGCTGAAAACTTCCCTCAATTAAGGCAGGAAAACATCTCACATGTTCAGGAAGCACAGAGAACTCCATTAAGGAGAAACCCAAAGAAATCAACACCAAGACACATCATAATTAAAATACCAAAGCTAAGTGATAAAGAGAAAATATTAAAACCTGCTAGAGAAAAAAAGACTATCACCTACAAAGGAGCCCCCATAAGGATGACTTCTGATTTCTCAACAGAAACACTTGAGGCCAGAAAGGAATGGCAAGAAATATTCAAAGTAATGCAGAACAAGGGCCTAAAACCAAGACTACTTTATCCAGCAAGGCTATCATTTAAAATTGAAGGAGAAATAAAAAGCTTTACAGACAAAAAAAAAAAAACTCAAGGAATTCACTGCAACCAAACCAAGGCTGCAAGAAATGCTAAGGGACCTGTTGTAAACAGATCACAGGAGAAAAAGAATATAGCAAAAGAGGAATACAGTTTTAAAGAATAAAATGGCAATAAACAATTACATATCAATAATAACCTTAAATGATTAAATGATCCGATCAAAAGACATAGGGTAGCTGCATGGATAAGAAAACAGGACCCATACATATGCTGTCTACAAGAGACACACATTAAATCAAAAGATGCACACAGACTGAAGATAAAAGGATGGAAAAAAATATTTCATGCAAATGGAAATGAAAAAAAAGCTGGGGTAGCAATACTTATATCAGACAAAATGGACTTTAAAACAAAGACCATAGTTAGAGATGAAGAAGGTCACTACATAATAATAAAGGGAGCAATCCAAAAGGAAGATATAACCGTTATAAATATCTACACACCTAATATAGGAGCACCTAAATATATAAAGCAGACTTTGATGGACTTAAAGGGCGAGATCAACAGCAATACTATAATAGTAGGGGATTTCAATACCCCATTAACATCATTAGATAGATCCTCAAGATAGAAAATTAACAAAGAAACAGCAGACTTAAAGGACATATTAGATCAACTTGATTTAATAGATATCTTCAGAACCTTTCACCCTAAAACAGCAGAATATACATTCTTTTCAAGTGCTCAGAGTAAATTCTCTAGAATAGAACACATGTTAGGGCACAAAAGCGGTCTCAACAAATTTAAGAAGATTGAAATCATATCGAGCACTTTCTCCAATCACAATGGCAGTAAACTAGAAATCAACCACAACAGAAAAACTGAAAAACATTCAAACACTTGGAAACTAAATAGCATGTTATTAAATAATGAATGGGTTAACAATGAGATCAAAGAAGAAATTAAAAAATTCCTAGAAACAAATGATAATGAGCATACATCAACTCAAAATTTATGGGACACAGCAAAAGCAGTCCTGAGAAGGAAGTTTATAGCATTACAGGCATACCTCAAGAAGCTAGAAAAAGCTCAAATAAACAACTTGACCCTACATCTAAAAGAACTAGAAAAAGAACAGCAAGTAAAGCCCGAGCTAGTAGAAGGAAGGAAATAATAAAGATCAGAGCAGAAATAAATGACATAGAGGCTAAAGAAACAATACAGAGGATCAATGAAACCAGAAGCTGGTTCTTTGAAAAGGTAAACAAGATCGATGAACCTTTAACCAGACTCACCAAGAAAAAAAGAGAGAGGACTCAAATAAATAAAATTAGAAACGAGTGAGGAGAAATAACAACTGACACAACAGAAATACAAAATATTGTAAGAAAATACTATGAAGAACTGTACGCCAAAAAACTAGACAACCTAGATGAAATGGACAAATTCCTTGAAACATATAATCTCCCAAAAATCAATCTGGAAGAATCAGAAAACCTAAACAGACCAATTACAACAAAGGAGATTGAAACAGCTATCAAAAAACTTCCAAAAAAGAAAAGTCCTGGGCCTGATGGCTTCACAAGTGAATTCTACCAAATATTCAAAGAAGAACTAACTCCTATCCTTCTCAAGCAATTTCAAAAAATTCAAGAGGAAGGAAGACTTCCAAACTCCATTTATGAGGCGAGCATAATTCTGATTCCAAAACCAGGCAAAGACAACACAAAAAAAGAAAATTATAGGCCAATATCCCTGACGAATTTAGATGCAAAAATCCTCAACAAAATATTAGCAAACAGGATCCAGCAATATATGAAAAAAATCATACACCATGATCAAGTGGGATTTATTCTTGGGAGGCAAGGCTGGTACAATATTCGCAAATCAATCAATGTGATTCATCACATAAACAAAAGGAAGGAGAAAAACCACATGATAATTTTAATAGATGCAGAAAAATCATTTGATAAAATCCAGCACCCACTTATGATCAAAACTCTCAGCAAAGTGGGAATACAGGGAACATACCTCAACATGATAAAGGCCATCTATGACAAACCCACAGCCAATATCATACTCAATGGGCAAAAATTAAAAGCAATCCCCTTAAGATCAGGAACAAAGCAGGGGTGCCCCCCTTTCACCACTCTTATTCAACATAGTTCTGGAAGTCCTAGCCACAGCAATCAGACAAGAAAAAGAAATAAAAGGCATCCAAATTGGAAAAGAAGTAAAACTATCGTTATTTGCAGATGATACGATATTGTATATAGAAAATCCTAAAGTCTCAGTCAAAAAACTACTACATCTGATAAATGAATTCGGCAAGGTGACAGGATATAAAATCAATACTCAGAAATGAGAGGCATTTTTATACACTAACAATGAACTGTCAGAAAGAGAAATCAAGGAATCAATCCCCTTTACCATTGCAACCAAAAAAATAAAGTACCTAGGAATAAATTTAACCAGGGAGATTAAAGACTTGTACTCGGAAAATTATAAAACATTGATAAAAGAAATCAGGGAAGATACAAACAAGTGGAGGCATACACCGTGCTCATGGTTAGGAAGAATAAACATCATTAAAATGTCTATATTATCCAAAGCAATTTATAAATTCAATGCAATACTGATTAAAATACCAATGACTTACTTCAAATATATAGATCACATATTCCAAAAATTTATATGGAACCAAAGAGAACACGAATAGCCTCAGCAATCTTGAAAAGGAAGAATAAAGCAGGAGGTATCACACTTCTGGATATCATTATATTATAAGGCCATTGTACTCAAAACAGCATGGTACTGGCATAAGAACAGGCATATAGATCAATGGAACAGAACTGAGAACCCAGAAATAAACCCACACTTTTATCAACAACTGATATTTGACAAAGGAGATAAGAGCATACATTGGAGTAAAGACAGCCTCTTCAATAAATGGTGTTGGGAAAATTGGACAGCTACCTGCAAAAAAATGAAACTAGACCACCAACTTACACCATTCACAAAAATAAACTCAAAATGGATAAAAGACTTAAATGTAAGCCGTGAAACCATAAGCATCTTAGAAGAAAATATAGGCAGTAAGCTCTCTGACATCTCTCGCAGCAATATATTTGCTGATTTGTCTCCACAGGCAAGTGAAATAAAAGACAGGATAAACAAATGGGACTTTATCAAACTAAAAAGCTTCTGCACAGCTAAAGACAATAAGAACAGAATAAAAAGACAAACTACACAATGGGAGAATATATTTGACAATGCATCTGATAAGGGGTTAATAACCAAAATTTATAAAGAAGATGATGTCAGAGTAATGGCGGGGTAGGAAGTGACACCGATAAATCTCCCCCAAAACTCAACAAGATCTTCAACCAGAAACAGAAAAACCTATACTTGGAGCCTCCAGATGCTTCGCAATACACCCGAAGGTATGGTCGAGTGAAAAATTGGCTAAATATATAACCAAACCCCGAAGGAAAAAGGGAGTAAGAAATGTTCCGCCTTCCTCACTAACCTAAACAGGGCGGCTTTCTCTGGTAACTGTGAATATAGAAACTGAGGCGGGCAAAGGGGGTGAATAGATCCAGGCCGTGGCACAAACAGCCGAACCAGGCTGTGGCACGGAGATCCAAGCCGAGGAAAAACTGATCCTGTGGCAACCCGGGCAATACAAGCTAACACTCGCGCCAAACCCAAAGAAAGAAAGACAAGCGGGGCAGCCATTTTACCCGATCTCCTGGTCGGCGCACGCACAGTTAGTGGGCGAGAGATTTCTTCCTAAGCCCCGGGAGTGGGTGCCCGTGTTACCCCACAGAGAAGCAGAGTCAGAGGCCTTTCTGTGGACCGAAAGTAGAATCTCTGGGCAGCCCCAGCGCCCTGGGAAAGCCGTGCATGGGAGGGAGCGAGAACTAATTCCAACGGTGGAAATTTTCCGTGCTGGTGGGGGTTGCACTCAGAGGGAAACGCAGCCGGCCTCATATCCTGGTCTGCGCGCGCAGATAGTGAGCAAGAGATTCCTCCGAGTGCCTCGGCAGTGCGTGCCCATGTTATCGCACAGAGGGGCAGAGTCAGGGGCCTTTGTATGGGCCAAAGCAGAATCTCGGGCCACCCCAGCGCCTTGCAAAAGCCGCACACGGGGACGGAGCGAGAGCCAATTCCAACGCTGCAACTTTTCCATGCAGTTGGGGGTTTCACTCAGAACGTGAGACTGCTGGCTGGATATCCTGGTCTGCGCGCGCAGATAGTGAGCGAGAGTTTCCTCCAAGCGCCCCGGAAGTGGGCGCCCGCCTGTGTTACCGGACAGAGTGGCAGAGCCAGAGGTCTTTGAGTGGGCGGAAAGCCCGCCTGATTATGCTAGCAGCTCTGACTGACTGAGCCTTACCCAGAGCCCTGTGCTGAGTGGAAATAGAGTGGGGAGTTGCCAGCTCTTTGAGCCTCTTACTATCCAGGCAGAGGCAGCAGCAACCCCATAGCTGGATTATCAGGCTACTAATTGAGGAAGGAAAGACTAGGAGAAAGGCTCCAGGAACACGAACTCTCTCACTGTCGGAGCCTATAAATGCTAATAAGCCTCGACTGCCAACGAGACTAAAGCACAATACATGACATTGCCATAGAGACTTATCAACTGCAAACCTCTACCTGAGCGTGCCAAAGGGGCAGAACCTGGGGTACAGAGTCACCGACCAGGAAGAGGGAGAGAAAAGAAAACGTAAGAAGATAACCTCTCAAAATCAAGAATAATTTGCAGACTTTATAACCTAGCCCATTTTATTATATTTGTTCGTTTGTTTCTCTTATCTTCATTCTTGATATTTTTTTTCCTCCTCCAATTTGGCTGATTAACTCTCTGCTGGTCTTACTCTCTCCTCTCCTTGAACTACACTACCCATAAGTGTTACACCTCCCATTATCTTTTCTCTCCTCTTCCTTTCTCTCTATGAGGGTTGCACTCCAAAACCCTTAACTCTCTCTCTCTCTTTCTCTCTCTCCTCTTTTTTCTTTTTTCTTCTTTTAGTGGTTCCCTCTTTTTTTCTCTCTCTCTTTCTTTTCTCCCTCTATATTAGTTTCTTCCTCTCTCCTTTACATCTCCTCTCATTCAAACCTCAATAACAAACAAATTATCTTATCTGGGACTCAAACTTATGTTTGTGGCATTTTGGGGGGTTTTTACTTCACCTTTTTAACTCACTAGCAGTGCTCCCATCCTTGGCTCTCCATTTTATCTAGTTCTTGTTCCACTAAATATAATAGTAATTTTTTAATTTGTCCCCCCATTTTTCTGTTTTCCTCTTATTCCTCTCATCATAACTCTTAGACAACCAACACCTAAAAGCAAATCATTTTATTCTTGACCCAAATTTTTTCCTAATTTGCTTTTTGTGGGACCATACCACCTTCTTTTTTCTTTTCTTTTTTTTGCCTCTTTATTACTTTTCCCCAATTCAGGCTCTCCATTACAGGCATTGTTTGTTATAATTCACAGTTCACCACAAGATTTTCTCAAGAAAGAGGGGAGAGGAGAGGAGAGGAAAAAAGGAGGAGGGGAATAATTTCTATTTTAAAAAATTTTTATTTTATTTTATTTTTCTTTATTTCATTATTAATTTTTTTTAAAAAAAACAACTCTTTTCGATTTTTAATTTTTTTAACTTTTTATTCTTTATTAAATCTCATTAATACTATGAACAAAACCACCCTCAGATGCCATTAAGGAAGAGAAAATCGAATATCATGGATACAAAAGAAAGAGAGGTAACACAGCTAGATGAGGAAAAATCTAAGGAGAAAAAATTTAATATATTGGAAACCTTGGAGCTAAATGACAGAGAATTCAAGATAGAAATCCTAAAAATCCTCCGAGATATACAAGAAAACACAGAAAGGCAATTTAGGGAGCTCAGAAAACAACTCAATGAACACAAAGAATATATGTCCAAGGAAATTGAAACTATAAAAACAAATCAAACAGAGATGAAAAACTCAATTCATGAGCTAAAAAACGAAGTAAAAAGCTTAGCTAATAGAACACGTCAGATAGAAGAGAGGACTAGTGAAATAGAAGACAAGCAACTTGAGGCACAACAGAGAGAAGAAGAAAGACACTCAAAAATTTAAAAAAATGAGATAGCCCTACAAGAATTATCTGACTCCATCAAAAAGAACAACATAAGAATAATAGGTATATCAGAGGGAGAAGAGAGAGAAAATGGAATGGAGAACATACTCAAACAAATAATAGATGAGAACTTCCCAAGCCTGTGGAAAGAACTAAAGCCTCAAGTTCAAGAAGCAAACAGAACTCCAAGTTTTCTTAACCCCAACAAACCTACTCCAAGGCATATCATAATGAAATTGACACAAACCAACAGCAAAGAAAAAATTCTCAAGGCAGCCAGGGAAAAGAAGAATACAACATATAAAGGAAGGCCCATTAGATTATCATCAGATTTCTCAGCAGAAACTCTACAAGCTAGAAGAGAGTGGACCCCAATATTTAAAGTCCTGAAAGAGAGGAACTTTCAGCCACAAATACTATACCCATCAAAGCTATCCTTCAAATATGAAGGAGAAATAAAAACATTCACAGATACAGAAAAGATGAGGGAACTTATCATCAGAAAACCCTCACTCCAGGAATTACTAAAGGGGGTTCTCCAATCAGATACAAAGAACAAAAAAAAAAAAAACAGAGCCACAAGTAAAAGCTCCAAGAAGAACACAATAAAACCAAATTTAAACTGTGACAACAACAAAAAGAAAGAGGGGGAGAAGATGGAGATTAACAGTAGCAAAGGACGATGGAGTGCAAAAGTACTCACAAAATAGTTTGCTACAATGAACAGGGTAGGGACCCTTTTCATTATTCAAAGGTAACCACCATTGAAAAAACCACCACAGAAGCACATGAGATAAAAGAGATAGCAACAGAGGAAAGATGTATGGAATACAACCAAATAAAAACAAAAGATAAAAAAACGAAAGAGAAGGATCAAACAAGACACAAAACTAACAGAAAGCAAGATATAAAATGGCAATAGGGAACTCACAAGTGTCAATAATTACACTAAATGTAAACGGATTAAACTCACCAATAAAAAGGCACAGAGTAGCAGAATGGATTAAAAAAGAAAATCCAACTGTATGCTG
The DNA here is from genome assembly GCF_036850765.1 of Saccopteryx bilineata. Classification (NCBI taxonomy): domain Eukaryota; kingdom Metazoa; phylum Chordata; class Mammalia; order Chiroptera; family Emballonuridae; genus Saccopteryx; species Saccopteryx bilineata. Next base: position 248,283,454 of record NC_089492.1, on the reverse strand, counting down.
CCTACAGGAAACTCATCTAAGTAACAAGGATAAAAACAAATTCAAAGTGAAAGGCTGGAAAACAATACTCCAAGCAAATAACATCCAAAAAAAAGCAGGTGTAGCAATACTCATATCGGATAATGCTGAATACAAGACAGGAAAAGTACTCAGAGACAAAAATGGCCATTTCATAATGACTAAGGGGACACTGAATCAAGAAGACATAACAATTCTTAATATATATGCACCAAACCAAGGAGCACCAAAATATATAAGACAGCTACTTATTGATCTTAAAACAAAAACTGACAAAAATACAATCATACTTGGAGACCTCAATACACCGCTGACGGCTCTAGATCGGTCATCCAAACAGAGAATCAACAAAGACATAGTGGCCTTAAACAAAACACTAGAGCACCTGGATATGATAGACATCTACAGGACATTTCATCCCAGAGTGACTGAGTATACATTTTTCTCCAGTGTACATGGATCATTCTCAAGAATTGACCATATGTTGGGCCACAAAAAACAACATCAGCAAATTCAGAAAAATTGAAGTTGTACCAAGCATATTTTCTGATCATAAAGCCTTGAAACTAGAATTCAACTGCAAAAAAGAGGAAAAAAATCCCACAAAAATGTGGAAACTAAACAACATACTTTTAAAAAATGAATGGGTCAAAGAAGAAATAAGTGCAGAGATCAAAAGATATATACAGACCAATGAAAATGACAATACGACATATCAGAATCTATGGGATGCAGCAAAAGCAGTGATAAGAGGGAAGTTCATATCACTTCAGGCATATATGAACAAACAAGAGAGAGCCCAAGTGAACCACTTAACTTCCCACCTTAAGGAACTAGAAAAAGAAGAACAAAGAAAACCCAAAACCAGCTGAAAAAAGGAGATAATAAAAATCAGAGCAGAAATAAATGAAATAGAGAACAGAAAAACTATAGAAAAAATTAATAGAACAAGGTTCTTTGAAAAGATCAACAAAATTGACAAACCCTTGGCAAGACTTACCAAGGAAAAAAGAGAAAGAACTCATATAAACAAAATCCAAAATGAAAGAGGAGAAATCACCACGGACACCATAGATATACAAAGAATTACTGTAGAATACTATGAAAAACTTTATGCCACTAAATTCAACAACCTAGAAGAAATGGATAAATTCCTAGAACAATACAACCTTATTAGACTGAGTTAAGAAGAAGCAGAAAGCCTAAACAGACCTATTAATAGAGAAGAAATAGAAAAAACCATTAAAAACCTCCCCAAAAATAAAAGTCCAGGCCCTGATGGCTATACCAGCAAATTTTATCAAACATTCAAAGAAGACTTAGTTCCTATTCTACTCAAAGTCTTCCAAAAAATTGAAGAAGAAGCAATACTTCCAAACACATTTTATGAGGTCAACATAACCCTCATACCAAAACCAGGCAAGGATGGCACAAAAAAAGAAAACTACAGACCAATATCTCTAATGAACACAGATGCTAAAATACTAAACAAAATACTAGCAAATCGAATGCAACAACATATTAAAAAAATAATACATCATGATCAAGTGGGATTCATCCCAGAATCTCAAGGATGGTTCAACATATGTAAAACGGTTAACATAATACACCATATCAACAAAACAAAGAACAAAAACCACATGATCTTATCAATAGACGCAGAAAAGGCTTTTGATAAAATTCAACACAATTTTATGTTTAAGACTCTCAACAAAATAGGTATAGAAGGAAAATATCTCAACATGATAAAGGCCATATATGATAAACCATCAGCTAACATCATATTAAATGGCACTAAACTGAAGGCTTTCCCCCTTAAATCAGGAACAAGACAGGGTTGTCCACTCTCTCCACTCTTATTTAATGTGGTACTAGAGGTTCTCGCCACAGCAATCAGACAAGACAAAGAAATAAAAGGCATCCATATCGGAAAAGAAGAAGTAAAGGTATCACTTTTTGCAGATGATATGATCCCATACATCGAAAACCCCAAAGAATCCACAAAAAGACTACTAGAAACAATAAGCCAATACAGTAAGGTCGCAGGATACAAAATTAACATACAACAATGAAACAATTGAGAACAAACTCAAAAGAATAATCCCCTTCACGATTGCAACAAAAAAAATAAAATACTTAGGAATAAACATAACAAAGAATGTAAAGGACTTATATAATGAAAACTATAAACCATTGTTAAGGGAAATCGAAAAAGATATAATGAGATGGAAGAATATACCTTGTTCTTGGCTAGGAAGAATAAATATAATCAAGATGGCTATATTACCCAAAGCAATATACAAATTTAATGCAATTCCCATCAAACTTCCAATGACATTTTTTAAAGAAATAGAGCAAAAAATCATCAGATTTATATGGAACTATAAAAAACCCCGAATAGCCAAAGCAATCCTAAAGAAAAAGAATGAAGCTGGGGGCATTACAATACCTGACTTCAAACTCTATTATAGGGCCACGACAATCAAAACAGCATGGTATTGGCAGAAAAATAGACACTCAGACCAATGGAACAGAATAGAAAGTCCAGAAATAAAACCACATATATATAGTCAAATAATTTTTGATAAAGGGGCCAACAACACACAATGGAGAAAAGAAAGCCTCTTCAATAAATGGTGCTGGGAAAACTGGAAAGCCACATGCAAAAGAATGAAACTGGACTACAGTCTCTCCCCCTGTACAAAAGTTAACTCAAAATGGATCAAAGATCTAAACATAAGACCTGAAACAATAAAGTACATAGAAGAAGACATAGGTACTCAACTCATGGACCTGGGTTTTAAAGAGCATTTTATGAATTTGACTCCACAGGCAAGAGAAGTGAAGGCAAAAATTAATGAATGGGACTACATCAGACTAAGAAGTTTTTGCTCAGCAAGAGAAACTGATAACAAAATAAACAGAAAGCCAACTAAATGGGAAATGATATTTTCAAACAACAGCTCAGATAAGGGCCTAATATCCAAAATATACAAAGAACTCATAAAACTCAACAACAAACAAACAAACTATCCAATAAAAAAATGGGAAGAGGATATGAACAGACAATTCTCCCAGGAAGAAATACAAATGGCCAACAGATATATGAAAAGATGCTCATCTTCTTTAGCTATTAGAGAAATGCAAATCAAAACTGCAATGAGATACCACCTCACACCTGTTAGATTAGCTATTATTAGCAAGACAGGTAATAGCAAATGTTGGAGAGGCTGTGGAGAAAAAGGAACCCTCATACACTGTTGGTGGGAATGTAAAGTAGTACAACCATTATGGAAGAAAGTATGGTGGTTCCTCAAAAAACTGAAAATAGAACTACCTTATGACCCAGCAATCCCTCTACTGGGTATATACCCCAAAAACTCAGAAACATTGATACATAAAGACACATGCAGCCCCATGTTTATTGCAGCATTGTTCACAGTGGCCAGGACATGGAAACAACCAAAAAGCCCGTCAATAGATGACTGGATAAAGAAGATGTGGCAATATACACTACGGAATACTACTCAGCCATAAGAAATGATGACATCGGAACATTTACAGCAAAATGGTGGGATCTTGATAACATGATACGAAGCGAAATAAGTAAATCAGAAAAAACCAGGAACTGCATTATTCCATACGTAGGTGGGACATAAAAGTGAAACTAAGAGACATTGATAAGAGTGTGGTGGTTACGGGGGGAAGGGGGGAATGGGAGAGGGAAAGGGGGAGGGGGAGGGGCACAAAGAAAACAAGATAGAAGGTGACAGAGGACAAGCTGACTTTGGGTGGTGGGTATGCAACATAATTGAACGACAAGATAACCTGGACTTGTTATCTTTGAATATATGTATCCTGATTTATTGATGTCACCCCATTAAAAAAAATAAAATTATTAAAAAAAAAAATTTATAAAGAACTTGTAGGCCCTGGCCGGTTGGCTCAGCGGTAGAGAGTCGGCCTGGCGGGCGTGAGGGGGACCCGGGTTCGATTCCCGGCCAGGGCACATAGGAGAAGCGCCCATTTGCTTCTCCACCACCACCCCCTCCTTCCTCTCTGTCTCTCTCTTCCCCTCCCGCAGCCAGGGCTCCATTGGAGCGAAGATGGCCCGGGCGCTGGGGATGGCTCCTTGGCCTCTGCCCCAGGCGCTAGAGTGGCTCTGGTTGCAGCAGGGTGACGCCCCGGAGGGGCAGAGCATCGCCCCCTGGTGGGCAGAGCATCACCCCTGGTGGGCGTGCCAGGTGGATCCCGGTTGGGCGCATGCGGGAGTCTGTCTGACTGTCTCTCCCCGTTTCCAGCTTCAGAAAAATAAATAAATAAATAAAGAACTTGTAAAACTTAAACCATGAAGACAAACAATCCAATCCAAAAATGGGCAAAAGAAATGAATAGACACTTCTCCAAAGAGGACACACAGATGGCCAATAGGCATATGAAGAAATGCTCAACATCACTAATGATTAGAGAAATGCAAATTAAAACTACAATGAGATATCACCTCACACCAGCCAGAATGGTGCTCATCAACAAAACAACACAGAATAAGTGCTGGCGAGGATGTGGAGAAAAGGGAACCCTCCTGCACTGCTGGTGGGAATGCAGACTGGGGCAGCCACTGTGGAAAACAGTATGGAGATTCCTCAGGAAATTAAAAATCAAACTGCCTTTTGACTCAGCTATCCCACTGTTAGGAATATACCCCAAGGACACCATAGCACTGTTTGAAAAGAAGAAATGCACCCCCATGTTTATGGCAGCATTGTTTACAATAGCAAAGATCTGGAAATAGCCCAAGTGTCCATCAGAGTACGAGTGGATTAAAAAGCTTTGGTATATATATACAATGGAATACTACTCAGCCATAAGAAATGATGACATCGTATCTTTACAACATGGATGGGCCTTGATAACATTATACTGAGCGAAATAAGTAAATCAGAAAGAACTAAGAACTATATGATTCCATACATAGGTAGGACATAAAAATGAGACTCAGAGACATGGACAACAGTGTTGGGGTTACAGGGTGGGGGGGAGGAGAGGGAGGGGGTTAGGGGAGGGGAGGGGCACAAAGAAAACCAGTTAGAAGGTGACAGAAGACAATTTTATCAATGTCACCCCATCAAAATTAATCAAAAAAAAAAAAAAAAGAATGTGTCTCACGGCTAATTCAGACAGTTAGAAGAATAGTATGAGGATGCTAATTCTGCTTCTCAGGCCACATCCTGCAAAAGGGGCCCCAAGCAAATTGGTGATTTGGCTCCTCTGATTTTGCCAATTAGATTAAAAAAAAAAAAAATAGGTCAGGAACGCCCTGAAATGGAACTATCAATACATGAGCACAAATTTAAAGGACTTTTAGATAATGGAGCTGATGAATCTGTTATTGCTAAGCTACATTGGCCTCCTTCCTGGCCCACTCATGCAGCAGCCACAGAATTACAAGGTATAGGGCAGAGTAAATCCCCTCAACAAAGTTCTAGTTTTCTACATTGGGAAGATTAGAAGGTCATTCTGAATTTTTTAAGCCTTATGTGCTCCCTGGATGGCCAATTAATTTGTGAGGTAGAGATGTTTTGAAAAATATGGGAGTGTTGCTTGTCAGTCTTAATGGTTTAGTCAGTACTCAGATGCTTCATCGGGGATTTTTGCCCACCAAGGGTCTAGGGAAAGAACAGCGAGGAATTCTCACCCCCATAGAAGTGGCACCCAATACCAGAAGGTGTGGATTAGGATATCAAAATTTAGCATAGGGGCCTTGGTAGCTCCTGCTACCTCAATAATGCATTGTGCAGACCCAATTACTTGGAAATCAGATAATCCTGTATGAGTAGACCAATGGCCCCTTTCTCAGGAGAAACTTAGGGCAGCTGCTCAATTGGTACAAGAGCAGCTACAGCTTGGGCACATTGAACCATCTAATAGCCCATGGAATACACTTCCATATTTTGATCTTGTTGCCTCCTGGATTATTAAAGGGCATAGGTGACCCTTATAGCTTATAGGTTTTGAGCCTCAAAATTATTGTTGTTCCTTTTTTCAAAGGATCAACAACAATGGCTCTGGGTAACTTCCACTAAATGGCAAATCGCTCTTGCAAATCAATGGACAACTTTATACTGAAACTGTCAATTTAAAATCAGCTCAAAGTCTAGAATTATATGCCATTATCATGGCTTTTCAGCATTTGCCATATTCCCCCTTTAATCTATATACAGACAGCAAATATTTACTTATGGTGTTTCCACTATAAAGACTGCTGTCTTAGGGACAAATGCTGATGAACTATTTCAGCACTTCCTCCTTCTTCAAAGACTTGTATGTCAACATGGAGCTCCATGTTTCATAGGACATACTCGAGCTCACTCCATGCTCCCTGGAGCTTTAGCACAAGGGAATCCCCCTCCCCCTTTTTTTTTCTTTTTTCTTTTTTTTTTTTTTTTGTATTTTTCTGAAGTTGGAAATGGGGAGGCAGTCAGACAGACTCCTGCATACGCCCAACCGGGATCCACCCGGCACGCCTACCAGAGGGGAATGCTCTGCCCATCTGAGGTGTTGCTCTGTTGCAACCAGAGCCATTCTAGCACCTGAGGCAGAGGCCACGGGGCCATCCTTAGCGCCTGGGGTGGGTTTGCTCAGGTGGAGCCTTGGCTGCAGGAGGGGAAAAGAAAGACAAAGAGGAAGGAGAGGGGGAGGAGGTGGAGAGGCAGATGGGTGCTTTCTCTGTGTGCTCTGTCTGGGAATTGAACCCGGGAATCCTGCACACCAGGCCGATGCTCTACCACTGAGCCAACTGGCCAGGGCCTAGGAATGCCCTTGTTGATCAAGCTACCCAAAAGAAAATTATTTGGAGCAACCATGACAGATTGAGCAATTCAGTCTCATACTATTCATCACCAGAATGCTGCAGCCCTGTGTAAACAGTTTCAACTTTCTTGGGAAGCAGCATGGCAGATTGGGAAATCCTGTCCAAGGGGTCCTATACTACAATCTGCCTCTTCATTTGGAGTTAACCCTCAAGGACCCCTACCAGGATAACTTTGGCAAATGGATGTTACTCATATACCTTCATTTGGCAAACAGTCCTATGTCCACGTTACAGTGAATACATATTCTGGATCTATAGTAACCTCTGTCAGAACAGGAGAGGCTGCTAAGCATGTTATAGCTCATTGTCTGTATGCATTGTTCTATTATTGGATTTCCTAAACTGGTTAAACTGACAATGCTCCTGCATATGGAGCAAAAGCATTTACTGTATTTTGTCATTCTTACAATCTTTAAAGTTAAGGTATGATTAAAGTATACCCAGCAAATATTTTAAAGTCAATTTAAAAAAATTTAAAAGGGGCTAGTCATATCCTGGAACTCCTATGGGTCTACCATATCATGCTTTTTACTTAAAAAAATTTTTAATTTCTTTTGAATGCTGATGAACAGGAGACGCCAAATCTTTTTCGCCTGCAAACTACTACCTTCTTTATTTGATCCAGCTAATAACACTGCTTTGTCTTTTTCCAAATAGCTCCAGATATATGGAAAAGATTTATATAGGCAGATGGGGATCCTCAAACCCCTCAGTGAGATCTTCTGAGCATGGCTTTTAAGATACCTAGAGGCAGAAAAAGCCCAATAGAGATCAGGGGAACTACCAGCTTTTAGGATACGCCCTTAAAGGCTCCAACACTCCAAAGGGGTCTCATAGGATGCCATCTGGGTCCTGCTTCAATAGTGGAAAGGAAGGTCATTGAGCTAAAGCCTTCTAGACTTATATGCCTCTGCTGTGATGAAACAGGGACACTGGAAGGTAGGCTTCCCCCTTGCTCCTCTAAGGGAGGGTTCAGTCTCTTCCAGCCCTGCTCCAGCCACCTATGACCCAACTTTGCCCAGAAAGCTGGGGTTTGCCACTGAAGGCTGAAGGTGCCCAGGCCATCAGCCCATCTACGACACTGTGGACAAGCCTAGGGTATTTCTTCCAAGAAGCAGGTAAACTGATCTCATTTGCACAAGGGCCACTTAACTATGTCTTGCCTGAATAGTCAGGTTTTTTATTCTTCCCTCGAAGATCTCTGTTGTGGGTGTTGATAGTCCTATTTTCTGCTGCTTTGTTTAATATATAGTGTTTCCTTTATTCCTCCTACCTCAATGCCCCACTCATATTTCAGGCTGGGACCTACTCCTAATTTAGAGCTCCCTTTCCCCCTTTTGCCAACTTCTATTATGAATCTACCTTTCCCACCCAGCTTAGTGTATCCCAAGGTTCTCTTTACCAAGCCACAGTCACAGAGCTCCAGGGAAAAGCAACCTGGTCTCATCTCTCCAGGCAGAGGAGAACAGAAGCTCCATTTCCACACATGCTGCAGATGGCTTTTCCAGTCTGCCTGAATCATTACCAGCTAGAAGCAGCGGTCATTGAGACTTGGACGTGAGCTGCAAAGTATAGAATTGTGACAATTCCAGTGCCATACGGACTTTTTCTGGATGTGGACTTTTCCTGGACTCCTGCTCCTTGTGACAGCTCCTAACAGACTGAACTGGGGTTGGGTTGCATTTTTCAGAGATTTGGCATGGTGTTGGGGCCAACTTGGACTTGGTGAACATGTTAAGGACACTACTCTTTTATGGATTCTTGCTGTATTGGCCAAGAGTTTGCTTAAAGGCTTTAATCACTGTAAAAAAAAATAGAAGACTGGATAAAGAAGATGTGGCACATATACACCAAGGTATACTATTCAGCCATAAGAAATGATGACATCGGATCACTTACAACAAAATGGTGGGATCTTGATAACATTATACGGAGTGAAATAAGTAAATCAGAATAAAACAAGAACTGCAGGATTCCATACATTGGTGGGACATAAAAACGAGACTAAGAGACATGGACAAGAGTGTGGTGGTTATGGGGGGTGGGGGGAGGGAAGGAGGGAGAGGGGGAGGGGGAGGAAAAGGGGTACAAAGAAAACTAGATAGAAGGTGATGGAGGACAATCTCTCTTTGGGTGATGGGTATGCAACAGAATTGAATGACAAGATAACCTGGACATGTTTTCTTTGAATATATGTACCCTGATTTATTGATGTCACCCCATTAAAATTAATAAAAATTTATTTTAAAAAAACTGAGACTCATGCACACAGATAAAAGTGAAATGGTGCCTGACCTGTGGTAGCGCAGTGGATAAAGCATCGACCTGGAAATGCTGAGGTCGCTGGTTCGAAACCCTGGGCTTGCCTGGTCAAGGCACATATGGGAGTTGATGCTTCTAGCTCCTCCCCCCTGTCTCTGTCTCTCTCTGTCTCTCTCTGTCCCTCTCTGTCTCCTCTCTAAAATGAATAAATAAAATAATATAAAAAAAAAATTTAAATAAATAAATAAATAAAATATTTTTTAAAAAAAAGTGAAATGGTTACCAGGGGGAGGGGGATGTCAGGGAGGAGGACATGAGGGAGCTGTGTGGGGAAGGTGTAAAGGGACAAATATAAGGTGATGAAAAATGATTTAACTTTGGGTGATAGGTATACAACATAATCAATAGTTCAAATGCTATAGAAACATTTAGCTGAAACCTATGTACTCTTATTGAGCAATGTCACCCTGTTAAATTTAATTTTCTAAATTAAAAAAAGGAGCATGTCATTTCAATGTTATACAAACTCTTCAACAAATAGAAAATATAGAAATACTCCCCAGCTCAATCTATGAGGCCAATATAACCCTGATACCAAAAATCAAATGAGCAAAGTATGTTAAAGGAGACCTATAGGCAAATGTCACTCATGAATAAAAATGTAAAAATTCTGAATTTAGTGAAATAAACCAAATTGGGTAGATGCTAAGAATGTAAGAATAATTAACAATGGAAAAATCTACAAGTTTATCTCACCATATTTACAAATTGAAGTAGTTAAAAATGTATATGATAACCTCAATAGATTCAGAAAGACTATATGATAAAATTCAATGCTCATATAGTCTAAAATTCTTAGCAAATTAGTCATAAAAAGTGATTCCTTGAGAAAACAGTAATTTCCCCTTTCATTACTCCTTTTCAATATAGAACTGGTACTAGCTAATGCAGTAAGACAAGAAAAGGAAATAAAAGGAATACAGATTAAAAAATAAGAAATAGCCCTTGCTGGTGGTGCAGTGGACAGAGCAATGTTTCAAGAGTGCTGAGGTTGTCAGCTCAATTCCAAGGTCGCCAGTTTGAGCACTGGTCAGGGCTCAACCTCATGATTACAGGCTCAATCCCAAGGATGCTGGCTTGACCCCCAAGGTCACTGGTTCAAGCCCCAGTCAGAGCATATATGAGAGGCATTCAATAGCACAACTAAGTGAAACAATGAGTTGATGTCTCTCTCTCTCTCTCTTTCTCTCTCTCTAAAAAAAAAAAAAAAGAAAGAAAATTATCTTTTTTTTTCCCCATGGGTGATCTAACTGTCTATGTAGAAAATCTAAAAGAACTTAACAAAAATTACTGGGACTAATAAGGAATTATTGCAAGGTTGCAGGATACAAGGTTAATATACAAATGTCAATTACTTTCCTATATGCCAGCAATTAAAAAATGGAATTGAAAATAAAAACACCATACCATTTACATTACCACTCCCCCAAAATGAAATACTTAGGTATAACTCTAACAAAATATGCACAAGATGTACATAAGGAAAACTACAAAATTGTGATGAAAGGAATCAGAAAAGAACTAAATAAATAGAGAGATATTCTATGTTTATGGATAGGAAGACTTAATATTGCCAAGAAGCCAGTTCTTCTCAACTTAATCTATACATTCAACACAACACCAATCCAAATGCCAGGAAGCTATTTTGTGGATGTTGATAAACTGACTTGAAAGTTAATATGGAAAGGCAAAATACCTAGAATCACCAACACAACATTGAAGCAAAAGAACAAAGTTGAAGGACTGATACCACCCAACTTCAAGACTTATGATAGAGTAATCAGATCAGTGTGGTATGGTATTGGCAAAACAATAGACAAATAGATCAATGGAACAGAATAAATAGAGAGCCCAGAAATAGACCCCTATAAATATAACCAATGGCAAGAAGAGTCTTTCTAAAAAATGGTACTAGAACAACTGGACATCCACATGCAAAAAAAAAAAAAAATCTAGTACAGATTATACCCTTCACAAAAATTAACTCAAATGGATCATAAACCTAAATATAAAATGCAAAACTACAGAACTCCTAGACTATAACAAAGGAGAAAATTTTGGTTAACTGGAGTTTGGCCATGATTTTTGTAGATACAACACCAAAAGCATGATCCATGAAAGAAATAATTGATAAACTGGACTTAAAATAAAAAAATTCTACTCTGAAAAACATACTGTCAAGATAATGAGAAGACAAGCCACATACTGGGAGAAAATATTTGCAAAAGACACATCTGATAAAGGACTGTAACCTCAGATATACAAAGAGCTCTTAAAACTCAACAATAAGAAAAATGAACAAACTGATTTAAAAATTGGCTAAATATCTGAACAGACACTTCACCAGATGGCAATGTAGAGATGTTCCATATCATGTCATTATGAAATTGCAAATTAAAACAAGATACCACTACATATCTATTAAAATTGATAAAATCCAAAACACTGACACTACCAAACCTGGAAAGGAAGTGGAGCAACAGAAACTTTCATTTATTGCTGATGGCAATGCAAAATGGGACAATCACTATAAAAAATAGTTTGATAAGTTTCTTACAAAACTAGATATCCTCTTACCATTAGATTCAGAAATTGTGTTCCTTGGTACTTACCCAAGTGAGTTGAAAACTTATATCCACACAAAACCTGCACATGGATGTTTGTACAAACTTTATTCATAATTGCCCAAACTTGAAAGCAACCAAGATGTCCTTTAGTAGATAACGGATAAATAAAATTTACCTTGGCATAGCCAGACAATGAAATATTATTTAGTTTTAAAAAGAAATGAACTATCAAACCATGAAAAGAGATGGAGAAACTCTAAATGCATTCGCTAAGTGAAAGAAGCCAATATGTAAAGGCTACATATTCTACGGTTCCAACTGTATGACATTCTGGAAAAGGAAAAACTATAAAGATCAGTGATTGTTGTGGGGAGGGAAGATGAATAAGTAGAGCACAGGGGATTTTTAGGCAGTGAAACTATTCTGTATGGTACTATAATGGTAGATACATGTCATTACACATTTGTTAAATTCATAGATGTACAACACTAAGAGTAAACCCTAATGTAAACTATTGACTTTTAGTGAAATGATGTGTCAATGTAGGTTCACTGATTGTAACAAATGTACCACTTTAGGCCAGGATGTTGAGAGTGGGAGGCTATGTGTTTGGGAGCAAAGAATATATGGGAACTGTCTGTACTTTCCACTCAATTTTTCTGAGAACTTAAAATAGCTTTAAAAATAAAATCTGTTTTTGTAAAAAAGGAATACCTTTCAACTGATAGATGGTATCTACAGAGATTCTAGAGGAAGTATAAATATTATATTTAATGGTAAATTGTTAAAGCATTTAAAATCAGTAGCAAGCCAATGATGTCTACTATCACTGTTTCTTTTCAAAGAGATAAAAGAAAAAGTATAAGAATTGTAAAGAAAGAAATAAAATAATCATTATTCACATACATGAGAGTCTGTACAGAAATCTCAAAAGAGTCTACATAAAAAATAATAGAAAAAAAATAATAGAAATAATAGGAGAATTTGTCAAGATGACTGGGTATAAGATAAATGTACAAAAAGCAATTGTGTTTCTATTCACCAGGAACAAAAAAGTAATTTAAAAAGAGATATGCTTTACATTAGCAACAGAACAAAAAAAAATCTATGAATAAATATTTAAAAGAAATGTATGTAATATATGTATGAAGAAATATGAAATCTGGCAGAAAATCACTAACAAAGACCATGTGTATAGACAGGAAGAATTAATATAAAGAGGCCCATTTTCCCTAACTGATCCATAGAGTAAAAAATTCTGATCAAAATCTTAAGTGCTTTTTATAAAAAATTTAAAGTTGACTCTAAGATATATATGGCGAAATAAAGTCCCAAGAAGAGCTAAGAACACCTAAGAATGACTGGAGTGGGCCTGTCCTGTGGTGGCTCAGTGGGTAAAGTGTTGGCCTGGAATGCTGAGGTCGCCAGTTCAAAATCTGGGCTTGCCTGGTCAAGGCACATATGGGAGTTGATGCTTCCTGCTCCTCCCCTCTTCTCTCTCTTTCTCTCTCTATCTCTCTCTGTCTCCTCACTAAAATGAATAAAAATTTTTAAAAAATTTAAGAAAAATAAAGACTGGAGTGGAAGCAGGGGGATAATCTTTCCTATTCAATATTAACAAAAACTTCTCTAAAAACTATGTTAATTAAGATAGTGTGATACTGATACAGAAACAGGAAAACTAATGAAACAGAGCACCTATAAACAGACTCATAGATCTATAAAAAGTGATATATGACAAGGTAGCATTGTAGATCACTGGAGAAAGAATGGGCAATAAGATGAATAGTTATTTGGATGGGAAAAAATTAAAATGGGTCCCTACCTCACACTATACACTCTAACTGCAATGGATTAAACTTGAAATGTGAGTAAAACTTAAAAAGCCTTAAAATAATCTCTCTCATTCTGATACAAGAGGATTTATTTGTGATATCAAATTAGAGAAGGATTTCTTATAACAGATATGAAAGATATAAACAAATAGAGAAAAGAATGATCAATTCCACATGAAAATTAAGACCTTCTAGATGTGGAGTAAAGGGAACCTTCATGCACTGTTGGTGGGAGTGCAGATTGGTGCAGTCATTATGGAAACAATATGGAATTTCCTCAAAAAATTAAAAATGGAACTGCCTTTTGACCCAGCAATTCTACTTCTGGGAATATATCTGAAGAAACCAAAAACACTAGTTCAAAAGAATAGAAGCACCCCTATGTTCACTGCAGTGTTATTTACAATAGCAAGATATGGAAGCCACCTAAGTGTTCATCAATAGATGAGTAGATAAAAAAACCAAAAAGCTGTGGTACATTTACAATGGCATATAACCTGGCCATAAAAAGAATGAAATGTTGCCACTTATGACAGCATGGATGGACCTAGAGGGTATTATGGTAGGTGAAATAAGTCAGTCATAGAAAGACAGGTACAATATGATTTCACTTATATATGTAATCTAAAGAACAAAATAAATGAACAACAATAAAAATAACTGAAACAGACTCAGATACAGAGAACAGAGTGATAATGAGGGGAGGAAGGCTGGGGGACTGGGTGAAATAGATGAAAGAATTAAGAAGTACAAATTAGCAGTTACAGAATAATCATGGGGATGTAAAGTACAGCATAGGGAATATAGTCAATGAGATTGTAATAACTATGTGTTGTACCATGTGGTTACTGGAAATATCAGGGGAATTCTTAGTAAAGGATATGATTATGTCTAAGCACTATGCTGTACACCTGAAGCTAATACAAAATAATATTAATTATAAAATAAAAATTAAGAGCTTCTAGTCTGGAAAAGCACCATAAAGAGGAAAATATAAATCAGAAACTGGCAGTAAATATAAAGAATCCCTGTAAGTCAACAAGAAAAAGACAAACAATCAAAAGAAAAATATGCAAAGGACATTAAAGGCATTTCACAGAAGAGGAAACAGGAATAGCCTACATTCTGAAAAGGTGCTCAATCTCCTTAGTAATCAGATGAATGAATATTAAGATCAAGAGAGACAATTTCACACCCACCAGACTGACAAAGTTAAGTAACATTTTTGAGGATATGGAACGACAGAACTTCTATATACTGTGGATAGGGGTGTAAATTGGTATAGCCACTTTTGAAAAAAAAAAACAACAACTGGCACTATCCTACATTCTCTGAGCCAGCAATGCCATTTCTAGTCACACATTCTAGTGAAACTCTTCCCCTCGGCCAAAAAGACACATGAAGAATTTTTACAGCAGCATGGTGAACTAGCAGAAAACTCAACCCAAATGGCCATCAACAAGAGAACGATAAAAGTTTAGAGTATTCTCACAATGTAATATTATAAATGAATAAATTAATAGCCACACACAATAATATGGGTAAAACCTTAAAAACATAACATTAAGTGAAAAAAATTACGAAGACCATATATAGTAAGATACTATTTTTGTAAAGTATTAAACCAAGCAAAACCAAACAATACATTGCTTATGGATATATGTGTGTGATGACATCATATTAAGAAAAGTAGAGAATGCTAAACAGAAAATGAGCAGTGGTGCTCTGGCAGGATAGCTCAGTTGGTTAGAGCATCATCCCCACATACGAAGGTTGCAGGTTCAATCCCTGGTCAGGGCACACACAAGAATTAACTAATGGTGACATGAATGGGTGGAACAACAAATTGATGTTTCTCTCTGTGTGTTTCTGTCTCTCTCCTTCCCTCTCTCTCTAAAAACCAATTAAAAAAATTTTTTTAAAGAAAAGGAAAGTAAAAATAAGCAGTTGTTCCATAAATTCATGGATGTTTATTTTGCTACCCTTCATTACTTACACATATTTGCATTTATTCTTTGAATGTATCAACTAGGATATAATTTTTTTTAAATGTAAACATAAGTTAGGGCTCTGGGACTAAACAGTGCTGGTTCAAATCCTGGTAGCTCTACATCCTAGCATGTGACCTTGGCAAGTATCTTCCCTTTCCTAAATTTCCATTTTTTTGTCTATTAAATGGTGACACCTCCCTCCTGGGGTATTGGGAGCCAATCCTAATTTAGCAGTGTCTGGCATGTATTAAGCACGAAGTAAATGTTTGCTATTTTCATTATTACTATTAATAAACATAGTGGCAGGGCAGGCACCCAGGCCACCCCCACCTCTTGATCCAGTGCTCCTATACAGCCCTTTCTACCTGATGCCCCCAGGTGGGCTGAAGTGGGGTGACTCTTTTCCAGCCTTGTCAGAGGAGCAACTGCATGAGCAGTACCACGGTCAACAACCCCCATGTACCTAGGAGATGTTTACATTCCTGGCAGATTAAAGTACTCAGAGGGCACTGCAGTGGCCTCCGGACCTTGGTGATTAATAACCTGGCCTCGTGCTAAGAGCTCTCACTGGATGGCTGGCAGGGAACAAGCCAGATGGCACAGGCACCTCTTGGATGCACACGAGCTCTGGGGACAGAAATGAGTGTCTTCCAGGTCCTGTCCGGCACCATGGCCTGGAGCTGGGGCAAGGGAGGGGGGCCAGCAGTTCAAGTCCTCCTGACTCAGGGATGGGTTTCCCTTCTAGCCTTGCCTCTGCGTGCTTTAGGGCTCCCAGGCAAGCGGTTTCAAACTCTCGTTTTTAAAACAGTACCTGGCTCAAGTGTGCCAGAGAGCCTACTACAATATGAGCTCCATCATTTTAGCTATTATTACTCCCATGGGGACCCAGTCTCAGGGGTTATCATCATTAGTTTATGGGTCCTGGAACTCAATCCGAATTATGTCTGTGTCTGAGAGTCCAGCGCAAGGCCTGATACAAAATAAGAAGTTTCAGGGAATGTTTGGTGAATAAATTGCCAAGTGACAGGCCAGCCTCTGTTCCCACACTTTGGGATGAGAACCTCACCCCTTGCCTTCACCGGGGAGGGAAGGTCTTGCCTGTTAGAAAGTCATTCCTGGCCCTGGCCGGTTGGCTCAGCGGTAGAGCGTCGGCCTAGAGTGCGGAGGACCCGGGTTCGATTCCCGGCCAGGGCACACAGGAGAAGCGCCCATTTGCTTCTCCACCCCTCCACCACGCCTTCCTCTCTGTCTCTCTCTTCCCCTCCCGCAGCCAAAGCTCCATTGGAGCAAAGATGGCCTGGGCGCTGGGGATGGCTCTGTGGCCTCTGCCTCAGGCGCTAGAGTGGCTCTGGTCGCAACATGGCGACGCCCAGGATGGGCAGAGCATCGCCCCTGGTGGGCGTGCCGGGTGGATCCCGGTCGGGCACATGCGGGAGTCTGTCTGACTGTCTCTCCCTGTTTCCAGCTTCAGAAAAATGCAAAAAAAAAAGAAAGTCATTCCTGGTGCTGAGCTGAATCTGCTTCCTGACAGCTTCCTCTCTCTGAGTTTTGAAAAAGGAGGAAGGAAAGTGGGGAGAAGCACCCAACCCTCATTTGTACCCACACTCCAGGGCCCAAATCCAGCCTTCCATTCTCAGTGGTGCTTCCCTGGCCCCCCTGGGTCCCCTGACTGGGAGGAACGACAGCTTCCTCAGGCACGTGCTATATGGGCACACAGATATGAAGACACATGGTTCACAGTCACAAACCAACACACAGCAACACACATGACACCTTGGCACCTGGAGACACATTCAACCACACAAAAGTGCCTACACATACTAACATAAGACATACACATATGCACACATTTGCGTGCGTGTACACCCCCACTACACACACACACACACACACACACCATAGCATATATAGTCAGACACATGGTGATAAGCACCCATAGGCAGGCAAACACAAACACAGGCTTTCAGAGGTATATGGGGACTCCAGCAGCCAGGGAGCCAGGCTCAGAGCTTCTTAGGGGAGGAGGGCTCTGTGCTTTCCTAGAAATAGACTTTACTTACCCTGAACACACCCATGGGGGCAGTTCAGGCTACTACTGGAGATCACAGGTCTCCCCTTAGTTGCTCAAAAAGCCTGACATCTGAAGTACTTTTTTAGAAATAAAATAAACAGACATTCGAGGTATAATCTCTGCTCCATCCATGCCACAAATTATCACACAGATTGTAACACCATGACAATTAGAGCAGCAATTGTTGCAGTCCAGTTTGCTTCTGAAAGAGACCTCGCTACCCCCTACATCACCCTGTAGCCTGCTCCAAGTACTCCAGACAGCAGGATGCTGTGATTTGGGACAGGCCTCAACTGGACCATCTGCACTTCTGAACTCTACATCTGTGGGTCTGGTTCTGAGTTCCAGAGTTCCACCAAAGTCACTCTCTAAGAGGCCCTGGTCAAGCACAGCTCTGAGCCTCAGTTTCCCCAGATGTCACTGGACCTTTGGTCAGCTTCCCCTGCAGCCTCCCCACCCAGCCTGCCTTTTCCCCAGGTCCCATTCACCTCTGTCCCTAGCACTTCACACATCGCTGGGCATATTCCAAGGACTCAATAAAGAACTGTTGAAAGAATGGATGAACCCACTCCCCACCTTGGAGGACACCTGTGGTAGACCCTCCCTTCCAGCCTCCCCTGGGGGACCACCTGTACACAAGTTCTCCTCTCAGTGTCTGCTTCTGAGATACCCACCTAAACACCATTCACACATGAGGAAACAAGGATCAGAAAGGTCAAGTCACTTCCCAAATATCACACAGCACAGCCTGCCCTTGGGGGTTAGTTCTGGGGAGAAAGCTTTCCCATTCCTCATCTGGGGATGCCGGTGAGGTCCTGATGTCCTCTGGTTCCTAATGCGGGTAAAGGAATAAGCCCTACACTGCCCTTATGTCCAAGCCCATTCATGGTTCCGGCTGAACCATTAACGAGGGGCCCTGTGATCCTCACCTAACCATGGGGTCTAGATGTTAAGAGGAGGGGGGGCTGAGTTCAGCCAGAGTTTGACCACAGGTCTGCTGGAGGGGAGACACCCACCTTGCCCAAAGCTTGGGCCCCCTACCCTCTCAACAAACAGTACAATCAATCCAGGGGCAGAGTGGGCAGCCCCATCTGGACCTGACATCTTTTCAGGGGCCCTCACTAGACACCCTGGCCCAGCACAAAGGATTCTTGGGCCAAGTTGGAAAACGGTATGCAAGCACAGTGCTCTCCAGCAACCTATATAAATCTTGAGAAAAGAGGTTATTAAACCCTGGGAAACTGCAACCAAAGACACTAACTATGTTCTTGGAAAAGCCTCTAGAATCATTCAAGTCATTACCTGTTAGTTAACAAGAGAAGGACAGAGATTTTAAGTAATCCTCTGGCATAAGTGTGTGCATGTTGGCCCTCATGAGGCCTTAGATACACACACATCTATGTTCACGTACACTCACGCCTCTCCTGCTTCGGCCCAACCTCGGGTCTCACAGCCCCGCAGACAAAACCTGCGCTCCTCTGTGTGACACGTAAAGCTCTGTTATCAGTGCTGCTCGCCTTTACATCCCTTGTTGTCTCAAGCCGCTCAGCTCTCACCTCCAGGCCTTTTCTCATGCTGTTCCCTCTCCTTGGGATACCTTTCCCATCCTTTTGCTCCCAGATAGCTCTTACCTAGCTGCCCTCCAGACACCGCCCTACCCTGGATTAAGTCCTTTCCTCTGGGTCCCATTTATATTTCTTCAGAGGATTCATCACAGGGTTTTTTAACTTGGGTCCTTGAATCTATCCCCACTTGAGACCATGAGCATCTCCAGGGCAGGACTCCTTGCTGTGCCGCCAACACTCAGTACCAGGTAGGCTCAGACCAGGTCCGTCGCGGTGAATGAACACATACAGACAGCTGCACACACACAGAAGCTGTTCTTAGCTGGCCCTTGTGCCAGCCTAGGGCACTGAGGATGCTGTAGTACCCGCTGCACAAGAGGACTTCATCAGGGCCAAGTCTGCCAGCCTGTTACCTCTTCTTGGAGACAAGGGCAGGTGTAGCCAGTAGGACAGGGGTCCCAAACTTTTTACACAAGGGGCCAGTTCACTGTCCCTCAGACTATTGGAGGGCCGGACTATAAAAAACACTATGAACAAATCCATATGCACACTGCACATATCTTATTTTAAAGTAAAAAAACAAAACGGGAACAAATACAATATTTAAAATAAAGAACAAGTAAATTTAAATCAACAAACTGACCAGTATTTCAATGGGAACTACGGGCCTGCTTTTGGCTAATGAGATGGTCAATGTGCTCCTCTCACTGACCACCAATGAAAGAGGTGCCCCTTCCGGAAGTGCGGTGGGGGCCGGATAAATGGCCTCAGGGGGCCGCATGTGGCCCGCGGGCCATAGTTTGGGGACCCCTGATGTAGGAGATGGATGTGAGCACAAGAGGGTCCAAAAGTGAACAACCCAGACTACCCTTACTATGTGACCCAGTGGGTCCACTCGGAAAGGACAACCAAAATCATCACTCCACACTGCCCTCACCACATTTGTTAGAAATGTACTCTCTTCCAGATTTCAGGTTCAGGGCTTTGTGTTTGCTCAGTGAATTTTTTGATGTTGGCTTTGTTATCCATTTTACGAATGAGGAGATCGAAGCTCAGAGAAGTGCTGGGATTCCAAACCCTGGCCTCCCACCACTTCAGGATACTCTCAAAAGGATTTCACACCCAGACAAAACTGGCCCTAACGCACAAGCTGTCTGGCCTGCTGCCTTTCCCAGACAGTAAGAATTCCGCAAGTCAAAGAGTTGCCTTCTTTGCCTTGGCTTCTAGGAAGCTCCAGGAAAATGTAGGGTTTAATTACAATAACTAGATGAGCTTAGGTTTTGTCCTGTATTTATGTCCTTTAATGTATGTCAGTTTAACTATATATAGGTCTTTAATTGCAAATATTTATAAGTTCTTAATAGAAGACAAGAACTCAATGATAAGGGATAAAACAGACTAGAACAGAAGGGAACAGGCTCGACTATCACAGGGATTTTCTGGTGTTTCCTCCACCTATCCCTCCTCACAGGATGAAACTGAAGCCCAGAAGGGGGAAGGGGTGGGGCAACAAACGGATTGTCCCTCAAGCACTCGCAGCCTCCGCAGACCTCGCCGGCATCCCCTGGGCATTGCAAGCAGAGTGCCTACAGTTCACAATATAGCTGACCCTTGAACTACATGGATGTAAACTGCAAGGGTCAGTTGAAAACTTCTGCCTAGCAGGGGTCTCAAACTCGCGGCCGTGCGGCCGCCCACCAATTTTGTGCAGCCCGCAGACTAATCAAACTTCGTGGATTAATCTGCGGGCCAGTCTGCGGGCCGCACAAAATTGGTGGGCAGGCCGCAAGTTTGAGACCCCTGCTAAGGGGACCTAAGCAGTTCAAACCCATGCTGTCCAAACTGACCTGTGAAAATGTTTTAATTTAAATTGAAAGGAAAAAAATAACTTTTAATTAAAAAAAAAATGTTTTTACACCAATGCCATCACAAAACGCAATTTTTAATATTCTTACGAAGGAAGGGGCCAAAGCCAAAAGGGCTAGGGTTGTGAATGTCATGACGAGTCCCTGCTCGCGTTCCCCATCTCACCAATGAGTCCTGGAAGCCCCTACTTCCCCACCTGCCAGCTCCCTGGGGGCCCAAGCCTCCTCTCCGCCTTCCTCTCTGCCAGGTTCCAAAGGGAGCATTTTCACGAACATTCTAGAGGGACGTGGGCCTTGCCAGGTGAATCTAATTTATACCTTGCAGTAACCACCTCAGACAGCTCTTGAAAGGCTGAAACCCCCGCCCGGCTGTGGGAGGGGATCCCCTGGCTGATTTCGCCAACCAGTTGTCAAGACAAATGTTCCTGGGTTCACAATGTGGAGATAATTAGAGAGCTGGCGCATTGAAGGCACGAGCCGAGAACTTCCTGACAGAGGTGCTGACTGTGGGCGGCAGACCCCCGTTCCTCACTCCTGAGGACCACACCTCATCTTCCCCAGCCCTGAGCTGGGCTCACTGTGGGGCAGAGGGGTAGCTGAGCTGGCCTGAGAAACACCAGCACACTTGGGGACAAGTGGCAACGGAAATCAGAGGAGAGGTGTGGCAGGGGAATGGCCAGCCCTGGACATTACTGCTGACCCTGCGGGACCCCGGGCACCACTGCTGACCTTGTGTGTGACCTTCAGCCCTGCCTCTCCAGGCCCCAGTGTCCTCACTGGGAAGATGGGGCAATGGTCCCAAAGACATGAGGTTGTGAAGATGATATGGGGTGAAGGGCAGTAAACAACTCCAGGCAGATAAGGCAGGATTATCATTCCCACTGAGCAGATACAGAAACTGAGAGCAGAACAAGGAAATAGCTTGCCCAGCCACAGTACTAGTGAACAAGGGATCAGGCCAGGCCTTGGACACAGACCTGGATACAGGAGCCCAGAGGGCAGGGTCCAGGTGTTTCTGAGGACTGGTTCCAGGTCCAGGTCTTCCTGAGGACTGGTTCCACCTCAGGCTCACTTGGACGCAAGTCCTGCCCCAGCTCTTTCCAGCTATGGGACCTCCCCACACTCTGTCTTCTGCTCAGTGTACGAAGTCACAAGCCACAGAGACCCTCCATCCTGGCCTGGCTCCCTCCCCCTTTCTCTGGAGCTGCAGGAAGCTGTCCCTAAACCTCTGCCTACTCCAACCTGTGAGGTCAAATATCTTCCTGCAGAAGCAAGGGAAGTGAGCACGAGGACACCTGGGGATCACGGTGCACAGTCTTGATTCAGCAACACCCACCTGGGTCAGGTTCAGTAGAAGGATGGGCTCCTGAGGAGCTCAGATTATATGTGATTGCTTCTGAGGAGTCGCAGCAACTAATTAAGGTGCCTTGTCAGGGGTATGCTGGGGTGAGCTCAATGAAAACAGAATATTCAATGCATGCTCGATTACAGAAACTCACACTGACATAGGCTATCCTGGAGCAGGAGAAGGCCAGGGTTTTGAATCCCAGCACTTAACTTCTCTGAGCCTCAGCTTCCTCATCCATCAAATGGAAGAGTAATGCCAACATCAAAAAACTCACTGAAAACACGAACCAAAGAGAGCACATTCCTTAACCACTGCCACTGTCTTTCCTTCCCCACACTTTAAAGTAGGTGGTTGGGGGTAGTTAATCATTCCCCCTGTTGCATTCTTGGCTGTAATAGTCATTTTATCATCAATTAATGCAAAATTGTACTCTTGCTCTATCTTTGGGCCATGATCATAAAACAGAGTCTGTGGAGACAGAATTAATAATAAACAGCTACAGGGACAGCAGCTAATTACTGAGCATCTATGTGGAGGACTTGACTGTAAATTTCTTTCTAAGCCCCAGAAGTAGTGTGGGAACCTGGATGAGAATGCCTCCTTTCTGGGCCTCAGTCTCCAAATTCATGAATGGATTGAGCCAGATGGTTTCTAAGTTCTTGTCTGGGTCTGAGGTTCCATGAGCTAGTGGCCTTTCCTTTACCTTGATACTGCAGATGAAGGAGGAAGGGGATTGGGGAAAAGGATGGGGTAGGAGGAGTGAACTCACAAGTGCTGAGGACCTACTGTGCGCCAGGTGCCGTGCCGGGCTCTCTGGGCATATGACCCCTCTGGCCTAACCCAGAAATGCCTCTTGGATGGCAACCTATGCAATCCTCACCACAGCCCTGTGAGTTTGTTGCAAAAACCTTCATTTTATAGGACAAGACTCCTAATACAGCCTGGGCCCTTCCCAGCATACTCCATCACTCCTGCCCAACTGGGCCAGACTTTCCCCTTTTTCATTCAATAATTTAGCAAACAGTTGTTGATCATATTACATCCAGACACTGAAGACACAGCAGGGAACAAAACCTAAAAAGATTTAGACTTCACAGAGCTTATATTTGAGCGGAGGAGACAGATCACAGACAAACACATGTCAGGTAGCATGAGGGGCAGAAAGTGGCTGAAGGTGCTATTTTAGAGAGGTGGTCAGGAAAGGCCTCCGGGAGAAGGTGACAGGAACTTCTACGAAAACCTCTATGGACCTGAGTGAATGGAGGTGGGGCTGGGGCAATAGCATTTCAAGCAGAGAGGATGGCCATGCAAAGAGCCTGAGGTGGAAACAAACAATATTTTGAGGAACAGCTGGATCCATTAAGGCTGGAGCAAAAGAGGAGAGAATGGAAGGAACTGAGGTCACAGAGCTCAGCATGGGTCCCACACCTGCCCCTTCCTAACTCCATTTCCTTCCTCTTCCTTGGGCCGTGCTGAGAATGCAGAAACATAACCATGGACATCTGAATGTCTGAGTCTAAAGGATCTTGGGCATCCTGGAGTCCAAGCCTTCCATTTTGTAGAAGAGAAAACTGAGGACCCAAAGGGGTTTGATGACTTTCCTAGAACCACAAGGCAGTTCGAGTATAGAGTTTGGAGGGAACCAAGCTCTGAACCCCTGGCCCATGCCCTCTGTCAAGACTGAATGAGTCAGGCTCATGAAACCTCTGGGCTTTGAACTACTCAAAGTCCTCATCACATACCTGAAGAAACAGAGGCCCCAAGTTTAGGCGGCTCTGGGTGCAGGAAGACAGTAAGGGGCTAGGGTGGGCAGGGGAAATGAAGATTTGGTTTGGTGCATGCCTGTGTGGGCCTTTGCCCAGCAAACCACCACCATGCTTTTCTCATGCATGTAAGGAGGTCTGATGTCTGAGACCCACCACTGGTTAAAGTCTCCCAGGAATCTGCAGGACAGTGTCTCATGAAGCAGATCCTGCTGGGAGGGAAGCTGATTTGACACCTGTGGACTGCACAAGCCACCAGCTATCTCCTGTCATGTGACCTCTGGCAGGTCATCTCTCCACCCCAGGCCTTGGGTCCCCATCTGTCAAAGGGTCCTGCAAAGTTTGGGAGCAGCATCAAATGAGAATCCCTGGAAGGTTCTTACCCAGTCCAAACCCAGCACCAGCCAGTACTCTTCAGAATTTGGGAGGCAGTGATGGTACAGACGGAGGCAACACATGCAAGCCCTCAACACGGGGCCTAGCACACAGTCGGTACTTGACAAATAGCTACTTTAGTAGCTGCCAGTGACAGAGGCACTGGGCTGGGAGGCAAGGGACTGAGCTCAGTGCTTTAGATCACTTTTCTGTGATCGTCCACAAACCAAATCCTCTCTATGGGCCTCAGTTTCCATGTCACCAAAAAGAAAAAGTGCAAATAAGGCATTGGTTGATAGTCCATGAGCCACCTCCTCCTGTCCTGGATAGCTGGTGAAAGGGACAGGAGCTGGCAGCCGGGGCGGGAGGGGGGGGGGATATTGAGGAAGTATCTGAGACACAGCAAACTGCTTTGTCTCCCTGGGGCCAAACTCTCTCGACTTCCAATTGTCATGTCTGTTGGCAAATAAACCTGGTCAGAAATGACCCCATAGGCCAAACTGATTCCCAAAACTTGGAGTTCAGCGGATTCTGGGAAGCACAGACTTGTGGTTAAATGGGAGTGCAGAAGGCAACTTTGGGAAGTGGGGTGATCACAGAGTAGGGAGTCAGGGACATGAAGTGGAGAGAGTCCCAGATGTGACAGCTGGACAGGTAGCTCCCACTCTGTGGATTTCAGTGACCCCACTGTAAAACAGGGATTCTGCCACTGTCCTATGCATTACTGGAGAACAGGAACTACCCAGCAAACCTCTGCATCCTGGGGCCCTGCCCAGGGCCCGGCTACACCTGGGAAGGTGCTAACGTTACTCTCAGCTCAAAAACCTAGGCATGTTGGCTCTGATAAAACAAAAAAAGGCTGGTGGATGGTTTGTCACACTCACTGGTGCTTGCCTTGCTCCATGTGCAGCAGAGAACTCCCAGTCTTACCCCCCCTCCCCGAAATGCACAGTCCTCCAGAAACCTCCAGTCCCATGGTCCCATCTGCAAGAAAAGCACAGCCTAGCACCACCGTGCCATCTGCCTTTTGAGGCTTATGCCCCCAAGACACAGACTTATCAAGGGAGGCCGGGTAGTATGTGGAGGGAGAAGAAGCAGACTGAGCTTCTTCAGGCGGCCACCTCCCAGCCTTCTGGAAATTGCCACTTGCTAGGTCACGGAGCCCCAGTGATGGTCTCTCATTTTATCATTAGCCACGCCAGAGGAATGCATGGTGAGGAGGCAGTGCTGCACGAGTCAGTGCGTAATCACTTACAGACTGCGCTGGCCCCAGTCCTGGCAGCAGAGGAAGATTTATTGTGGGGATGGATGGAAAACAAAGAACAGTTGTGCAAACTTTACGGAGCTACATTATGGGAAATGCCTTTCCTGTTTCCCACTGGTGAATGTGCTGGATGCTGTTTCCAAAGGGGATTGGGCTCTGATACCCAAATGGGTGCAGACACTGGGCCACGCCACGGCTTGTGGTGTCCACACCACCTGCCCCATGGTGTCCAGCCCTGGCTAATAGCCAAGCCCTGCTGTCTGGGGGCCCCACCAACCTGGGCTGCTCTGGTGAACCTGGGGAAGAAGGTTCCTTCCTGGGCCTCCGTGTCCTCATCTGCCTACTGTCATTCCCCCTCCGATGAATCGCCATGTGACCAAGGTTCTAAATGTGAATGCTGACTGTGTCAATTTCCTATCCAGAACCCTTCCACCCCTCTCTCCACTGCTCTCAGGGCAGAGTCTAAGCTCCTCATTCGAGACTTCGAGGCCCTTTAAGTTCCAATTCCAACTGCCACTTCTGTTCCCAGCTCCCATGCATGAAATGCACTTCAAGCACAAGAGGACAACGATGCTCCCCACCATGGGTCAAGACTGTCACATTTCAAAAATTTTACATACGCTGCTCCCTTTCCTTGAAATGCCTTTCCCTGAGGTCTATACTTAAAAGCTCTTCCCCTCCCCTCAGAGCCCAGCTCTGATGCTGTCCTGAGGAAAGGCTGTGGCGTTGGACTAATCCCCTCGCCACCAGGTCCTTACTCATCTGATGCTGCCCCCACCCCCTGCTTCTGGCGTGGACCGGGCACACTGTGTGTCAATAAAGCTGTGTTGAAAGGCTGGTGGGAGGGAGGGGGAGCCAATACAGATGAACCCAAGGCTGTGTACCGGATGAGGAGGGACACGGGTTCTGGGTCTTACAGTGTCTGAGTGTCCCAGGCCATAGGGGTTGTTTGACATACCACCCACTTAACAGATGAGGACAGGACACTGAGGTCTGTCACTGCAGCAGTCCAAGTGAGAGACACATAAAGTCTGCTCAGCTAACCCATCTGCCATCAGTGGAGACAGAGCCTATTAGTTCTCAAGCATGAAGTTTACCATTTCCAGGATGTCCCTCTTAGAAAACACAGTCTGGATGCTTTCTTAGAGTCACTATTGATTTTATCTGACTTTCTCATTCCAGTAAGAGAATCATTTCAGTTCCATTACATTTAATTCAAAAGCTTTCCCCCTTTTATTATTTTAAATTCAATTCAGAGGATTGTATGTTTTTATCCTTAATTTTTTTCATATTCCATAAAGCAGTGTTCACAAAACTTGGCCAGTGTTTCTTAAGTGTGGTGCTCCCAGGAATTCTCATCTCTGCGAGAGCTTGGGTTTGATGACTCAAAAAACAACGAGAAAAAAAAAAAAAAAACCCAACAAGGACTCCTGTTTTCCAGCACCAAGTATTTGCCAGGCATGAGGTAAGTACTCCATATACATGATCTCATTTCATTCTCACAACATTTCCCCCTTTACACAGACAGGACACTGAGGCTCAGAGAGGCCTTGTGACTTATTTAGATCTCACAGCTGGGTAAGGAGTAGAATGGGGATTTGAAACCGAGCAGCTGCACTATGTACTTGGCTACTGGTCCACCCTGGCTCAAAGTTTAAACAAGATGGGGAAGGAGGAGTCAGGCAGGGATGGAGATGAAGTTTGAGTGGGGATCGGGAAGTGAATGGGAATAGGGTGGGGAGGGGAAGGGGGCAGGAAAGTGGGTAGGAGTGGGCTATGGGGCAGGGAAGAAGGACAGGGCAGGAGAGCTGCAGGCAGAGCCTGAAGGCCAGAAACTGCATCTGCGGGAGCCTGTGGCTAACAAGTTACAGGCCTGATGGGAAACCCATCTGGGAGGAACACTCCTGTGAGGGTGACCGTGTTCTCTGAGGCAAGAGCACTGGGCTGGGAGTTGGTAACTATCTTGATCCCCTCTGTGGAGCATTCTGCAGGTTGCACAGCATGGCCCCTCCACCCTTCACAGAGACTCTTCTGGGAAGCAGCACAAACCCCATTTTATAGATGCATACACTGAGACTCAGGACGGGAGTGACTTGTTCAAGACTGTATAGCTAGTGAACAGCAGAGCTGGGACCAGTCTCCAATTCCACCTGTCTCCAGTTCCTCTGCCTTTCTCCAGACAGGTCATTTCCCTCTGCGTACTCAGCTTCCCCCTCCAGACACTGACAAGAGGGGGCCCTCAGGGCTCAGACCTGAGGGTAAGGCTGGAGCTGCAGAAAGCCCAAGTGTGATTTTTGAAAACTAGGGGCTAGAGGAAGGCATCCCAATGTAAGACAAGATCTGTGGACAGTGGTGGGATTCAAATAATTTAACAACTGGTTCTCTGCCCTAATGACCGTTTTAAGTATAAAAAAACGGTATACTGGCCTGACCTGTGGTGGCGCAGTGGATAAAGCGTCGACCTGGAATGCTGAGGTCGCTGGTTCGAAACCCTGGGCTTGCCTGGTCAAGGCACATATGGGAGTTGATGCTTCCTGCTCCTCCCCCTCTTCTCTCTCTATCTCTCCCTCCTCTCTCTCCCTCTCTCTCTCCTCTCTAAAAATGAATAAAAAAAACAAACAAAAAAAAAACAAAAAAAAAAAACGGTATACTGAAAGATAGTTTATTATTTCATGCATTTAATACTTAAATAAGAATAAAAGAGATACACAAACTAGATTATGTTATAGAGTTTTAAAATATTAATGAAAAAATATTAATACCTGACCAAAAAAAACAATAAAACTGTTATTTAAGAGATTTACATATTGCTTCTTGACTGGCATTCTTACTTGCAATTTTTTTCGCCTATGGATGGAATGAACATTACTACAGGCACTTAGAATATGCAGGTTGCACAGCATGGCCCCACCACCCTTTGTTTGTTGTGCAGACAAACGTTAAAAAAGTGTAAGGAATGTAAATTTGTGATTTCCACATGGGGTGGGTGCCCAGGTGCCCACCTTAGAGAGAAACCTGATTACAAGTGCCATTTTAACAACCAGTTCGCCAAACTCAACAAAAAATTAGGTATCGGTTCTGCTGAACCAGTGCAAACAGCTGAATCCCACCACTGTCTGTGGAGCTGGAACCTTGGCTTCAAGAAATGAAAAGGCATTCACATTTGTTGGGCCCCCACGGAACTCAGCATGCTAAGCACTATCCCATTTCACAGCTCAGGAAACTGAGGCTCAGAACAGCCAGGGTTACATAGTCTGTCACACACCTGGGACTTACAACAGTTTTTTTCTGCTCCTTTGGGGACACTGGTGACTGCAATGCCACTATTCATTTTAGACTCTCCCTATTCTCCTCTCCTAATGCAAACTGCTCGGAACAGCCAGCTCCATCCACTGTGCACTTAATGTGCCAGGCACTGTGTAAAGCACCTCGTGTATAGCATCTGATGAAAGCCTGGCCACAGCTCCGTTCTATCCACTTTTCAGGTAAGAAGACAGAAGCTTGCGGATGTCAAGTTCCTTGCCATCGTTCATGGACACACAACTGGGTTGTGAAGGATGGTTAGAAATTTCCTGTGCTGGGAAAGGCATTCTAGACAGAAGGACCAGCAAAAAGTCAAGGCCCAGAGGAGCGAAAGAAGGTGGAATGTGCAAAGACTCTCTAGGAACCTGGGAGGAGAGGCAGCCTCTGGCAGGGAGAAATAAAGCAGGCATTCCAGGGCTACTACTAGCTCGCTGGGTGACACAGGGCCACTGATACCGCCTCTCTGGGCTTCAGCTTGCCTGTCTAATGAGTAGACATAAGAAGTGGCGTGATCCCAGGAGGAACTCCAGAGAAGTTAACAAGGCACATCTGGATGCCAATTTGAAGACTGGCTTTGCCCAGAATGGGTTTTCTAACCAAACCCTTCCTCCCTGGAATGAGGTGAGGCTCAGACTCCCATTTTCAAAGTGGTGGACTTGACAGACACCCTGAATGGTTGGACCAGCTGGTCTCTCTAGGCCCATTTATAACAGGATTCTCTAGGGGTTTTAAACTACTAGATGTTCCTTTTGCAGTTTTTTAATCTCTTCAGAAACCTCAGCCTCCACAAAAAAGCTTGTTTTCAGATTACCTATTTTTTTTAAAGGTGTCTTACTCCTCATCCCATGACTGCTCTCTCCTCCAAGACAGAACAAAAGACCCGTCCTGTCAAGCAAAGAAGGGGACCTGCAATAGGCCATCAAAGTGAGGGTGGTACTGGCTTGGGAAAACCAGTTAAATGCAAAATGTCTGTCAGTTTCCCTGCTCCAGCAGGACTCCCTGAAGCCAGACTGGCTTTGATTCCCTTCTGTGACCCCCAACTCCCTCAGCACCCAGGCTTTTGTTTCTCAGGAAGAGTGGGGGCTGTGGCAAAACAACAAGAGGAAGTCAGGAGCCCCAGGGCCTGGCACACAGATGTGTCACAGGGTGATGACTTGTTGCATGAGTTTCAGAGCTGGATATTCTCTCAGGCTGTGTAAGCAGATTGGTGACTGGGAGGTGGCTTGGGGTCCTGGCAGGCGCACAGTCTCTGAAGTCAGGCTGAGAGGGTTCAAATCCGACCCATGATATACTTGGTGCCTGAACCTGAACCTGCAATGGACATCCTTTTCCACATCTGTAAAATGGGGGTAATAATTCCAGTCTCCAGGGATGTGCTGAGAGCCGAGATCATATATTGGGGAAGCCCTATATAAATTGAAAAACACCCAATGAGTGTTTCAATAATGTTCCCGTCCCCCTTGACCGACTTGGATGAGATTATGCAGCCAGGCCTCAAATCCTCAGCTCCTGGCTCTCCTCCCTCCCTCCATCATCCAGCAATAATATCACAAGATGCAAGGGCAGCGTCCTTCCCACAGTGCCAGAAGGCTCGCATCACATCATCCTGTCTCTGGACTCCCAGCACAGGCCCCGCACAAAGGGCAGCCTGCCCCTCGGGTAAGCAAGCGTTCCTGGAGGATTCTTCCCTCATTTCTAGGTCACTTTCCCACAGTCTAACCTTCCCCAACTGTTGGTTACCAGTTGCTTCAGGAAACTCCCTGCCCACGGTAGCCCATTTGATGTGTGCTCCTCGGTCCTTCACCACCCCTCAGGGACTGTCTTCCCCAGTCGACATGCCTGCTCAGATATTTCTAGCTCCCAAATAATTCCCAGGATTGAGCCTGAAATGTTGAGGTGAGCCAGGGATGGCTGCTGGCCTACAAACATGCCCAACCCACAGGGCTGGTCTCAGGCCACAAGGGGCAGGGGAGGAACAGATGCCCAGGGACTCACCTGCTCTGATGTAAAAAGCACAGAAGACTCTACTCTTCGGAAAGAAGAGCCTGGGAAAAGGCGGGTAGGTGGAAGGCAGCACGGCCTGTAGCACAGTCCAGGCAGCTAAGCCAGGGAATACAAATAGGCCATTCTTCTCTGAGTGTCAGTTTAACTCATGGCTGGGCATAGCATGTCTCAGAATATATTAGTTCTCTCCTCTCACAGGACTTCCCATGAGATACGACCCCAGACTGCCAGTCAAGCCTCTCTCTGACTCTCAGCTCACAGCCTGGCTGGGCAGATATGATCAGTTTCTATCCTCTGCCAGGTGACAGACTGTGTGACCTTGAGAAATGATTTAGCCTCTCTGGGCCTCAAAGTTTTGACCTATTTTGTTCTGAAGATGGAATGGTGAATAGCCAACACTGAACCAGAATACTGTATAAGAATCTCTGAATCTCAATAAACAGCAATTCCCTCTACCTCCTCTGCCCTCTCCTAGCACCCAGGGTATTTTTTCTCAGGGTAGTAGGGGGTTGAGGCAAAGAAATAAAAGGAACAGAAGTTCCAGGATGGTGGTGGTGGGGGGGGGGTGTTTGGCCTGGGTTGGCCCTCTGGGAGATGAGCAAGACACTTCCAGGTCCAGACAGGTGTTCCAAGAGTCTATCTGGTTAAGGTCAATTAGTAATGCTCAGCATTTGGTGGGATGCATTTCCCTGGCCCCATGTCCAATGGCACCTGAGAGAGTGCCAAATAACAAAGAGGGATGAGGACCAGTGACCAGTGGGCTGCAGTTGCCAAAGGAACTGGGGCATGCATGATGGAAGTCTCGCCTGGAGGCTCCAGCTGTGCATCGGGACGAGAAGGGCACAGACCAGAGCCGCCTCCCTGCATCTCTGCCTCAGCACCCCTTCTGCTCCAGTCACCCTGCACAGACGCTCTGGCGCAGAGCACACGCTCTGCAGCACTGGCAGACACCAGACAAGGCCAGCGGCACATGTGACAGTCCTGCCCACCTCACCGACAGCAGAGGCTGCTGGAATTAGCTGACCTCAAGTCCAGGCTCCACCACTGACAGCCTATTGAGCCTCGGTTTCCCCTTTTGTAAAAGAGCTATAAGTGATCCTGTCCAAACTCCTAAGGCTGCTATACGAATCTCCTGAGATGATCAGTGTGAAAGAGCGTGATGCGGGAAGGACAGAATTAACTGAGCACATCCCTAGGTCATCTCTTTCAATCCTAATAATAATCCTGAAAGGCAGGTGCTAGCATTGCCCCATTTTATTCGCAAGTGTGCTTCAGTTCAGAAAGGCCACATCACCTGCCTGAGGTCGTATAGCTGGTAAGTGGCAGGGACATGCAGAGACCTAGGTCTCAGAACTCAACACCTGCGCTTTTCACCCGTCTCCACACAGTTTCCCCACTGTGCTCACAGCTTTGGTAAAAGCTCCTCACAAAAGTCAGGGGCTGTTGTCATCATTTCTTATAAAATTCAAGGCTATGAGAGGTTTTCCTTTTCACTCTGCCTCTCTCTGTCTTGATGTGGAGAAAAGCAAACTACATCGCCCGCTAATTTCTGCAGCCTCAGACAATCAGAATTCCAACCGTCTGGGAGAGCCAACCTACGAAAGCAAGAAATTAATCTTTTCAAAGTTAATGTCTTCGAGGCGTCGCGGCAGTATTTGGGTTGGACGTAACCTTGCTATCGTAACACAGATGAAACCCCAAATTTAATAAGGCTAAGACAACTCGGACAACGAAAGAAACATAACAGGATATTGCAAAGAGATTAGAGGGCTTCCTCTGGATGGCGTGGACACGCCGGGGAGAGGGCAGGGTGCGGGATGGATGGTGTGGTCGACTCTGGGGGCCAGCGAGGTTGGGCCCGGTCCCAGGCCTGGCGTGAGGACCAAGAGGCCTGGGCAGAGGGGAGCTGGGCTCCTCCAGACACCTCGAGGCCCGCGTGGTGTGGGAGCAGAGCCTTCACACTTAGGCTAAATGTAAACCAGCTGCAAGGACGGGAGTGTTACAGTTGGATGGGGTGGGGAAGGCTTACCTCATGAAAGAACTGTGGAAATGGCTGCTGGAAAGATAATAAAAGGATTAACTGCTATTTTAGTGGGCCATTTACTCTTCAATCAAAGTGTCTCATCTATTTCCTGTTCTCCAGAAGTCCGGGTCCAAAATTCCTTTGTCTATTACAGCACATGGTAGCACAGGCCTGTCATGAGAAATTAATAATTTTACAGGGAAGAGTGATTTTATTTATCTGGGTGTGGGCTGGAGACCGCCCCTTCCCAGGGGTTGCCTACTGCGCCAGCATCTCAGGAAGGGGGAGCACTCCCACAGCGGGCAGGGAGGAGCTCAGAGGAGACCTCTGCTACCATCTCCAGATGGTGGGACCCAGCAGGGCTGGCCCTTTGACCCTGGAGAACAATCAAGTGAGCAGGAGAAAAATTTACATAAGAGCATCACTGTTTAGAAAGATGTGGGTTCAAATTCAGCTTTAATGCTTACTAGCTGTAGAAACTTGGGCAGGTTGTATATTTTTATTGTTGTTACTATTATTATTATCATGATTAATTATTATAGTTGTTGTTCATCTCTAGCTGTGTGACCTGGGACAAATCATGCAATTTCTCTGAGCCTCAGTTTCTTCATCTGTAAAATGGGGGTTCTGATAGTACTACCCCATAGGATAGTTGTGAGGATCATACAGAGTTATCGAATAGAACAGCCGTTGCATGCGGTCAGCACTCAGCAGCTGTTTGCTGGTACTACCCCATAATCCCAAGCCCCCAACGAGTCAAGATGAGTGTTCTTATAGTAGCAAGTGGAAAGCAAGCTGGACCGCATTAAACCTTTGCTTCCTTACCTGTAAAAACTGTTAATTTTACAGGATTCTTGTGAAGAGTAAATGGGTCAGTGTAGACAGAGATTTAACATCACCTCCTCCTTGAAGCCCTCTGAGCTTCCCCTCCTTAAGCCTATGCAAACTCCATCCCAGAACCTGTCACTGATCTGCACACACATCTCCCACCCACCGCTGATGGTGAGTGCCCCCAGGGCATGGACCCCGGCAGGTTTGGGTCTAGGTCCCAGAGTCAGGCATAAGCCAGATGTAAGCCAGTGTGTTCTGTGGAGTCCACTGAATCAATCAGACATGATCCTGGCAGGCTGGCCCAGGAGAAAGAACTCTAGAGAGAGATCCTGAGACTACACCGGGTAATCTGGGTTTCACCAACCTACTTGCTGGTCCTCTGTTTACTAAACTGGAAAATGGGTAGTGAAAGCCTCAATCATCTCCAAGGGCCCTAACATGCCATACAGATATTCCTGGATGCTGCGATTCCACGCCAGAGGCCCTAGGGGAAGAAGGCCACTGACCACACCACGCCAGGGCCCCACAGACACCAGTGGGCTCACCCACAGGAAAGATGACGTGAAGAACTGTAGCTCAGCAGCTGTCTCAGAGAGAAACAGGGCCCTCTGTCTTCTACCAGCCCTGGTCTGTGATGATCATTGGTCCTCCCCTTCCAAGCGGGGACATGCCTTTCAGCAAGCCATGTGTCACGACAACCCAAGCAAACTGGGGCATCCCCAGAGAGTGCCTGGCACCAGCTCTCTCTCCAGCATCCTCTTGGGCCAAAGGCATGTGATAAACTCAAATGCTCAGCTTGCTCACTCCAGCCTCTCCCCACAATACCAGCATGCCAACCACAGGTTGTTCACTACCCCCCACTTGTCTATAAAGCGAACTCCTCATTGAAGCTGAATAGGCTAGGCCAGTGGATGCCCAACTCACAGCAACACAGCAGATGGGGGCCAAAGGGCGACTAGCTGGTCCCAGCAGGATGGAGTTTATACTGCCACTTGCCAATGCTTCCTGCCTCCTCCCTGGTTCCTACAAATGCTGCCCTGAGCTTTGAGCAGGGACAGCTGTGGCCTCTTTCTGTCACACCCCCTCTCAGACTGAGCACTCCATGAGGCAGGGCGCAGGGACGATGACAGCACCCAAGTGTGGAGAAACTCAGCCTTGGCTAGGACACCAGCCTGCAGGCCAGACACACTGCTTCCTTCCTTTGCCTCAGCAATGCCTCAATGGGCAGGCACTGGTGCTCCAGCAGCCCTTCCATTCCAGGCTGGCGCCTCTCCTGGCGGGCTGGCTGGGCCTCGGTGGCAGGCACAGCCGTTCAGCTGAGGCCTTGGTGGTACGCACAGCCTACATTCCTCTGATACGGACTCCCACCACAGTGAGAGCAGACACCGAAATGACCAGTCAGAATGGCCAGTGGCCCAGGTTCCTACAGTGTGTGTGTGTGTGTGTGTGTGTGTGTACCACAACCAGAACACTGCAGGTACTATCCAGGGCCTTATCTGTTGACCCTTGGCCATACCCCAAAGCCTGCTCCAGGGACCCACAGCTCTCAAGCAGAATGGCTGTGAGACCCAGTTCTTCCAACAAGAAGCCAGCCAAGCCCGTGGGCTTCTACAGGAGGCCTAGAAAGCCTCCCTAAGAAAGATGCCGGGTGGAGACCCAGCAGAACAGATTGTTCCCCACAAGTCATGTGGCCAATAGCAAGTGAGATACTAAGCATGCACATGTAAGAAGGAAGGCTGGCTGAACATGCTGTGACCTAGGAGTATGTCTGTCACCCTAACCATGTGTGCAACACCAGCCCATGTAGTAAGTATAGTTTGGGGTGGGGATGGGCCACACAGCGAGTACAAGAGGTCCTCTGCCAAGGCTCTCAGTGAAGGGTCACTGACCATCTTGACCAGTGGCCACATTGATAGCATTGTTCCTTCCCTCCTTAACCATAGGGGATCTTAGCCAGCCCCCAGATAAGGAGGTCCAGGTCTGCCTCTCTGGCAGAGAGGTGGGTGCTGCTCTGCCAGGACCAGCTTGGACGTGGCCTGGTGGCTGTGGGAACTCACCATGCACTTGTTGGGCTTCTCGCCTGAGTGCACCCTCATGTGGATGAGCAGCTTGTAGCGGGCGTTGAAGGGCTTGTAGCGGCGCACACAGCCTGCCCAGAAACAGGTGAAGTCCTCGCCCTTGCGCTGGTCAATGTGGCTCTTCTCAATGTGCCGTACCAGCTCCTCCTGCTGCTCATAGGCTGCACAGCAGTCCACCCAACGGCAGGCCTGCCGCCCAGCCCCCCTCGCTGCCAGGCCCAGCCCCAGGCCTCCAAGGCCAGGGCCTGATGGCAACTGAGGCAAAGGATAGGGGGGCGGCAGGCCAGGCTGGTGAGGCCCAAAGAGCTCTGAAAACTCGTCCGCAGGTTCCTGCTTCAAGAAGCCCGCCTTCCGGCAGGATTCAAGTTGCAAACTGCCCTCATGAATCTCAGTGGTTGCAGGGCCGGACTGGGCCCGCTTGGGGGGGCCCCCCAAGTCTCCTGGTAGAGGGGGGCTCCGGAGTCCATTTACGCAAGTAACCAGAGCAGTCTGGGAGGAGCGAATGATGGAGGTGATGTCGGAGGAGCCACAGGGTGAGGAGGAGGCTGAGGAGGTTGGGGGCAGGCCCAGGAGGCAACAGCGTTTCAGGCCACCCTCGGGGAGGTGGGCCTCAGGTGGGGGGCCCAGGCCGGAGCTGGGTTCGCTGCCTAGAAGGTAGCAGGAAGGTGCAGGGTTGGCAAGGCCTCGGCCTGGGAGGTCCAGGTCTGTGTGCAGGCCGGTGGCTGATGGGGTCCGGCAGTGGGCAGACAGGGGTGCCCGAGCTTCCATCATCGCCCGGTAGACAGGCAGGGACTCCTGCTTGATGTGCTGTGCGGCTGGGAGGCTGCCATTCATATACGCGGCCTGGGGCCTGGGTGACCTGGAAGACAGTGGCCAGAGAGGCCATGAGAGGGCGGGCACTCCGCAGTGGAGAGGCCCAGGCAGGCAATGGCAAGGAACAGGAACCCAAGGGCCGAAGCCCAGAGCTGGAGAGGGAGGGTGCAGGATAGAAGGGGGTGGTAGAGGGAGAGAGGAGGGAGGGGAAGGGAGCAGGGCAGAGTTTGGCTGTCTGGTCAGCAAGGAAGAGTGTGGAGAAACTCGGGGAGTGAGAGGAACAGGAGCAAGGCTGGGGAGAGGTTCGAAGTCGAAACAGCATGCCAGAAAAGGCGCCATTTCATCTTTTCTTTTTTTGTATTTTTCCGAAGCTGGAAACGGGGAGAGACAGTCAGACAGACTCCTGCATGCGCCCGACGGGGATCCACCCGGCATGCCCACCAGGGGGCGATGCTCTGCTGCGACCAGAGCCACTCTAGCGCCTGGGGCAGAGGCCAAGGAGCCATCCCCAGCGCCCGGGCCATCTTTGCTCCAATGGAGCCTCGCTGTGGGAGGGGAAGAGAGAGACAGAGAGGAAGGAGAGGGGGAGGGGTGGAGAAGCAGATGGGCGCTTCTCCTGTGTGCCCTGGCTGGGAATCAAACCCGGGACCCCTTGCACACCAGGCCGACGCTCTACCACTGAGCCAACCGGCCAGGGCGCCATTTCATCTTTTACCGGGCCCAGCCCACCCTCCAGCCTTGCATGCCGTCCGTCCTGCCTCTGACCTTCTAGTGAGTTCTGCAAGGAGAAGACCAAGGCTGATATTTTGAGGGCCCAGTTTGTTTTAAATTCTGCTGACGTGTCCCTCAAATCTTTATTAATTTTTGTAATCTTGCATAATTTCTAAAAATGTTAGTTGGATGACGTTTTGCCCAAGCAATCTGTCTTCACACTGTGAATATCAGTGGCTGAGGTTTCTGAAACACGGTTCCGGTAAAGGTGCATCCAGGAATAACTGAGGAAAAGCTCACTGGGTGGCGATGTCCTAGAATTTCAAGCCCAGACACTATGACCACATGAAACGAGATCTGGGGAGAAGCTGTGGCCAGGCTGGCCAGGCGGGGCAGCACGTGGGAGGCAGAGGACCTGGGTTCAAGGCCAGCCTCAGTCATTTCCTGCTGTGCACACCTGAGCAAGGTGCTCTGGGCCTCTCTCCTCACCCCAACATCAGGACGGTCTACTCCTGGGGGTGAGGATGGTGTGGTGGGCAGGGCTGGGGCTGGCTGAGGTGGTGTCTTCATCACACATAAAGTACAAGCATTTCTAGAGAGGGCATCTCCCAAATTTGGTTAAGTAAGTGCAGGTGGGGACACCAGGGCCTGGTTACCAGATGACTCTGAGAAGGAGACAGGCCAACAAGCTGACACTGGGCCTCAGGTCAGAGAAGCCCCCACTGGCTGGCTGGGCAGAACAGAAAACCTGTTTATGTGCCTAAACTCTGACTAGGACACCCCGCATATCCTCAGACCTTGCCCTGTCTGAGCCGCAGTTACCTGGCCTATGGAATAAGGACCAAGCCACTCAGAGAGGCTGCCAGGATCAAGTGAGAGGACAAATACCAGGACAGCCATCTGGAAAGAGGATGGCAGAGCGAACAGTGCCACCATGACTGCAACCGTCCCTGAGCTCTCTGCAGCCAGGCCTGTGGGGCTGGGGGCTCACCGCTTGCCTATTTCCAGTGGCATTTCCTGCAGCTCTAGCCCGTTCCTCTCGGGCTCTGCAGCTGTGGCACCCCCAGCTCCAGTCACAGGTGGGGAGGTGAGAGGAAGGCACAGAGGACAAGGAAAGTCAGGGCCCAGAGCCCTTAGAGAGCAGTGTCCCCACCCCCATCACCACATGGCTGGGAAAGGAGCTGAGAGGGCACAGGCCTCGCCCACAGTCGTGAGCAGCAAGCCAGTGACGGGGCTGGGGCCAGAACCCGGGCTCCCTTCTCCTGTCTGTGTGCCTTTCTCCTCTGTAGAACTGACCTGAAGCACTCCCTGGGTAAGGGCTTGGGGGAGGGACTCTTCTGCTTATTTCTCAGCTACACTTGAACAATTCTCTGGCTAGTTCACCAGGGACCTCTCTTCCCACCCAGGAATTCTGCTGCCCAGAACATGGGCAGTGGAATCAGAAAGAGCTTGGATTCCGGGCAGACAGCAAACACAGAACCCCCTCTCCAGGACTGGCGATGCTGGGCCCACCATCACCGGCAGAAAGCTCTGAGTCGCTTCAAGAGCTGATACCCAAGTTGTGACTGTGGAGCTTAAAAAAATAAAAGTACAGCTGTTCCTTGCATGGTTGTAATCCTGGGCCTGGCAGCGGTGGGTACAGGCAGGGAAGGGCAACCAGGCAAGTCCCTATTTCAAGCAATCCTTGTAAAAACAGTGTCAGGTTAAAGCAACCCTTACCAGAAGAAGAGAATAGCTGTAGCTTTCTGTGACTGAGGCACCCAAATAATTAAATAATCAACAGCAAAACCTCTAATGACATCAGGTGGGGAGTGGGCGACTTGGGTCCTGGCATCCCATAGCTTCAAATGCCAGCTGAGGCAGCCCCGCTTGCCCTCGCTGTCCGTGAGATCAGTGAGACCAGGCAGCAGTTTGGACTCTGCTCTGCCAGGCAACTCCCATCACACTTGTAGAAACTGTGAGTTGAGTCCTCAGACAGAGCAAACAACTGCGGAGCAGCTCCACGTGCCAGGTGCTTCCCTGACGGCCGTCTCAGTGTGATCCGAACGCTGCAGAATGATGCGTGGTATCTGCTGAATGCATGACCGAATTCTTCAAGGGAGAGACCACCATCTGTTTCACACTGAGAAAAACTGAAGCAACCTGCCTAAGCTGTCAGAGGCAGCCAGTGACAGAGCAGGAATTTGAACCAGGATCTGTTTAAATAAGAGGCTGGGATTTTCCCACAACACTTTATTACCCAAGGCCTCCACTTCCTCATCTGTAAAATGATCTAGTTTAAGAACCATTATATTTCCCAGCAGCCTCAATGCTTTGAGTCTCAAGGACTCAAATGTGCCTGTCAATCATCCTAGACCCTGGAAGGGAGTTGCCA
Organism: Saccopteryx bilineata; assembly: GCF_036850765.1. Classification (NCBI taxonomy): domain Eukaryota; kingdom Metazoa; phylum Chordata; class Mammalia; order Chiroptera; family Emballonuridae; genus Saccopteryx; species Saccopteryx bilineata. The sequence continues at coordinate 248,243,462 of NC_089492.1, read as the reverse complement.
AAATTGGGAAAAATCGATGTTACCCCAGCAGAGACACAAAGGAAGAAGAGGGTGATGTCGGACCTCATGGGGTCCACACAACCAATGGTTCAAGGACTGCAGCCGGGGCTGAGGGTCAGCAGGCTCACTCCACAGGCTTTTCACACTGTGCTGAGTAAGGCTGGGGATTCGAGACAGTCTGAAGCCCTGGCAGGTCCCTGCCCTTGAGAATCTCCCCTTCCGATGGGGAAACTGAGGACCAGCTCCCTGAGGGAAAGGTTAAACTCGCCAGGGCTGGGTAGAGTTGTGACAAACAGAAGAGTGCACAGGGGCTCTGGAGGTCAAGATGTGAAAAATATGAAACTATGCGGCACATTCAAGAGCAGAAAGCTGGTGTTGGGCAGGCAGGGGCCCGGGTATGGGCACCTCCGGCCCCACTGGGAGCCTGCACACTCTGTGACTCCACCCTCCTACACACTCTGTGACTCCACCCTCCTCTTACAGGTCAGGAAGCGAGGCATGGAGAGGGTCAGCATCTCACACGAGGTCATCCAGAGAGCCTGTGACAGAGCCACAGGCTCTGAGCCACAATTAACAATACATTCTGCTGACTGTGATGGTAGTGGGCAGTTGTTTTAAGCATAAACAAAATCAGGATATTGCTAAAGTTCTTCACCACTTGCTGGGTGACCTCTGGTTATTTCTGTAGCCCCCCCCCCGGCCTCAGTTTCCCCACCCTATGGCAGGGTGGGTTGGCTGAGTCAGCACATGTGAAGTGCTTGGCCCAGGGTGTGGTGAAGAGTTAGCATGCCAGGATTGTCACTTATGAGCAGTAGGACCTGGGTCTCCTGGGACTGTGCAGATGACACAAGAGAAGAGGCACAGGCAGCAGTCACTCAGAAGGGGGGAGCTATCTTATTAGTATCAGAAAGCTGGGCTGGATCAAGGAGGCGGCTGATGCGGCTACCGCAGGAATCCAGGCAGTGGATCAAGGTACCAGAGGTCAGGAGAAGAGGGGCCCCGAGCACAAGGCCAGCCAGTGGGAGGGAGGAGTGACAGGATCTGCCCCGTGTGGGACAGGGGCTGGGCTCTCTTTTTCTTTAGGAAAATGAGGGGGTCTGAAAGTGCCAGGGCGAAGTCAACCACTTCAGTGTACAGGTGGTAGTTCAGGTGGCAGCAACTTAAGACTGATGCTGGTTTAGGATTCGGAGGACAGATTCTCCTGTACCCCAAATTGTCAAAATGGCATTCAAAATGACAAATGATAGACTTCTGAGTGTCTCTATTAAAAAAAAACCCAAACAAACAAACAAAAAAACACCTCCTTAGTTTTCCCTAGGTTAGCATAGTTTCCACCCTGAGACAGAATTTCCCGGAGGAGTTGGATACTGCTGGGGAACCTCGGTGGACTATCAAGCGGATACATGCACTTGACTGTTGCCAAGCAATGCACAGCTTGAAATCTAAAGGGTGTTTGGTGCTGTTATGTACTGAATTGATGTCTCCCTAAAATTCACTTATTAAAGTCTCAATGTGACTGCATTTAGAAACAGAGGCTTTAGGGAGGTGATTAAGGTTAAATGAGGTCATAGGGTGGAGCCCTATTTTCCTTTTCTTTTTTTTTAATTTAAAATTTTTATTTTTAATTTATTGTGTTGACATGGTTTCAAGTGTCCCACTCAATATAACATCCTCTCCACACCGCATCGTGCCGGGTGGGGCCCTATTTTTGAAAGGACTGGTGTTCTTATAAGAGGAAGAGACACCAAGGGTGTGTGCAGAGAAAAAAGACCATGTGAGGACACAGTGAGAAGGTGGCCGTCTGCAAGCAAGAGATGCCTCAGGAGAAACCAAACCAGCTGACATCTTGATTGTGGACTTCCAGCCCAGAGATGTGTGAGAAAATAAATGTCTGTTGTTTATGCCACCCAATCTGTGGTGTTTTGTCATGGCAGCCGAGCAGCCTAATACACTTCTGTAACTTAGAAGTCTCATTGAGATCAAGGAAGTCCATAAGAAATCTAAATTCTAAGTAAATAAATAAAAAGGTTTCACAGGAGGAAAAAGCGTTTAGTAATCTCTCCCACTGTGAGTGCCCACTGGAAAGTAAGCTCCATTGGGGAGAGCTCTGCTTCCCTTGCCAGGGCACCCCAGCACCCCACAGTGCCTGCCTCACAGTAGGCACTTGGTAAATGGCTGGTGAAGGTGTGAGCAGGCAACTGGACCAGTTTTTAGACTCTCTGATCTGTGAACAGGCCCCAAGTCAGCAGTCCCAAGCAGTGGCGTGAGGGCCCTTGGGCCCAAGGGGGCGGGTATAGAGGCTTGTCTATGGTTGACCTCTGTCTGTCATCAAACCAGAGGGCACAGAGGGATGTGTGGGACCCCAGGAGAAGCTGCCGGAGACAGATTTCAGCCCAACATTCAATCTAACAGAATGTTCTGCAGAGGTGGACATCACTGGAAATGTGTGAGCATGGAATAATGATGAGTACTTGGCAGGTTCTGTGGAGTGATGGCTTCCTGGGGCAGCAGATGGCCCCAGGTGGAGGAACTCCTCTCTACGTAGTCCAGGGTTTGACAGTGTAAACCCTGAACTGAGTTTTCCTTCCCCAACTCATTCCAAATCTTTCTCTTCTAAAATGACTGATCCTCTGTGAAAAGGCACCTTAACTGCTATAATGGGAAAACACACTTCAATAAAACCATCTATCTTTGTCTTTCCTGAGGCCCTATAATGCAGGAGGTGTGAGGCCTAGACCAGGTAGTCATCCTTGTGCTACTGGGCTCTGGCTGGTCCCTGGCAATCCCGTGCCTCAGTTTCCCTGGGTATCCCACAAGCCAGGGAAATTAGATGAGGTCTGGAGTCCGGAGTGTCCACAGAGGATAGCTGTCTGTAGGGATGGAGCACATACCTGCTGGGGTGGGGGAAATGGAGCAACCTCTCACAGGCTGGGGGGTGGCCCCGGGGTGGGGGGGTTCCCGCCGGAAGAAACAGGCCCTGGCGGCAGGTGGGGCCAAGGCCCTCAGCAAGGTCCAGGTCCAGCAGGCTCTTCTCCGAGCCTGGGGTGCAATGGCCATAGCTCCCGTTCACTAGGCAGAGAAAGACAGGAAGAGGAGACAAAGTAAGTAGGGACAGCCTGCAGGGGGGTGCAGGGAGAGGGCAGTCGTTGGGTGCAGCATGGAACAGAGCAGTTTTGAGCCAACACTAATCAAATCCAAGGCACAGCAATACCTCGTTTAATTCCCATAGTCACCGGAAGGATTAATAATAGTACCAGACACAATGCTAGGTGCAGGAAGCACTTGGGAACTAGACAGACAAGCTCCTGTCTCTGGGAAGCTCAGACTCTATGATCCTCACCAGAGGTGGATTTAACGGCAGGTGCACCAGGCGTGCACCCTGGGCCCCACAAAACCCCAACTTTACACTTTTTTCTAATGACATCAAGTTTGGTTTCATATCTGCAATTTTAACATTAATAGTACATAATATTTTTTATTTATTAAAAAATATGGTTAATATGTATTTTTATTTCCCTGTCTCTCTCTCTTTTTTAAAGGGCCCAATATTTTCCTCTACACCTGGGGCCTCAACTGACCTTAGTCCACCTCTGATCCTCACATTGATCACCTGATGCTCATTTGACAAGGTGCATGGCCATGTGCTGGAGCTGGTGGTCTAGAACTTGGCTGCCCAGCTGGCTGACATTGTATGTCAAGGAGCAGGTGCTTACTAAATAACACCTGTTCTTGCCTGACCTGTGGTGGTGCAGTGGATAAAGCGTCGACCTGGAAATGCTGAGGTTGCCGGTTTGAAACCCTGGGCTTGCCTGGTCAAGGCACATATGGGAGTTGATGCTTCCAGCTCCTCCCCCCTTCTCTCTCTCTGTCTCTCCTCTCTGTCTCTCCCTCTCCTCTCTAAAATGAATAATAAAAATAAATAAATAACACCTGTTCTTGTAATCACCAGAGCTCAATCTATATTGTTTGCCAAATTGCACCATACCATAGAAATACAGTATACAGTTATTCACACCTCTGTAGCCTCCCTGGTTCTTTGACAGCCTAACTACCTGCCTGACCCAACTACTGGGTTTCTATGAGGACTGACTGAGGCGGCAGATGTGAAAACCCTTGAAAAACCATGTAACATATAACAGAAATGTTAGGCATGGTTGTTAAGTTATTTCCACTCCCCAGGCCTCAGTTTTCTCATCTATAGTGTGAAAAGAGTTCATCTGAAGAATCTACTTCTTACTTAGGCTTTCCGCCCTGTCACCCAGCCAGGTTATGCTAAGGAGGAAAGGACCTATATGGGCCTCGGGCCCTGTGGACCTCGGCGTGAGCCCCTAATGCCCCTACCAAACCTGTGACTTGGACAAATCACTCCCTGAGGCCGACCCTAACCAAGGCTGAACCTCAGCCCCCAGTGTAAGGTAGACAACCATGCCAGTTCGCCAGAGATGATGCGAGGTTTCGAACACTGAGGTGCAGAGCGCCTGGCACAGCACTGGCACCTAGTAGACGAGCCAGAAGTAGCAAGTGTTCTTATTGTCAAGTAACAATTTGAAAATCATAAAGTACCCTAGATAGGTAATAAAACATTATTAACAGGCCCAAGTATTGTCCAGGTACTGTCAATATGGAGCAAGATACACCACTGGATAAGAGCTGGCACCAGAACACCCCCAATGAAAGGACAAGAACAACAGATGCCTCTGCTGAGCTGTGTGTGCAGGCCCTGGGTGTGGTCTACTGTCTCAGTGGAGCCTCCCCATTGGCCTCTGAAAGAGGTATGGGTATTATTATTCCCATTGTACAGAAGAGAAAGCAGAGGTTTGGGGAAGTTAAATTATTTGCCCAAGATCACACAGCTCCTCAGAGTCTGGGTTGGATCTCTGGCTCAGGTTTGCCAGACCCAGACCCTACATCGTAATCACTATGTAATAAAAAGTGACCTCTTAGCCAAAAATCCATCCCCACCCTAATTGCAGCCCACCTCCAAGGCCAGACACTCTGAGCTAATTTGCCATGGGCTCTGGACAGGCACCAGGCATTCACCTGCTGAGCACTTTGTAGTTTGCAGATGAGATTGCAACGCTCCCAAGGTTCCAGGGCAGGTAAGGGGCTTGGACAAGATTCTGGGTCCCCAGGCACAGGCCAGCCTGATCGAGAGGGCTCAAATGAACATCTTGCTCAGAGGCTGCCCTCTGTGTCACCTTCCCAGGCAGAGCGTAGGCCCATGTCCTGCTGTGAGGAACATTCGCTCCCGCTGGCTTTGGCTGCCGCTCGGCCAGCCCGTCACAAGCTTATTTTTTAATAACTTGGTTGTTTTTTAATTAAAAGGAAATCCCTGGTAACAAATGTGAATGGCCTGAGCTAATGAGAGCAGGCTGCCGCTTGTTTAACTCCGTCTCTGCTTGGCGGTCCTTGCCTTTTCTAAATCGTTTCTGCATGCAATTTTATTGTCCCATTGAGGCAAGCCATGGGATTGGGCCTCAGGAAACTGTGGATGATTTTATGACCATTAATAGCGTTTGGAGCAGAGAGAGCTTAATCATCACATAGGGCTGTTCAACCACAGTCTTTCTCCCAGAGTCTTTGGGTTTGGGAGACAGTTCTGAGCTTCCTTCACCCACCAGGCCCTTTGGGGACCTCTGAGTCCCCAACTTACCCCTCCTTCACTCAGGAGGATGTGTGGAACGACGGATGGTGGGCCCCACAAAGGGTGCTGGGGAGCCCTGCATTTCTCAGGCCCTATTCATCCAGCACTTCCTAGGCACCAGGCACATTTAGTACCTTTAAGTGTCCATCCCTGTGAGGTGGGCTCATGACAGCCAATTTCCAAATGAAAAAAGCTGAGGTTTAGAGAGATTAGGGTCCTTCGACTGGCCCCAGGGGTCTGGGTTTCACCTGTGGCTCCACCCAGATCACTCAGACTTCAAAGCCCAAGTTCAGTCCTGCCGCTTTTAGGCAACTGATAGACAACTGGGAGCTCCTGAATAAGCAGCCTCACCTGTGACTCCAATGAGTCACAGTTGGGGGACCTTTGGGAAAGTCAAACTCAACCATTATAATGACGCCTAACTCTGCCAGGTGGTAGGACCACTCCATCTGCAGACAACCACACAAAGGCTCAAGGAAGTTGAATGGTTTATCCAAAGTCACACTGGCCACCAGGGACTGAGTTGAGATGTGGAGAGAGACAGTCATCACTCGATAAACAGCTGAGGCCTGTTGGCTTCTTCTCTGCTGGATATGTTAAGAAGGTTTCCTATGATAAATAAGCAAGCCGGCTCTGGGAAGGAGGAAGGAAGGAGCTCTTTGGGTCACAGTTTGGCACTGCTTGGGGCCTCAAGTCCATTCAAACATTGTCGTATGTAACCCTCACAGGCTCTGGATGAAAGTGCAGCCCTCCCCACCTTGCAGAGGGAATGTAAGCAACAAAGCTGGCAATTAGCATGCCAACTGCTGATACAGCCAGGGCCCGAACCCAGGTATCCCACAGCCTGTGCCAGACCCTACCCTGGGCCACCAGCTTTCTCAAAGGCTGAAAATTAAACCAGAGACTATAATGTTTCCCAGAGATGCTGCCACCACTGGAAAGACAGGGGTACTGTCACTGCTGCCTACCCCAGCCCAAGTCAGCCAGACCCCCACTGCTCGTCAGCCTGTTGGCATCTTGCCTATCTGTCCCCAAGTGTATCAGAGGACCCACACCTGCTCACTCTCCTTCTCCAGGGAACAAGGAGGGAGTCTTTTTCAAGGGAGATAGGGGAATGAGGGAATATCAGCCCCACATCCCTGAGGTAGGCTGGGGGTACCCTGGGAAGGGGCTGTACTCTGTACCACATCTCCCTCTGCCTCAGGGTACCAGATGCTGGGCTTGGCTTTCTCCATCTAAATGAAGCTTTTTTTGGAAGATTGGAGGGTGAGGAGTCCTGCATTCATTTTTTAAAATTTTTTATTGATTGATTGATTTTAGAGAAAGAAGACAGGAGAGAGAGACAGAGACAGAGACAGACAGACAGAAACATCAATCTGTTCCTGTGTGTGCCCTGACCAGGGATCAAACCGGCAGCCTCTGTGCATCAGGATGACGCTCTAACCAACCAAGTTATCCAGCCAGGGTCGTCCAGCGTTCATTTTTACAAGTTGGTGAGAAAATATAGAAAGTCAGGGCTGGGACTGACTGACCATCTATTTCATTATTGACGAGGAAACTGCAGCTCAGAGAGGGAAAGGAGTTCTTCTTGGTCACACAGCAAATCTATAACAGAGCCTGGACTGGCACCTCTGGGGCTAGGTCAGAGTTTGGTCTGGTTTCTTCTTCAAGACTCAGTTTTCTTAGCTGTAAAATGGTGCTAACAACTATTTCACAAGGTTCTGGTGACAATTAAGTGAGATTATAAACTCAATTCATTTGGCATGATGCCTGGTTCACAGTAAGCACTAGAAAAGCAACGGTGATTAAAATGATAATCACCTCTTCTATTTATCCTTGAGCTTGGGATGGGGCCAGGAGGCAGGGCCCTGTGTGAGAAGCATTCTATCCCCAGAAAGGTCAGGTCTGGATGACACTGAGGTCAGACTCAAAAGGATAAGACCCCAGGGCTCAGGGGTCACCAAATGAAGGACCAGGCAGCCTGAATGAGGTCACAGCCACAAATCTGAAGCAAATGTCTCCAGTTACATACCACAGAGCTTTGCAAATTACCGTAATGACTTGGCTATAAAGCAGTACCACATATAAGGTGACTCCCCACAGGAATTTTAATGTACGCCAAAACCTGCCAAGTTTGCAGGAGAGGGACAATGATGCATTCAGCATCTCAGGCCCAGATGCCGCCTCCTTGCAGTCCCAGCAGCAGCCAGAGGCTGGATCCAGGACAGCCTTACATGACTGTTTCTCGTTCATGGACAAGCAGAGCAGACTTTTAGTGCTCGCCAGGCACCAAACTGGTGACAGAGTACCGTACTTTACAGTCTGCACAACATTCTGCAGCCATCACCACTAAGCTTCACTACAACCTTCAGGAGTAGGACTGGGCAGGCTTGAGGCAGGGAGGGCTAACAATTTGCCCAAACTCACTCAGCAAATGTAGGCTTCACCCTTACACTGCATTTCCTGACTGAGGCCATCTTGTCAGCAAACTTTTTCTGTAAAGGGCAAGACAGCATATATTTTAGGCTTTGCAGGCCATATAGTCTACTATCAATGTAGACCATAAACAAAAAGTCATAGACAATATGTAAACAAATGAATGGAGCAGTGTTCCAATAAAACTTTATTTAGAAAAGCAACTCACTGGTTCTTGGACTGTAATTTGCCAACCCCTGAGTTAGTGTAGCAGTTAGAGATAGGGCATCTCTGTAAAATGGGGAGAATTTTATAGGGTAGAGTTGATGGTGTGAAAACAACTGTCAAACACTGAATACAGGGCTGGCCCCTGATGAGTATTAAATAAATGGAGGTGCCTGAACCTGTCTCCAGAGCCTCCACAGCCTCCTCATACTCCCATGATGCTTTGCTGCTATGATGTACACATACTCACCCATCCAGTCAGGGTAGCCCGACACCTTCCAAACCCTCTGAGCCCTCAGAGCTCAACAGAAGTGCATCTCGTTCTGCAATGTTCCCTGTTCTCTCCGGCCCTCCCTGGGCTCCTCCACCTCGGCTCACAGCAGTCTGTGTGAATGGCTGCCACTTAAGGGGCACCTTCTTTCTGTACACCCAGCAAATGCCAAATACGCTACACAATTGATCTCTAAATCTCCACATCACCACAAAAGATTACAACACTCTGTACGAGCACGTGGATGCTTTTAAATGCAATTAAATCCCTGCTTTCCCCACAAGTCTGTGAAGTCAGTCCTTCAGGACAGGGTTTTGGGCCCCCAGAGCTGCTGAATATCTGAGCAATCAGAGACATGATTTTGTCCATTTTACATACAGAAAACAGGGGCCCAGATGGGGAAGATATTTGTCCTTGTTGCATAGCGAGTAGATTCTCTAGATACCTAGGCCCTACTGGGGATACTCCCCTCATTCCTAGCATACAGTTAGACCCACCGGAGGTGCTTGAAAACATTGGGAAGTTGGGTGGCTGAAAGGACTGTCCACTTCCATATTTGCTACTTAGGAAAACAAACCAAGCTTTTGTCACACACACACAGCTAGGTTGAGCCCTGGTTCCACCGTGAACTTTCTAGCTGTTTGACCCTAAATGAGGGTCACTCCTTTGAGTCTTAGTTTTTTCATCTGTAAAATGGGACTAAGAAACCCAGTTCCAGCAGTAGCTGGGAGAATTAAATGAGATAATATATGCAGAGGTGCGGTGCCTGGCAGAGTCAGCACTTTAGCAAAGGTCCCTTGTTTTACTTTCTTGACAGGCAGGGGAGACAGGGCTGTGGACTCCCTGGGGTGACCTGTGTCTCCAGTAGAGACCTGCTTTCCCAGGCAGTGAGCATCAGCAGCCACGAAGGGCAGCCTCAGGCTAACAGGGTCTTGAATCTAAGCCTGGGCTCTGCAGGCTCGCCAGTGCAGAGTAGGGCCTCAGTCCTCTCTGAACCTCGTCAGCTTTCCCCACTAAGCAGTGGGAGTGCCAGGCAGGGCAGGAGGGCACCAGAGATCCCAGAGAGCAGGAGACACAGGCTCCACTTCTCGGGCCCAGGGAGGGTGAGGGCTCTCTAAGGATACACAGCAGAGGCTGAGTCCACATTGCATCCATGGCCCTTCTGCCTCACCGGGCTGCCTCGTCATCCCCTCTCTCCCCTCCCCACCAAACCCAATGGCCTTGTGACCACAGCCATGGGCAGTGGGCTAGCTGAGGCCTGCTCACTCAGCCTGGAGCTACCCTGAGGCAGATCACGGTCACTGCGGGGGCGGGGTAGCGGTAAGCTTAGCAGGGCCTCCAGAGCTACAGAGCCTGATGCTCAAGGCCTCATGCCAGGTTTATGGCCACCTGTCCTCTCTTATCCCAGATCACAAAACTCCATAAATTCTCCTTTAAAGCTAAACTAGATTTACAGGGACTCAGGCCAGTAAAACCTGAGCAGTTTCACCTCAGGACGTCTCCGCAGAGAAACCAGGGCGAGTCCTCTGCTCTGTCTCAGTCTCAGGCTGGGAGGGAGCAGCCCAGGGCTGCTTTCACCTGTAGGCGCAGACATCTATGTATATGAACATATATATTGGTCGAGTTCTTCTCGGACTCTCGGACTGCTACCCGATTAGCACATATTTGTTGGATGAAAAAATTAGAAAATATACCTAGACAACTATTAGAACATAAATGTCACCTATAAGGCCAATAACCAGAGAGAACCATAGCAGACATAATGACACATAAATCTCTGTGGTATTTCCATATGTATCTATATTTTTGACAAAAAAAAAATCAGGAAAATATACTTACTTTCTTATACTCTTTATTTTTTTAAATAATGTATCATGAATACCAAAGTTCACAAAATGCCCATTATGTGCCAGGCCCGGTATTAGGCTCTTTCCATGCCAGTATTGCTAACATCATTTTTCAGAGGAAAAGTGACTTGTCCAAAGTCATGCAGCTGGTAAATGGTGCAAGCCCAGCTCTCTTGGACTGAGAGGGCAGTGCTGACCCAGATGTTCCACATCATTATGAGATTCAGAGTCGATGCAGCTGATTACTTTCCTAGTGTACTGGTCTGCTTGGGCTGCCATTACAAAACACCACAGACTAGGTGGCTTAAACAACACATTTATTTTCTCCCCTTTCTGGAGACTAAGTACTGCTGAGAGCTCTCTCCCATTCTCACTCTGTCCCTCACATGGCCCTTTCTCGTGCATGCAAGCAGAGAACGAGAGCGAGAGTGAAATGTGCTCTGTGTCTCTTTGTGTAAGGACACTAATCCTAGTGGAGGATCAGGACTCAACCCTTAACCTCATATAACCTTAATTGTTTCCTCAGAGGTTCCCTCTCCAAATAAAGTCACACTGGAGGTTAGGGCTTCAACATATGAATTTGTTAGTGGGGGTCACAGGGGAAGGGATACAAACTACAAACATCCAGTTCATAACACCTGGTATTCATTCCCTCCTTTTCCCCCACAACAGGACCCCATATGTCCATATCTATCTACAGGGCTTAAGAAAGAAAGACAGTATTAGATAGCAGATAAGAGTAAAGATTCTGGGGTCTGACCAGCTACATTTGAATTCTGGTTTTGCCATTTACTAGCTGTGAATTTGTCTAAGTCACGTGACTAGTCTCTCTGTGCCACGGTTTATTCAAATGGGTTCATGTACCATATGTAAAGTGCCTAGTATAGTACATCTGGTACACAGTAAGCACTATGTAAGTATTGACTCTCAGGGTTGCTCTTATTAATCCCACTCCAGGTGGGCTTCAGAAGCCATAATTGATCAGCACAATCTCCTCTCTGCAGCCGTAGTGCCACAGTGATGAGCTCCAAGACAGGCACACAACACAAGTTAGTTCAATGAGGCGGAGGCCTGGAACTTCTGTGTGATGACTGGAGTAAGGGCAGCCAGCCTTTCCTCCTCTTTATGTGAATGAGGAAGTATGTGGCCCTGGCAGCTAGTAGAAGTCACCTTGTCATCTCAAGGGAAGTCGGTTAGAGGACAATGTCCATAAACCAAAGCATCTCAACCAGAGTAGCAGAGAAACTAAGTCACAGCACTGGATGCACCAAGAACCACTTGTGTGAGCAGTAAAATTCCTATAGTGTATTAAGCTTGACTCATGTATTTCCTGCCACTTACAACCAAAAGCATCCTTATTACTACAATATTCTTCTATACAACAATTTCTATACATCCTGACAATATTTGTTTTTAATTTTGAGTATTTAACTTAGTCCATTTATACCATTAACCTTTAATTTAACTAACTTATATTGGGGTTGAAATCTACAACTTTAATATCTTCTTTTTATTTGTCCTACCTATTTTATATGCTTTTTCTCTCCTTTTTTGCTTTCTTTTAGATTAATCAAGTACTTTTTATTATTCTATTTTCTCCATTAGCTTGCTAAATATACATTTTTATTAGTAGTTATAGCAATTATAGCATCTGTCCTTGACTTATCACAGTTTAATATAAAATAGTACACTTACTACTTCCTGAAAAGTACAAAAACTTCAGGACTCTTTAATTCTATTCCCCCCTCTCTCTCTTTCTTTCTCTTTCTCTGGATTATTATTGTTATAAATTTTAATTCTACATATATTTCCTAAACCTCACCACATATTATCAATGTTTTGTATAACCAATATTTGTTTAAATATTTTCCCTTCCTTCTGCTTCTATTTAGAGTCATTTTCCTTCTGAATGAAGACATTTTTAAAACTGTGAGTCTACTGGTAAGGAATTCTCTCAACTTTTGTTTGACACTTTTACTCTTTCACCTTTATTTCTGAAGGCTATTTCCCTGGGTATAGAATTCTAGGTTGGCAGTTATCTTCTTTCAGTGTATTACAGATTTCTTCTACTGTCTTCTGGGTTTCATCATTTTTATTGGAGAGTTATCTGCAAGTCTTCTGAGAACATTGTATCACTACATTTATTCCTGATGATTTCTAAGATTTTCTCTTTGTGTTTAGTTTGTAGTCGATTGACTATGACTATATGCCTAGGTGAGATTTTCTTTGTATTTATTCTGCTTGAGATTCATAGCTCTTCTTCAATAAAAGTCTGGTGTCTTCTATCAGTCTGGGGAAATCACTGGTCATTATCATTTCAGACATTACTACTGAATGTCCCATTATCTTTTCTGTGTCTTTCTTGGGCAATAATATATGTTAGACCTTTTTTTTATGTCCTATATATCTCTTATGCTTTTTTCTGAATTTTCCATCCTTTTCTCACTTTTATGCTTCAGTCTAGACATTGTTTACTAACCTATTTTCCTATTCATTAATCTTTTCTTTGGTGAGCAATTAAGAGGAAGGGTACCCAGGGGTCACCAATGCCCTCAAGGAGACAGGCACATTCACATGAAATAAGGGGAATGACAGGAGGGATGCTCTGTCCAGTTTGTCTCAGGACCCAGGGCTTCCTCTCCTCAGAGTGGGTTTGAGGGAGCTTCTGCCCTTTCCCCCCTTCTACTGCAGTCCTGCAGCCTCTGGGGCCTCTTCCACTTCCCAGGTCCTTCCCTAGGAAGGCTGCACCCACACCAGGTGAAATGACTACTGGTGTGCCTCCAGTGGGGACAGAGATTCCAGGTTGAACCAGGAGGGAACACACAAGCAGGAGACCAAGAGCTGGCAGAAGGAAGCACTGTGCATATTAACTGATTTAAGTATCTCCCAGGGGTGTGGGAGGAGTGGCTTAGTAAAGAAACTCCAATAGCCCTTAAAATTCTCAGATTCTAGGTTTCATCATACTAACCATCAGGATTCCAAAACTTTAGATTAGAAATTTTCATGCATCTGGTATTCTAAAATTCCCATTAATTCTCTTATTCTGAGACGATGCAATTTTATAAAGCTAAGCATTTACACTACTATGGTTCTAAGATTCTCTGATGTAATAGATCAGATATAAGGAGATTCTCTGATTCTGAGGTTGCAAAACCCCAGACCTCTCTGATTGGAAGCCCGTCACTTCCTAGAGTACCCTGAGCCCCAGAGGAACCCCTGTCTGGCCCAGATCATCAGGGAGCAATAGTGATGGTCACCAAAAACACTGTTTTTGTCCAAATTCAAAACAGCCAGGAGAGGAATGGGATGACAAGAAGTCCAGAGGAAATGGCTGTTGAAATCTGTAAAACTTCTCAAAGACAAACATTTCCATCTGTGTTTTTTTAGTAAATACAGAACCATAAATGTTTATGTCAGGCATATATTTATTATTTCATGTTTGGCCTTTTTTTGAACATCCTCCACTTAAATCAAGTCAATTAGTTAACTCCTATTCATGCCCATGTTGCCCAACCCCCACCCCTAACTGCTAAAAAATACATAAAGTAAGAAAGAAGACATAAGGACAAGGGGGGAAACTCACACAGCTCCAGGCAGCTGGGCAGGGGGAGGGGCATGAGATGTCAGCACCCTAAAATCCCCTCCCTTCATCTCAGGTCTCTCTGGGAAGGATCAGTTGTTCTGAGAAAATACTGCCATTCTTTGTAAAGATGCCTTGACCTCCAGGAAAGAGAACCATCAGAAATACAATGCAGAGCAGGCAGCAGGAACACTTCCTTGTCCCTCGGAGAGGCTTGGAGTTTCTAGATGCTGTGGAAAAGACTATTTGTTCCACAATATGCCCAGAAAGTCTAGCAAAGCCTACTGGGAAGTCATAGAGGATGCTTTAGCTTTTGAGAAACGGCTTTTCCCCCAACCTCAGCTCTGAAAACACTCAGTTCTCAGGGCCCCTCGCCCAGGAAGCCCTCCCTGACCAGTCCTATCCCACAGAGGATTTTGTTCTCTTCTACCCTTCCTGAGGAGCTGTAGCCAGTGCTCTAGTCTGCAACCTCATCTACCCGGGCACAAGAGGCATCATGGCATCAGGGATTCTCCAGGATGGAGGTTCTCTCTCAGGGGACAAACTGAAAAACCATGGGGGGGGTGGATTCTGGTGATCACAATGAGCAGGAGCCACTCACTTAGTAGAGAGAAGCCAGAGATGGACAACTCATGGCCAAGGGTGGGTCAGCCCTACACTAACTTTTGAGTATCTTGCCAGATATTCAAAATAACTGTAAACAGCAACCCGGGCATCTAAGCCCAAACACAGCTCCATTTTACACATAAGCACAAAGTACTTTTTTCATGGTTTAAAATATACTGAATTTTCCAGGAATGGAACTTCCATGTAAATTGAGGAGAGACTGTACTATGTTTTGTTTGGAACTTAAACAGGAGGTGTTCATCATCTCAGAAAATCACGTCACCCTCAGTCGCTCTACTTGTGACGTCTGTGTGTCTGTAGCTGTCAGGGTCAGGGATGCTGCACGCAGGGTGCAAGCAGCTGACAACCTCACCCGTCTTCTGGCACAGTCACGCCTGAGCACTTATATGGGGAAATACACATTACTTTTGAGTTATTTCCCTTGCAGTCCTTTTTTATAATGCAATGAAAACATAAAGAATTTTTAAGAATTTTGGTGCAGGCGGGTTATATTATCTATGAGTTTTATTTTAGGAGGGCAAATGAGGCCCTGTTAGAAAGAGGAAGCACTCTGAGAACCACTGGCCGAGGCCAATTTCTCATTTTTTCAGATGGGGAAAGCAAGGTGTCCTCCAAAGTCACAGCATGGGGATGTATGGGAGAGTCAGGATTAGGCCAACTGTGCCTGACTCGGCAGCGTTGAGACACTCCAAGGGCAGGCCTGTGTCTTTTTATTTTTTTTTATTTTTTTTTCAATTTTTAAAACTTTTAAAGTGCCAGTTGGCATTCATGTGTACAGCACAGTGACCTAACTTACGAAGTGATTTCCCCTCTAAGTCCAGTGCCCATGTTTTGGTATCTTTGAATCCCAGAGTCTGTTTCTGGATTCAGCGACACAATGAGAGCCCCGAGCCAAGAAGGACCATGAGAAGGCAGGCTCATGCTGGTCAGGGGGGTGAATCAGCAGCCCAGCCCTGTGCTGGGGCCCCAGGCAGGGGTGTGCTGGCTGACTCTGGAATGCCCTGGAAGGGCAGCCCCTGAGGGTGTCTGGGGCAGGTGCCGTCTTCCGGCACTGGCTGAGCAGCAGAGGCTGAGGGCTGAGACCCTGACATGGAACTCACCTCCCCACTTCCTTCCTCCCCACCCTGACCATTCTCCTCCTGCCATGCTCCCTGGGTCAGCTCCTTCTCCTTGCCCTCAGTCCATTTTCCCCCCGGACCAGCTCTCAGTCCATCCTCCTCCCCATCCTCACCATCAGTTCAAACCAACAAACCCGAACAATAGTTTCCTCTCCTCTCTGTACACGACCATCCATTCCACCACAGCCAAGTGATCTTTACAAAGCTCAAAAATCTCACCCATCTGCCCTTGCTCCTAACCCACCATGGCTCCTGCTTCCCATGAGATAACCTCTGAATCCTATGCCAGGCAAACAAGACCCTGTGTAAGCCCTCTGTCCAGCCCCTCTCCTGCTGGTTTCCAACACTCCCCACCCTGTGACTATGTTCAACTGCTCATAGCTCTTCAGACCTGCCCTGTTCTCCCCCCCCCCCCCCCCGCCGTGCCCTTGCCCTTGCTGTCCCCACCCCAGCAAGCCCTGGCTACTTCCTTTGTGCTGCCCTAGACTGTGTGTGTCCCCCACCAGAGGTCCACTTGCACTGTGTAGCACGGCTCATGTGAAGTGCAACAAATGCCAGTGTGAAGGGCAAATGTAGAAAAGAATAATACATCAGGTGAGAGTTGAGCAAGGCCTTGAGTGACACTTGACCCTCTGCTGCCAGAAAAGACAGACCTAGAAAGACAAGAGAGACAGAAGCTTTTTCTCTAGGACGCACTCCCTGGAGAGATGGGGGATGGGAATGTAACGAACATTTCCACAAACCCGTCTGAGGGAACATGAAGCAGGACCTAGCAGTGTTTTCATTCTAAACAGGAGCAGGCCTCTGGGAGGCGAGGAGACTACAGACTTGGCCTGGCCCAGCCTGGGCTCCGCTCTGGGCTGCACCGGCCCAAGCAGGACCACACTGCCCTGACTTCTGAGGCTGCGAGGGAGGGTTTCTAGGCAAATACACCTGACGGGGCGCCCCATTCAGGGACACTCACGGCTGCTGAACAGTAGAGAAGAAAGCCTTGCCACAGGTCATATTTTGCCTCCATGGGGAAGGAGTCTGGTTCTTACCAAAATAAATGAATCAATATTCATGTGTTTTGGTCCCATAGCCCCCACGCTCAGTCCCAAGCCCCTTTCTCACACTTCAGTGCATGAGTGCTAGGAAAGGCCCCCTGGGTGGGCAAGCAGAGCCGAGTGTTCTAGGCTTCCCTGAAAATTCACAGCATGTCTTGGACAGCCCCCAGCCCTTGGGACTCAGTTTCCTTTGCTGTAAAACAAAGGAAGTGGACTGGAGGTGTGACTAAATGTGTGTGTTCTCTTTTAGCCCCAGAAAGCCACCATGAATCCTCTGTCAAAAGGCCTTATGATCCAGAGGAGGGGCTGGTGTTGGACAGGAAGGAGACCTCTCACCCTCCCCAGGCTCCAATATTTAGGACTCCTTACTACCTAACAGGCCTGCTACATCCCACAGGAACCCAGAGTTTTCTCTGGAATAACCAACGACAGACCTACCCACCACTCGCCTCCCCCTCCCACCAGGCTCCTACTGTGTGCCTGGGACATAGCAATGAGCCAGGCACTGGTGCTACTCTCCTAGTCTGGTGAGTGACACAGACTCTACAACAGATAAGAATGCCAGGATCAATCAGTGCTAGGACTGAAATTCCCCCTACCCCCAAGGGCAAAGGAGCCTACCTCCCTTCACTTATCCTTCCTCCAGTTCAGTCACTGCCTCCATGAAGCCTTCGCTGATCCTGCCACCCTCTCCCCACATAGCTGGCCACTTCTATGCATGCTGGAATGCCTCCCCTACAGTCCTTACCATGTGATTTAAGTGTTGTGTCTGTACCTCAGAGGGCAGAGCACTGTGCTATTTGTTTCCTCTAAGCCTTTCAACAATCTTGCTAGATAGTCAAGTAGTGCATTTTACAGATGAGAAAACTGAGGCCCAAGAAGGTGAAATGACTTCTCCTGTGTAACATGCATTGAAAGAAGCAGACCTGGCATTCAATCCAAGGGCCGGTCATTCCAAACCACAGTCCTTGGCTGGGGTTCCTGTGATCATCCCATGCCTCACCCACAGAGCTGCCCAAAGGCCCAGGTTCCTAGGAGAAAGGAGAAAAACACACTTCCTGAGGATCATCCCTCAGGCCTTCTATTACAAGATGTCAGGGCTGAAATGGCCCTGAAAGATAATCTAATCTCAGCCTCCTATGTCGCAGAAAAAGGAGACTGAGAACCACAGGGAGCAAAAGGCTTGTCTAAGGTCACAGAGCCAGTAGCCAAGTCAGGACCAGATCCAGGTGTCTGGATCCCCGTCGGGTATTCCCCATTGGATATTCAGCCCACAGCACCTCACTGATGCCTCTTAAAGCAGTCAGAGAGAATAACACTCTCCTCAGCATTCTAGGAGAGATGGGACACTTCTAGGGACAACTTAGTTTATGATGGTTTCTCAAAGGTTCTCTCATCAGTTCTACAAGGTAGAGGTCATCGTAAACCCTGCTAGAGAGGTGAGGAAACTGAGTCTGGGAGGTGATGGGGCCATGCCAGGATTCAAGCCACGTCTAGGGTAAAACCCGGGCTCTTCCCAGAATGGGCTGCCCACCTTCACAACACTTCACACGTACATAGATGATCTAACTCATCAGTCCTCACCACCGCCTGCGGACAGCACTGGCCTGTGCTTATGATGCCAACTCAGAGCCCAGCATCTTTTCCTCAGACCAACCCTGACGTCACAATGTACTACCTTAATGGATGCCTCTGGTTAGAGACTAGGGTACCTAGAAAATGGGCCAGAGGGCCGCCTGGGCCCAGGGCGTGATTTCCCCGAAGTCTGCCTGCGTACTTCTCGCTCTCCTCACTGCCAGGATTTGCCTGGTGAGCTGTGGCCGCTCCCTGCCAAGCACGGGGACCCTGTCAGCAGGCTGGCCATGAATGAGCGCAGTGTTTGGGGCCAGTCAACAAGATGGATGTTGTTTCGTTTCGGCTCCATGCACCGTAAACATTCTGTGGCAGACGCAGCTCCAGGTGGCTCGCTGGCTCGCGCTCGGCAGCTGGGCTGGCCTGCAAAGGCCCATTAACAGGGACATAAACATGGAGAGCGGGGGGATGGAAGGCAAAGAGGCCACTGGGGTCTGTCCCATTTTGGAGACAAGAACACAAAGGAAGAAATCCAGGAGCCAGGCTGGAGGCAGAGGCAGCTGAGCAGGGAGGAATGAGGCCCCAACTGGTTCTAGTCCTAGCTCTTAGCAGATCCCACGTGACCTTTGACAAATCTCACGTCTAGCCCAGGCCTCAGTGTCCTCATCTGGAGAAACAAGAAGGGACTCGACTGTCAAGCTGCCACAAGTGAGCTGAGGGCACCAGCAGCTGACTGAGTATAAGGACTACAACTGATCTGTTCAGGCCCAGTGGTTAATAACATGGAATTTAGAGACAGACACCTACCTGGTCTAGGACTGAATTTTGCCATTTACCTTCTGGTGTGCTCCTGGCCAGGTAACATAACCTCTCTGAGCCTCCCTTACCTTATCTGTAAAATGGAGACTGACCATGTTTATTGCACGGGATTACTGTGAGGGTCAAATGAGATAATGCCCCTAGGTGCTACACTCAGGGTCCAGCACACAGTCAATAAAAGTCACTTTTATTCTGTTAGTGTTTATATACCCCAAATCTCACATGGCCTCTTCCAGAGGGGCGGGCTCTCAGGATGAGGTGGGTGACTAGGCCTGGGCAATGGCCAGGTCTTCTGGGATTCTCCCTTCCTGGTCTAAGATGATCTCTGAGTCCCAGACCAATAGCTCAGCCTGCCAGGCGCCCATGTGTGCCTCAGCCTGGCCCCAGACATCAAGCCCCAGGCCCATGTGGGAGGCAGTCCAACTTGACAAACATCAAGTCTCCAAGAGCCAGTTGGCTAAAAATCAATGTGTCAAATGACCAATTCATCAAAAGCCAATTAGCCACAGATTACCTCGCCAAATGGCTACATTCCCAAATTAGCCAAACAGTTACCCAAAACTTGTTTATTTGAACCATTTATAAAGATGACAACAATTTGTGTTGCAGGAGATGGTTCTAGTTTTAGTGAATTTGGGAAAAGGGTCTCTGCAAATGTAATGAAGTTAAGGATCTTGAGATGAGGAGATCTTCCTGGATTATCCTGATGGGCCCTAAAGACAATGAGAAGTGTCCTTATGAGAGATGCGCAGAGAGGAGGAGACGACATGACCACAGAGGCAGAGACTAGAGCAATGCGGCCACATGTCACAGAATGCCAACAACCACCAGAAGCTAGAAGAGGCAAAGAATGGATTCTTCCCTTGGGCTTCCAAGGCCAGCCCCTTGATGCCACATTTCTAGAACTGGGAGAGAATAAAGTATGTTGTTCTTAAGCCACCAAGTTTGTGGCCATTTGTTACAGTAGCCTCAGGAAACTGGTATACATTTTTAAATGATAATTTTATGCCATTTTCTGTTTTGCCAACTCTTAACTTTTTTAAAGGATTCCTTTGCTAATTTCTCAAGAAACTTAACAACTTTAGTTTATTTCTAGCAATTAACATACAACTGTGATATGGCTGTTTATGTTGCTTATGGTTTACAACCAACTTTTTTAAATTCTTTCTTAGCAAGTTCATATTTATGGTTAAATTATCATCAAACTTGATCAAATTATATTAGTTGCAGGGATACAACATAGCAATTACGCATTTATATACCTTGCAATGGGATCACCATGGTAAGTCTAGCACCCATCTGTCTCCAACCAAAGTTATTAAAATATTATTGCCTGTATTCCTTGTGCTGTACATTAGATCCCCGTGACTTTTTTATTTTATGACTGGATGTTTGTACTTTTTTGGTAAAAATTAATAAACTGCAGCAATATATAAAAAGAATAATTTGTCATGACCAAATGAGGTTTATCCTCAGAATACAAAGTTCTAGATCTGTCAATATAATTCACTATACCAAAAGAATAAATAAGAGCCATATGATCAGCTCAACAGACACTAAAAAAAAAAAGCAATACTTATTCATGATAAAAATTCTCCACATACTAGAAATAAAAAGAAATTTTCTCAGTATAATCAAGCACATCATTGATAAGCTAAAGTGAATATCATGCTTAAAGGTAAAAAACTGAATGCTTACCCCTAAGACTGGGAAAAAAGTAAGGATGTCCATACGTACCACTCTATTCAGTGTTCTATTAGAGGTCCTAGCTAATGTACTTAGGCAAAGAAAGAAAAAGTCAGGAAAATAGAAAAAAGAGAAGTATAACTCTTTATTCTGAGATAACATCATTGTTTACATAGAAAGTCCTAAGAAATTTCCAAAAACAAAAACATGAATATAACAAATTAACTTACCAATGTGGCAAAATATAAAGTTAACATAAAAATCGACTGTAATTCTATATTCTAGAGAAAACAGAAAATGGAATTCAAAGAGCAATACCACATACAATAACACCAAAAAACATAAAATGCTTAGGAACAAAGTTAACAAAAGTTGTGAAAGACCTTTACAAAGAAAACTACTAAGCCTGACCAGGCGGTGGCACAATGGATAGGGCATCGAACTGGGATGCAGAGGACCCAGGTTCGAGACCCCGAGGTCACCAGTTTGAGCATGGGCTCATCTGGTTTGAGCAGAAGCTCATCAGCTTGAACCCAATGTCGCTGGCTCAAGCAAGGGGTTACTTGGTCTGCTGAAGGCCCGTGGTCAAGGCACACATGAGAAAGCAATCAATGAACAACTAAGGTGTTGCAGCGCACAACGAAAAACTAATGATTGATGCTTCTCATCTCTCCGTTCCTGTCTGTCTGTCCCTGTCTATCCCTCTCTCTCTGACTCTCTCTCTGTCTCTGTAAAAAAAAAAAAAAAAAAAAAAAACTACTAAACACTGCTGGAAGAAAGTCAAGAAGACCTAAGTGAATGGGGAGAGATGCTACATTCAGGAATGGAAGATTCAACATTAAGATGTCAATTTTATCCAAACTGATCTCTAAATATAATGCCATCCCCACCAATGTTCCAGCAGGCTTTTTGGTAAAACTTGACAGATTGACTCTAAAAATATATATGAAAACATTAAGGACTTAGAATAACAAAAACAATATTGAAAATGAAGAACAAAGTTGGAGAATCATACTATCTGATTTCAAAACTTTCTATACCTACAGTAATTAAGACAGTGTACTGTTCGCATAAGAACAGACATATAGATCAATGGAACAAATGCAAAGTCTACAAATAAACCCACACTGATATGGTCAATTCATATTTCACAAAGGCGCCAAGAAAACCAATGAGGGAAAGAAGTCTTTTCAACAAATGTTGCTAGAACACTAGATAACTGTATGGAAAAGATGGACCTTGATTCTTGTCTTACACAATACACAAAAATTATTTCGCAAACCATCATCAACCTACACTTAAAAAAACTAAAACCATAAAACTTCTAGAAGAGAGCACGCCTTGGGACAAGCAATGGTTGCTAAGATAGAACACAAAAAGCAGCAAATATGAAAGAAAAAGTTGTTAAATTGGACTGATTCAAAATTTAAAATCTTTGTTCTCTGAAAAACACCATTTAGAAAATGAAAAGGCATGACAGAGAATGGGAGGAAATATTCCTCATACATATATCTAACAAGACTTGTATCCAAAATATCTAAAGAACTCTTACAAATTCAGTAATAAAAAGATAAACCACCCAAATGAATAATGGGCAAAAGACTTGAAGAGATATTTCTCAAAAGAAGACATGCACACACCATTATACCCATGAGAAAATGCAAAGATGCTCTACATCTTTAGTCATCAGGAAAATTAAAATAAAACCAGGGGACAACAACACTGGCTTTTGAAATATGGGTAACTGAACACCCACTGAAGGGCTGGTGATTGCTGCGGTCATGGAGCGCTGTCTTCCTGCTGGCCTGTCCTCAAGAGAAAATAAAGTAAAGGCCTGCTTCTGGCAGCTCTGGGTCTCAATGACACACCTGGCTCCATGAGACCTCCTTTTACTGCTTCTGAGCAGAAAGAAGTCAGAAAAAAACTCCTTAGCAGAGAGGACTCATGAGCTAAATCCTGAAAGATTATTTAACAAGAAGACAGGCAAGAAGAACATCAAAAGTGCAATGACCAACATCCAGCCAGATACATGCAATGGCAGGAGGTATGTGGGAGCTTTATTTCAGTCCTGGGGCCAGGAAGCCCAGGAAGGAATATAGGCAGGACCTACGGTAGGTGAGGCCTGCTGGGTCACATCAAGAACCCTGGACTCTACCCTCTATCACGATGGAGTCATAGATTCTATTACTCAGCCCAAGTCTAGACCAAACCCCAATATGAAAACCATATTCATTCATTCATTCATTCTTCATTTATTCAAGTATTCATCCAACATTTACTGCACACCTGTTGTAGACATTGTTGTCTCCTCAGCCTGAGAGAGCATCCCTTATTTCCATCCTGGGGCTTTCTCTGGAACATATGGCCACCATAAAGTGAGCTCTTTTATGTGCCAGGAGCTGGGCCTGATGCTACATAAGCAAAATCTTACTTAATCTTCATGTTTTCACCATCTTATAAATGAAGAAAGGAGAGGCTCAAAGAAGAAGCTGACTCAAACTTAGGCCTTCCAACTTCTCATTCAGATCTACCCATCAATCTATGCAGAAACAGTGCCCAAGTGCAGGCTGCGGGCCAGGCCATGTGACAAGCACAGGGGCACAGGTGGGGGACATAGGCGGTCACAATGCTGCCCTTGAAAGCTCACACCTGCCAGCCTTGGACTGTCTCCTCCATCAGAAGTGGAGTCACTTTCCTTCATAGTGGTCCAGGCAGGCCCCCAATGGATGCTCTGTCCCTTTGCCTCCTGGTAGAACCACCAGGCTCAAAGTGAGGCTGCTCTGGGGAATGGCAAAGCGGACAGGCCACTGAGCCAAGATCCAGCCCTCCACTCCAAGCCTACACCTCTCTTTGGAATAACCAGACCCTGACCAAAAATTAAAGTTCCCATGATTGCAGTTAGTGGGGTCAATTTTAGGGGTTAAGTCAAATAAAGAGCAGACACAACCCCCTAGGGAAGACATAACTCTCTGGGAGACAGCCTCCCCATACCCCTCTCTGGAGGTCCTGACAAGTCTATCCTTGATAGCCTGGCAGCCACAGGCTCTGCACATGCCACCTCACCCTCAGGGACCCCTATCTCTGCACAAAACACTCATCAGTGGCTCCCATTCCCCAGGCCCGATGGCCCCCATCTACATCCAGGGGATCTTTGAGCTGGCTGAGCTGAGTTCTCTACCTCCTTATCAGGCACTCATTGCTCTGCCTCTACTATACCCACTATTATGGAATGAATGTTTGTGTCCCCCCAAAATTCATATGTTGAGACTTTACCCCCAATGTGATGGTATTAGGATTGAATGAGGTTGTGAGGGTGAAGCCTTCATAAAAAACTAATTAGTGCCCTTATAAAAGTACAAGAGCTTGCTTTTGCTTCTTCCTGTTCTCCCCAATGTAAGAACACAGTGAGAAGAAGCTGTCTACAAACCAGGAAGCAGGTGCTCACCAGGCCCTGAGTCTGCTGGTGCCTTGATTCACCTCCACAACAGGCCCCTAACAGAGACTTCCGGTTTCTAGGACTGTGGAAATAAGTGCCTGTTGTATTTTTGTTATAGCAGCCTGAACAAACTAAGACCCCTGACTCATCCTCAAACACTCCTCAGGAGCTTTGCATCTTCTAGTCTCTGGCCTCTCTTTTCCTGGGTCTGCACAGAAACTGGTCACTATTCAAGTCTTTGTGCAAAAGCTACCTCATCTGGGAGGCCTTCCCTGACACTCTGGGAATCCCACTATCATGCCATGCCATCCTGTTGGACCATCTTCATAGGACTCATCATTATTTAAAAGCATCTTGTTTCTTTGTTCACATCTTTATTTTCTGCTCTCTGAGGGCATGGACTTGGTCTGTTTTGATCACCACCCAGATCCGAGAACACTGCCTGGCTCATAATAGAAATTCAACAAACATTTGTCCCATGCATGAATCCTCAAGACCACACTTAAATGAGACTTCCTTGGTGAGACCTTCCTGGACGCCTTGCTCGACTTCCTCAGAGGTGCAGACCCCACCATCCCCTCCCTTATCTCTCTCTCCTCCTGGTGCCTGAGGGCAGGGCCAGGGCTCATTCATCTCCACAACAGGCCCCTAACACAGAGACTGGCCTGCCACAGGGGCTGAATACATTTTCACTGAATAAATAAATGAATGCAATTCAGCTTCCCCACCTGCGTTAAATGTGGAAGGGCTTCGTAAAACTATACAATGCTATATACATACACATACACACAGAAACTCCAGGCCCTGACAGTCACAGGGCCTTACCACAAGTCTGCCAAACTGAATTCTGGGTAGTTTCTGCCTGTGCCCTGTCTCACAGGCACAGCCAAGTGAGTCCTGAGCCACTCATTCATTACCTGAGCAGCCCAGGAGGCAGAGGTTAAAAAAACCACAGAGTCGAGTGCCCCTCGGTCCTGCAAGGGGGAGGTGTGGAGAGCCGCCTGAACATGTGAGCAGCAGATGGTCAGCCCTGCGATCGGGAGGGTTCTGTTTCAGTGACAATTCATTTTCAGTAATTATCCCTCTCTCCTTTAAAGTCACCTAAGGCAGCTCTCGTGGGCACAGTGGATCTCTTCCCTGGGCGAACTTTCAAGTTATTTGCACTTTTGGAGATGCGTAGAATTAAAAGCAGATGTGCCAAATTGAGCCTCCCGCTTGCCGCTCCATCTCGGACTTTTTTCCCTGCCGGCCCACTGTAAATGTTTTTAAAATGGGACCCCGGTACTAGACATGTCAAACAGCTGAATTCAAGGTAGAGGAGGCTGCCAGCAAGGAAGACAGATGAAATTTAAAATCCCTCTTGACAGATTAACTAGAGACACTTTGAAGCCATAAATCATGCAGACAGTCTAGAAGAAGCTAATAATGGATTTCGGTTTTGTTCGTATTTATTATCTCAAAGAGATAGCAGAATGCAGGGCCACTGCGCCTGACTGGGAAACCCACTGGGGACATCACCCTACAGCTGATTATCAGCCAGAGAAGAGCTGGGACAGAACGTGAGGAGGGACATAAGAACTAGCACCAATTATGTCCTGCTGTGTGCCAGGTACTGAACTTGGCATAATTTGTTTTGTTTTGGCCACAATACCAACCATGTGAAGAAGATAATACTGTCCCACTTTAAGGATGAGGACTCTTAAGATGGTATAAGAACTCTTGTTCCATGCCATATAGTTCCCGGACTCTGAAGTTCTTCTCTCTCTACCCAAGAAATGTAGGAAAAGAGAAGGCCCAAACTGAGAGCACAGAGTACCTGGGAGAGACAGGCAGCGAGGTCATGAGCTCCTACACCCACCTGCGCACTTTCCCACCTCTGGTCCCTTAGTCTTGCTGTGCCCTCTACCTGGGGTGCCTTCAGAAAGGGGTGCCTTCAGTGGTCATTTCCTGAGTTCATGCTCATGCCAGAACCTGGCCTGGGACTCTGCCCTCAAGACATGCCCTCAATTACAGCATGTTTATGTTTGTCTCGTTTATCCCCAAATTTATTTGCCTCAAATAAATATGATTTTATGATGCCTATATCCTCCTATGGCCACACAGGAAATGCTCAATGCTGTCAACTGAATTCTCTGATGCCCCCAAACACCAGTATCACATCTACCAAGAGCAGGGGACTGACTCGGGGAGGAATCTAATATGTATTTACAGAGTACTGAACTGATTCACTCAACTCACAGTTTTTGAGTGCTCATTCTATACCAGCACCACAGATAGAACCATGAGCCAGACATAGTGCCCACACAGAGCTTATGCCCGAGTACCTGGCACTTTGTACAATACTAATTTAACCTTATCAACCCTAAGGGGAGGGATCATTATTGCCATCTACTAGACACGGAACCTAAGGCTCAGGAGGTGAAGCAACTAGACCATGATCAAGTGAGATGCCCCCCCGGGCCAGCCACTGCCACGCTGCTCCTCTGCCACAGGCCCTGCCTGCACCATCAAAGCCCTGCCCCACTCACCAACTCAGTAGGTCTAAGTGTATCTACTGTGTGCTGAGCATTAGGCGTCCAGTGGTACAAAATGCGGGATGGGGACAGGATGAATTTAATGACCAAAGGCTCAAATACAGGGACAGGAAATAATCCTGAAAGGCCAGAAGGGGCAACCATTAGGGAAGGCTCCCTAACCAGAGGAAAGAGTCCTGTTTGCAATTTTCAAAGATTCTTTGTCCACAGCAGTGGGCCCCAAACTCTCTGACACATCAGAATCACATGGGAACTTCTGAAAAATATATCTGGGCTCTGCCCTAGAAATATCAATCAGAATCTCAGGGGATACGGGCTGGGAAGCTGTACTTTTACGAATGTTCCAGAGTATCCTGCTGAGGCCTTCCTGGTGCCAGCCTGGTGCCAGCCCTGCTTATTATTTGACCACCACCAAACTTCAATAGAAAGTCTCACCTCTTCGGCCAGCAGTGGCATATTTATAGCCTGTCTCCAAACCACCACCTCTCTGGTCTGATCTGCCAGGGCCGCATGCACATATGCACGTGCGCGCACGCACACACACACACACACCACAATCAAATATTCCAGGCCTAACAGCTATTTACCATTGGCTCAATATGCCTGAATGTGCAGCCCCACCCTGACCCCATGTTTCATGATGTTCCCTCTCCTGAGATGCCTATCTATCAGCTTCAACCTGGTGAACTCATTCCTACTTATCCTTCAAGGCCCAGCTCAAATGTTTGCTGAAGCCCTCCCATAGCCCCAAGGAAAAAGCCCCCACTGAGCCCTGGCTGTCCCCATCATTGGCAGGTCGGTTCCTCAGGGCCTCTCTCCAGTCCCTCTAGCCTCCCTTCCTGGCCCAGCACCTGGCTCAGAATGGTACCCTAGAAACAAATGAGGCATGTGACAATCTTGGAGAATAGAACCTTGATCCAAAGATAAAGAAGGGCAGGGGAGGCCTCCCAGTGTGGGCCCAGACCAGTGTGGTTCCACTCTCCCAACCATGCTGTAGCCACACTGGTCTGGGCCCACACGGGAGCTTGCTCCTCCTGCTGGGCCTCCACACTAGCTGTCTCCGCTGCCTGATGTGCTTTGGCCGAGACAGTTCATCAGGATGGCTGCTCTGGTCATTCAGATCTCACTTCCTGTGAGAGGCCTCCCCTGACCTCCCCCTGATCCCCTCACTCACCATCCCCTCATCCGCTTCATTTTTCTTCTTAGCACCTACCATCACCTACACAGTAGCCTATTTGCTCACGATCTGTCTGCCCCAATTAAACACAGCTCCAGGAGAGCAGGGAGTCCCTGGACTCGATAAATAATTGCTGCATCAAACGGACTTGATCATTCTTGTGCACGCACGCGCGCGCACACACACACGTTAAGAAAGCCATCTTAGACCGTGCAATATGTGAGCCTTGGATTTTCCTTTCTGAGGTACATCCAGGGGTGGGGGGAAAAAGTAGGTTTATAGTTGTGAGTACACAAAACAGAGTTAAAGCTATTGCAGTAATCATAATCTGTATGTCTTTTTCCATATGAACTGTAAACCACTTTTCCCCACCCCTGTATATGGCTAACTATATGACTATACATGTTTATTTGTGGTGAATTTTAGAAAAAATAAAAACCTCAAAAAAAAATTTTAATCCCCTAATTTCCTCTCTCAGACTGCTTAGATTTTGATGTTTATTTTTTTCACTACACCTATGTGTGTGATTGTGCCTGTGATTTATATAATGTATACACACACATAGATATTTAGCATTTTACTACATATTGATATTTGTTTAGTGTTTATTACAGTCAATATATCATGAGCATTTTCACCCAAGAATTCTAAAAAAAAAAGGAAACAAAAACAAGAGCACCCTTTTGAACGGCTGCATAGTATTCTGTCACAAGATTGCAACATAATTTATTTAGCTATTCCCTGCTGTTAGACATTTAGATTGTTTCCCATTTTTTGCTATTATAAATAACACTGCAGTGAGCACCCCTGAACATAAATCACTGTCTGCATCTCTGACGTTTCCTCAGGATAACCTCCAAGAGGAGGAATTCCTGGGTCAAAGGGACTGACTATTTTCCAGGCTCGTGGAACACGTGGTCAGACTGCCCTCCAGAGAGACTGTCCCAATTTACACCCCCCGCCCCGTGACCGGTGAGTAGGCCAGCTCCACTGCACATTGCGGCAACAAGCCATAGGCTTGCCTTCCTCTTTGCAAATCTGTGTAATTGAAATGATACTTCATTTTTATTTGGATCTTATTACTAGTAGAGGCACCTGTTTGAAAATATTTTTGGCTATATGTATCTCTTCTTCTGTCAATTGCCTATTTCCTGTCCTTTCTCCATTTTTCTTATCATTTGGGTTTTTTTAAATATATTAAAGATACCAGTCTTTCTCTCTGTAGCACTTTTATGCTGGTTCATTGCCTTTTATTGATGTTTATAAATTTTTACATGTAAAAGTGTTCTAAAATTTCACATCATCGTATCTAAGTCTTTAGTTGAGATCACTTCCATGGGCTTTATGTAAAGCTACTCCCTTTCCAACCAGACATAAGATAAATATTTCCCTATAATATCTTCCAATTTCTTGTGTGGCTTCATTTTTCACTCTTAACTCCTTAATCCATCTGGAATGTATTTTGCAGGATAATGTAGGTGAGGATTTAACTTTATATTTTTTCCCCAATAGTTAACCAATTGTCCCCATCTGTGTTATTTTTTTTTTCAAGACCCTTATGGCAGGGTTTCTACCATCTCCCTTAGTAGTACCATAACGTAATAATAATCACAAGTATCATATGTATGTACTTATACTTTATAAAACATTATTCATTCATTCATCACATTTTTGTTGACTGCCTGCTATACACTAGGGACCATTCTAACTGCTAGGAATATAGCAGTGAATAAAACAGATAATAATCTCTGCTCTCATGGAGCACCCCCTCTACTGGGGGTTGTGAAATAAACAAAACAAATAAATTATACAGAATGTTAGTGACAAGGAAAAAATAAAACACAAAGCGGGATAGGAAGTATTTGTGGGAAGGAGTACTTCTGTGTAGAATGTTTTGGAAAAGCCTCACTGGGAAGCGTGACTTGGGTAAAGACCAGAAGCAGGTGAGACATTAAACCATGTGGATGTCTGGGCTTGGGGGTAGGAAATTCCAGCCGAAGGAAACAACCAGTTCCAAGGCCCTGAGGCAGCAGGAGAACTAACAGGCTCTAAGATCAGCAATGAGCCAGTGTGGATGGATGGAGTAAGGCTGAGGGCACAAAGGGGGTGTTGAGACCAGAATAAGGGAGAGGAGAGTGTGTATGTGTGTGTGCTTCACGCAGGGCCTCACAGGCCTTTGTACAGATCTTGCTTTACCTCCATATCTGGATGAGTTCTGGTGAGTTTTAAGCACGGAACACCATTATTTACGTTTTAACAGGGTTTGTCTGACCCCAGCACTACTGACATTTGGGAATGGATGACTCTGTTCTGGGTGCTGCCTTGTGTATTGTAGGATGTTGAGCAGTAGTAGCTCGTGTGTGCGCGTGCACACATACTCACAGAGTTGTAATAATTAAAAATGTCTCCAGACATTGCCAAATGTCCCCTGGAGGGGGTATAATGGCCACCAGTTAAGAAACACGGCTCTAGGCCCTGGCCGGTTGGCTCAGTGGTAGAGCATCGGCCTGGCGTGCAGAAGTCCCGGGTTTGATTCCCAGCCAGGGCACACAGGAGAAGCGCCCATCTGCTTCTTCACCCCTCCCCCTCTCCTTCCTCTCTGTCTCTCTCTTCCCCTCCCGCAGCCGAGACTCCATTGGAGCAAAGATGGCCCGGGCGCTGGGTGGCTCCTTGGCTTCTGCCCCAGGTGCTAGAGTGGCTCTGGTCGCGGCAGAGCAACGCCCCGGAGGGGCAGAGCATTGCCCCCTGGTGGGCAGAGCGTCGCCCCTGGTGGGTGTGCCAGGTGGATCCCGGTCAGGTGCATGCGGAAGTTTGTCTGACTGTCTCTCCTCGTTTCCAGCTTCAGAAAAATACAAAAAAAAAAATCTGTCAAGAAACATGGCTCTAGCTGGATCCCTCTGGCCACTGTGCTGATGGGAGCAAGGCAAAGACAGAGAAATTGGCCAAGGAGCTAGTGCAGTCAGTCAGTGAGAGAAGATGGTGGATTCTGCCAGGGTGGTGAGAAGTGGCTGGATTGTGGATATGCTGTGAGAGTGAAAGCATACTGGATTTATTGACAAATCAGCTTTAGGGAATGAGAGAAAGAGTCGAGGATGCCACCCTGGTTTTTATCCTGAGGATCTATTAGGATGGAGTTGCCATTTACTGAGATGGGGATCAGGAGCAAAGAACAAGGAGTTGGGGAGACTATCGGGAGCTCAGTTGAGGTCAGTCACCTATGTGTGAGATACTTTTTAGACGTGCAAATGGAGATGCTGAATAGCAACTGATTTTCAGGTCTGGAGTCTAGGGGCCAGATCAGGCCCAGAAACATAACTTTGGAGTGAAAGCAAACTGATGGGGTATTTGAAATGCAGTGATACAGGATGAGATCACCAAGGGAGGCATATAACAAAAAAGAAAGGCTCCAAAGACTCATCTGGGCACACCCATGTTCAGAAGTCAGGGAGCCTAAAAGGAAGGTCCAGAGGTACAGAAGGAAAACCAGGCATGGGAAGCATCCTGAAACTGAGAGAAGAAATTGTTGCAAGTAGAGCGATCAGCTGTGATACAGACTGCTGAGATGACAACTAAAATGAGGACTGAGGGTTATCTACCAGGCATGGCAACATGGAAGTCACTACAAACCTTGACAGGACTGTCTGGGGGTCAGGATGGAGCGAGGGCCTGACTGGAGTTCATTCACGTGGGGACAGGAGGAGAGAAAATGGAGACATTGAACGCACTGAACAATAGTAGCTCTTTTGTTTGCTGTAACAGGTCCTCAGACTCTTCCTGAGCTCTTCTGCCATCCTTTCAGCTCAGCTCACCTCTTACTGCTGTCCCTGCTGCAGCAGACATGGCAGGCAGTCTTCCCTGCATCAGGTAGGGGCAGCCTGACAGTGCTTCCTACAAAGCAAGCACATAGGCTACAACCCCACACACCCAACCCTAAGGTGGCTAGAGGTTAATGCTTCTGGAGCATTCCTGACCAGTGGGTATGATCACCCATAAATGACATTTCCCTATTCACAGTGCTCTGAGATGCATTTTAAAGGCTGGTTCCTCAGAAGGCATAGCAGTTCAATAATGCACTCTTGATGGGCTTTCCTCTAGCCCTATTTCATGCTCCTATCTCTCCCCATCCCTTCCCAAGGAAAATACCTGCACCAGACCATGAAAATCTCTGATTTCAGGGGATCTAGGATAAGACAGATGGCAAGGGGAGATATGAGGAGGTTGGAGGTGGAGATGGAGTCAAAACATGGTTTGGGTTTTGGTTCCAATTTATTTTAAAGACGTTAGGAATAATGGAAGGCTTGTATGCTGATGGGAATGCTCCAGGAGGAAGGCAAAATTGATGTGTGAGAGAGAGAGGGGAGATCACTGGAGCAGTGATGTCCCTGAGTAAGCAAAATAAGGGTTCACAGTCCTGTTTACAAAACCAACCCTGTGTTGGGCCACAAAAAAAGTCTCAATAAATTTCCAAGGATGGGAATGAACGGAACAGGTTCTTCAACAACAATGTAAAAGACTATTAGAAATCTTATGTGCTGGAAATTAAGAAACATGTCCCATAACCATAGGTCAAAAATATCATGGAATTTCGAAGATATTTTGTACTGATTAATAAGGAAAATTCTACATAGCAAAGCTTGTGAGATGCTGCTAAATAAGTACGTAAGAAAAATTTGGAGAAAAAGTGCCCAGATGTCAGAGTAATGGCAGTGTGAGAGGTACTCCAGATCTCTCCCCTTGAAATTTCAACAAATTGAACAACTATAACACAGTGAAGGAACCCCAGCTGGGCTTGCAGGTGTGCCTGAAAGATCCACACACTGAATGAACTAAAGGTGGGATGGGTTGAAAAGTGGAGCAGAAGATAAAATACATTCACAGAGGGCTTTGGAGAGGAGAGGAGACAAATCTAGAGTGACTGGCTTGTTTTTCTCTGCTGGACTATGGGGAGGAGGGAAGTTTGGGCTCTCTGGATTTTTCCTGAGAGGTATGAAGAAGGAAATTTAGAGTTAATGGGTCTCCTTCTGTAGGGAAGAGCAGTGAGATAGAGGAACAGATGGGGAGATAAACCAAAGCAGCCAGAGTACAGGGTCACAGCCAGTGTTTCCCCAGTCTTCTTGCAGCCCACACTCAGCAGTGATAGAGAAAACTAAAGTGCATCCCACCAGCCTCCCAGATCCCGCCTCCCTCATCTCACAGTATGGAGAGTGGCAGAGTTAGCTCTCCAGAGCCACTCACTCCCCTGAAGAACAGAGGTGCTTCACATCTGATCCCCAGGTCTGTTGATATGTGGGAAGGAGTGCCTGGAAACCTGAGATTGCCATTGCTAGACCCATAAAGTCAGAAAGCTGAAGCCGGAAAGCTGAACTGGAAAGTCCTCACAACATGCCTCACCCACCAATGTGACTGTGGCCCCACCTACATCTGTGTGACAGCAACATCTCAGCAGAGGACAGCCCAGGAATTTCACAGAGCTAAAAGTTGTAATACAGCAGCACCTACTGGAAGAAACCTCTCAAAACCAAAATTCATTTTCCCTTTTTTTCTTCTTATTCTTTTGATCCTTTCTTCTCTTTTGAATTTCATTTTATTTAATTTTTTATTTTTATTTCTTATTTTTAGGAGTGTTTTGTTTTTTGATCTTTTTATTTACTTTTGATCTTTTTTCCTGTGGTTTTTCTTCTTTGCTTGTCATAATTTTTTAATTTTTACCCTTTTCATTGTATTTTTAAATTTTTCAAGGATGGGAAACATTGGTTTTTTGTTAGGGTTCCTAACAATACCACTCTCAAATGCCATCAAGGAAGAAGAAGTCAAATACCATAGCAACCCAAGACAGAGACATAGTTCAAAAAGAAAATGAAAATGTCCAGAAAAAAAATCTCAATCACACGGAAACCTTGAAGTTAAATGATAGAGAATTCAAAACTGAAGTTCTGAAAATACTCAATGAGATGTGAGAAGACACCAATAGGCAACTTAATGCACTCAGAAAACAAATTACTGAACAAAACTAATACCTCACCAAGGAGATTAAAACTTTAAAAACCGAGATGTAGAACTCAATATGTGAACTGAAGGCTGAGGTAGTGTTTAGCTAATAGAACAAGTCATATAAAGGAAAGAATCAGTGACCCTGAAGACAGGAACTAGAGATGCTACAGAAAGAAAAAGAGAGAGACTCGTGGATTAAAAAACTAAGAAAGCTCTACAAGAATTGTCTGACTCCATCAGAAAGAGTAATATAAGAATAATGGGAATGGAGAGCCTATTCAAACAAATAATTGATGAGAATTTCCCAAACCTATGGAATTAGAGCCTTGAATCCAAGAAGCAAACAGAATGCCGAGTTATCACAAACCAAACAGACCTACTCTGAGGCTTTTTCAAAAGTCAATGACAAAGAAAGAGCTCACAAACAGCTAGGAAAAAAAAGAACATACATATAAAAGAAAGCCCATTAGGTTATCATCAGACTTCTCAGCAATGACTCTACAAACCAGAAGAGAGTGAACTCAAACATTCAAAGTACTGAAAGAGAGGAATTACCAGCCAAGAATACTATATCCATTAAAGTTATCCTTCAAATATGAAGGAGGAATAAAAACTTTTACAGACATATGGAAGCTGGGGTATTTATCACCAGAAAAAAAACCACTGCAAGAAATACTCAAGGTGGTTATTCGACCGACATAAAGAACAAAATAAATCAAAACTATAAGTAAAAGCTCCAATAAAAAGTCACAATAGGCCCTGGCCAGTTGGCTCAGTGGTAGAGCATTGGCCTGGCATGCAGGAGTTCCAGGTTCGATTCCCGGCCAGGGCACACAGGAGAAGCGCCCATCTGCTTCTCCACCCCTCCCCCTCTCCTTCCTCTCTGTCTCTCTCTTCCCCTCCCACAGCCAAGGTTCCATTGGAGCAAAGTTTGCTAAGGATGGCTCTGTGGCCTCTGCCTCAGGCACTAGAATGGCTCTGATTGTGGCAGAGCTATGCCCCAGAGGGGCAGAGCACCGCCCCCTGGTGGGCATGCCAGGTGGATCCCAGTCGGGCACATGTGGGAGTCTGTCTGACTGCCTCCCCATTTCCAACTTTGGAAAAATACAAAAAAAAAGTCACAATAAAAACAAGGATAATCTATAACAATGATAAGATAAAAGGAAAGAGGATAAAGATCTGCAGTAGCAAAGAAGGATAGAGTGCAGAAGCACTCATAAGACAAAGGACTCTAGTACATATGAACATTTTTCTCTTAATAACCTAATGGTAACACCCATGAAAAAGCTACTACTGAAACACACAGCTTTAAAAAAGAAGAAACAGGGAAAGAAGTATGGACTACCACCAAACAAAAACAACTGACAGAAACAAAAAAGGAAAGAACCAAACAAGACACAGAGCTACCAGGAAACAAAACATAAAGTGGCTATAGGAATCCTCAACTGTCAATAATTACTCTAAATGTAAATGGACTGAACTAACCAATAAAGAGGCAGAAAGTAGCAGATTGAATCAAAAAGCAAAATCCAACCATATGCTACCTTCAAAAGATACATCTAAGCTGCAAGGACAAAAGTAGACTCAAAGTGAAAGGTTAGAAAACAATTCTCCAAGCAAATAATATCCAAAGAAAAGCAGGTGTAGCCATACTCATATCTGACAATGCTGACTTCAAAACAACAAAGATAACCAAAGACAAAGATGGGCATTTCATAATAATAAAGGGGACATTGTATCAAAAAAAACACAACACTTATTATATATGCACCAAACCAGGGAGCACCAAAATATATAAGACATTTACTATTTGATCTAAAAGCAGAAGCAGACAAAAACACAATCATACTTGGAGATTTCAACACACCATGATAGAACATCCAAACAAAAACATCAATAAAGAAATAGCAGGACAATCTGACTTTGGGTGATGGGTATGCAACATAATTGAACTTTAAGATAACCTGGACATATTATCTTTGAATATATGTATCTTGATTTACTGATGTCACCCCATTAAAAATAAATACAATAAAAATAAAAAAATAAAAAAAAAATAGTGGCCTTAAATGACACACTGGACTAAATGGACATAATAGACATTTACAGGACATTTCATCCCAAAATATCAGATTACACATTCTTCTCCAGTGCACATGGAATATTCTCAAGGATAGACCATATATTGGGCCACAAAACTAACATCAACTAATTCAGGATGATTGAAATTATACCAAGCATATTTTCTAACCATAAGGTTTTGAAATTAGAATTCAATTGAAAAAAGGAAATAAAGAAACCCACAAAAACATGGAAATTAAACAACATTCTTCTATACAAGGGGTCAAAGAAGAAATAAAAGAGTAGATCAAAAAATATATACAGACAAATGAAAATGATAATATGACATATCAAAATTTCTGGGATGCAGAGAAAGCAGTAATAAGAGGGAAATTTATATCATTACAGGCTTATATCAAGAAACAAGAGAGATCCCAAGTAAACAATCTAATATTATACCTTAATAAACTAGAAAAAGAAGAAGGCAACTGAAGGTCAGAAGAAGGAATAGTAAAAATTAGAGAACTAAATGAAGTAGAGAACAAAATAACAATAAAAAAATATTTATACAACAAAGAGCTGGTTCTTTGAAAAGATCAATAAAATCAACCAGTGGTTGGATTCACTAAGGAAAAAAGAGGAAGGATTCATATAAACAAAATTCAAAATGAAAGAGGAGAAATTATCACAGACATCATAGATATACAAAGGATCATAGTAGAATATTATGAAAGGTAATATGCCACCAATTCAATAACCTAGAGGAAATGGATAAATTCCTAGAACTATACAATCTTCCTAGACTGAGTCATGAAGAAGTGGAAAACCTAAATAGACTTATAAACAGGAATGAAATAGAAACTATCAAAAGCCTCCCCAAAAACAAAATTCTAGGACCAGATGGCTACACTAGTGAATTCCACCAAACATTCAAAGAAGATTTGGTACCTATCCTTCTCAAAGTCTTCCAAAAAATATAAGAAGCAGCAATACTCCCCAACATATTTCATGGGGCCAGTCTAACCCTCATACCAAAACCTGGCAAGGACAACACAAAAAAACAACAACTACAGACCAATATCTCTAATGAATACAGGTGCAAAAATCCTAAACAAAATACTAAAAAAATCGAATGCAACAACACAATAAAAAAATAATAAATCATGATCAAGTGGGATTCATTCCAGGAGCACAAGGATGGTTCAACATACCATCGATGCAAAAAGTGATACCTTTACTTTTTTTCTGATATGGATGCCTTTTATTTCTCTTGCCTGATCACTCTGCCTACAACTTCCAGAATTGTTTTGAGTAAGAGTGGGCAGCCTTACTCAAATCGATAGAAATCCATCGATGTAATACACCAAATCAACAAAGCAAAGAACAAAACCTATGTGATCCTATCAATAGATGCAGGAAAGGCATTCAATAAGATACAACATCCCTTTATGTTTAAAACACTCAATAAAATTGGAACAGAAGGAAAGTACTTCAACATAATAAAGGCCATATATAACAAACCATCAGCTAATATCATACTAAATGATGAAAAAATGAGGGCTTTTCCTCAGGAACAAGACAAGGCTGCCCACTCTTACTCAAAACAATTCTGGAAGTTGTAGGCAGAGTGATCAGGCAAGAGAAATAAAAGGCATCCATATCAGAAAAAAAGTAAAGGTATCACTTTTTGCAGATGACATGATCCTGTATATAGAAAACCCCAAAAACTTCACCAAAAAAACTATTAGAAATAATAAACCAATACAGTAAAGTCTCAAATACAAAAGTCTATTGCTTTTCTATATGCCAGTGATGAAACACTGGAAAATAAATTCAAAAAACCAATTTCTTTTACAATTGCAAAAAAATAAAATAAAATACCTAGGGATAAATTTTACAAAGGATGTGAAGCACCTATATACTGAAAACTACAAAAAATTATTGAAAGAATGAAAAAGATACACTGAAATGGAAAAATATTCCATGTTCATGGATTGGATCAATCAACATCATTAAAATGGCCATATTGCCCAAAGCAATAAACCAATTTAATACAATCCCCATCAAAATTACAATGTCATTTTTTAAAGAAATAGAACAAAAAATTACCAGGGTTGTATGGAACCACAAGAAAACCTGAATAGCCAAAGCAATCTGGAGGAAAAAGAATAAAGCCAGAGGTATCACACTACCTGACTTCAAATTATACTACAGAGCCATGATCATCAAAACAGCCTTGTACTGGTAGAAAAAGAGACATACAGATCAACGGAACAGAATCAAGAGCCCAGAAATAAAACCACATATATATGGACAAATAATCTTCGACGAAAGAACCAAAAACACACAATGAAGAAAAGAAAATCCCTTCAATAAATGCTACTGGGGAAACTGGAAGGCCACATGCAAAAGAATGAAACTTGACTACAGTTTGTCCCCTAGCACAAAAATTAATTTAAAATGGGTCAAAGACCTAAATATAAGATATGAAACTATAAATTACATAGAAGAAAACAAGCTCATGGACCTTGGCTGTAGAGAACAATTTATGAATTTGACCTCAAAGGCAAGGGAAGTAAAAAGGCAAAAATAAATAAATGGGACTATTTCAAACTAAAAAGCTTCTACATAGCAAAAGAAACTGACAATAAAACAAATAGACAGCCAACTAAATGAGAGATGATATTTGCAAACAACAGCTCCGATAAGGGGTTAATATCCAAAATATATAAAGAACTCACAAAGCTCAGCAATAAACAAGCAAACAATCCAATTAAAAAATGGAGAGAGGATCTGAACAGACACTTCTCCCAAGAAGACATACAAATGACCAACTGATATATAAAAAGGCATTCATCTTCACTAGGTATTTGAGAAATGCAAATCAAAATTATAATGAGATACCACCTCATACCTGTTAGATTGGCTATTATCAGTAAGACAGGTAATAACAAGTGTTGGAGAGTCTGTGGAGAAAAAGGAGCCTTTATTCACTGTTGGTGGGAATAAAAATTAGTATAACCATTATTGAATAAAGTATGGTGGTTCCTCAAAAAATTAAGAATGGAATTACTGTATGATCCAGCAATCCTTCTACTGGGTGTCTACTCCCAAAACTCGAAAACATTGGTACGTAAAGACACATGCACCCCCATATTCATTGTAGCATTGTTCACAGTGACCAAGACATGGAAACAACCAAAATGTCCCTCGATAGAGGACTGGATAAAGAAGATGTGGTACATATATACAATGGAATACTACTCAGCCATAAGAAATGATGACATAATGACATTTACAACCACATGGATAAACCTTGAAAACATTATACTAAGTGAAATAAGTAAATCAGAAAAAGCTAAAAAGTATATGATTTCACACATAGGTGGGATATAAAACTCAGACTTATGGACATAGATAAAAAAAAAGTGGTTACCAGAGGGAAGGGGGTGTGGGGGAGAGGGACACAGGAGGTGGTGGGGAAGGGTGTAAAAAAGGACAAATATAAGGTGACGAAAAATGATTTGACTTTGGGTGATGGGTATACAACATAATCAATAGTTCAAATGCTATAGAAATGTTTAGCTGAAACCTATGTACTCTTATTAATCAATGTCACCCTGTTAAAGTTAATTTTTTAAATACAATTTTTTTTAAAAAAAAAGAAAAAAATT
Source organism: Saccopteryx bilineata (assembly GCF_036850765.1). Classification (NCBI taxonomy): domain Eukaryota; kingdom Metazoa; phylum Chordata; class Mammalia; order Chiroptera; family Emballonuridae; genus Saccopteryx; species Saccopteryx bilineata. The sequence goes on along the minus strand of NC_089492.1, from coordinate 248,203,739 downwards.
TGTGGTTTTTTAATGTCTTAAGTGACTTGGTTAGAAAAGAAATGCTCAGACTCAATGAGTTAAACATACATTTCAACACGTTAAGAAAAGAGCAAAATAAAGCAAAAAAAATTTTAAGATATAAACAAAAATCAAGTATGCACAATACAAAATATCAATAAATTAGTCTAAAACTGGTTTTTAAAAGATAAATAAGGTTGACAAACAATTGATAGATCACAAAGAATGGGGAGGAACAAAAACTAAAATCAGGAATAAAAACAAGCCAACACTTGATGCTACAGGCAATAAAAATATGTTTAGAGAATACTATGAATATCTTTATGCCAGTGAGTTTGAAATGTAGTCAAAATGAACAAATTCCTAGGAAAATACAATTTACCAAAACTGATTAAAGAAGAAACAGAAAACCAGGATAGTCCTATAAGCATTGAAGTAATTGAATAAATGGAAGTAATTGAATAAAATATCCCACAAAGAAAATTCCAGGCCCAGATGGCTTTTCCAGTGATTTCTACCCAAAATTGAAGGAAGAAATAAGTCTAATCTTATACTCACCCTTCCAGAGACTAGAAGAAGAGGGAATACTCCCCCAATTCATTGTATAGGGCTGATAAAACCCAATATTAAATGTATAAAAATACAGCATGAAAAAGAGAAATTACAAGTTAATTGCATTATGAACACAGGACAGATGCAAAAATTCTAAAAAAAATGTCTGAACAAATTTAATCCAGATGTAGGTAATGAGAAAAATACATCATGACCAGGTTGGATATTCCAAGGAATTCAAAGTTGGTTTAACATTAGAAAATTATTTAACATTATTCACCACATTAATAGATTTGAAGATAAAATAATATGAACATGTTTATAATTGCAGAGAAAACATTTGATATAATTCAACATCCATTCATGATTTTAAAAGAAAATTGTGAGCCAAACTGGAAAAGAAAGTAACTTCCTTAATGCTAAAAAGAGTGTCCACGAAATGTCAACAGTAAATGTCACAGTCAGTGGTAAAACATTGAATACTTTCTCTTTAATACTAGAAACAGGACAAGGATGCCTTCCAACCTTATCGTCAGCCTCCATCCACCACTCTTATTATAGTTACAGTCTTTGTAATAATATTGTATATTACATTCTGGAAGTCCAAGCCAGCATGGAAGGCAATATAAAGATGAAGGCTGTAGGAATAGAGCTGAAATCCACACCCAGGTTTCTCTGATTCTAGGCCACACAGAGTGTTCCCTCCTCTTATTCTAACTCAGGCTTAACCTGTCTTCAATCCTCCGCCTATTCCCTCACTCAGTCACTCAGCAAACGCTGGCTGGGCCTCCTGTGAACCTGACATTTTATATCTCATACTGCTCTGTGCCTGTGGTATGTTTCTGGCTTCCCTTCCTCATAGATTGCATTCTGGGAATAAGGACCACTCTGTTATTGTTCTTCAAGCTGCGCTGTCCTCAACCTCAACTACTTCAGTTCCTTGCAGCTCCACCTGAGCCACAGCCCCTCACACGCAGCAGGACCCAGTGAGTACCTGCTGACTGATGAGTGAGTTAATGGAGTGTGATGGTAGCAGCAGGATCCTGTCTCCCAGGCAAGGGCTTCCCACTTCACCACCATCTATCAGTTTCTTTGTTTCTTCTTTAAGAGACCATTCCTGCCACTCTGCACCAAGCAGCTCTGCACTGGCTCTATGCTGCAGGGTACTGGGGACACAAAGGGGCACACTGAGACCCTGTCCCCTGTTGGGCTGACAATGGCCAACCAGAGTATTGGGAGCAAGAAGGTGCCTAACCCAGCCTGTAAAGTGAGGAAAGGCTTCCTGGAGGAGGGGCTTCTAAACTGAGTTCTAGACAACAAGTGGTGTTAGTGTCTGAAAGAAGGCAGAGGTGGAAGGATGTTTGGGGCTGGGGAACTAAGGTAGGTCCTTCCAGGTAGAGCACTGTGAGAGTCAGCAGGGAACAATGAGACCAGAGAGGTGGCTCCCATAATGTGTGAAACTGTGGACCCTCTCTTCCCAGAAAAATGCATGAACACATACACTGCAGCCCACATTGGACCCCTCAGCTTTAAGAATCTAGACAGTGGCCCTGGCCGGTTGGCTCAGTGGTAGAGCATTGGCCTGGTGTGCAGGAGTCCCAGGTTCAATTCCCGGCCAGGGCACACAGGAGAAGCGCCCATCTGCTTCTCCACCCCTCCCCCTCTCCTTCCTCTCTGTCTCTCTCTTCCCCTCCTGCAGCCAAGGCTCCATTGGAGCAAAGTTGGCCCGGGTGCTGAGGATGGCTCCATGGCCTCTGCCTCAGGCGCTAGAATGGCTCTGGTTGCAACAGAGCAACACCCCAGATGGGCAGAGCATCACCCCCTAGTGGGCATGCCGAGTGGATCCCGGTCGGGCACATGCAGGAGTCTGTCTGACTGCCTCCCCATTTCCAACTTTAGAAAAATACAAAAGAAAAAAAAAAAGAATCTAGACAGTATCCTGAGAATGGCAAAATAAAATTGTTCCAGATTTAGGGACAAAAGGTACAACTGAAGTTCATCTGCTGTCTACTTTCACTTGATTATTTTTCACCAAATTCCAAAATAACCCCCCTAGGGCCCAGGCAGATCTCCCAGCTGGAAAATACACCTCATTCCACTGTGCAAGGGTTCCACAGGCTTTGGCTCGTAGCACTGTGCAGAACACTCCCAACAGAAGCCTTACAGTGACTCCATCACTAGGAGGGAAATGTCACCATTCTCCTAGTAAGTCCCACCATAATGACCAAAATAGATGAGCACTCACCATGTGTCAAACGATGATGGTCAGACATGTACCAAAGAGGCAGGAGAGAAGGATGATCCTGAAACAGGACACATGTGAGCAGAGGACATGGGTGTGAACCTGGTGGGGTTTCAAGGGGCCTAGTTGGAGGGCCCAATGCCAGGACACTGACTGGACATGCTTGGGAGAAGCTGGCCAGTCCTCAGAGCATGAATGCTCTCCTGAGGACAGGAGAGACCCAGGATCCAGCACGGGAGTAGAGATCACTCTGGTTGAGTGTGAAGATGGATCCATAACTCTGTTGTTGACTGCCATGCTGTTCAAGGGGAGCCCTACCCAAGAGGCAAGATATATGGGAGGGGGGCCAGGCAGGGCATCTCTGGGGAAAGGGGGTTTCCTTGTTTCTTTTCATTTTGAAAAATAATAACCACAGGCCTCCTTGGTCCTGGACATCAAAAATGTAAAAGCAAGGGTGCTGCCACTCGTTACCATCACAGCCACTGTAATGCATGCTGGCTGCAGAAGGAAAAACGGAATGAAATAGATACTGGCCCAAAGAAAGGGCTTCATCCAGCCCCAGAGCTTCAGGAGTCCAGGTCCTTCCCCAGCTGACAGATAAGGACTAGACCTGCACGGAGTTAGCCAGGGGCCACTGCAGTCATAGGAGTCTAGAAGTGGCCACAACTGAACCTGGTCTGTCCTCCCCTTTTCCCAGCCTGGCTGCCTCCCAACACCAGAAAGGCCACTGAGTCAGTGTGGAACAGTGGCAAGGACCCAGGGTTCCTGGTCCTTGTCCCAGCTGCACATCGCTGTGTACTCCTGGCCAGCTCACCTTACTGCCACTTCAGACCAGACAGCTGTCAATGAGCCCCTTTCTAACCCCAAAACTTCATGCACCAGAGGACAAAGGAGGGGGACAGAAGGAGCCAATAGACATAACACAGGGAGTGACCCTGGAAGGGAGAGGCCAGGGGGACCACTGGAAGAGGTGGGCCTGACAAGGGGGCTAGAAAACAGCAAGACCAGTGGGAAGGGGGCTGTTGGGACCCCAGGTTTACCTCAACCCAGGGAATACCTCAGGTAAGGCAGAGCCCCTCTCGGTACCTGGACTTCCTTATCCACAAATTGGGGGCAGGGAGTAGAGGGCAAGGGAGAAAGCTGGCCCAGATGCTCCCAAGGCCTTTCAGCTTTTCACTGATAGCACAAGCCTCAGCATGAAAGGATTAAACCAGAGCCTGCCACTGCGGATTGTGTGATTTTATGCAAAGCCTAATTCTCTTTGAGCCTGCTTCTTCATCTATAAAATGGGGACAACACCATCTCCTTAAGGTTGTTCTAGAGCAAGGGCCCCCAAACTGTGGCCAGTGTGCTGCATACAGCCCCCTGAGGCCATTTATCCAGCCCCCGCCGCACTTCCAGAAGGGGCACCTCTTTCATTGGTGATCAGTGAGAGGAGCATAGTTCCCATTGAAATACTGGTCAGTTTGTTGATTTACATTTACTTGTTCTTTATTTTAAATATTGTATTTGTTCCCGTTTTGTTTTTTTACTTTAAAATAAGATATGTGCAGTGTGCATAGGGATTAGTTCATAGTTTTTTTTTGTTGTTGTTGTTGTTTTTGTATTTTTCTTAAGCTTGAAATGGGGAGAGACAGTCAGACAGACTCCCGCATGCGCCCGACTGGGATCCACCCGGCACGCCCACCAGGGGCGATGCTCTGCCCACCAGGGGGCGATGCTCTGCCCCTCCAGGGCGTCGCTCTGCCTTGACCAGAGCCACTCTAGCGCCTGGGGCAGAGGCCAAGGAGCCATCCCCAGCGCCCGGGCCATCTTTGCTCCAATGGAGCCTTGGCTGCGGGAGGGGAAGAGAGAGACAGAGAGGAAGGAGGGGATGGGGGTGGAGAAGCAAATGGGCGCTTCTCCTATGTGCCCTGGCCGGGAATCGAACCCGGGTCCCCCGCACGCCAGGCCGACACTCTACCGCTGAGCCAACCGGCCAGGGCCCATAGTTTTTTTTATAGTCCGGCCCTCCAACGGTCTGAGGGACAGTGAACTGGCCCCCTGTGTAAAAAGTTTGGGGACCCCTGTTCTAGAGATTAAATTCACCCAGGTGACAGGGGTAGCCACACAATGATGACCTCATAGCACTCTCCAGCATTACGAGGAGGAAGTTGGGGAAGGCCCAGGGAGGGTGTGGCCAGCAGGCTCCCCCTGGCCTGGCTGCCTCTCCCAGCCGAACCAAGGCTGCTGCCATTGTGCCAGGCTGCTGAGGAAACCTCTCGGGAGGCAGCCAGCTTACCCCCTTCATTCAGAGGAGCTCTCCTCGGCCCCCGAGGGCTGCTCTCCTTCCCCTTCCCCCGTGGCCCTCAGGGTGACAGCTCTGAGAAGGCCTGTCCACCTTGGGGCTGGCAGGACTGCCCTATAAATCAATCAATAAATTCCAAGCAGACGCACAAGTTGTTTGGGTTGGAACCCTAATCCTTTTCTGCGGTTGCCGTGAAACCAGACTCTCTCAGGTGATTCACAGTTTGATGGGGCTGGGCCTGGATCCACCAGAGGGTGACGATAATATTTTCTTTCCTGTCTTACCTCGGAGACAGGGTGGGGTTTCTTTCCAGCCCTCTATCCCGGGCCAACAGCAAACCTAGGTTTACTCAGTGTATATTTATAGACCCCCGGGCTTGGGAAAGCCAGTCACAAAAACGGCCAGCAATGCTGTGGGCTTCCCAGCCTGCAAACGTCTTCTCCCACAGAACTCCATCTTCCTCACAGCTACCCTCAAAGCCCCACCTGAGGAAACCAGGAGAGTATGGATGTGGTTAAAAGCTGTAGCTTTGCTGCTCATGGTCCTGGGTTCGAATCCCAGGTCTGACACTTCACTGAGCCTCAGTTTATACTTTTGTTTTAGAAATAGAGATAATGTACTTAACAAAGCATAATGAAATGAGGTTTAAATTAAAATACACGATTAGCTAGCTTACAAAGGGCCAGCACATTTTAGATATTTGATAAATCGTCACCATTAGCATAAATAATATGAGTGCTCAGAAAAAGGGCACAGCTAGCCCTATGACAAAGCCATCGCACAGTCTGAGGAGTTCAGACATCTGGCTGTAGAGTCCATGCTCCTTCTCGGCTTTCTCCATAGTCTACTGGACAGACTACCCCGGGCCCCTGGCCCGTACAGGGGGCACCAGGGCAGCCAGTCAAAGAGAAGAAAAGGAAAGAAAATGTACCACAGTGGCAGGTACCTGCATGCTGGGCCTTGCTGCCCTCAGCCAGGTCTCAGGCAGTCAGCCTTCAGACAGCGCAAACACCTACTCACCTTTCTGAGGTCCCACTAACCCCTTTATGAATAATGCCCAGAAAGAAAAAGATCTGAGTCTGTATCCAGAACAAGTTAGCAATGTGGCTCCTTTTCATTATAACCAAATAGGAGGACTATAAAAAGAGCCATGAGTCTGGTATAAAAACAGGACAGTTACTCCACACACTTTTCGGCTAAAATCCTGACCTGCCCTTCCTTTGGTCTCAGTTTTTCATCTGGTGGCAGGATTTAGGAGGTCCCCAGTGCTCTGTCCTTCTCTGGGGCCTGAATCTAAACCTGCCTGTCAGGTGGGTGTGTGGACTCCAGCACCCACAGCGATTGCTGAGCACTGCCTACGTGCAGGCACCATGCTGAGCACTAACTTGAACTATCACTCCCTCCCCGCCTCAGCCCTGTGAAGCAGGCAGCACCATCACTGTGCCCAGTGCACAGAGGAGGAAAGTTATCGTGCAGAAAAGTTAAGTACCATGCCCAAAGTCATCAGAGAGGTAAACGCTGGATTTGAAACCCAGGCAGTGTGGCCCCTGAGCCACTCTGCGGCCCCTACCTCTACACACACACACACACACTCACTCACTCATGCCTATGCTGAGGCAGCACCCAGAGTCTGGCCTAGGGTTATTCTAGTGATTAAACTACACGAGCTGACACGGTTTCAGAGGTGAACCGGACACTGCCTCCCCAGCCTTAGGAGTTAGTGGGACAGCCAAGGATGGAGAATTATGATGAGATGCAGACAGCACAGGTCTCAGCCCTCTACAGCCTGACCTCTGCCCACTTCTCACCATGATCTGCTCTCAGGGTATAGGCACACCTAAACACCTATAGCAGCAGTCTGGCACTCTGCTGCCCCTGGGCTTCTGCTCTCTGAGGCCTCTCTGCCGGGAATGTCCTTTCTCGCCCCCTTCTACGGCAAACTCCTACTCTTCCTTCAGAACTCAGTTCAGGACCTATCTCCTCCAGGAAGCCTTTTCTGACTACAAGAGGTATGTCCGGGCCTCTGCTGGCTCTGGCCACTCTTGGCCTCTCTCCATTCCAGGTCTGTTCAGCCGGGGTTGACACAGGTGTTAACACTCTCCCCCACCACACTAGGCTCTTCCAGGACTGATGTTGGGTCTGTTCACCTGGGGTCCCCAGCATAGGGCCTGGCCCAGAGCAGGTGCTCAGTGGACCTTTAAGGCACAAATGAGTCAGTATCTCAACAGATGGATGAAGCAGGGGCGGGTGGTCAGGACATCTTCCTGAAGACCTAGCTCTGTGCCTCCCCCACTGTGAAGCCTTCTCCACTCCCTGACAGGATTTTACTCACCCACCACCCTCACACTTCTCCTTTAGGACACCTGTACTGACAGCTTCTCTGGGCTGGGCACAGGAAACATGAAAATGAATGAGAGGGGCTCAGAGGGACTGTAAATGCAGCTAATAGTGTTCCACTGGGTTCCCCCATCAATCACCAGTGCTGGAAGGGCAGGACCTGTGACTCTCGCTGGCCACCTGCTCGGCCACAATGGTGTGGCCAGGCCAGGCAGGCTTGACTGCCAGAGCTGACTTGGCAAAGAGATAAAAGCCCGGGAAACAAGAGTGCACAAGGGAGGGAAGAGAAAAGGGGAGAAGGAAAAAAAAATAATAAAAAAGGGTTCTTTTGGTATTTGTTTTCAAAGCCACTGACAAAAACCAGATTTGAAGTTTGGGGGAAAAAAGGGATTTAGGCCTTTCAAATTCTATTCCCCACTAATTGACTGCAGTTTCCTTTGAAAGAGTCCCCAGCTCTTCTGAACAATCAGCGGCCCAGCTGGAACTTGACAACCAGCGGCATCCAGGCATCCTGGCTCCAGAGGGTCGCCCTGGCTGTGTGAGTGCTGGACAGACAGACAAATGGTCACTGGGGCACTGGGCCCTCAAAATGAACACCTAGAGCCCTGGCCAGTTAGCTCATTTGGTTTAAGAGCATCATCCCGAAACACCAAGGTTGTGAGTTCTATCCCGTCAGGGCACATATGGGAAGCAATCAAAGAATTCACAACTAAATGGAACAACAAATAAATGCTCTCTCTCTCTCTCTCAAATCAATTAAAAAAAAAAAAAAAAAAAAAAAGATCACCTAGAGTCAGACCCTATGCAATGGTCTTTCCATGGAAAGAGGCCAGTCCAGGACTCAAACCCAGGTCTGACACCAGTGCTTATCATTGTGCCATTATGCTGCCTGCCTCTCAGGGCGCTGTGGCTTATCTGAGGCAGTAGGAAGCCCCAGCAGGTTCACGCACAAAACTCCTAGGGGGTATGTTTTCTGAGAGGAGCAGCAAACTGCCTGATTCAACAGCCTTGACACTCTGAGAATGAAAATCTTTACAGGGTTATTCCCTTCATATCACACACACACCCTCACACACATCCTCAGTGCTCTCCCCACTCAGCCAGTGAAACTGCTCCGTCCCCTGTTCTTCTTCTCCCAACAAAGTCAGGACTGCCTCTCAACTGAAGCCGGGCCTCCTCTTGCCCAGCCTTAGAGCATTTGGCCCATAGCTTCTCTTTGGGGAATGTCCCTACTCCCACTTTGCACTTGGAGAAACCTAAACCCAAAGGTTTGAGAATCCCAGAAACCTAGGCCTAGGAAAATCCAAGCACCTCACCCAATAGCAGTTCAGATCATGAACAACCCCCCTACCTCATGTCTCACACAGAGGTCCAGAGGGACAGAGGGACTTACCCAAAAACACACATCAGTCCTGGAGTTAGCGGGATCTCAACCCAGACCTGACTGTGAACCTTGTCCCCTTTTCCCTGGCCCAGCCCATCCATCTGGACACAGAGCCCCACTCGCCTTCCTGAGCCATTATCCAAAAGGGATCTAAGAGCAGCAAAACCAGAAGGTCCTGGAAATATCAGCTGTACTACCACAGATGAACAGGGCTGCCAGCCTTCAGCAGAGGCAGGCCTCCCAGCTTTTGCATATGCTGGTCCCTTTGCCTGGAAAGCCCTTCCCCTTGAAGAACTCATGTAAGGAGGTTTGCTCCAGTGCTCACCTCCTCCAGGATGTACTCCTGACCCCTCTCCTGTGCTCCTCTCTTGCATCCTGCGTGGCACAGTGTGGAACAATACTGCCGACCTGTTGACTCCCATGAACTAGCTCTGCTAGAGCAGGAACAGCTTTCCTATCGCCCTATCCTGGTGCCCGCAGTAGAAGCTGCGGCAGTGTCTGGTGAAAGAGGAGGTCGGGGAGGGCTATAGGAGCTAAGCACTCTGGGATGAGTCCTGAGTGCGAGTGCTGACTCCACTCATAATTTGGTGATTATGCGACCTCGGGGAACTCACTTCCCCTCTCGAAGACCTGGGCTCCTCGCCTGAGAAAAGATGGGTAACAAACTCTGCCCAGTGGGGTTGTCACACATACAAAATGAGATTGAGAGTATGGAGATACTTTGAAAAATGATGAAGCTTTAAATAAATAACGACAGTGAGGAGTAGTGATGATGATGATGGGCGACAGGCAACCCTGGTGGGACAGTGAGGGAGGTAATCCTAACCTGTCTTCCTGACACATGTCTACCTCTTCTCAAGCTTTTTGGAAGGAACAGCCTGTCTGCCCACCTGTGCTGGGCACTGCCACAGCCAGCACCTCACTTCACCCCGAGGGGTGGATGCCTAGTACTTCCCTTTCCTCCAGGAGCCACTGAAGCCAAGGAGTGAGGTGCTTGGCCCGATCTCACACTTAGGGCAGTCTCACCTCAGAGCCTGCACTTTTCCGTGCCTCCCACCCTAGACTGAGCCCAAAGCTGTTCAGTGTTGGGTCTCACTGGCTGCTCCTGGGGCCAGCTGGCCAGAGCCAGGACATCTCAGCAGCCCAACAGGTCCAGAGCCCCTTGGGCCAGGCCTTACCCATCCTAGTGAATCCCCAGGCAGCACTCTGCCTGCTTCTGTTCCCTATTATGAGCGAGGACCAGTACCCGTCAAATAAATCAGGCTTATGACGTCTGATGAACAAAGATTCCAATGATGAGATGCTGTAATTATAAACATCAGCCACTTGGCATTCTGGGATCAGTAGAGTATCTCGCTTTGATGGAGGCAAGCAGCAGAGCAGCTCCGTTTAGATTGTTCTGGAAAGCACAGGCAGAGGAGCCAGACTGCTCTGCACCAACTTCCTAGCACTCCACTATGGAGTTTCAGGTGGTTGCAATGGCAACCCCACTCTCTCCAGCCCCCACCTCTATTATACCCAACTAGAACTGCTCATTGCTACCCACATTCACCACACCATTTTACATTTCCAGGCTTTTGCAGAGGTTCTTCTATGGCTAATGAAGTCCTGTCCATCCTGTAACACCAGGTTCAAATGAGCAAATTTGAACATTTCCTCCAGGAAGCCTTTGAGCATCCCACATAGTAAAGCACTCCCTCTTCCTGGTTTCAGGCTGGTCCCTCAAGTTTCACAGGAGCTAAGTGCCATCTTTTCTTGTCTTTGCATATACATTCCTTCTGTTTTCCCTGCAGCTTTAACTCCAATTCACCTTTCTCATCTCAGATTAGATGTCATCTCTTCTGGGAAGCCCTCCCTGCCCCCCCCAACTCCCTGCACTTGTCCCCTGGACTCCAATCAGCAGTTTGCAATGTTTGTACCCCATCCTAACCTAGTGGCTCTCTGTCTCTGGTGCCCACAGTAAGTGCTCAGAGAATGTGTGCTGAAGAAATAGGCTCAATCGCTATCAAATAGCCAAGGGGCAGGACAATCCAAGGTCAACAGACTGTGGTCTGGGTCCTCAGTATTTTATCTTCTCAGACTGACAAGAAAACCTGGCCTCTAGTAACTAAATAAATGAGACGACCAAGAACTGCCAAGACCCAAACATAGAAGGCTTCATATGGAAGGAATCAAGAGAACTAAGGAATGAAGTATCAGTTGGAACAGACACTTTATTATCCAAGCTATAAACCTGATTTACACTCAGGTTCCTTCTTTCCAGAAGCTCTGTAAAGTTTTACCTTTGCCCCAGCAAGACCTTCAGAGCAACAGGAAATCGCTCATTTAACTGGGGGAGGAGAAGGGGACTCCCTAATGCTCCTGTCCTCTGGGTAACCCTGTAAGTCAAGTCACCTGAATAAGGTGCAGTGAATAGAGCCTGGAGACCTCAGTTCAAATTACCAACTCTGCTACACACATGGGGCTTTGAAAAGTCGTCCCCATCTGGGTCTCAGTCTCCCCATCCGTGCAATAACCACAGATAAGAAGGTGGTGAGGCCAGATCTAGCACTTATATTCAAGGAAGCAGCATAACGGCAGCTATGGATTTGAATCTTACTAGCTACATGACCTGGTTAAGTTAGTGAAGCGCTCTCTGCCTCACTTTTGCACATCCCTAATACGAGGAATGTGTCAGGATGGCATCTACCCCCGAGAGTTGCTATAAGCACTAAGGGGTTCATGTTGGAGAAGGGTGTAGACCGGTGTTTCCCAACTTGGGGCCCACGCCCCACAGGGTGGCAATTCGATAGTTAAGGGGGGCAATTTGAAAATGGACTTGACACGACTTTAACTCTTTCGCCCCAGGCCATTTAAATGCAATGCTAGATATCAGTGCCAAATTTAGCAAACAATGCAATTCTTAAATAATTGCGGTAAATAATTATTAAGTATAATTTCGTTTGATGAGACCAAAATATCAACTGGGTGAATGGCGTTGTCAAGTAAACTTCATCCTGGGTTCACCGCGGAGCGTGCCATCTGCCGCAGGGAACCCCGGACGTTTTAAAAACTCGCTAAACAACGCAGTTATTCTCACCTAATTGACCCATGGCAACTTCTGTAGTGTTTCACATCATTCAGTTGGTGTTAATTTGAAATAAGTGTCAGTCAAAACTGTTGTAAAAGCTCGTTGATTTAATAAATATACATGTATATATTGTATAGATATAATTGGTAAGTATTTGATTTTATTTTTATCAATATTAAACTCTTTATTAAGTACTTCTTGCATCGGGGCTAGAAAGCACTAATATTTTATAAATATTATTGGGGCTATAATAGTGCATGCACGACAATTTTAATTTTAGAAGCATAACTTTCCAGAAAATTTTGTCAAGTGGAAAAAATATAGATACCTTTTGATTTGCGGTGGTAGTGTAGTAAATGTGTTATATACATTTAAATAAATATGAATTTTTAGTATACATTTACTCTATGTCACATTGAATATATTTTAACACATATTTTAATATTAGTTTTTAATTGATCTTATTTTTATTTCTTATAGCCCATAGTAAAATGAGTGGTGCAAGCAAGAAAAAAACTCGTCAATATTCGGAGGAATATTTAAAATTTGGGTTCATACCCGCTGTTCACGATGAGCAGATTCCTTTTTGTCTTTTATGCCAGCAATGCTTGACCAACGAATCAATGAAATGAGGTCATCTTGAGGCGCATTTGAAGGCAAAACATAGTGCTCATATTAATTCAGATTTCAGTTACTTTAAAACTTTAAAGAAAAATTTTGAAAAAAGAACAACATTAAAGTCTCTATTTACTGCTCATACTTCAACTAATAATCGTGTTCTTGAGGCTAGTTATCAAATTTCTTTGTTCATCGCTAAAACTGGAGAAAATCACACTATAGGAGAGAATTTAATAAAACCGTCAATATCAACATTTCTTAAAACGGTTCTTGAAAAAGATGACAAAGATGTAAAAGCTATGCCACTCAGTGACAATCCTGTTAGCAGAAGAATAGACGAAATGAGTGAGGATATTGAAAAACAACTTATTAAAAAGCTGAAAATAAGAAAATTCTCCTTGCAAATGGATGAATCAACTTTGAGAGACAGTGAGGCAGTATTGATAACTTATGTAAGATATATTGATAAAGGACATTTTGCTGAAGAAATGTTGTTCTGTAAAAGATTAGAAAGCACCACTACCTCCAAAGATATATATAATAAGCTAAAAAACTACTTAGATGTCAATGATATACCAATGAAAAATGTAACGTCTTGTGCTGCAGATGGTGCTCCCAATATGATGGGCAAGAAAAATGGCTGCTTAAAATTGATGAAAGATGCGAATCCAGAAATGATTCTTGTGCATTGTGTTATTCATAGGGAAAACTTGGTAGCTAAAAACATCTCTCCTGTTCTGAATGAAGTATTACATACAGTAATAAAATGTGTTAATGCTATTAAAGCTAGTGCCAAATGTGAGCGTCTTTTCAAGCTATTTTGTGAAGAACAAAATGAAGACCATGTGAGACTTTTACTTCATACTGAAGTAAGATGGCTATCTAAAGGAAACTGTTTGAAAAGATTTATGGAACTGTTTGATACTCTTAGTGATTTTTTAAGCGACAAACCTGAAATGAAATATCTGTTAATAATAGATGGTAAAGCATTTGTGAGTTATTTAGCTGATATCTTTGAAAAACTAAATATATTCAATAAGCAACTTCAAGGAACAAATAAAACTCTTGTCGATGCAAAAGCAAAGATATTTGGTTTCATTACCAATATTGGGTTATGTCAGAAACATATTAACAACAAAAACTTTAAACAGTTTCATTGGCTCAAAAAATGTGAAGTAACTGATACTGCTTTACTTGTTATTGTCAATCATTTGAATATTCTATCGGCTGATTTAAAAGAAAGATTTTCTGATTTAAAACAAATTGATTTCCCAACATGGATGATGCAGCCAATGTTAGTGGATTTGTCTGATATATCAAATATGCAGTATCAAGAAGAACTCGCAGAATTGCAAAATGATGAGTCAGTTAAAGCTTTATTTAATATCAAAGGAGCGATGGCATGGCTTTGTGAGGAAACAGAAATCAAATACCCAAATTCAACCAAATGTGCAAGAAAACTATTGCTACCGTTTCCATCTTCATTTTTAGCTGAATGTGGGTTTAGTGCTGTAAATGATTTACTGGTAAAAAAAAGAAATCGGCTGGATATAACACAACGTGGAGACTTGAGACTAAAGCTAACCAAATTGGAACCTAATATAAAATCTCTGTGCAGCAAGCAGCAAGCGCAAGGATCACACTAAATTAAAATAATAAATTAATATAGAAAAATCTGTATTAAAATTATTTGGAATTTAAATTTCTGTTTTTCATTATATGTTTTGAAATTTTACTTACTGTGTTTTGTTAACAATTTCATAGTGATTTCTTCCTAGAACCTATCATTTATGTTTATTAAATGAACAAATCAATTTTTTAATGTTAAAAATTATGTATGTTACATAGGGGGGGACATAAAAATTTTAGAAAGGTTAAGGTGGGGCATGGCACAAAAAAGGTTGGGAAACACTGGTGTAGACTGTCACCTGGCACATGATGGCAAGCCCTCCCTTCCGCTCCTGTAGCTCTTCTCCCACCATCCTCAGTCATCGGGTGCTGACAACTGCAGACAAGGCCCTTCCAAATCCATTGTCTAAATGCATCCCTCAGACAAGCTAGAAGCTACATAATGTTACCTCTACATTAGAGATGAGGGGGATGAGGCTTAGAGAGGGGCCTTAACTTGCCTGTAATTCAGTGAGCTGGGAGCCTGGGCTCTGGACTCCCAATGCCAAGCCCAGTGTCCCTTCCCTGACAGATAATGTTCTCGACCAACTTATTTTAAAAAAGAAGGGGCAGCCTGACCAGGCGGTGGCGCAGTGGATAGAGCGTTGGACTAGGATGCGGAGGACCCAGGTTCGAAACCCCAAGGGTGCCAGCTTGAGTGCAGGCTCATCTGGTTTGAGCAAAGCTCACCAGCTTGGACCCAAGGTCACTGGCTCGAGCAAGGGGTTACTCGGTCTGCTGAAGGCCCATGGTCAAGGTACATATGAGAAAGCAATCAATGAACAACTAAGGTACCACAACAAAGAATTGATGCTTCTCATCTCTTTCCCTTCCTCTCTCTATCTCTCTCTCTATCTCTCTCTCTGTCACAAAAAAAAAAAAAGAAGAGGCAAAGTGGAGGAAGGGATGGGGATCTATCTTAGGGTCAACTCACATATATAGACAGTCCCTGGGTTATAACCGAGGTAGATTCTATAGGTTTAAAAATGTTTCAGTAATGATATGCATGGAAAGGTGAAAATAAATACTATGTAAAGATAAACACCTGTCTAAGTTGCATTCAATAGGTAAATGTACCTGTTCCAACGTACAAACAAGTTCAACTTAAGAACAAACCTACAGAATCTATCTTGTTCATAACCCAGGGAATGCCTATAAAAGACATTATTTAGGGTCAGCTGATTTGACCCTCTGTTTCTCTCTATCCACCCACCCCAATCAGTAGCTCCCCCTGCAGTCAGCTAGCCTGGACACCCTCCCTTACTCCACCTAGGCCTCTGCTGATGATACTACCCAGAAGCCCTCCCACTCAGTTAAAATAGTACACACACTCCTCAGCCTCAGGCCTCTTACCTTGCTTTTTAAAAAATCACCATATATTATACTACCAGATACAATATCAGATTTTTCCTTCACTAAATAAATATTTATTGAACACCTATTATGTACCAGAAGCTATTATAGTTGTTTGGGAAATGAGAGTGAACAACACAAACAAAAATCCCTGTCTTCCTGGAGCTTACATACCAGAAGGGGAGATAAATCAGAGATAATAATCATAATAAATATATAAAATATACAGCATAGGAGAATATGAAAATTGTTTGAAAAAGTTGAGCAGTGTTGGCTTGAGCATGGGATCAAAGACATGACCCCATGGTCACTGGCTTGAGCCCAAAGGTCGCTGGCTTGAGCAAAGGGTCACCCACTCTGCTGTAGCCTCCCAGTCAAGGCACATATGAGAAAGCAATCAATAAACAAGCAATCAACAAACAACTAAAGTGCCACAACGAAGAATTGATGCTTCTCATCTCTCTCCCTTCCTGTCTGTCTGTCCCTCTCTCTGACTCTCTCTGTCTCTGTCAAAAAAAAAAAAAAGAGAGAGAGGGAGAGTTGAGCAATGTAACAGGATTAGGCAGGCCAGGGTAGGGCAGGTACAGCCCTTTTAAATAGGGTATTTATGGGGGCCCCACAGAGAAGGGAAAGAGTTGGTGCAGCAGACATCTGGAGAAAGGGCATTCCAGGCAGAGGGAACAGACAGTGTGAGTGCCCTGAGAAGGGACTGTGCTTGGTGGAGTATTGGAATTAAGAAGGAGAGAGGTAAACGATGCTGTGGTCAGAGGAGTCCTGGGTCTGGGATCACAGTGTAGGCCACTATGAGGACTCAGACTCCTGCTCTGAATGAAGTAGGGAGTCAATTCACAATAGTAAGTACTAATGGCAGAGGAGTGACAGATATAATTCAGAAGAAAAGGATCATCCATACTGCAGTGTTGAAAACAGACTGTCTGGTTTACAGTTTATCTCCTCCACAAATATGAAGAAAGCATTTGATCTGAGTTGATCACTATTATCTCCTCAGAGCCTTGAATGAGGCTTGATACATAAAGCCGTTCAGAAAATGTATGTGAAATGACTGACTGACTAAATAAACATGCACTCAACCACACTGGCCTCTTGGCTATCCCTCATACATACTGAGTCCATTCTGGCCTCAGGGCCTTTGCACTTACTGTGCACTCTGCCCAGAATGCTCTTACTCCAGGTATCTCTATAGTTTATTCCCACTCTTTGGCTCTTTACTCAAGCAACATGTGGACATGTTATTTAAGAGGGGTATATCAAATGTCCGTCTCACACTTCCTATCTCTCTTCCCTGCTCAATTTTTCTCTGTTGCACTTATTACCAAATGGCAAATACTATATTTTCCTTTCCATTTGTTTCCATCCACTAGAAAATAGGCTACTAGGACAGTTGATGACACATAGCAGGAGCCCAGAAAATGCTTGCCGAGGGAGTGGTTCCTCCTGTCTGCTCTTTGGTCAAGCCTCAGTGAGCTGGGTACTAGGCCAGGGCAATGGGGGACAACCAAGGACTTCCTGCTCAACAGCAAGACCCTCTGTAAACCACAGCCCAAGAGGCAGAGGCCAGAGCAGAAGGAAGGTGTCAGACCACCTGTGGTAAGCTGTTTTACAGCAAGTTATATTGTGGTAGCCACACAAACTAAGTACTATCACCTCCACTTTACTCAAGAGGAAAGCCTGAAGCCCAGAGAAGCTAAGTAACTTTCCTAAGATCATGGAATTTTAGAGGAAGCAAATCTTGAATTTGAACTCGTCTACTTGATTCCTTCCAAGTCTTACTCAATCAAAGCTTTTTTGACATAGCTGACCCTGAGTTTGGTCCTGAGAAATTCAGCAGTGAACAAAGGAGCTAACGGCCAGAGTAGAGAGGAGTATTTTATAAGGGAACAAACAGCATGTGCAAAGGCCTGGAGGTGAGTGGTTTGGTCTGGACAGAGACCTATAAGAGGAGGCTGAAACAGGAGGTAGGAGTCAGACCATGTCAGGCTTTCCTCATAAGCTCCATTAGGAAGCTAGGACCACAGAAAAACGCAAGTCAAGGCTGACCAGTGATGGCACGGTGGATAGAGCATAAACACAGGATGCTGAGGTCCCAGGTTCAAAATCCCAAGGCCACCAGCTTGAGCACAGGCTCACCAGCTTGAGTGCAGGATTACAGCTTGAGTGTGGGATCATTAAAATGATTACATGGTTGCTGGCTTGAGCCAAAAGGTCACTGGCTTGAAGCCTAAGGATGCTGGTTTGAGCAAGGAGTCACTGGCTTGGCTTGAGCCCCCAGTCAAGGCACGTATGAGAAGCAATCAATGAACAACGTGATGCAAATACTAGTTGATGCTTCTCATCTCTCTCCCTTTCTGTTTGTCTCCTTCTCTTCCCCCCTAAAAAAAAAAGAAGAAGAAGAAATGCAAGTCAAGATTACTATGAGGTATCATTCTGTGCCCACTTGATAGGCAAAAACTAGTGATTTCTGACAGTATCAAGCCTAGGACAGGCTATGGGCAACAGATCTCTCATGCAGTGCTGTGGGTAGTATTATTGGTCCATCACTCTGGAAACCTACTGGGCAGTATCTTTAAAAAGAATTCATATGCCCTTCAGCCCACAAGTTCCACAGCTTGGTGACATTTAACAGCAAGGGTTATCAAAATGGAGTCTGCAAACCATACAAATCAGCAAACACTACAATCATGGCTTTTTTTTTCCTCTTAAAGAGCCAGCTATTGAATATTTTAGCACACTATTGGATATAACCTACATAAACACAAGGTCCATAAGAGTCCTTAATAATTTTTTAAGAGTATAAAGGGGTCCTCAGGTCAAAAAGTTTGAGAACTGCTGCCCTGGAGAAACTCTTGCATATGTGCACCAGGAAATGTGCACAAGAATCTGCACAGCAGTACCTCTGGTAATAGCAAAATGCAAAACAAAACTGGAACCAACCCAAACACCCACCAAACAGAGAAGTTAATCAATATGGGATAGTAAAATGAATCAATTAGAGGCACCTACAAAGACCAATAACATAATGCTAAATTTAAAAAGTGAGAATATAAAGTAAAAAAATCAACAATACTAAATAATATGTTGTTTAAGCACACAGTATGTATGTAATAAAAACTGTTTTGTTTTGTTTTTATTGGGTTTTTTTTTTTCTGAAGTGAGAACCTGGGAGGCAGAGGGACAGACTCCCGCATGTGCCTGACCAGGATCCACCCAGCAAGCCCACCAGGAGGCAATACTCAGCCCATCTGGGGCGTTAGATATTTAGTAGTGAAAGTTGCAACCAGAGCCATTCTAGTGCCTGAAGCAGAGGCCATGGAGCCATCCTCAGCACCTGGGCCAACTTTGCTCCAATGAAGCCTTGGCTGTGGGAGGGGAAGAGAGACAGAGAGGAAGGAGAGGGGGAGGGGTGGAGAAGCAGATGGGTACTTCTCCTGTGTGCCCTGGCCGGGAATCAAACCTGGAACATCCATACGCCACACGCCGGGCCGATGCTCTACCACTGAGCAAACCAGCCAGGACCTAAAAACTGTTTTTGATAAAAACTATTTTAAATAAATAGAATGAGCCCTGGCCGGTTGGCTCAGCGGTAGAGCGTCAGCCTAGCGTGCGGAGGACCCGGGTTCGATTCCCGGCCAGGGCACACAGGAGAAGCGCCCATTTGCTTCTCCACCCCTCCACCACGCTTTCCTCTCTGTCTCTCTCTTCCCCTCCCGCAGCCAAGGCTCCATTGGAGCAAAGATGGCCCGGGCGCTGGGGATGGCTCTGTGGCCTCTGCCTCAGGCGCTAGAGTGGCTCTGGTCGCAACATGGCAACGCCCAGGATGGGCAGAGCATCGCCCCCTGGTGGGCAGAGCGTCGCCCCTGGTGGGCGTGCCGGGTGGATCCCGGTCGGGCGCATGTGGGAGTCTGTCTGACTGTCTCTCCCTGTTTCCAGCTTCTAAAAACGAATAATAAAAAATAAATAAATAAATAAATAAATAAATAAATAGAATGACTAACATAAAATTACATCTATGAATAGGCAAGGATGAAAGAAATAAAATATATAAAAAATGAAATGACAGAAAAGTATTATTATTCACAAATGACAAGCCAATAAAAAATAATCTAGAAACACATTAACATTAATAAGCAGACTTGGTAAGGTCAGTGTACATAGGGCAAATACTCAAAAATCAATTGCATGTCTATCTACAATAAATAGAATTTTTTTAGATATTTATGATCATATAAAAAACATCAAATACCTAGGGATAAATCTAATATAAGATGTGCAAGACCTCTACCTACAAAATTACAAAACATATGAAGACCTAAATGCACTGAGGGATATACATATTCATGGGTCAAAAGATTCCAAATGTGAATTTAAAAATTCCAAATTTATCTTCTCAAATATATCTAGAGATTCAATGCAATCAAAATAAAATTCCCAGCAGGTTCTAAATTTATATTAAAATGCAAACAGCCATGGATAGCCAGGGTAACCCTGAGGGAGAGCAAAGTCAAAGAGCTTTCACTAAATATCAAGCCTTACTGTAAAACTGCCATAATTAAGACTATGAAGTTGGCACAAAGATAAACAAATAGACCAATAAACAGAAGAGAGAATTCAGAAATAGACCATCTCATTGAACTGATTTATGGCAATGGAGAGTGGAGAAAGGACAGTGTGTTCAATAAAAGCTGCTGGCTAAATCAGATTTCTAAATTTAAAAAAAAAAGATACTTAACCCCTACCACACACCATATACAAAAATCAAGTCCAGATGGATTACAGATCTAAATACAAAGTGTAAGACAAGCAAGCTTCAAGAGGAAAATACAGGCGACTATTTTCACAATTTGAGGCAGGCAAAGATTTCTTAAATAGGATACAAAGAACCCTAACCATAGAAATAAGGATTAAGTAAAACAGACTTTTAAAACTAGAAGTTTCTATTCATCATAATGCAGCATGAAGAGAAGAAAAGGACGAACCACAGAGTGGGAACAGATATTTGTAGCACTTCTGACTAACCGAGGGCTTAGATCTATAATAAAGATCTTCTATATGGTAAAGAGGCATTTCACAAAAGAGACTATTCAATGGTCAAAAAAACATATAGAATGGTGCTCCATATAATCAACCATCAGAAAAAATGCAAATCAAAACCACAGGAGCACTACCACACCCCCACCAGAACGGCTATAATCTAAAAGACAAGCAACATCAAGTGTGAGCAAGGATGACGAGCACACAAACGCTGATGCTCCGCTGGTGGGAGTGTTAAGACAATGTGGTCACTTTGGAAAACTGCACAGTATTTAACACACTAAAAATGAACAGACCCATACCGTATAGCTCAAGCTATTCCATTCTTACACAGACACCCAACAGAAGGGCAGGGACAGATGTATTCATAGGAATGTTAGTCATAATGGTCAAAAACTGGAAACAACTCAAATGTTTACCCAAGAAGGAAAGACCAATATACATCAATGAAAGTGAATAAGCCATAGCTATATAACACAAACAGATTTCAGAAACATGATGTTGGCTAAAACAAGCTAGACACAGATAGTATGTACAGTATGACACCTAGCTACATAAAGTTCAAAAACAAGCAAAACCACTCAGCAGTGCTAGAAGCCAGGCCTGAAGTTTCCTTGGGGAAGGAGGCAGGGAGCAGACATTGGGAGGAGATGTAAGTGGAGCTGTTTGAGGTGTCAAGCTATTTCTTTTTTTTTTCTTCTTTTTTTTCTGAAGCTGGAAACAGGGAGAGACAGTCAGACAGACTCCCACATGCGCCCGACCGGGATCCACCCGGCACGCCCACCATGGGGCGACGCTCTGCCCACCAGGGGGCGATGCTCTGCCCCTCCTGGGTGTCGCCATGTTGCGACCAGAGCCACTCTAGCGCCTGAGGCAGAGGCCACAGAGCCATCCCCAGCGCCCGGGCCATCTTTGCTCCAATGGAGCCTTGGCTGCGGGAGGGGAAGAGAGAGACAGAGAGGAAAGCGCAGTGGAGGAGTGGAGAAGCAAATGGGCGCTTCTCCTGTGTGCCCTGGCCGGGAATCGAACCCGGGTCCTCCGCACACTAGGCCGATGCTCTACCGCTGAGCCAACCGGCCAGGGCTCAAGCTATTTCTTGAACTAAGTTATGCTCACATCATTGTGTTCATCTAACTATATACTTATGATTTATGCACTTTCCATATACTTTTTGAATAAAAAGTATAATTAAAATAGAATAACAGGAACAAAAGTCGGTAAAGTGAGTACCTCGAGACTGGAAGCAGGAGACCAGGCAGGGGATAGCCCATAGGAAAATGTATCTTCTTGTTAGTATTCGAATGAGGGGGAGAGATGAGAGAGGTAGGCACATTATGAACCAAATAAGACAGTGACACTAACTAATAATTGTGCTATTCCAATCCCATGCACTTAAAATTAAAAACATAAATACATAAAAAGGACCATACTACAGGAAGAAATCATTGGAATCAGAGCACCACCACCCACTATGAGACAAGTAAATGGTGCAGTGCCCGTCAAAGCTAGAACAAAATAAATATTATTTTCTTGATTTTTATTAAGCATTAAAACAAGGCAGATCTCAAATAAATAATTATTGAATGAAAAAATGCCTGTTCCAGTTATAAGATGAATAAGTTCTGGGGACATAATGCTCTCATAGTGACTATAGTTAACGATGCCTTACTGTATATTTAAAAGCTGCTAAGAGAGTAGGTCTTAAAAGTTCTCATCACAAGAAAAAACCGCGTAACTATGTGAGGTGATGGCTGTTAACAAAAGTTGGTAATCATTTCATAATATATACTTATACCAAATCATTATGTTGTACAACTAAAACAAATACAATGTTATATGTCACTCATATAGCTCAATAAAACTGGGGGAAAACAGACGAATGGAGAAGAGAATAGATGAAACAGGACATGCTTGTCTCACCCCACCCATCACCAGCATCCTCTCCCCATGCTTACGTATCTTTCTGGCTGGCATTGGCCTAATTAGTGCAGCCCTTATTAAAATCCCTTCACCACCCTCTCTCCGGCATCACACACTTGCCCAGGGAGCCCTGGACGTTGGGCCAAATGAGTTAACAATTTCCTTTTAGCCCTATGGCGTTTCTCAAATGTGAGTCCACTTTTTCACAGCCTGAAAGAGCAGAGACTTTTTTAAACAGTCCAGTTCTGGGCTGGATCTGTCACCACGACAGTAAAAAATAAATTTTTTTTTAAGTTTAAGTGCATCGTGTGCTTATAATAAATAGTTTGCACAAAATTATTCATTCCACATATGGGCAGAGCGATGCCTTTAATGTGCACATTGTGGAGAGCCCGTAACCGAGGCTGTTACTGGGCAGAATGTGGAAGTTGTTTTCTACCATTAATAAAGCAAACAAGGTTCTCATTTTAAAATTAACTCAATGAAAACTATTAAGCAGTTGGCCGTGAATGCCTCAGTATTTTTTCCAAACTGATACTAATAAGGGCTCCCACTCCCAGTTCTGTCTAAACAAAAACACAAAATTAACTACATAATTTCCAAGAATGCTCCCTCAGTGTTGTTGTTCATAACCAGGAGGAGAATGCAGATCCCACCCAAACTGGGACCCCAGTCCCCGGGACACTGTCTCCAGGTGGGTTTCTCCAGGTAGGTTTGGGTGGGGTGGCTGCTTCTTGGTGCTTCTGGGCTGGTGAATAGAGTGCTGTTATTGACCCGTGGGATGTGCTAGGCCCTGGACTCCACCTGAGTGTTCAGGGTGGGAAGGACTCAGGGTGAATGAAACAAATCAGAGTCCCCAAGGCCTTCCAGAGAAACATGGTCAGCCAGTATGGACAGTGCCCCGTTGTGGGACAGCTAGTGAAAGAGAAAGGCTGCAGGGCTGGAAGTCCAGAAGGCATGAATTGAAATCTCAGATATGCCACTTCATAGCGTGATGTCCTCAGGGTCTTCATCTGTAAAATGGGTCTGCTCTGTAAATTTGTTATGTCCCTACTTGTAAAGAATCCAGCATATGTTTGGCATGCAGCAGGTGGTCCTCTGATGCTGGACCCCTTTGTCCCTTTCTGTGCCAGCTCTGCACTGAGGATGTAGAGACCAGAGTCAGCCACTGCTCCCAGTGGAAAACCAGCGCATCGGAGCAGAAGTCTAACATGCTGTGGGAGCTCGGGCCCAGACAAGGCTGGAGCTGAGGCTCGGGGGAGAGTTCCACAGGCGCCATCCCCGTACAAGGCTCCTTAGCGGCCGGACACTCAGAGCAGTGCTGACTAGGAAAGGGGGTGGCAGGAACAGCTGCGGAGGCCAGGCCAGGGCGGCATGGCCAAGGACTCTCTGGGATCTCAGACCAGACTGGGATGGATAGTTTTTGTGTCCATGTCCTTCAGCCCCCTGAGGGCAGAGATAGTGTCTGACTCACCTCTGAGTCTTGAGTGCCCAGCCAGTCTGGGAACAGACCAAAACTCAGTGAAGGTTATCAATAAACAAATAAGTCCTTGAAAATATCTCCCATATGGCCTGACTGGTGGTGGCACAGTGGATAGAATGTCAACCTGGGACACTGAGGTCCCTGGTTCAAAAACCTGAGGTTGCTGGCTTGAGCGGGGGCTCATCTGGCTTGAATACAGGCTCACCAACTAGAGCGTGGGGTCTTTGGCTTGAGCGTGGGATCATTGACATGATCCCATGGTCACTAGCTTGAGCCCAAAGGTCATTGGTTTGAAGCCCAAGATCACTGGCTTGAGCAAGGGGTCACTGTCTCGTCTGGAGTTCCCTGGTCAAGGCATGTATAAGAAACAATCAATGAACAACTGAAGTGATGCAACTATGAGTTGAGGCTTCTCATCTCCATCCCTTCCTCCATCCTCTTTCTTTATCTTAAAAAAAAAAAATCTCCTGTGTTTCTTGTGGTTCAGGAGGGAGGTCATTCTGGGTAGAAGCTTTAATTCCTGTGTAATACAGGCTTCCCACATCTCCCCTCTTAAAACTGAGATTCAGGGAGTTTGAGGAGGGATGGGGTAACCTCTGGGACCAGGATGACATGACAGGATACGGCCACCAAAAAGGAGGAGGAGCATCAATGAGCTTCCACTTCCTCATCTAAGTGGGGTGATGAAATAGCAATGCTGTCTCCCAAGGATGCTGGGAGGATCAAATGACAGAACAGAAGGGAATGACAAGTGCTGGGTACGCCTGAGGCTCACCATTTCCTCTCTGCCATCCCTGTCTCTCTCTCTCAGCAGATTTTGATTGTGCACCTACTGTGGATAAGGCCCTGGGGCCCACAAGGAAGAGCCCAGGCTAGAGGTCGGACTAGAGGTGAGTGCTGGAAAGAAAAGGGTACTCAGTGCCTGACATGAATGGGAACTTAGTAAATATTGGGTTGATAGACAAACAGAAGGGAACAAAAGAATGAAGGAATAAATTCAAACCTCCAGTTTCCGATTCCTCCTCCTCCCATGGGGAGGTGTGCTGTGCCCTGTCCCAGACCCACCCTCTTCCCATAGCACTACGCCCATCCCGCAAGGGCCTGTAAACCGCATTCACCGTGGCTGAAGGCCCCGCTCAAGTTTCTGTCCTCCCTGTCTCTATTTGTCTCTTCCCACAGGTCTCTTTCTGTCTCATTCTGCTTTTCTCTGTATGAAGGTATCTTCTCCTTCTCTCTTGCTGTCTCTGCCTCTCTTTTTGGCCTTTCTTCCCCTTTCTATTCCTCTCCTTCCCCACACTCATTCACCTGCCTGTCTTCCCAATTCCCCTGTGAAAGCCTTGCTTCCCACAGGCACAGGTGTGCCTGCAGATGTTTTATCCAGAGACACCCTGCTGTAAGCAGTGAGAGAAGATGGGGTGAGACAGACACCCCTGTTGAAAGGGGGTGTGGCTCAAAGCCCAGCTGTTAGCCAGGTCATAGTCAGGGGGAGACTGGTGCCCCTGCCATGCCCCCCCCAACAGTGCATCACACCTCTTCCCATCCCTTCGTCTCCCTTGGCCCAGCCCTCCTGGGTGCCAGCAGTGGGCAAAGAAGAAGAAGCACACCCAAGAGAGAGGTCTCCACCTGAACAGGTGACATGGGACCACTGAGCTTCATTTTTACTGAGGGGCTCCTAGCCAAAGTACTGCCACCCGGCCATGGGGCAGAAGCAGGGGGTTCTCTCTGTGAGGGGTAGCACCAAATTCCACTTGCCTTGGAATGGAGACCAAGACATGCAAGACACCCCAGCACAAGAACAATGCTGGTCACCTGCATGCGCGAGTCTGCCATGTCTCAATTTCCAAGGTCCTGACAGTCCAGCCATCCATTCAACAGACACTTACTGAATGCTTCTCTGTGCCAGGCACAGTTCTAGGTCCTGGGATAGAGCAGGAATAAGAGGGACAAAAGCTCCTGCCCAGGTGGAGCTGACATTCTAGTGGAGAAGTGGACAAAAAGCTACATACATAATCAGAATACACAGGACGGTAATAATGTAGCTGCCTTTACAGCGAGAGGAGAGAGTCTGGGGGCCAGAGTATCCCCAGCTCAGTTTTGGCCTCATTAAATCTGGGGTACTGCTTGGACATCCATGTGAGGATACAGAGAAATGAGCTAGAAGTATGATACAAGTCCTAGTTCTGGGGAAAGTCTGGGCTGAGCATACAAATTCGTGAGTCATCAACAAATGGATGTTCTTCAAAGCCACAGTCTGAATGAGATCACTGAGAGAGTCAGAAGGTCAGTGAGATGAGGTGGACCCAAAGAAGGGGGCGGGAGGAGCAGAGAGGTGGGGGGATGAAGAGAAGGGGGTGTCAGTGAGGATGGGAGTGAGCACCAGCAAACATTGCTGATGGGCAGAAACTGAGAGATGCCGGTGGCCAGGGTGACACAGAGGCCAGAGACCTTTGTAGGGGCAACGTCAGAGCAGTTGTGGACATGAAAGTGTAGCGTGGGCTCAGAAGAGAACAGAAGAAAACAGGACAAAAAGTACAGCCACTCTTTCAAGGAGCTTTGCTCTAAAGGAGAGGAAAGAAGGAGGCGGTATCTGAAGAGGGAAGTGGGTCGAGAGGTTTGTTTTGTTTTGTAATGTGGTGGAAATAACATCTTGCTTACATAGGGATGGGGGTGACTCAGCAGAAAGGAAGGGCTGACGCTGCAGGAGCAGGCACACTGCTGGGGTCATGCCCTTGGGCAGGTGAGAGGCATCTGGTGCACGGTCCCTTTGATGCCCAAACACCACAGAGGTTGGTGGGCTAGGGGACCTGTCCTCATTTTCCAGATGAGGAACTGAGGCTGAAAATGTTAACCTGCACCTCCAGAACAGTCACCCCAGAGTTCCCTTCCCCCACACGCCCCCTCCCCGCTTAAAAACCTGTCATACCCCCAAGGTGGAGCAGGAATCCGCATTTATCCTACTCCTTAGCCACTCCTTAAATCAGTGGTTTTCAACCACCAGTCCACAGACTGGTCCACCAGAAATTTTGTACCAGTCCACAAGAGTTAACCACCCTGATGTTGTACGAAGATTATAGAGTCTATCACGGACCGGCACAAAATTTCTGGCAGTTCGCAGCGGTCTGCAGACCAGAGGTTGAAAATCACTGCCTGAAATGCTTCTCATGCACGCTACTCTACACCAGTAGTCTCTGAACTTACCTGATCTTAGGAGAAAAAATATATATAGTATCATAAACACTCTACCACATGCTAGGTATATGGTTTTCAGCAAGTTGCCCAAATAATTGCTGTCTCAGTTTCCCCATTCACAAAATGGGAGATAATTAGAGCACCCAACTCACGGGGTTGTTGTGAAGACTACACATTACAAACACATGCAGTACTCAGAGCAATGCCTGACATATAAGATCATCATCATTACTATCACTTCAAAAATGAGATAGGCCATAAATATAATCCATGCTCTAATATTTCGCCCTACCCCATCCATGGTTTTGGTGCCTGGCTTAGCAAGCGCTGATCCACCCAGGGAAGTCCTCAAGGACAAAGACCACATATTTCTTATCCTTTATTTCTGATGCCTAGCAGAGGGTGTGGCACACAGCAGGTCAAAAAAACTGGTGCTGGAATAAAGAACTCCCATTTGTTGAGGCCCAACCATGAGCCACACATCACTCAATCCTTGCAACAACCACTGAGGTGGGGATTAATATTCCATTTTACCATAGGAGAGACTGAGGCTTGGAGGGATAATGTGATTTGTCTAAGGTCATTGAGCAAGTCACAGCAGAGCCAGGGCCCAACCCAGGGCTGCTTAGTGCCTAGTGCCAAGGCTAATGTCCTCTCCCCATCACCGGGGTGCAGCCAGGATATACTGCAGGGATCCAACTGCTTCAGGGGCAGGGATTGACTCAGCCTGACTGTGCTCCTGCCCCGAACAGAAGAGGAAGGAATGGCTGGGCAGATGCACACCTCAAAATTAGCAGAAGCACAGAGACAAACAGAGCCTGGGTATAGGCAGAAAAGACAGGAGGGTCAGAGAGCCTAACCTGGCAGACCCGGCCCACTCCACCCCACCCTCAGAGCTGAGCCCAGCCTGAGCCAGAGAAGCATCGCTGCCATTTGGGAATCTGCACCTTCCCTTCACCTCACACCTCCCTCCCAGCCAAGCTGCAGATCGGCCGGCATGGCTGCATTAATGGATTTCTGAAATGTCACCAAGAACAAAGCTCCCCTTTCTGCCAGCCCCTAGTATTTACAAGCAAGCACAAATCTGTGAGAAAATTCAATTGAACGCAGATGGCAGGAAATTCCTCTAAAATGACAGTGGCCAAATTCAAACCACAAGACATGAAAATAACCCAACATACTAGACATGAAGAACATATCTTATAGACTTCTCCTCGTGCGATTTGCAATCTGTGATTGATTACCAGGAAGACAGACTGCAGATTTATTGGACTTCTGTAGAACACGGATTCCATTTGCAACAATTAAACCTTCCGTGGTTGAGAAAGGGGTCGGAGGGGGCTAACGGGAGATGGTGAAGTTAAGGAATGTGGTGTGAGGCCGATAACGGCTGGTGTTAGCACCGTAGAGCTGGGCGTCTGCAGTTCAGGTACCAGCTGGCAGGGGAGGGTCTGGGTGTGCAGTGAATCAGAAACCCAGGCACATGCCATTGGGCTGAACATTCAGCTTGAGGCCATGGCCTGGGAGCAGAGGCATGCTGACAGGTTTCGGAAGGGATAAGTGTATGTAAATCTGCTGACCCCTGGATATGCACGAACAGACCAGAGCTGGGGGGGGGGATCATTGTAATGGCAGTGGTCCTGGAGGGGCTAAGGGGAAAATGGACAACAGAATCAGTGAGCTGAGGGACAGTGACAATGCCTCTCCCACTGCCTTGGACAAAACAGACATCGCTAATAAATCAAACCATCTCTTTCCTGCTAAGCTCAAAATCCTTCTCAATACAATTCTCCAGGCAGCCCTAGTAAGTGGCCAAAGCTGGTCTAAGAGCAGAAACTCTGCTTGTCAGTCCTGGGCTCATGCACTAGGGCGGGGGGGTGGGGGGCACATAGGGGGTGCTCATGATATCCAGCAGTGCACATTAAACTCCTGATAATCTCAATGTATGCTGTAGGCCTGGGGATGTGTAATGGGTCGGCAGCGGAGGTGAGTGCTAACAGTTCAGGGATTCCAATCTGCGCTACAGAGCTTAATTTCGTTAGCAAGTGGCTGGTACCCACCATCTGGAAGATTCCACCTCCCATTCCTCAGAGGGGGTCAGATCTCTCTGAGGCAGATGGGGCAGAGACTGCATGTGCATTAAAGATGGCCACAAATTCTCTGACAGTCCTCCCATTAAGAGATGGGTCTATGCCCTTCCCTGCATCTGTGCTGGCTTGTGACTGACTTGACAAACGGAGCATGGTGGAAGTGACGCTGTGCCTGAGTACAAGCCTGCCTTCCTAAGGACGAGCAGCTTCCCTCCTGGGTCTCCTGGAGCCCTGAGCCGCTGAATAAGAAGTCTGACTACCCTGCTGGAGACACCCCATGGGGACGACATGGAGAAGGAGGAGGGCCTGGCTGAGCCCGCCTTCCAGCCGCCCTCACCCATGTCCTAGTAGATGATCAATCTGCCCTGGACTCTCCTATCAGACCAGCTGCCAACGGAACACCACCAACGTGACCACAGTCAATGTCCCACGGAGCACAAGCAGAAGGATCACCCAGAAACGCCTTACCCCAAATTCCTGACCCATAAAATTTTGAGACATAGTGAAATTTTAGTGATTCGAACCATTAAATTTGGGGGGTAGTTATTACTTGGATCATCCACCCTTGCCCCTTCCTCCCCATCCTCTCAGCCTGGAGGACCACCCTGGCCTGATTTCCAACTTCCCATTTGGTCACCTATTAGTCACACTCTTCCTGGCCTCCAGTGACCTTGCTAAGCTGAGGCTTTGATCATATACCCAACCTCAAAACCCTGTGGTGTCTTGACCACCTCTTCAGCCACCTGACCCACCACTCCCCTCCCCACCCCTACGCTCACCATTCCCCAGATGGAGCACACATTTGAAAGGATCCTATGCTGTTCCCTCTGCTTAATGCCCTGCTGCCTATTATCTGCTTGGCAAACTCCTATTCAACCTTCAGTGCCCGGCTCAAATCCAGGACATTTGTTGGTGCCTTCCTGTGGGCTTTTTCAGCCTTCACCATTCTGTATTGCCATTCTGCACTACATGGGGAAGCAGCTTGAGGAGAGGAGAGGAGGGAAGCTCCTGGGTTTTTGTCTGCACAATGCTAACAAGAGACCTGGCATAGAATCTAATAAAAGTTTCACTGAATAAGCTAAGAAAATAACAAATGCATGATGTAGGAAGTTCAGTGCAGATTCTGGCATCAATCTATCTATAGGAAAGGAAAACATGAAAAGTTGAATTTCAACAAACAATTCCAACAAGCAGCACAGCAGTGATACGGAGCCAAGGCCAGGGAAGAGTGAAACCACTGGGTCATCAAGGAGGACTTCCCAGAGAAAGAGAACCATGCTGGTGTCCTAGTCTCCTCCTCGAACAATCCCCGAGAGTCCTCTGGACAGAGGCTGCCCCTTGCACTCCCACCAGCTGCGCTCATCTGACTGCGTCCCAGAGGCTATTCACGTTTCCCACCCATGGCTGCATTCAATGCCCAGCCAGAAGGCTGAGAGACAGGCTGCTCTCTCCCATGGCATCATAACTAGCTTCTGTCTCTCCTCCCTCTGAGAGACAGGGACCAGCAGAGGGCCACCCAGAGCAGGTACTAAGAGGCTGGTTGTTGAAATGAACAAAGGGGAGGTTAAGGAGGCATTATGAGAAGGAAAATGCGCAGAGGGGCTCTAAGGATAAACCTAGGAGCCGTGGGGCACCGATCACACCACGGTCCTGGCTGTGTGACCCCACAGCTTCCCAAGTGAACAAGGATCATGGCCGGGCCAGTGCAATAAGTGTGTGGCACATGGTGATGTGTACTGATGCCTGGTAAACACTAGTCTGGGCATCAGGGGCTCACTGAGGGATGATCCTTGGTGTTCCGACCCTGGAGAAGGCCTCCAGAAGGGCCCAGAAAAAGGAAGAAAATATTTCCACACCAGCAGCCAAAGGCCAGGCCTCAGCTTGGCTGCCACACTGAGGGAAGGAGCACTGGAGCAGGGGAACCAGGAAAACAGGCGACAGAAACTCTTGAGCACTCACTCAGGCTCCGTGTGGAGGAGAGCTGTCCAGCATGGGGAGGAGCTGACAAGACAGGTAGTAGTGATCTGTCATCACATGGTGTTCAGCAACTGGGTAACCTCTTAAATTGAGAATGTCAGGGCTGGAGGATCTTTCCATCTTCTTCGTGCACACGGGGAAACCGAGGCCCAGAGAAGCAAAAGGACCTGCTCAAGGTTACATGGTGAGCTGATGGCAGAGCAAGACTTGCACCCGGTTTCCCGACTCTCAGTTAAGACAGCACTCCACACAGGCTCTCCTCAGCTGGCCCGGGGCCAGGGGCAGTTAGTTACGCATGGGCCTTTAGGCAAACTGCCCCAGATCTCCCTGACCCCTTGCCACTGATGCTGAGTCCTAACCCCAAGGCTCTGCAGCACTGAGAAGGGGGTGCCACCCTGGGAAAGTTGTTCAGCTACTTCAACCCTCAGTTTGCTCATCTGTAAAATGGAAATAGCAGGTCCCATCTCAAAGTGTTGATGTGAGACTTAACAAGAAAAAAAAGGCACTCTGAATGGGCCCAGTATGTTTCAAGGGCTCAGTAAAGATCAGTTGTCAACATTTTTTTTTAACTGTTTGTGGCAATGAAACAGAAAGGCTGCAGCTCTGCGTCCTTCTGGCTCGGTGGCCTCGGGAAGGCCTCTTTCACTCTCAGTCCTTCAGCCTCATCTAAAGCGAACACTTAGGCTAAGTGACTGCTAAGGTCCTAGCCAGCTCAAAAGCTCCTCACATCTACTTTAGGTTTTCCCAGATAGTTTCTAACTTGGGGAGTCATCTCATTAGCATGCAAGAAGCCTCACCCCTTTCCAGACAACTCAACATCCTTAGGGGCCAGGGATCCACTGCCTCATTTCTGTCTTCCAGATGGAAGTTCTTTCTTGACTCGAGTCACCACAACTCCCAAGCCCAATGCCTCTCTCACCCCTCAGTCATCCTCCCTTCTCAGCAAGGAAGGGGCTGGTCTCTCATCAACAGAGTAAGAAAAGCTAACATATACTCAGCACCTACTATGTGCCAGGGAGGGCACCAGGCCCTTCACCTATGTAATTTCCCCTAATCATCACAGCAACTCAGGGATGGCGATGGCATAGGCCCACATGTGTCCAAGGAAGCCTGCTCAAAGAGATTTCACTGGCCCTGGTCACCCTGGCACGTGGCACAAAAGGGAGTGGAGCGCAAGCACACACCACCCTCAGGTGCCTTCCAGAAATGGAGGAAGGGTGGAGGAGGGAGAGAGCACAGAGCACAGTCTCCCTGAGCCAGACCCCTGGCCTGGGGCGGGCAAAGGGGGAGAAAGTAGGTGGTTCTGCAGGGGTGCAGGAAGGGGCTAAAGCACAGCCCCAGGAGCTGTGTGTAGAGGGGGGCCCCTGAGCCCAGCCTAAACATTCCTCCCTCTCATCTTCTCATCTGGCTGAACGGGGGAGGTGGGGCTCTCTGACATGCTCAGGTTTATAGGAATGTGTCCTCCAGGGCTCAGTGGGGAGGAGCAACTACAAAGAGAGCAGTGGGTCACTGCAAATCAAAGCACAGTCCATCAGTAAGCCCACTTCCCCAGCTGGGTAGAGTGGACCACAGTCAGCAGCCACAGCGAGATTCACTGGTGGGGAGGCGCGCTGGGAGGGGGGGTGGAATATGCATTGGCAGACTCACGTTTGAATGGTGGCTCTAGGGTCTATCCACTGAGTGGCCTTGGCACACGGTTATAAGATTAAGCAAGGAGATACATACATGTATATTTCAGCACCGCCTGGCTTCAGGACACAATCAGGAGAGGTACAAAGTGAAAAATGCTAACACTTCTTGGGGATTAGGGACAAGACTGGAGTCTGTACATGCTAGGAAGACAGGAATGCAAACGGCTGGTAACAGAGAGATGCCTGAGAACTGAAGGAGCCCAGAAAAGGCCCCTTGTCCAGTCATGAAGATCAGAGACGGCTTCCTGGAAGATGGGGTATTTGAGCTGGGCAGAGGCTGGGGTAGTGGGGAGACTGAGGGCCTCACATTCAAAGCAGAGGGCAAAGGCTGGGTTGAAGTGATAGGTCAGGCCCACCACGGAGGGCTTGTTTGCTCAGATATACATTTGACCTTCGTCCTGAAACAAAATTCCCCAAAAAAGCCTAATTTGCTTTCATCCAAAACAACCCCCTAACACTGAAAAAACCCCAAATGCATGGTCTATCTTCTATCTTCAAAGCTCCCCTAGAATACTCTACACAGGCCCACATAGTCAGACGGGCCTTAAAGGCAAGAAGCCAGGGAGGACACGATTGAGTTTCTAGGAGCCTGAGAGGACTACTGAGGGAGCTTACAGACCTGATTCAGGGAGGCCTAGGAAGTGCTGAGTTACCAGAGTCAAACAGCCCAGATGCCTAGATGTCCAGCCCAAGGCTACTTCCCACCATCGTTCCCCACATGGTCTCTGTTCTGCCCGCTCTGATATGTCGCAATGTGGGGCAAGAGAGCAGAGACAGTAGGACAGACACAATACAAAAATGAGAAATAAGGTAGGGAGGGGAAGCCTGGGCATGGCCTTGTCATTTGAAAGGCCATTCAGCACAGAGCTACACGCCAGAGGAGACAAACTTCCGGCCCTGATGTCTCAGCTAGGCCGTGCATCACCAGACCACATAGCTAGGACGGAGAGCCATGCATTAGGGGATGAACGTCTGCTCAACTCGGGTGGTGAGCTTCCCATCCCAGGTCGTATGTAATCAAGTGGCTGAGTTGCTGCTACAGAAGTGAGGGCTGCCCTGTATGGAAGACTCAACTAAAAATGAAGACACCACAAGCCCCCCATTCTACCATGTAAGTCCCAGCCTCACAAACTGGGACACCTCAAGCAAGTTACTAGAATTCTTGGGATCTCAGATTTTCTTGTCAAATGGGATGTTCATTCCTGGTTGATGAGGCGCCATAGTGAGGGCTGAAATGTAAGCACGGACACAAGGGCACTTTGCAAAGTACAAAGCACTATAAAAATGTGCAGCATTATTATCATTTGAAACAGACTTTCAGAGGAGTGGGCCCTGCAGGACCCCAGAGAAATGCATCTTTTGCCGTCTATTGGAACCATGTGTTCCCAATGAGGTAATGGATGAGAAAACACTTTGTAAAAAGTAAATCCCCACACAAATGGCAGTTGTTATCATTGCCATTATCATGATGATGATGGTGATGATGATCACTCTTCTCCCATCCCCTGCCTTTGGGGACCCCAAGGGACCAATAATAATCAACCCATAGATCCTGAAGGCAGACCTGTCACCTGTGGGGCGCCATCAGCTTCCTGGTCTGGAGGCAGCTGGGAGGTAGTTTCTGGTAGTCCCCAAAAGGGCCTCCTCGCCTGACCAGGCGGTGGCGCAGTAGATAGAGCATCGGACTGGGATGCGGAAGGACCCAGGTTCGAGACCCTGAGGTCGCCAGCTTGAGTGCGGGCTCATCTGGTTTGAGCAAAGCTCACCAGCTTGGACCCAAGGTCGCTGGCTCCAGCAAGGGGTTGCTCGGTCTGCTGAAGGCCCGCGGTCAAGGCACATGTGAGAAAGCAATCAATGAACAATTAAGGTGTTACAACGCGCGATGAAAAACTAATGATTGATGCTTCTCATCTCTCTCCGTTCCTGTCTGTCTGTCCCTGTCTATCCCTCTCTCTGACTCTCTCTCTCTGTCTCTGTAAAAAATAAATAAATAAAATTAATAAAAAAAATAATTTTAAAAAAAAAAGGGCCTCCTCATCTCCAGGGGATGCCCCACAGGCAGTCTGGATTGAGCCAAGCTCCCTCCCTTGCCACCTCTACACCTGCTTCTCTGTTCTCCTCTCTGGACATCCGAGGCATCATCTTAGATGCCTCCCTCTGCCCCAGTTCCCGACCTGGTCAGTCACTAATAGTAATAATATTTACTGAGCAACATGCACTGTTGAGACTATTCTAAGCCCTTTTCAGGCCATCTCCCCTGTCCCACCCAGAAAACACTGCTAATGCCCCCATTTTATAGATGAGGAAACTGAGGCACAGAAAGGTTAAGTAACCTGCCCAAGGTCACACAGCTGGCAAATACTGGAGCCAACAAATTGCCCTGTCCGTCTCCTAAATGTCTCTCACATCTCTCCATTCTGCTCCATGACCAATGCTACCATCCTAGCCCAGGCCACTAGCATCTCTTATTTCAGCCTGTGTCTGCCACACCCACAGTGAGTCAGACAAGTGCTTAGACATTTCTGACTCTCTTCAAGGCTTCTAAATTCTGGCATAGGGCTAGGCCCAAAAGCAGGCAGACATCAGTGAGAACTGAGTACACGGAACCAAACCAAACCAAACCCACTCAGGAGGCCAGGGTGCTGCTGAGACTGATGAGGGGATCACAAGCAGCAAACAGATAGCTCCTGGGTGTCAGGCAAAGGCTGAGCACTTCCCATGCACTATCGCATTTCACTCACACAAGGACCCCTCTGGGTACAACTGTGCCATGTGACAGATCAAGGCTCCTTCCACCCTACCAGCCGGAGATTTCTCCTGCAGACCACAGGGGTAAGCAATGGGCTTGCTTTAAGATGGAAGATGAGGCTGACCTCTGTGTCCTTCTCACTGTCCTTCACTGCTCTGTGTCTCAGTTTCCTCCTGTGTCCTGTGGGGTGAGCCATCCCTTCCTGGCAGGGCGGTCAGGGCAGCCTGAGGAACGAACATCAGTGAATTGCAGGCCAGCTTCCCTTCTCACTCACTTCAGTTTTGCCTCCTCCTGTCCTTGATTGGGAAGGGAGTAGGAAATACAGCTCAGAAAAAGAAGGGCAACCCGAACATTCTCTTTACCTTGTCAAGCCCCTGCCAGCCAGAGAGTCTGAAATAACCCTGACAAAGGTCTGCACAGTATCCATTCCAGGGGAGAGCCAAACCCCACCAAAGCCTCTGCTGTGCAGCCACTGCAGGGTTTGAGCAGAGCAATGACATCCCTGAGCTTAGGTAAGAACAGGACCCCAACTGCAGGGAGGTCAAGTGGAAGCAGGGAGCCAGATTGGAGGCCACTTCAATAAACCAAATGAGAATGAGGGAGGTTCAGACCAGGATGACAGCAGGGAAAGGGTGACCGGGGCCAGACTCTCCTCCATGGTAAAGAGAGAACCAACAAGATTTGGGGATGGACTCAATGTAGGGCTTGGGAGAGGGGAGAGAGAAGAGGGAAGGGGACTCCAAGGATTTGGGTGTGAACAACTCATAGAAAAATGGGAGAGCCTGAGGCTGTGGTTGTGGGGTGTCAGCAGGAGTTCAGCTCTGGATGTGCTAAGTTTGAGATAGCTATTGGACATCCAGTCGAAAAACAGGGCTCAGAGGCGAGGTCCCAGCTCGAAGTATAAATTTGACTTTACCAGATAATGGTCAAAACCATAGGCATGGAGGAGAGCACCAGGAGAGTGGATGCAAACAGAGACTAGAACCCTGGGGCGCACACACATCTAGCCGAGAGGGCAGCAGGGAGCGCAGGAACCAGGCCTGGTCAATGAGTAGCGACTGTCGGGGGAGGGAGAGAACCAGGAGGTGTCCTCAAAGCAAACGCAGAAAGTATTTCAAGGAGGAGGGAGTGAGCAACTGCATTGGACACTGCTGAGAGGTCACATACAATGAAGCCCAAGAGCCAACCCCTGGATCCAGCAACTCAGAGAGCAGTGATGACCCTGATGTGGGTGACCTCCATGGTGGGGAGGAGAGTCTGAGTGGAGTAGATTTAAGGGAGAACAGGAAGAGAGAACGTGGTTATTAACTCAATACAACAATCCTACGAGGTCAGTATGACTTTTCTCCTGGTTACTAATTAAAAACAACAAAACAAAAGAGACAGAGAGGGCTAACCAGAGGGTCCAAGGTCACCCAGCCATGGAGTGGTGAAGCCAGGCTGGCCCAAGGGCCTCTGGTCTCAACCACTCTGCTCTGCTGTCCCTTACTCTATGCGCATAGAGCCAACTGTCTACTGAGCCCCTGCTGTGTGCCAGGGCTAGCTCTTCACAAATAGCACCCGACAGCATTGCGCCTCCCCTCCACCAGCAGCAGATCACTTCCCACTTCCCCACCTTGAAGATGGGGGAACCTGGGCTCGGAGTTAGGAAGAGGTGAGACCAATGTTTGAACCCAGGTCAGAGTGACTCCAATGTCCATGCCCATAATTGACAGTTTCCAGGATGGCATGTTAGGTTCCACTGGATCGGACACTGCGCAGGCAAGGACTAGGCCAACTGCCCTGACTTGAGGTCCCCGGATCCTACTGGTTGACAAGGAGCCCAAGCACCATGAGGAGCTTTTGGGCCTCTTCAGGGTCTCACGTGCCTTTTCGGTCTCATCTTCTGCCCCACCTCCTACTGACTCCTGTCATTCCTGGGGATCCAAGCCCCCGCCTGGCAGACTTAAAGCCCAGCACAGAGAGGCATGAGCCCAGGCGCACCCCCGGGGGGTGGAATAATCACATACATCTCCCTGTCCTCTGCAGCACTTTATCAAAATCTTCCTCACTGCTGGTCTTGGGCCAGGCCAGGGAGCCTCAGAGCAGCAGTGGTGAAGTCCGACTTGGCCTTGCTCCAACACCTCCATCCTGCTGACCCTGCCTGTGTCTGCAGTCTCAGCCTGTCCTGGAGCTTGGGGCCAGCCTTGTCCCTAAGATGTGATTCAGTTTTGTCTTGGTCCTCGGAGCACATCACCTCCTTTCATGCACCTGGTGAACACTGACCATGCCGCTCACCCCTATACTGCTTCTTCCATTCACTCTCAGGAACCTCCTTCCCGGCTGTCTGGAGTCTGGGGCCCAGCTTCTCACTAGGAAAATGCAGATAATGATTAATGTATACTCATCGCACTATAGTGAGGATGAAAGAGATTAAAGGGCTAAAAGCACTTGAGGAACATAAAACACTCTGCACATATGTGTGCCACCCTGAGCCTACACATGAGCCAGTGGGACCTGCCCACCCACAGCGACATTCTGTCCACTCTGTATATGACATTTATCAACCCACAGCCCTCCCTAAACACAAGCTCCCTGATGGCCAGGATCCCATCCAAACCACCGCTGTTCCTCACTTTTGTGTGGCCACTACAGTTTACATACTGCTTCCACAACTCTCAAGGTAGGCCGCATTATTCCCATGCTGCCCCTGAAGAAACGGAGGCTCGGATCAAGGAGCTGCATCCAGTTGGCAGTGGAGCTCTACTGTGGGTTCGGGCCCTGACATCTCCGGCCTGGTCCCTGGTCCCGCCGTTCTGGGCCTATGTCCATTCCTAACCCTGATATCTGAGCAAAGCTTCAACACACCTTCTCGCCTATTTTGTACAATTGAACAAGTGATGCAGCCAAGGCTTGGGGTGAGGGTTGTTATGCTTGCTGTAGAGAGGACTCCCTGACCTGGGCAGCTTGCAGCCCAGCTTTGTTAGATCAGGAGCAGACACATGAAGTCACACAGCGTCCATGACAACACATGGAGATGACTGGTCTGGCTTTTTAATCTGCCTTTATCTAAGTGACCCAAAGCATAAAACAAAAGTGGCTCAGCAGACACAGACCAGGAAGGAATCCTATTTCTGGACTGGATCTCTCTCTGGCCAAGAAGGACTCAGCCAACAGAAATGAGTGCCCTCCCAGCCCGAGCCCACGACTCCAGTGCGAGGAGATGGCTTCCCAAGTCACACAGCACCTGGCCGGAGATGAACAGAATAACTCAGGCAACGTGAGGTTTTTCTTTTTTTTTTTTTTTTTTTTTTTTTTGTATTTTTCTGAAGCTGGAAACGGGGAGAGACAGTCAGACAGACTCCCGCATGCGCCTGACCGGGATCCACCCGGCATGCCCACCAGGGGCAACGCTCTGCCCACCAGGGGGCAATGTTCTGCCCCTCCGGGGCGTCGATCTGCCAAGACCAGAGCCACTCTAGCGCCTGGGGCAGAGGCCAAGGAGCCATTCCCAGCACCCGGGCCATCTTTGCTCCAATGGAGCCTTGGCTGCGGGAGGGGAAGAGAGAGACAGAGAGGAAGGGGTGGGGGTGGAGAAGCAAATGGGCGCTTCTCCTGTGTGCCCTGGCCGGGAATCGAACCCGGGTCCCCCGCACGCCAGGCCGACGCTCTACCGCTGAGCCAACCGGCCAGGGCCAACGTGAGGTTTTTCAAATGAGGCAACAACCCTTTAGACTGTAAATCCCCCAAAAGTGAGACTCCTCCTAATATCCAATCTGGTGTTTCCCTTTTCTAAGCCCTCTAACTTCTTAATAAGTCATCTCAGATAACTGCTTTATTTTACCAATAAGACTGTTACAAAGACAGGTGAGTTTCACTTATTTATTTTCTGCTCCAGATCCTAGTACAAAGAAGTGCTTAATAAAAATTTATGGTTTCTGGCCCTGGCCAGTTAGTTCAGTCAGTTAGAACATCATCCCAAAACACCAAAGTTGTGAGTTCAATCCCAAATCAGGGCACATATGAGAAGCAACCAATGAATGCACAACTAAATTGAACAACAAATAAATGTTTTTCTCTCTCTCCCCCTATCTGTCTCTCTAAAAAGCAATCAATAAAGAAAAGTGTCTATGGTTTCCACATATTAGTAATTCTCTAAAACAGCAGTTCTTAACCTGTGGGTCGCGACCCCGGCGGGGGTCGAACGACCAAAACACAGGGGTCGCCTAAAGCCATCGGAAAATACATATTTTATTTAAAAATGTATTGTATTATATATGTATTTTCCGATGGCTTTAGGCGACCCCTGTGTTTTGGTCGTTCGATCCCCCGATCCCCACCGGGGTCGCGACCGACAGGTTGAGAACCGCTGCTCTAAAATAAGACCTCCCATCCAACCCCTCAGGCCCCAGCCAGATGAAATCCCAAATGGATAACTGTCAAGAGGATTAAACTGCTACATGCTGAGCCTCCGAGGCCTTGAAGCAGAAATCCAGCCTCTGTGAAAACTCCGGAAGAGAACGAGCCAGACTTCAACCTGTTCACACGTCTCTCTTCCCTACCCTGCTCCTCCCAGGTGCCTTGTTAGTCTTTGCTCTGCAGCACTCAGCACATCACCTGGCTCACAGCAGGATTTTACTTGTCCTTTTAAAAATGACTATGTTGCCTGACCAGGTGGTGGCACAGTGGATAGAGCGTCGGACTGGGATGCAGAAGACTCAGGTTCGAGACCCCAAGGTTGCCAGCTTGAGAATTGGCTCATCTGGTTTGAGCAAGAGCCCACCAGCTTGAACCCAATGTCACTGGCTCCAGCAAGGGGTTGCTCGGTCTGCTGGAGGCCCACGGTCAAGGCACATATGAGAAAGCAATCAATGAACAGCTAAGGTGTTGCAACGCGCAATGAAAAACTAATGATTGATGCTTCTCGTCTCTCTCCGTTCCTGTCTGTCCCTGTCTATCCCTCTCTCTGACTCACTCTCTCTCTGTAAAAAATAAATAAATAAATTTTTAAATGACTATGTTCATCACATTATTATTTACAATAGTGAGTGAAAAGCAGGAAAAGACCTAAATATCCAGCAACCGAGAAAAAATACTATGTGTCAGAGAACGTCCAGGTAATGAAACACTATGTGGCCATTATTTTGAAAGGATGTAGCTCATGAAGAAAACATTTCAAGTAGAATACAGACATATCATTGATGCCATGATTCAAACTTTTTAAGCCATGCATTGTGGACAGAGGTCAGAAGGGATCAACAAGCAGGAGAAACTCGTATTTTTAGGTGGGGCTGACTTTGTGAAACAATGCATCTCATTTTGAATCAGTTATTACTAATCAGTGAAGAAGTGACTTAAAATGACTTACTGAAGAACAACAGGAAGGTGGAAACTTGTCTTAATTGCACAGGATGTTTGTAAAGGATAGAGAGGGGTTTTGGGGGGGGTTGCATTTTTCCGAAGCTGGAAACGGAGAGGCAGTCAGACAGACTCCCGCATGTGCCCGACCGGGATCCACCCGGCATGCCCACCAGGGGGCGATGCTCTGCCCCTCTAGGGCATCGCTCTGTTGCATCCAGAGCCACTCTAGCACCTGGGGCAGAGGCCACGGAGCCATCCACAGCGCCTGGGCCATCTTTGCTCCAATGGAGCCTCCGCTGCGGGAAGAGAAGAGAGAGACAGAGAGGAAGGAGAGGGGGAGGGGTGGAGAAGCAGATGGGCGCTTCTCCTGTGTGCCCTGGCCAGGAATCGAACCTGGGACTCCTGCACGCCAGGCCGACGCTCTACCACTGAACCAACCGGCCAGGGTTAAGAATCGAACCTGGGACTCCTGCACGCCAGGCCGACGCTCTACCACTGAACCAACCGGCCAGGGTTAAGGATAGAGAGTTTTGAAGGAGGGGGATGTTTGTACACACCAAGCCAACAAGCTGATGAGATCTGAAGCTGCATTGGCTGGAAAGGTTCAGGTGTAAAAATGCTCCTCCCAGCTGAAGCCAGCAGAGTCACCAGGGGCACTAGGCGCAGCTCCTGGCACCAAATTCTAAAAGAAACTTGGGTACCTACTTTCTGAGAAGAACCCAGGGCTGATTACTGGAGGATTTGAGAAGGTTCACTGGCCTCCAGTGACCGAGGCCTCACTGGGACCAACAGGAAAAGCTACAAGGGGTCAGATTTTACCCAGAATAAGAACCATCTTTTTTGTTTTTTTCAACTACAGTGGACATACAATATAATATTAGCTTCAGGTATACAACATAATGATTAGGGATTTATATAACATACAAAGTGATCCTCCCATAAGTCTAGTATCCACCCGACACCATACACAGTTACTACAGCAATATTCACTATATTTCCTATGCTGCGCTTTATTTACATCCTGTGACTTTTAACTGCCAATTTGTATTTCTTAATCCCTTCATCTTTTTCTCCCAGCCCCCAACCTCCCTCTCACCTGACTACTATCCATTTGTTCAGACTAATAACTGTATCAAAAGTAGAGAGCTCCCTAACACTAGGAGTATTCAAAGACAGGCTGAAGCCCTTCCATCAGGAATATTTTAGGGAGGAAGGCAGATGAATTTTATGTATGCTATGGATAATGAAATGCATTTATTGAGCATCTATATAAATTGGAATGTATTTCAAATACATGTTATTTCCTTGAACCTTCATCGATTTTCACAGATGAGAAACCTGAGGCTTAGGAAGGTGAAATAGTTTGCACAAGCTTTCAGAGCCAGCCAAGGCAAAGCAAGAGTTCAAACCCAGATCCACCCGACTCCAAAGCTTCTTCCCCTTACTTCCAACTTTTACTTTCTTAAATATTTCCCTTTATTAGCAAGAAGAGATTCTGGCCTGACCAGGTGGTGGCGCAGTGGATAGAGCATTGGACTGGGATGCAGAAGGCCCAGGTTCAAGACCCCGAGGTCGCCAGCTTGAATGCGGGCTCATCTGGCTTGAGCAAAGAGCTCACCAACTTGGACCCAAGGTCGCTGGCTCCAGCAGGGGGTTACTCGGTCTGCTGAAGGCCCACGGTCAAGGCACATGTGAGAAAGCAATCAATGAACAACTAAGAAGTCGCAACGCGCAACGAGAAACTGATAATTGATGCTTCTCATCTCTCTCCATTCCTGTCTGTCTGTCCCTGTCTATCTCTGCCTCTGTAAAAAAAAAAAATAAATAAATAAATGAAATTAAAAAAAAAAAGAAGAGATTCTGAATCCTCATTCAGACTTCCTCTTACTGTATAATGAGAACATCTTCAACCTCCCCTTTCGTCGCTGTGGCCTGGAGAAACAGTAGACCCTGTTCCAGCTGGCGGAGGCCTATCTGCAGAATAGAAGGGCCGAGGGCAGTGATGGGCAATCTTTTGAGCTTGGTGTGTCAAAATTCGCCAAAAAATCAAGCATAACTCAGGTGGTGTGTCACTTCGAGAAAAAAAACCATAATTTCGCGATA
The DNA here is from genome assembly GCF_036850765.1 of Saccopteryx bilineata. Taxonomy (NCBI): domain Eukaryota; kingdom Metazoa; phylum Chordata; class Mammalia; order Chiroptera; family Emballonuridae; genus Saccopteryx; species Saccopteryx bilineata. Next base: position 248,160,637 of record NC_089492.1, on the reverse strand, counting down.
TTTGTAGTTTAAATAACAAAAATGTATAATTGTAATATATAACTGTATTTAATAAACCAAAAACTAATTATTTAACTTACCTGCTTAGTGACTTCTTTGTTCATCTGTCAGTCGGTTTCTTTTGTTGGTCTTGATATTATTTAACTTGTGTGGGGTGCCGTGAACTAAGATAAGTGAGGGGGAGGGGGAATTCTTTAACTAACCTGCCTATTAGTGACTTTTTTGTTGCTGAATTTCATTGGCTAGATCTTCAATTGAAGGTTGGTATTTTGTACACTTCAAGCCCAAGCAAGCAATTCTAACTTCATCTGTCAATCTGTTTCTTTTGTTGGTTTTGATATTATTTAATGCTGAGAATAAGGTCTCACAAAAGTACATAGAGGGAAAAATTGTGAGTAAAGCCATTGCTATATTTTTCAGGGTGCTAAAAGTGTCTCGTAATAGGTTCCAGGCACTCCAAATTTCCTGTTCTTGATTCTCCAAGCAGCACCTTTCCAGATTCTCAAGCTTTGACCTCAAGTCAACAAACACCTGAGCCCAGATGCTGTCTTGAAATTCTGCAAGTTGCATCTTATGTAAATTAAGATGGCTGCCACTATTCTAATGGCGGGAAATGGCACCCATAGCACAGGCCCTCGCCTCTCTCAGCCTCCCCCTCACTTATCTCAGTAATGATGGTCAATTAGAAATCCATGACACCCCCAGAACAATAGATTGGATGATGGTTGCTGTGGTTATGTGGTTGCTGGTAATGGCGATCACAGGGCCCCCAGAGATGCGTCCCCCGAGGCATTCTACTGCTTCCTGTTCCGCTGGCCAGAAGTGAGGTCAAAGATCCCCTAACAGCCTGACCAGGTGGTGGCGCAGTGGATCAAGTGTTGGACTGGGATGCAGAAGGCCCAGGTTCGAGACCCCGAGGTCACCAGCTTGAATGCGGGCTCATCTGGTTTGAGCAAAAAAGCCCACCAGCTTGAACCCAAGGTCGCTGGCTCCAGCAAGGGGTTACTCAGTCTGCTGAAGGCCCGCGGTCAAGGCACATATGAGAAAGCAGTCAATGAACAACTAAGGTGTTGCAACGCGCAATGAAAAACTAATGATGGATGCTTCTCATCTCTCTCCATTCCTGTCTGTCTGTCCCTGTCTATCCCACTCTCTGACTCTCTCTCTGTCTCTGTAAAAAATAAATAAATTAAAAAAAAAAAAAAAGATCCCCTAACAGCCTAACCGGAAGTCCCAGAACTACACGCTCTGTGCCGGAGTTCTGTTGTTTTGGCCTACAGACCTCTGGCATAGAGTGTTTACATTACAGCAAATGTTTTATCCTCGGCTACTGCACCTGGCCGTGCAGGAGCCGAGGATGAAACGTCCTTCTCGGCATGCAGTCCCATACTTCTCTGGTATGTGGCTGCATGCAGCCGCGTGTCATCAAAAATGGCTATGCGTGTCAGTGCTGACATGCATGTCATAGGTTCGCCATCATGGGCCTAGGGCTTGGCCAATAGAGTCAAGCCCTACCTCCAAGAAGCTCTGACACCACCCTGCCCAGCCATTCCCACTAGTTCAGGTGCTAAAATGGAACAGAAACCCAGGACACATCCTAAGCCTTCTCAGGGCTACTGCAGGTGCTTGAGAGTAGACCTAGGAAACAGTGTGGGGCAGGGGACAGAGCACCAAATGAGGAATCAGGAGAAGGTCTGGACCCCATCACCTTGGGCAATCCACTCCATCTTCCCAAGGCCTGCAATATAGAATCATTCTACTCACCTGGCCCAACTCAGAGCTGCATGAGGTTCTGTCTGCAATGCCCTCTCACCATCCTGTCTATGCACATCCTTCAAGGCCCAGCCCCAATGTCACCTATTCTGTGAAGCCTTCCCTGATCACCTTCTATCCCAGGGCCCAGGGTGAGTTATCCTGTGCTTCTCTAGCATTCAGAACACTCCTACCCTGGGACTATTTATATGACTGGGCCTCAGAGCAGGTGCCATGTGCTACACAGTCTGGTAAGCTGGATTGACAAGGCCTCTCTGCCAATCCGAAATGAATGCAGTCTTCAAGGTTTTACATTTGCAGATCTCTGTGAAGTCTACTTGCAGCCTCTGAGAGCAGGTTTTCTACATGCTCCTCTCACCCCACCTCCCTGCTTCACCCCACCTTCCCCACACAAACCTCTGTTTTCTCTCTCCTTCTTTTGTCACACAGTACCGAGCTCAGGGCTAACCACCTAATAGGATCACGCCAGTGCCCCCTACTCTCCTCTGGGGCTGGCTGGCTGGCCTCCCCAACTCCTTACCCCACCCACCAGGTGGAGACAGTGTGGGCCTCCCCCCAGGCCCAGCCTAGCCAGACAGTCCCTAGGTCTCTGCCCAGCCAGGTCACTCCAGAGTCGGACGCGTTATTCCCTAAGCTGGCAAGCACGCCATGTTCCCCACAATCGTGTGCCTATAAAGGCCAGAGTGGCGCCAGTGGTCATGGAAGCCTCGTTCCAGTCTGGGTTCCCATGAGGCCCCGTCCATCTCCCCAAGCCCACATTCAATTTTCGACCATTAGTGTTATGTCTTTAACTTCCTGTCCACACTGTCCCCACAGAATTTTTTTATTAGTGGAACATTTAAATGGTTTAGAGAGATAGTGGTGATAAAAATGATTCTAAAAGGGCCTGAATTAACATTGGGGCCACTTGCCCAGGAAAAACCCAGCCCCAGATACAGAGAAAAAAAACAAAATAAACCCATGCCTCCAGTTAGACCATTTTCTCACATGGAGAGGCAGCACTATGCAAGAGAGACCTGGCTTCAAGCCCTGATTCTATTCTTATCAGCTGTGCGATCTTGGGCAAGTCACCTCGTCCAGGGAGCCTTCTCTGATCTCCACCACAGGCCCCTATATATGGGTACCCACTACTCCTGAGCTTCCCATGCATCTCTTACTCTACTGGTATTTCTTCCCAGTTGCGGACACCACCTCGGGGCTGGGCAAGAAACATCAGTGGGTATTTGTTGGATGAACAGATGGTTAGATGGATAGAAAAGCAAAAGAATAAAGTTTAACTCTCTGGGCCTATTCTTCATCTTTAGAACAATAATTAAGCCTGCATCCATTATCTCCCTAGTGCCAAGCACAATGCCTGGTGTGAGGTAGATGCTAGTGGCCAAATGAAGGCAAGAATAAACAGAAGCCTGTGTGGCAGGGCTCCTCAAGGTGGGGGTGAGGAGCGGATGAGACGGGGTGAAAACACTGCAGATACCCGCATGAGGGTGGTTTGGATCAGGGCTACCCAAGTGTGGGCCAGTCCAGCAGCCTCAGCATAACCTGGGCACTAGCCAGAAATGCAAATTCCCAGGTCCCACCCCAGTTCCACTGAAGCAGATTCTCTGCGCACGGGGTCCAGGAATCTGGGTTTTAACAAACATGTTGGATGGTTTGAGAAACACTGGTTTTAGCCAACACTTGTAAGGTCTAAGTTCCTTACGTTCTCTTTGCCTCTATTTCCATCTCTGCAAAATGATGACAAAACATGTGCTAAGGAGAGTCATGAACATGCTGTTGTCACGAGTGCCCACACCAGGAGACCAGCACCCGGGAGACACTGGGAGGGACAGGGACAGAGTAGACACAGCTCAGGCTCGGGATAAAGGCATGTTACACTGTGAGGAATATAATGACGCGCTCAACTGTGTGGCTAGGGTCACGCAAAGGAAACCTCATGGCTGACCTAGAAGAGGCCCTTGGAACTGAGATGAAGCTGTCCCCATAAGGGATACTTAGGAACCTACAGGAACCTGGAAGTTTCATCTTACAAAGAGGAATCTGAAGCCAGAGAAGGGGAAGCCTGGGCTAAGGCCACCTAGCCACTGTAGGTGAACCAAGCCTAGGACACAGGCTTCTAGGGAGATTCTGAGCAGATTTCAAGCAGGAGTGTCCACGGCAGAACCCCTTACTCACCTTAACCTAGGAGCAGTGGGGACAGGCTGCCTGCACACAGTAGGACAGGAGGGGACAACTCAGGACCCCCAGCTTCTGGGGCTGAGTGAAAGGTAAGGAACCAGCTACAGTGTCTCACCTGGCAATGGCTGGTTCCCTTGGGCCTCTGCTTTGCTAGACTGGGGTTAAGGGTAGGAGACCAGATACTCCAAACACCTGCAGTTCCTCAAAACATTGTCCTTCCCCAACCCTAACTCTTTTTTTTTTTTTTTTTTTTTTTATTTATTCATTTTAGAGAGGAGAGAGGGCGGAGAGAGAGAGAGAGAGAGAGAGAGAGAGAGAGAGAGAAGAGAGAGACAGGGGGGAGGAGCTGGAAGCATCAACTCCCATATGTGCCTTGACCAGGCAAGCCCAGGGTTTCGAACCGGCGACCTCAGCATTTCCAGGTCGACGCTTTATCCACTGCGCCACCACAGGTCAGGCCCCAACCCTAACTCTTAAACTCACGTTCACTCATTTACTCATTCAACAATTATTCTCTGAGCATCTCCTGTGTCAGGTTCCATGCAGATGGCCTTAATTCCAGCAAAGACAAGAAAATTGTTCATATGGGATTATTATTCTGCTCTTAGAGATGAGGCTCAGAGAGGTTACATGACTTGCCTGTGGTCACACAGCTCGAGAGAGACAGAATAGGGTGGGCTGACACAGAAGCTTGTTCTCTGACTGTGCTCTTCCTGCTTTCCTGAATTAGAAGGTTGGGTTTGTGCCTGGCTGAGCCCCAGATTAGGCAAATCACCCCAATCTGAATGAGCCCAGATTCCCCAAAGCCAGCAGGGAAAATATCATCAATCTCCTAGGCTTGTCTGAAGAAATCTAACAAGAAGATGGAAATAGAATTATGCGAACTGTGGGTGGGTGTCACTGGTTGCTCTCACCCACCCCTGGAACAGTGCTCCTCGCCACCCCACCCCACCTCCTCTCTCTACCTGGCCCAGAGAGTCCAGCCTGGAGCCAGCATCCACCAGGACCCTGGCCAAGAATCCCCAGGCAAAGGCAGAAGGGGAAAAAGAGGCACAGTTAATATTTCAAATTTCTTGAACAGACCTTCTTTTATTTTGAGGAAGAAACTGTCGACTTGGTTCACAGTTCAGAAAAAAAAAAATTCTTGGGTTCGGTTTGGGATTCAGCAAATTAACACCGTTTGCTTTGGTTTGGGGTTTGAGGTTTTGGTCAAGTCTGTGGGAAGTAACAATTGGGGAACCTCATTCCACAGACCCCAAAGGCATTGGTGTCAGCAGCTCCATTTGAGGGATAGGAAATAAGGGAAAGTGTTCAGGCGAGAGTCCTGGTTAGATCTCTGAGAGCAGGGGCCCAGACCTGGACCCCTCCTTGCCAGCTCCGTCTCCTCGTACAGCCTGGCCGTGCTGCACCCGCCGCCCAGCTGCTGGGGACAGTCCCGTGGCACCCCTTCCCCACACTCAGGCACCTCCGAGCCTGAGAGTTCCAACCACTTCTCTCTCAGTGCTCCCTGGTCTTCCCCAGTGACCCTCCCACTCCCCTCTGCCCTGGGGGCCTCTGCCAGGCACAGGTGTGTCCACAGTAGGTCCTCAGTCAGATATCACCTGTCCACTGGGCCTGTCACAGACACATTCCTTAAGGAAAATCAGTCAGAAATAAGCAAGGCACCCAGTCTTCTCTAACCCTCAGGCTCAGTCTTCCAGTGCTCAGTGTTTGTGTCCTGAGGACAGGAGCGCCATCCACCCAACCTCCCAGTACCCTATAGCACCTTCTAGAGCTGAGCCAAGCCTGTATCTCTCCTTAGCCTCATTTAGGAGCTGGGAGCTTTAACAGTCACTTAAAGTTATTAAAATTTCTCTCTCTCTCTCTCTCTCTCTCTCTCTCTCTCGCCTCATACGAGAAGGGGCACGGGCTCTGGACGAACATGCCTTTGAATCCCACTTAATGGTCATGCGACCTTGAGCAGGCCATCTGGCCTCTCTGAGCCTTGTCTGCAACACAGGAATAGCAATAATACCTATTTTTGCAAGGTCTTGGGGATTAAGTGATGTGACATCAATATCAAGGATTAAATCATGCACATTGCAGGTACCCAAGAAACCCAAGCTCCCCTTCCTACCCACCCTTCCCCCAGAGTGCAGTCCGTGTTTCTCCCTGTGAGGACAAGACACACCACTGTCCACAGCTCACAATTACAAAGGCACGTGAGGGGTATAAATGGGTTCACACTGGGGTTGATGGTGCTGTCAACAGGGATAAGTTTGTAGATTGATTAGTCATGATGGGAGGTCATGATTGCTGAAACTGCTTTCCACCAATGAACCAGATTGGTGGCACCAGAGAGACTCCGTCCCTGCAGGACACGTGGTCATCCTCATCTACCAGGTGAGTAAATGGAGACACAAAGGCACCAGACAACTCGCCAAAGTTGTGCAGCCAGTGATGACAGGGATGGGGCTGGGACCCGGGTCTGAGGCTCCAGGCCCATGGGGAGAAACACCCTGTAAATGACAGCCTTGCCTCACCAACACCTCAGCGAGTCCCCAACGTTCTGCTCCCGAGCCTGGCTGCTCAGCGCACAACGGCCAGCAAAGGAAAAACAGCTCCGTTTGGAAGGCAATAAAAATGTGTTTTTTTCTTGCTAAACAAATTAGTTTACATCTGGTGATGTACAAATAAATAGAGGGGCCTTGACCAGGCCCAGACCAGACGTCTCCCAGGGCCTGGGCCCCGTTCCGATTGGATCTGGCCTCAGGCACCGAAAGGAGCACCCTCTCTTCTCGCTTGCTCTCACGCCATCTCCGGGATCTGTGCGCCTCACCTCCTCTCCCCTTCTCTGTCATCAGCTCAAGAACTGCCCTTCTGTAGGGGTCCCTCCAGTCCTTAGAACTGCCCTTCTGTAGGGGTTCCTCCAGTCCCTAGAACTGCCCTTCTGTAGGGGTCCCTCCAGTCCTTATAACTGCCCTTCTGTAGGGGTCCCTCCAGTCCTTATAACTGCCCTTCTGTAGGGGTCCCTCCAGTCCTTATAACTGCCCTTCTGTAGGGGTCCCTCCAGTTCCTAGAACTGCCCTTCTGTAGGGGTTCCTCCAGTCCTTAAAACTGCCCTTCTGTCGGGGTTCCTCTAGTCCTTCTCTCCCCACACACACCCCCACACCCAGGAAGGAGCAAGGTCTCAGGGAAGTCCCTCCCTGCTGTGAGTCCTCAGGGCATTAACTTTCCCCTCTGAGCCAGTCTTCCTATGTATAAAATGGAGATAATGTTGTCTTCCTGCCAAAGCTGTTGTAAGAATAAAAACATCTGAAGTCGCCTGACCAAGCAGTGGCGCAGTGGATAAAGCATCAAACTGGGATGCGGAGGACCCAGGTTTGAGACCCCAAGGTCGCCAGCTTGAGCACGGGGCTCATGTGGTTTGAGCAAAGATCACCAGCTTGGACCCAAGGTCGCTGGCTCAAGCAAGGGGTTACTCGGTCTGCTGAAGGCTCACGGTCAAGGCACATATGAGAAAGCAATCAATGAACAACTAAGGTGTCGCAACAAACTCATCTCTTTCCATTCCTGTCTGTCCCTATCTATCCCTCTCTCTGACTCTCTCTGTCTCTGTAAAAAAACAAACACACAAAAAAAAAAACCCAATCTGAAGTCCCTATCCTAGTGCCTGCCACTTAGGAAACAATCCCAAATGTAGGATTTGTCCACTATTCCCTGGCACCATAGGCTCCTAGGGGAACGCACTCTGGACAGCCTGGCTCTGAGGCAGTGTGGGCCCCCACGTTTCAACTGTGCTCCCCGCCATTTCAGTCCCTGGAGATGCCCTGCCCCTCCTAGAGACACACACCATGCACCAGTACATCACACTCCTGAGGAAGCCTGCTGTCAAAAGCCTCACTACGGAGCTATCTCCAAAACACAAAGGTGAATGCGTGAATGATCAGTTCTCTGACAGTGGGGAGATACTGGCCTGAAATGGGCTGAGGCTGTTCAACCCGGCACAGCATGAAGAAACTAAAAACCAGCGAGATTAGATAACTTGCCTGGCATCACGTAAAAAGCCAGATTTCTGGATCTTCTCATCTAATTCACACCCACGAGACAGAACTAATACCTGCTACCTAAGCCATGAGGAGGAAGCCATCACGGGGATGCACCTATGGTACAAAAACAGCAGCCCACAGCCTGTCCAAATCCTCACATCCACTAGGAGTGCCCAGTTCCCCTGGGCCTTAAAGCAGGGGTCCCCAAACTTTTTACACAGGGGGCCAGTTCACTGTCCCTCAGGCCGTTGGAGGGCCGCCACATACAATGCTCCTCTCACTGACCACCAATGAAAGAGGTGCCCCTTCTGGAAGTGCGGCAGGGGGCTGGATAAATGGCCTCAGGGGGTCGCATGCAGCCCGCGGCCGTAGTTTGGGGATGCCTGCCTTAAAGGCTTCTGACTTCCAGAGCCATTAATTTAAATGCACATCACTGAGGGTGTGGGGGTTAGGGGGGGTACTATTAGCCAGGACACAACAGGATTAGCTGGGTGTACAGCAAGAATGAAGCCTCAGGGTCTGGGAGAAGTGAGGAGGGGCAGTGGCCCCCTCCCTCTCTGGCCCTGTCTCCTGAACTGTAAAAGGAATGAATGCATTGGACAAGATGACCCCCAGCATAATTTTCCTAGCCAGAAAATTGAATTTATACAGATCTAACTTTGAAGTCCATTTCAGCTGTAAAGTAGGATATGTATGCCTGTGGTCCTGATAACCAGTGTGACCCTAGAGCCAGGCCCCACTGCTCCTTTCCTACTGACCCCTCCTCAGCCTAAGAGGTGATGCCCCAACCTCCATGTCTCCCACTCATCAGGCCCACATCTGGAGCTGGCCTCTTGACCACTACAGCCCTCAGGTTCTTAGAAACAGTTGCTGGACATGGGAAGGAGTAGCTTTACACCTCACTCTATCTCCCTCAGGACCCTGGGCCACCCGGGCCTCTGGTGGGAGGGAACAGGGCCCACACCAGAGGAGGGAGGCAGCAGCCACAAATACCCCCAGCAGCAGTTGGATGACTGTGGGAGCTGGGCCTGCAATTAAAATAAACCCCCAAACAGCCTTAAAATAACTACAAGGCATTTCAAGAAGATTGTATTGTTGAATTTACTGTTTGTTTACTGAGACAATCCGAGTTGGGTTTCAGATGAAAGGAGGAGGGAGACCAGATGTGAAGCTGAACATCTGACCTGCAGCATCTGCTGCTCCTGCAGGAACCCTGGCATGCGTTAAGGGGAAGGGGCCGCACAGGAATGAAGACCCAGAGACCCAGACCCCTGCCCCAAATCACAAGGGATGTGCGCCCAGCTCTGAGTAACTGGACTGGGTGATGGGCACATGACACGCTCTTTACCAGCCTCTCCAGGTCAGGGCCCAGAAAGCCTGCATTCTACCTCCATCTGTCCACTTCCCCCATTGATGCATAAGGTCAGGACAGGGCTACTCAGAGGCAAGGTGTCCCAGAAAGAAGTCTGGGCTTCAGAATCAGAGTTGAAAGTTCAATGCCAGCCGTGCAACCGTGGACAAGTCACTGTGCTGCTCTGAGACTATTTCCTCATCTGTAAAAGCAGGACAGCACATGGCTGCCTACTATACTACTGTGATGAGAGAACAGGAGGCTTGGAAAGCCCCTGGCACCGTGCTGGCTGCAGTGGGGCTCCATGAGGGCAATGCCAGCCCCACTTCTCTGCTAGGTCTTATTTTATAAATAAATAAAAAAGTGACGCCCAGGCCCTGGCTGGTTGGCTCAGCAGTAGAGCATTGGCCCCGTGTGTGAAAGTCCCAGGCTTGACTCCCAGTCAGGGCACATAGGAGAGGTGACCATCTGCTTCTCCATCCCTCCCCCATCCCTTTCCCCTTCTCTCTCTCCCTCCTCCCCCCTCCCACAGCCATGCCTCAAATGATTCAAGCAGTTCGCCCCGAGCACTAAGGATGGTTCCATGGCCTCACCTCAGGCACTGAAATAGCTCAGCTGCCAAGCAATGGATCAGCAACCCCAGATGGGTAGAGTATCACCCCTAGTGGGTTTGCCAGGTGGATCCCAGTTGGGGCGCAGGCAGGAGTCTGTCTCTCTGCCTCTCTGCCTCTCACTTAATAAAAAGAGAGAGAGAGAGAGAATGATGCCCAAGTTGCCCACCTGAGGCAGCATGGCCTGGGGAGGGCCACCACCAATTCTGTGACTTCCTCAAGGCCAAGTACCAGGTTCAAGTCCCTGAGTACCCAGTGTCCAGCCCAGAGCTGGACACTGAGCAGTGGTTCCCAGACATCTGCTGAATGAAAGAGGGAGAGGACAGGGAGGGAGAGAGAGAAGAAGCCTCCACTGGATCCAGGAAGGATCTAATGGCACAGAGGGCTACTCCATGTTTCAGCTACTAATAGCATTAAAATTTTTTCATATCAAAATCAGCATTTGTCCTTAACGTCCTCATAAGGGAAGGCAAAGAGAGAGATTTCCACCACATCGATTTCATAGGTAGGAACACTATGAGACGCAAACAAATCAAGGAAATTTACCTCCATTTCTCAAATCCCTGTTCTTTAGCAGGAGGTGAAATCTATGCATGCTATGAGCATGGGGTCTGCCACCCAGGGCACCAATATCTAGCTGGGGCACTGCGGAAAGAGGAGACAGCCACAGACCTCTGCGACTGACAGAGCTGTGTCACCCTGGGCAAGATACTTAACCCCTCTCAGCCTTCATTTCCTTCTCTTACAAAACAAAGATAAAATTCTCTTACCTCATGAACATTAGATAAAATAATGGAAGAAAACATGTCTGTGAACTATAAGCAACATGGAAGTGTGAGGGCTTATCATCCTGTTATGATCAAAGGTTTTAAAACAGATCAACAGAAAACCGGATCAATCCTATTTGGGGAGGGGTTAGGTACAACAGGCAAGTGTGTGGGATGCTCCTGGTACATGCTGAACAAATGAACACAGGACATGCCAAAACCAAAGCTGACCAGGCCATGTGAATGTACGCTAATGTTAATTCACTCTAATAAGAAATAGGAATAAAACATCAGATCCAACACCACTGCTGTACATGAGCAAGGTGAGACACATCTGAAGACTTGAAATTGACCATGGGCGACAGCTTTACCCCTTATCATACCCAAGGAGAATGTCTCCAAAAGATGATGGCACACACATCTGCCACCATCTGCCACTTCCACTCTGCAGCAGACATTGATCAGATAATCTCAGCCCTGGACACAGCTGGGTAAATGTTCGCTGGCCTTGGGCCCGACTACACTGATCCCATCTGCTGGTGTCAGAGGGAGGCCCTTTCTTCCCAGGCAGAGCATCCATACAAGCCTCCAAGTCTCCAAAATTAAGTCAACAAGAATAACTAAAGCAGTCTTCTGGCTGCCCTGGGATTCACACTTGCACCAGGAGAGCTGGAGTCTATCCCGAGTTTGTGGCTGGCTGCATGAAGACGTGTGCCTAGCTCTGAGTAACTGGATTGGGGGATGGGCTCATAGCACACTCTTCACCTGAACCAGGAATGCAGCCCGCGGTGGGCAAAGACCACCAAGGCAGGGCTTCAGCGCCTTAGAGCCTCCTCTCTGGACTGTTGCCTCCCTGCTCTGGGGATGATGTCGGCTGGGCTGGAATACACTGGACCTGGTAGAAAGACTTAGTAAAATTCATGTAAAACGATGAGCAAAACGAGAGAAATGAATGCTGCTGGCCTGGGCATGTGTATCCAGTCAAAGGTGGCCCAGAAAGAGAACAATCACATTCTCTCTGTGCTGACAAAGTGACTTCCTGAAACCTCCACAGCTCCAGGATGGTGACAGCTGTTCAGGGACTACCAGGGAGGGGCCTGAGCCCACCAGTGACCACCCATCCACCTACACATATCGGTGACTGGGACACAGAGAGGACCCAGACGTGGCCCCTGCTCTCAGGGAGCTTACAGTGAACATCCACCTCCTCCCAAATGGCTCAGAGGCTAAATAACATGCTCTGGACCACACGGCTGGTAGGTGGTGCAGCTGGGACTCAAACCTGTTTCTGATCTCCCTTCATCTCCTCTGTAGAGCCAAAAGCACCCAGTCAGCCATTTGTTCCTTGTCTTGTGGACCTTCCTTAACCCTCCCTCACCCCACCCACATCCCCCCCCACACACACACACACACTCCAGTGCTGAGTTTATACTACACTAACTTAAACCACTTTGTCAGCTACTTTGCAAGTGTTCTTAATCTATCAACTAATTCATTGGTTTTTGGAGAATAAAGGAAACTTGAAATTGCTGTGCTGCATGCAATAAACTCTTGGCATCTGGCCGGCCAGGGCCGTTCCAGGCAGATTCAGCACCAGCCCTGCACAGATGCTTCCTGTGTAAAGGTGAGGCACTTCTCCCCCTCTCCGCAGTCCCTCCAACAGCACCGAGCCCAGGACCCACTCTGTAACCATTCATTCTCTCCTTCAGCTGTTCAGCAAATAGTCCCTGACAGAGCTGACACCTGGCGGCAGGCCCTGGGCTAGGCCGGAGGGTGAGAGGTCAACCAGGCACAGTCCCTGTGTCCTTGTGCAAGGCATTCACAGGCTGGTGGGACCAAGGGCTATTTACCTCTCACCCTGTCACCCTGTCGATGTGACTGAAATAAACTGTAATCAGAATAGGGCTTTCCTCTGTGTGTGACCTTTCAACATGAGTCCCCATAAAGAATGAGGGGACACAAGTAGATGCCAAGGAACCTGGCGGGGGCCCCAAGTACTGGTGCAAAAGGCTGGTAACTTTTCACAAGGGTGGACCTGGCATCACTCATTAGAATACATCCACGCTCCTTCTGAACCAATCCTTCAAGAGCAATGCTTTCAGAGCCTGAGAGGCAGTCAAGTAGGAAAGGAATTAGGAGAGGTCCTTTTACCAATCTATGAGGATCTATCTTTTACAAAAAAAAAAAAAAAGCCACAGTAACACATTAAATCCTTTGGCCACAGATTAGAAAGGGACCTCAAGATCTCCTCAGACAACCCTGCCATTTTACAGACAGGGAAACTAAGGCTCAGAAAAGAGAAGGGAGGCTCTAGGCTTCACAGAGAGGCAGGAACAGGACCTGGGCTGAAGCCAGGTGTGGTGTCCAGCAGGAAGGCTGACTTTATTAGCCCAGACTGCCCTTGCCTCCCATAGAGAGGTCCTGGATGCTAAAGGAGGATGTCAGCCAACCCAAAGAAATTCGTAACCGGTGAACTTCCCAACCAACTGTTACAATGAAGAGGAGTTGTTGGCCCTGGCCGGTTGGCTCAGCGGTAGAGCGTCGGCCTAGCGTGCGGAGGACCCGGGTTCGATTCCTGGCCAGGGCACACAGGAAAAGCGCCCATTTGCTTCTCCACCCCTCCGCCGCGCTTTCCTCTCTGTCTCTCTCTTCCCCTCCCGCAGCCAAGGCTCCATTGGAGCAAAGATGGCCCGGGCGCTGGGGATGGCTCTGTGGCCTCTGCCTCAGGCGCTAGAGTGGCTCTGGTCGCAACATGGCGACACCCAGGATGGGCAGAGCATCGCCCCCTGGTGGGCAGAGCGTTGCCCCTGGTGGGCGTGCCGGGTGGATCCCGGTCGGGCGCATGCGGGAGTCTGTCTGACTGTCTCTCCCTGTTTCCAGCTTCAGAAAAATGAAAAAAAAAAAAAAAAAGAGGAGTTGTTGCAAGGAGGGTCCCTGGAAATGTCAACCACCTTGTGACCCAGACCAGGTCTACTGGAGTTTCTTCCTCTCCTCCCAATGCCCCCAAGGACCTTGCCTTTCTTTCCTTTGAACTTCCATTCAACAAGGACTTGCTGTGGGACTACTATGTGCCAGACACTGTGAACATAATGATGAGCTAAACAGGTGTCCCTGCTTTGCGCTTAGCACCTAGTGAGGGTGCTAAATAAATGCATAATAAGCTCTGTTAGTGGCATGCGGGGTGTGCACAGGGAGCTATGAGAATATAGTAAAGAAGTCGGGGAAGGCTTCCCTACAGAAGTGGCACTTGAACTGAGACATGAATTCTGAGTAAATATTATATTAAGTGAGCAGAGGAAGGAAGAATATTCCAGTTCAAAGGAACAGCATGTGCAAAGGCCCAAAGGCAGAAGATAACTGCTTTGGAAGGGAAGGAAAGAAGACTAGTATGACTGAAGTACAGAGAATGAAGAAACAGCCATGGAAATATAAAGCCAAAGGGGTAGTCAGGGGCCAGATCACTCAGAGCCCTGTGGGCCAAGGTATAAAACATGAGTGCTATCCCGAAAACAACAAATCAGTGAAGTCCAAATCAGTGAAGTCCTAAGCAGGGTAAGGTTATGTGACAGGATCAGATTTGTGTTACAAAAAGGTCACTCTAACTACAGGGGGAAACAGCCTAGAGGGAAAACAGGGAGACCAGCAGGGAGGTCACTGCAGTTGGCCAGGCTTGAACTGGGGTGGTGGCAGTGATGACGGAAAGAAATGGACACACTCAAGTGCGATGCAGGAGGTCAAAATGACAGGACTTGCAGAGGGACTGGAAGTCGGGAGTCAAAGCTGCCATCAAGAATAATTCTGAGGTCATCCTTCACTGAGCCTGCGGCACAGTCTTCACACATGGAGTCTGGGGTCCACTTCCTCACTCCCCCATCTTCAGTGCTAGTACACTCCGCTAACAACCCTGAGCATTTATCAAAGGCTGGGCCCTCCTCTGAGCACTTATAGCCGTTAGCAACATTACAACAGTCCTCCCATCCCGTGCGTGTGGCTATAAACCCAGCCAGGGGATCTCCAGAGCCTGAGCGCCTCACAAAAGGCCTCCTCTCAGCAAGCTATGGAACACAGTGACCAAGAGCAGAGACCACGGGTAGGGGTCCTGGGTTCAAACCCCAACACTGCTTCTTGTTTCCTGAATGCCCCTGGGTGAGTTGCTCTTACTCTGTGGGCCCCTCTGTGAAGCATGAATGTGATGGTACCACCTACTGCGAAGAGTCCCTGTGTGAATCAAATGAGATCAAACTGTACAAACAAGTCGGCATCCTGCCCGGAGGGCAGTGAACACGAAGGATGGAAGCCAGCACTCGCCTTAGCAAACCCATGTTTCCAGCACTGCCGTGTTTCAAGGCCTGCATAAGGCAGGTACATGGAATAAAGGAACAACCCAGGTGCCCAGTAAACACATGGCAGATAATGAGTGTTACAGTCTGGAAGTGGATCCACGGGAGAGGTGGTGAGCACCTGTTCCAGAGATACTCAGGCACACACAGGGTGGTCCCTTGCTGGAGATGTGATACAGAAGGGACCTAAGCATTGGAAGGGCCAGGATTATAAGGGTGAGGGCTTCGCACAGTCCTTTCCAGGCCTGAGGTTAGGTGACTCTCCCAACCCACCAGCTTGCCAGAGCACAATTTTATGGAGCTCAGTTTCTTAATCAACCTTATTCTGCCGGGGCTTAGAGCCGAATCCTTTCCCCAAATTGTACATTTATGGGGCTGGAGGAGGGACAGAAGAGTAGGCTGGATGAACTGTCCACATTCCAGCTGGGAGGTTAAGGGCTTTTGTGTTCTTTCCTTCTAAACCCCAAATGTTCCCAGCCAGGCCTGGGAGCGTCCCTGTGTCCCTCAGTGGGCACCCTTCCCTCCCAGACCTCTGCAGTGCAGTTCCTCCTCCTGTCTCCAGGGAGAACCAGGCTGCCCGAGCCCCAGAGCACTGTGCCAGCACACAGTAGGTGTATGTTTGTGCAGTGTGTAAACCAAGTTCAGCCTGATCTCAGGCTAGCCCAACCCTGCTCCCTCTCACGTCTGGGCTGATGGGGCCTCTCCGTGGTCAGGACCAGCCTGGGGCTCCTGGGGTCAGGCATGGGGACCGATGCAGGTATGCCTCACATTGCACTGCAAGGTGAAGCAGCTAATCCAGGCCAGACCCATCAGGGCAGCTGGTTGTCCAGAGATCCCATTCTCACCGAAGAAACTGAGCTCCGTTTCTGTCAGTGCCCCAAATCGAAAGCCTTCCGCGGCTTGCCTGGCCTGTGGTGGCACAGTGCACAGAGCGTCAATCTGGAATGCTGAGGTCACTAGTTCGAAACCCTGGGCTTCCCCAATCAAGGCACATATAACAAGTAATCAATGAACAATTAAAGTGAAGCAACTATGAGTTGATAGTTCTCGTTCCTCCCCACCTCTCTCTCTCTCCTTTCTCTGTAAAAATCAATTTTAAAAATCTTTTTTTTTTTTTTTAAAGAAAAGAAGCTTCAGTGGCTCCCAGTGCCCAGAGAGTCAAGTCCACACTTGTCAGCCTGGTAGTGATTCCCACTTTCCCTTCCAACAAATCTCCTTTATGCTCTCCAGCCTGGTGGAGTTGACTGCCTCTCCTCAGCTGGGCAGCAGGTGAGTGAGACACCTTGGGACTGCTTACCCTGGCCAGCAGACTCTTGACCCCCCACCCCCATCCCCACACTCCTCTCAGGTGAAGTCCTGAGGCTGCTCCTGCACCCAGGACAGGCGAGCAGAGCCTGACCCTGCTCTGTTCTTCCCAGCTATATGGCTTCAGGGACTTGCTCTGCCCAGACCAGTGAACACAGCCTGACATCTGCTCTGTGCCTGGACCTGAACTGGACACATGACATGGAGAGGCACTGCCATGGAGGAACTCACAGTCGGCAGGGGGTTGAGCGACACCCATTGACGAAGACCATGACAACCCCCACTGACGGGGTCTGTGGGGGTTTAGAGGAGACACGTGACCCAGGATGCAGGTCAGGGAAGGCTTCCCAGAGGAGATGTGAGCAAGCAGAGTCCTGGAGGGAAACAGAGATAGAAGAGGGTGAGGAAGGCATTTAACAGCAGGAAGGGCATGAGCAAGCATGCAAAGGTGGAAAACAGTGCCCTCAGCCAACACCCAGCTCACAGGAGCAGTCCTGTCCACAGGGGCTGCAGAGGAGGAAACAGGCCACAAAGAGGGAACCAGACTTCTACAAACGTGCCCTGCCACCTTCATTCCCGCCGGAGCCCGCGGACATACCATTCCTTGTGGCCGCCCTGCCGCGGAGCACCGCGTCCCCAGAGCGCCGTAGTGTCTGCGCTGCCGGGTGCGATCTGTTATTATCCCCCGTCAGTGCTGCCGGCCTGTGTACATTCCTGGGTAATGAGTCTGACCCTCCTCGGCAATGTTTAATCAGAGCCTAATCGACCCTGGCTTTGATCTGCTTCATTTTCTGCAAAAACCCCAGTACCTGATTTTTACAATCTGATTAGCAAGGCTGGCTCTCCAAAGCCAAAATTACCCTGAGTTGCAGAGATCCCTGCTGAGTTCTTTGTGTTTTTCTCCTCTCTTCCAAACAAGTTATTTCCTGAGACAACTGTCACTTCCCCAGTTGTTCGTGACTGCTCACCCTCATCTTTCACATCCAGTCAGTCGCCAAGTCTCAGACAGCAGCCCCTGATCCACCCCTCCTCTCCCTGCTGCCACCAATGCAGCCAGATCTGGTCAGAGCCACCTCTGTCCCCAACCATCTGGCCACAGGAACTGCTCCTTTGCTGACCCCTCCAGCCTCACCTATGACCCCACCACCACCATGAACATGCTAACTCTCATCTACAAGTTCTGTCAGAAACGTGCCCATTCCTCTGCCTGAAGCCTCCATCTAGCTCACATCTCTCCATTGTCCATATGCCCACCTCAGACTCACCCCACGCTGCTGGGCTGGCTCTTCTCAGCTCTCGGGTCCCGGGCTTCCCTCCATCACCCCAGTCACCCAACCACTGCCACTGTTTCTTCCATCTCTCCCACAAGACTGTGAGTCCTTTCAGGCAAGTCTCTCTCTCATTCTCCACTATTTACTTGAGGACTAGAGCAATGCTTGGCATGAAGCTGGCTTTTCACTAAAGGATGGATGAATGGATGGGTAGATGGATAGAAGGATGAACAAACAAATGGAGATTCCCTTGCAGCCTGTTTTGGAAGCAGCACACTAGTGGGTCAGTCCTTCCCTGGCTCAGACCCATTCCGCTTTCCACCAGCTCTCAGCATGTTTAACAGAGGACGCTGCTTTGTTCTCATCCATAGTACTGTCTTTCCCCTCCAACATGGAAAAGAAAGGCAGGTAGGAAATGGAGCAAAACTAAGCACAGGAAAATGATTCTGGCTTGGTCTGTGCCAGCCCCTGAGCTGGTCGCTGAGGCACAGATGAAGCAGACTCATTCCCTCTCCTTGGGAAGCTCAGACAGGAAAGCAGATAAACTAGGGCATGTGGTAAGAAAGTTGGTACCTGGTCAGGTAATTGACTCTGCTGGAAAGAGATGGGAAGGATTCAGAGAGGGAACATCTGGACCCTGGCCAGCGGCTCAGTGGATAAGAGTGTCAGGCCGGCATATGGACATCTCAGATTCGATTCCTGGTCAGGGCACACAGGAAAAGTTACGATCAGCTTCTCCCTCCCTCCTTCTCCCACTTCTCTCCCTCTTCCCTTCCCATAACCAGCTTGATTGGTTCGAGTGTGGCCCCAGGAGCTGAGGATATAGCTCTATTGGAGAGCATTAGCCTCAGGCACTAAAAATAGCTTGGTGCTTGAGTATCAGCCCCAAATGCTGTTGCAAGGTGAATCTTGGTCGGGGCTCGTGGGAGTTTGCCTCACTATCTCCCCTCCTCTCACATAAAGAAAAATAAAGGGGGGTGCACTGGGCTTTGAGAGATAAACAGGAGTGTGCCAACCAAGAAAACAGCAACCATGCAAAGGCACAGAAGCATAAGAGCACATGATGCATTCAGAGAATGAACAAAGTTCAGTGTGGTCAAATGGAAACAGGAGAGAAATGGTAAAGTTCCTGAGGCCAGATCATAAAGGACCTTGTCCACCTGCTAAGGAGGTCAGATAGAATCAGTGTCTGTCACCTAAATGAACTTCCTGAGTATGCTGAATGCCTCTCTGGCTTTGATATACAAAAGAGTCCAGAACTGTGTGTAGGAGGCTCCAGAGAGCTATTCCAATACCAGAATTTTTCCTGTGAGAATACAGGCTCAGAGAGGCCAAGTGATTTGGCTAAGGTCACACAGCCTCTGAGAAGTAGAGCCTGGGCTGGAACACAGCATTTCTTGAGTTAAGATAAGATTTTCATAGGCTGGAGACAGATGAGCAAAGGGAGGTGAGAGCCAGGATCAGAGCCAGACAGGAATGCTAGACTTGGGAGAGAGCCTCTTGTCTCTTCTGCAGTCATGGGAGGGAAGTGGTCCCAGCTCACAATACTTTTTATGCCTTTCAAGCTGCCACCCACCTGTGGCTCTCAGACTCTCTCTTGGGTGGGGTGAGGGGGGTAATAGGCAGGAGCAAAGAGAGTTAAGGTCTTCTGAGGGCTCCCCATGGGGTTCTTTTACTACTTATTTATTCCCAGAAATTTCAAAACTTTGAGGCAACACTGACCACCTGGTCTAACCATCCAACCCTGCTTTTATCAATATTCAAAGCACTATGCTCCTGTGTCAGGCCTTATATAATTCAATCCTCACAATGATGCCTCTTGGGAAACACTCTTCTATCCCTATTACCCTTTCCTCCCTAGAGGTCACCCAGCTGGTGACTGTGTTTATTTTCTTCCTCAATTTGTAAGATTTGCTCAACAAATTGTGGGTCCACCAAGCTAAGAAGTGACAGCGCTGGACCAAAGTTTTATATCCTACCACCCACTCCAAGGGTCTGTCCTATACCATCTGGCCACCTCAAGTATGTAGGACCCCTGTCCTCCCTCATGCCGTCAGGACCACTGTTGAGACTAAGAGCCCAGAGGCTACCCCAACTGCAGGCCAGACAGGCCCCTCTGCCAGACAAGCAGTGTTTCCTGCACCGGGTGTGTGTGTGTTTCCTGCACTGGGTATGTGGGGCGGGGGGAGGGGGGGGAGGCAGGCGACACCTGCTCTGTCCCTGATTCATGGCAAACACCTCATCAGACTCTCATTAGGCTCTGTCTTCTCTGCAAACATCTCCACGGGCCACACCCCTCCTGTGCCCAGGAATGCGACCATGGGCTCACAGGGGATAAATCCATCTGAGTGGATATTTTGACTAGTCCCTATAACATGTGCTCTGAGCACTTAGCAAGGAAAAGGTGGGGAAGAGGGGAGAGGTGGGGAGGTGGGGGGCAGGACTGTTAGAGGGGGGAAGGATCTCTTTCAATTTTTTTTTTTTTTTTTGTATTTTTCTGAAGCTGGAAACGGGGAGAGACAGCCAGACAGACTCCCGCATGAGCCCGACTGGGATCCACCCGGCACGCCCACCAGGGGCGACACTCTGCCCACCAGGGGGCGATGCTCTGCCCCTCCGGGGCGCCGCTCTGCCGCAACCAGAGCCACTCTAGCGCCTGGGGCAGAGGCCAAGGAGCCATCCCCAGGGCCCAGGCCATCTTTGCTCCAATGGAGCCTCGGCTGCGGGAGGGGAAGAGAGAGACAGAGAGGAAGGAGGGGGTGGGGGTGGAGAAGCAAATGGGCACTTCTCCTATGTGCCCTGGCCGGGAATCGAACCCGGTTCCCCCGCACGCCAGGCCGACGCTCTACCGCTAAGCCAACCGGCCAGGGCCAGAAGGATCTCTTTCTTTCCTGAGGCAGATGTGCAAGCCTCTGCTGGAACAAGAGAGCAGGCACCATCTTCCTCCACACCTCCGTGCCTGCCTTTCCATCACCCTCCTGGCTCTCCCTCCTAGCACCGCCACGAAAACCCTTCCCATTCTTTAATGTCCAAGGCAAGTGCCTCCTCCTTCAGGACATCTTCCCTATTTTGCCTTCACTTTCTTCCCTGAACTCCCTCACTTGTGCTTCCTTCCTTGTCTGACACCTGCTTTACCCACTAAACCATAACTCCCCAAGGGCAGGCCCACAGCACCCGCAAAGTGCCATGTAGCACAGTAGGTGCTAAAGAAAAACCTGCTACATGAGTAAATCAATAAGTAAATGTTCTCACATTGACAACTTTTGAGCTTTACAGAATGGTGGAGAATTCAAGGGGTGAACACTTTAAGAACTCTAGAGGGGCACCTGCTGGCCAGCCTTCCAAGGCCCAGGAGTTGAGCGGATCTGGCACCAATCACATCGTCCCAGGTCAGAGGTCAACTCTATGCTAGGCATTGATTGTGGGGGAGGGGAGCAGAAAATACACAATCATGGTAATTTTAGAAATGGTAGCACTGCCTTTGCTTTTATTTTTTTTTTTTTTTTTAAAAATTTTATTTATTCATTTTAGAGAGAAGAGAGAGGAGAGAGAGAGAGAGGGGGGAGGAGCTGGAGGCATCAACTCCCCTATGTGCCTTGACCAGGCAAGCCCAGGGTTTCGAACCGGCGACCTCAGCATTTCCAGGTCGACGCTTTATCCACTGCGCCACCACAGGTCAGGCTGCCTTTGCTTTTAATAGCACTTTGTGGATAGGTCATTTGATTTTCTCCATAGACACCAACCACCCTTGTGATATGGGAGACGTTAACAGATCAGCTCAAAATTACAGTCCAGCCATTCATTTCATCATTCACTCAACAGAGTGAATTAGAGAGACAGACACAGAGAAAGAAGAGGGCCTGCTGGTAGCACAGAGGAGCCAAAGGCCTAGCTGGAAGGAAGGCGTTCCCAGGGAAGGCTTCACAGAGGTGACATCTGACCTAAATTTTGAAAAGCAGGTAAGAAATACTTAGGCACAAACATAAAGAAGGGCAGTCCAGGCAAAGGGAACAGCAGTGGCAAAAGCAGAGTGCAAAGGGAACAGTAGTGGCAAAGGCAAAGTGCTGAGAGCTCATGGCTCAGTGTGGCTGTAGTTAAAGCGGCAAGACAGACATGGCTGAGGGCAGTAGTGCCATGTGACAAGCCTGGTCCTTGCCCTGGGGCGATGAGGCAGAGGGAGCTCTCGTAGAGGCAGGCCAGGCCTGGAGGTATGGACAGGGCAGGAGAGGGAGGCAGAAGGAGGGCTCCTGGCTGTGCAGGCAGCTCACCTCTTTAGGACTGAAGCTCCCTCTGGGCTCCCCAACCCTGAGTTACTCTGTGTGGTCATTATCTCATACCCGGCTGCCTGACCCCTCAGCTGTGAGCTCCTTAGGACAGGCCTGGACCTGACTTATCGCTGTGTCCCAGCATCCAGCACTGGCCAAAAGGAGGAGAAAACAGGAATGAAAACAGTAGCTGGTCCAGCTGGAGCCGGAGCCATGGGCTGTAATGAAGGCATCAGGCAGGTGAGCCTCACCCCTCAGCACCCACTCAGTACCACAGCGAAACACCTTCGGGGCCGCGGGCAGAGGTGGGCTGTCACTTCGTACACACACACACACACACCCATCTCCAGTCCCACATCAGCAATGTAATGGGGAAGGGACTGATCACCAAGACCCTCTGAAGGTCTGATGCGAGACGCAGCTGGGACAGCTTGAGCCAACCTCATGTGGGACGAGGTAGAGTCTTCTCCCAGAACCAAACATCAGGCGGCCTCTGCCTGAACTGACTGGCTAGACCCTGAGCGGAGGAAGGACTCTTTAACACAGTAAGTACCTCTCAGCCTCAATGTATACATCGTAAAACGGACACAATAAAACACGTAAAAATTGCAGAGGAGCTTACAATGAAAGCTGCTTGCTGTTCAGGGTGCCAAGACTGTCTCTTTTTCCCTTTTTCACCCAGTGAGGCAGGCACGGCAGAAATGACTAACCCCTTTTAACGGCTAAGAAGATGAGAGTCAGAAGGCAGCACGCTTGAATTGGGCCTTAATAGGCAGAGATGGGAGGAAAGGGCATCCCAACCGAGAGAATGGCATTTGTAGGAACCAGCACTGGTCACAGTGAGTGGCATGAACTGTCCAAGGGTGTGGCTGGAGCAAGAATAATAAAAGCCTGGTGCCATTTTAACCACACTGCCTGTGTTTAGATGTTGAATTGTTATGACAACCCCTTGAGATGGGTAGAATTATTTCCCCCTTTTCACAGATGAAGCGTAAAGATTAAGTACCTTTCTCAGGGCTGTCCAGCAAGCAAGTAAAGAACCAGGGAGATGTGAGCCCAGGTTCCAGGGCCCCATTCTTTCTTAACCACCAGGCAACACTGCCTCTTAAAAAGGAAGGAAGCAAAAGCTGCCTATTCAGCGCCTGGCCCCTAATACATATTTGATGAGCAAACGGTGGGTGAATGAATGGAGAGTCTGGGCATCTCTCCCCATCTGTAATACTACCTCCCTGGTCTGTAGCCCTCACCAGAGCTGGGACCACTCACCCCTCACAGCAAGCACGCTCATCCCCAGCCAGGCTCCGGGGCCCCACCAGTCGCCAGCTGGAAGATCTGCAAGGGTTTCAAGGGGCCCAGAGTGAGGCACTCGGGAGGTCCTGCTCTGACCTCGGCCCTATCTCTCTCAGCCCCTCTGTGGAAAGAACCCACTGTACCCTCACTGTCCATACCATCAACAGCTTACTCTGGCCCTCCTTTGTCTCCCTAGCTGTGGACCCCTACTTCGGACCCCTCAGCCTGCTGACCGGGACTGACCAGGACGGACCTCCAGCCAGTCCCCACCCAGCTGGTGGATCTCCACATGCCCTCAATTTTCCCATCAATCATGGCCAGCTTCTAAACAGAGTTCTCCAAAAACTCACCCCCCCACCCAGGCCAGGGCCTCCCGCCTCTGCCCAGGCTAGGGCCCCCTCTCTCCCTCTCCCTCCACCCACCAGCCGCATCCCCATGGGAGCCCCTGACCACCTGCTGCCTGCTGCGCCATCCCTTCTACCCACCCTGGGGCTGGAGTGGACCTAAATTAGTGTCCGCAGAGCCTGTTCACTTGCCTTCTGCCCGTGCACTCATGTTTCTTTTTTTTTTTTTTTTTTTCATTTTTCTGAAGCTGGAAACAGGGAGAGACAGTCAGACAGATTCCCGCATGCGCCCGACCGGGATCCACCCGGCACGCCCACCAGGGGCAACGCTCTGCCCACCAGGGGGCGATGCTCTGCCCATCCTGGGCGTCGCCATGTTGCGACCAGAGCCACTCTAGCGCCTGGGGCAGAGGCCACAGAGCCATCCCCAGCGCCCGGGCCATCTTTGCTCCAATGGAGCCTTGGCTGCGGGAGGGGAAGAGAGAGACAGAGAGGAAGGCGCGGCGGAGGGGTGGAGAAGCAAATGGGCGCTTCTCCTGTGTGCCCTGGCCGGGAATCGAACCCGGGTCCTCCGCACTGCACTCATGTTTTAAACGCAGATTTGTGGCTCTACCCTGGACTCCTTGAGGCAGAATCTCTGACGGTGAATGTAACCTGAGGAGACCCCTGGGTCCAGGGTCCCAAATGAACACACATTCGGATGAGCTGAGGGCCCTACTCACCCACAGCCCCCATCTCCCTGAACCTTGCCGGCTTCCTTTGCCAGCTTCTCCTCCCTCCTCCTTTCCCCCCTCACCTCCCAGCCTCCCCTCTAGCTTTTCCACTGGCCACTCCCTGTAGCCACTCAGCCGGCATCAAATCATACACTGGCTGAGCTCCGGATTTGCTAGAAAGGGTCCTTCCTCTCTACACAGCTCCATCGTATCAAACTCCCAGTTTCTCTAAATGGCCTCTGTCCTCTCGTGGTCAATCCAAACCTCACTTCCCACCAACACACCCCAATCCAGAGCCACACCCACCAGCGTTACCAGGCTCCACATTCACACCAGCCCTGCCCTGGTGGCTGTCCTCTCTGATGTCACAGAGGTCATCTATATCACGATCATTCTCAAGTCCCACACGGAGGGAGGGACAGGATACAGGCATTTCCATACCCACAACCTGACCTGGGGAATCCTAGGTCTAGTCTGCAGCCCACTCTCCAGCTCTTCCTATCTCTGTTAAGTACCTTACCCCTCCAACTACCTCCTTTTTTTTTTTCTTTTTTTTTATTTAGTGAAAGGAGGTGAAGCAGAGACAGATTCCAGCATGTGCCCCAACCAGGATCCACCCAGCAAACCCACTACGGGGCGATACTCTGCGCATCTGGGGCCCTTGCTCTATTGCAACCAGAGCCATTCTAGCACCTGAGGCGGAGGCCATGGAACCATCCTCAGTGCCTGGGGTCAACTCGCTCTAATCGAGCCTTGGCTGCAAGAGGGAAGAAAGAAGGGGGAGAAAAGCAAGAGGGGGTGGGGTGGAGAAGCAGATGGACACTTCTCTTGTGTGCTCTGATGGGGAATCAAACCCGGGACTTTCACATGCCAGGCCAACGCTCTACCACTGAGACAACCGGCCAGGACCATCCTTTCTTCTTAACACAAGCTTTCTTTTCCTTCTCATTAAACATCTCTTCCCCCCCCCCCCAACTAAAGAGGAAAAGAATTGAAAAGTAATTTTTTTAAATCCTATAAAACAATAAATCCCTTTTTAAACTAACCATACCTCCTAATACCTGAAACCCATTGCCAGATTAATCTTCCCAGAGCCCAGCTCTATGCCATACCCTACTCAAAAGCCCTCTATGGCTCCCCGCTGCCTAAAGGATAAAAGTGTTCCACACAACCAAAGAACAGCAAGTGGTATCCAATGTACTCCAGAGGTGTGGGAAAAGAATATGGTAATAATGTGAAGAGTGTAACAATAACAATAAAAATATCTTCAAACAATTATTGAACACTTACTATGTACTTCACACATTTTAACACTTATATTTCTCACGTTACCTCAGAAAGTTATAGTAACTCTCATCACAACCTGCCCAGTGGGTATTATTATTGTCCCTGGGGTTGTGGTCCTGTACAGGGAGGGCTGAGAAGTTAGAGAACCCCAGGACCCCACCTTCAACCTTCTTTCTCCCTGATGGGCTGGAGCCACACAGTGGCCCGGGGCCCCCTGCAGGCCTCGTTTTCTATAGCAGTGCCACCACCCTCAGCACACCGTGCAGCTTTTCCTGGACCCCTCCAACGCTTTGCTGTGCTCTGGCTAGAGATGCTCAGTCTTCACTGGCCAGACTGGTCCACTTGCCAGCCTGGCCCTGGCTCAGCTTCTGGGGGCCTGTCCTCCCCAGGAAGCAGCTTGAGAGCTAAGCTCTTTCCTCTGCATCCACCCCCTTTCCTTCTCAGAGAAGACAGGTGGACAGCACTTTACAGTGTGCGGACTGCTGCATCTGGACCTTCCATCAACCCAAGGGAGATAAGCAGGGTAGGGTACAACTCCAAATCACAGAGATGGAAATAATTGTAGTATTCAGTTTGTTATAGGCACTGTTTAATAATGATATAGTCCTGAGCCCCTCAGAGACTATTATCATCCCCTTTTTTATAGATGAGAAAACTGAGGCACAGAAGGTGAGTGACTTGCATGGTCCCATATCAAGTAAGCGGCATTAGTGACCTGGCAGGATTTGAACCCAGGTCTCCCTGAGAACAGTCAGTCTCTGGAGCCACCACCATGGCCAACTTAACCTCAACGGGCCAGAGTAGTCAGATCCATCTTCCCTGCTGCTGTTGACCATTCAAAATCTTCCGAACAACCAAGACACATGAGGCAGGTGTTTGGCGAACCACTCAGGCTGGTTTTCGGTGGCCCCCAGGGCCAAAGCTCAAAACCACTAAGTCTGGTTCTAATATGTTTGCTCAACTACCACCATCCCATTTGGGACGCCCAGCATCCCCACCCAGAGATCCCCCAACCCAGTTTCTCACCCCTGCACACTGATCCAAATTTCCATTCTCTCAGCAGCAAGAGCTCAATGGGAGGAAGGCCATCTGATTGATTACAAGCAGTCATGGCCTCAGGGTCACCAAGGGTGCGGGAATCAGAAGCAGGCACCATCTGCAGCACTGTGCAGGCGGTGGGGGGAGACGGCATAGTCCACCGTGGACTTGAAGGCTGGGCTCTACCACCGACATGCTGGGCAGCTCCTGAGGATCCGTTTCCTCACCTTACCATTGCTACCTTACCTAACTCTCCAACTACTGTGTGGCTCAAAAGGCAGTGGATGTGAACATGCTTTAGAAAACAGACAATATAGTTCAAACATGAGGGAGCTCTGTTGTTAACACTCAAACTGTAAAAGCTCTCCCTGAGCATGCCAGGCCCGATGGGAGGCACTGGAGACACAGAGGAATAAAAACACAGTCCTGGCCCCCAAGATCTACTGCCTGGTGGGAGAGACGGACAGTGCACACACACTCAGCACACAGGTGGGCAGTCAGTGCTGTGCAGAAGCATGCTTGGGGGACCGTGGGGTCAGGGCAGGTCTTCTCGGGTTGTTCTTGAAAGATCAATCAGAGTTAGCCAAAAAAAAAAAAAAGAAGGGCATGAGGCACTCTAGGCAGAGAGAAGAATGTGGGGACAGGCATGGTACACAGACGGTTAAGTGCAGTTGAATGTTGAGGAAAGGCTGGCTCACTACCTCCCCTGGTCAATGCAAGAGACCAGAGGCAAATGGTTCCTAATAAGTCAGGGAAGGTGAGTCAATGAAAATCTGACGACCACAGTAGGTCCACATCTGTTTATAAAGCTCTCTTCAGCAGCAAGGTCTGCTGCTCTCTGCTGGACATTAGCCCAGATCCCCAGCTCTGTGACCTCTCACCTGTAAAAGGGGTAACAGCCTCCAATATCCTGGCAAAAGATGTGTGTAAACCACGAGCTGTGGGTGAAAAGGGAAGGAGTGGAGTGAGGGAGAACACGAAAGTCAAGAAGAGTCACTGCAGGACTGGTGAGCTGAGACCTTCCAGCCAGCAGAAAGTGGCCGACACTGCCTGACCAGGTGGTGGCGCAGTGGACAGTGTTGGCCTGTGACACTGAGAACCCAGATTCAATACCCCAAGGTTGCCAGCTTAAGCGTGGGTTCAGAGACATGACCCCACGGTCACTGGCTTGAGCTCAAACTCACTGGATTGAGCAGGGGGTCATTGGCTCAGCTAGAGCCCCCCAGTCAAGTCACATATGAGAAAGCAACCTATGAACAACTAAAGTGCCACAACTGTGAGCTGATGCTTCTCATCTCTCTCCCTTCCTGTCTGTCTCTCCCTTCCAGTCTGTCTCTCTCTCTCTCCCTCTCTCTCTCATTAAAAAAATAAAAATTAAGCCTGACCAGGTGGTGGCACAGTGGATAGAGCGTGGGACTGGGATGCGGAAGGACCCAGGTTCAAGACCCCGAGCTTGCCAGCTTGAGCGCCGGCTCATCTAATTTGAGCAAAAGCTTACCAGCTTGGACCCAAGGTCACTGGCTCGAGCAAGGGATTACTCGGTCTGCTGAAGGCCCGTGGTCAAGGCACATATGAGAAAGCAGCCAATGAACAACTAAGGTGTCACAATGCGCAACGAAAAACTGATGATTGATGCTTCTCATCTCTCTCCATTCCTGTCTGTCTGTCCCTGTCTATCCCTCTCTCTCTGGCTCTCTCTCTGTCTCTGAAAAAACAAAAACAAAAACAAAAACAAAAAAAAATAAAATAAATAAAAATTAAAAAGTAGCCAACAGGGTTCTGTGGCTTTAGAGAATAAAGGCAGTTTCCCTAGTGAGCTCATTCCTTCTAGTCCCTCAGAACTCCCCCCAGCCCCTACATAGCAAGCCTTCCTCAGTACCCCAGGCAGGTAAAGTGCCCACCTTGGCCACCCCATCATCACAGTTCACTCATTTGTCTTCCTCCACCCCTTCAGGAAATCCCTAAGGGTAGGGGTCTGTCTAAGGCACAGGCTGCTGGTGTCAACATATCAGACAAGGAGCCGACAACAAGGAGTGAAACTGCCCAGCACTGTGGAGGGGTCAGGCTGAACAGGGCCTCTCCCCTCGCCTGGCTGCACAGGGACTGGGGTGAGGCCGGCCCTTTGAGCAGGGTCCCAGTAGGCAAGAGTTTGAAGCCCGAAGCCAGAACAAAGGAGGGTACTGGGACCCATTAACGGGCATTTATCAGGCATCTACTCTACTGAACACCAGGGTATTCAGTTTGCATGCAGTGTCTCATTTAGCCCTAGCAATGACCCCAAGAAATGAAATCTCCCCAGCTGTTAAACAGATTAAGCAATACAACCAAGTTCAACCACCTCAAAAGAGACTCAGGCTTGACCCAGGTACCAGAGTCCTTTCCTCCTGGGGCAAGGGGGTAGAGGGGTGGAGGAACAGGATGAGAACTGAACCCACCATCAAGTACAAGGATTCCTGAAATACAAGTATCCCCAGGGCCACTCAGATCCCACCCTATAACCCTGCTTTATAAGGTGGGACAATGCTGAGGTTTTTCCTCCCCTCAGGGAGCTGGCAAGCTCCAAGTGGCTAATGCTGTGCTCGGCAAAGGGTTAAGTTTAATAAAACTAGAAGCAGCTAATGGCTAACAATAAAAAATAATATTTTTCCTTCTAGCAATTAAATTGTAATATAGAGCTCACTAATTCTTTCCTGTTCTTTCCCAAGGGATCTCAGATCAAGCACCAGGAGAAATAAATTATGTGTCGCTATTCCCCACTTGAAACCCAAGTTTTAAAGAATCTATCAGAGAAAAATTGCCTCCTTCATTAAGGCAGAAATCTCTGAGGATTTTCATAATGGCTTCATAATAAGTTACCTTTCTGCCAACACAGAATCCATGACCCACCCCGTCTTAGATAAATTCACTTTGTGCCGCTTCTCCAAAGAACCACAACGTGTAAAATCAAGGGTACCACAGCACAGGTCAAAGCTGACAAGGACACAAACAAAACTCCCCTGCTTCCTGCCCCTCCTGGCCTGGCCTGCAAGGCCCTCCAACCTTATTTCTCTCCATTCCCTCCACACACCCTTGGCTCCAACCAAGCAGAACTCACTGCTGCTTCTCCATGTGCCCGCTGCTTTCCCACCACTGGGCCTTTGTCCATGCTGCCTGGAATCCCCTCCCCACCTGTGCGCCAAGGCTCACCTCCTCCACTAGCCTGGCTGGGTTCCCAGTTGCAACAGGTCGTCCACCCAGAGAACTCTCTGTCTCATCAGTGACAGCCTTACCCTAGGAACAGCACCTTCGACGTGGTATTGCCACAGGACTCTTCCTCGTGCGCCCCTCTGCTATGCCTAGCATGGTGCCCAGGGTTTTGCAGGAGGGGGATCCACATTCATTAGTTAAACTAATAAATGCACTCAACAACTCCTGAGGCCTACTTCCCTCAAGACTGAGAAAGGGAGCTGGAGGAAGCAGGACACAAACCTTCTGGACACTAGCCAGGTAGTAGGGAAGAGGGTCACAGGTCATACGACCCGGTGCACGATAAAAATGACAGGCTCTGTGAGAAAACCAGAGGGAATGACAATACCTGAAACCTTTCCATTGCTCCCCCTGTCTGCTGGACAGAGTTCGGATTTTCTTAGCTTGGTATTCAAATTACTCCCCACCACTCTGCCTAAGGAACGTCTATTCATCCTTCAAAACAGTCCAGTGTTGCCTTTTTGATGCCTTCCTCCTCTGAGAGGCCGCTGTCTGTTCTGGAGAACTGCCTTGCCCGGGCTGCGAACATTCCTGGGATAGGCTCAGGACTGGACCCATTCCCAGCACAGAGCTCGGCCACACAGAGGACTCAGTGAGCATCGGGGGAGCTGAAGAAGAAACAGCTCTGCTGGAAGGACCTACCCATCCTCCATGCCTCTTGTACAGTCCAGCTAACATTTACTTAGCACTTACTCTATGCCAGACAGAGTTCTAATTGCTTTTCCATGTTATCGCCTCCCTTCATCCTAACAACAACCTATGAGGTAGGTGCTACTATTACTACTTCACAGATGAGGGAACAGAGGCACAGAGAGCTTAAGAAACTTGCTGAGGTCACAGAGCCCATCAGAGGTGGAACTGGGCTCAGACCCAGTGGTTATAACTGCAACAGCCAACGCACCTCTCTGAAATACACAGGCCATTGGGGTGGGGCCAGACCAGAGTTATTCTAGCAACCAACCCCCTTACTCTTGACATTTGAAAATCTCCCTGTCTCCATGTCCATTTTCTGACTTCTGCCCTCCTCTGCCCCAGACAGGCCTTCTGTGCTGCTCAGGCCAACATTCCAAGGACTCCCCACCCACCACCCAGACCAGACAGCAAACAAACAGGACGCGATTAAAGAACCAACCAGAAAATCCCATAAACTCTCCTGGAACACGCCCCTCCCTCCACTCCGGTACGGGATGTCTGAGCTGGGGGAGGACAACCTCAGCCCACAGCTCTGCAGACAACTGTAAGAGGCAGCAGCCCCTCGGGACACACAGCAGAGAGTGACACGGAGGAGCTCCAGACGGTGGTTTTCCATCGGAGACTTCCGAGTCCCTGATGTCACAGAGCAGGAATAGGAGCTGGCCGGGCTCACGCTTCTAGGTCCACTTCTCTCCCCAAGGGTGGCCACTGGCCAGAGCCAGGGAGGTTTCTGTTACCCACGGTTCTCCCTCACTTAGGGTCGGACATCGCCAAAAGGCAAGGTCAGGAGCTGTCTGCAGGTTGTCCTCCCCCCACCCCATGTCTGAGCACACGTGCTGCCTGGGGGCACTGACCCTGCTTCCTCTTCCTCTCCGCCTGGCTCTCCGTTCAGTGATGAGACACTTATGAGCCCAGAACACCAACCCGCGGGGTCAAAAACCCGGGGACCTCTCTGTTCAGCTGCTGCCACCTAGGTATAGGTAGACAGGTGCTGCTGTCAGTAACTTAAAAGGGCTACATGGAAGCTCCCCAGCCAGCAGTGCCCTCCGAACCTGCTGTCATCACCACAGTGCTGCTCGCACTTCATACAAATCTCTCTGCAGGGCTTTCCCATCACTTCCATTCTGCAAACACTCAGCCCCTGCACAGGCACACCACTTCCGTTTACAACCCCCTCGACCTAGATTATCTCATCTGACCCTGGTGCAGCCCTACATGGGCAGCTCTCTGACCTCATTCTTCAGAGGACAGCTCAGAGAATGAAGTGACTCGCCCAAGGTCCCACAACTACTAATGACCATCAGTCATAAAAGGAGCTACTTAATAGTAATAGCAGGTGTGCTCACCACATGCCAAGCACTGCACTCCAACCTTGACATCCATTACTGTTTTTAACACCTTGCCTGGGCGAGCACAGCAAATGCTGTAACTGAAGGGTTTAAACAACAGACATTGACTTCTCACAGTTCTGGAGGCTGGGAATCTGAGATCGGGTGACAGATCATCCATTTCTGGGGAGGGCTCTCTTCCTGGCTTGTAGATGAGAAAGGGAGCTCTCTAGTGTCTCTTCTTATAAGGGCACTATCCTTATCATGAGGGCCCCACACTCATGACCTCATCTAAACCTAATTGCATCCCAAAGGCCCCATCTCCAACCAAATATCGTCACAGTGAGGGTAGGGCTTCAACATATGAACAGGGGGGAAGGGACACAATCCAGTCCATAGCATGCCTACTACAACCTGTGTCTACTAATGACACTGAAGCACAGAGAGGTTGAGTGATCTGTAAAGGTCACTCAGCTAAGAGGAGGAGAGCTGGGGTCCAAACTCAGGCCTCCCTGACTCATAGCCAGGACTCTGAGCTGGGCTGCCTCTACACGGTAATGGCAGAGCCCAGCTACATGTTCAGCCAGCCCTGGCCCCCACAACCGCAAACATTCTGGAACACCTACGGTGTACACTCAACCTGGAGGAACGAATGTATAAGGAAGAACTCAGATGCTTCTGCTCAATACCCATCCCAGGCCCCTGCCTGCCCTCATTCTTCCTCACAACAGTCCTACACCACATTTTTAGGTAAGAAAACTGAAACCCAGAGGAAGGAACAGGACCGGAAGAATGCAAGGCT
Source organism: Saccopteryx bilineata (assembly GCF_036850765.1). Taxonomy (NCBI): domain Eukaryota; kingdom Metazoa; phylum Chordata; class Mammalia; order Chiroptera; family Emballonuridae; genus Saccopteryx; species Saccopteryx bilineata. The sequence goes on along the minus strand of NC_089492.1, from coordinate 248,128,010 downwards.
CAGTGCCTGCAAGCTTCAGGTTCCTTCCTGAACTATCATCTATGAAATACTGGTTCTTGGTCCCAGACAGCCTGCCTGAGAGAAACAGGAGAGAGAGGCACATGAGCAAAGGTTTGGCTGCCCCAGGTGTTACCACCTGAAGCACGGGGGGGGGGGAGTGTCCCCAGAAGAAGTGAAGGGGTCAGATCAGGCAGGGCTTCTGTTTTTCTCAATTTTTAAAATTAAGATACAACTCCTATACCATAAGACTCACCTTTTTAAAGTACTATTTGGTCCTGGCTGGTTGGCTCTGTGGTAGAGCATCGGCCGGCGTGTGGAAGTCCTGGGTTTGATTCCCAGTCAGAGCACACAGGAGAAGCGCCCATCTGCTTCTCTATCCTTCCCCCTCTGTCTTCTTTCTCTCTCTCCCCCCTCCTGCAGCCATGGCTCAACTGGTTCGAGCACATCGCCCCAACCATTGAGGATGGCTCCATGGAGCCTCCTCTTCAGTTGCTAAAAATAGCTCAGTTGCTAGCATCGCCCCAGATGTGCAGAGCATCAGCCCCACATGGGGGTCGCCAGGTGTATCCCGATCGGGATGCATTCAGGAGTCTGTCTCTATCTCCTTTCCTCTCACTTGGAAAAAAAGAAAGAAAAAAATTAAGTGTTCTATTTAGTGGTTTTTAGTACATTAACAGACCTCTACACCCATCACCACTAACTAATTACAGAACATTTTCGTCTACCCCAAAATAAACCCCATACCTATTAGCAGCCACTCTTTCTTCCCCACACCCTCAGCCCCTGGAAACCACTAACCTGCTTCCTGTCTCTATAGAGTTGCCTGTTCTGGGCATCTCTTATAAATGGGATCATATAATACGTGGCCTTCGTGTCGGGCTTCTTTCACTTAGCATAACATTTTTAAGGTTCATCCATGTTATAACATATATCAGTATTTCATCCCTTTCTCTGACTGAATACTATCCCATTGTGCAGATATACAACATTTTGTTTATCCATTTATCAACTGATGGACACTTTGGGTTGTTTCACTTTTTGGCTATGATGAATACTATTGCTACTAACATTTATGTACACATTTTATGTAGATGTATGTTTTCAGTGTTATCAACCTAGGAGTGGAATTGCTGGGTCACATGTTACTCTATGTTTAAGTGTTTAGGGAACTGTCAGACTTTCCCACAGCAGCTGACCCATGTTGCATTCCCACCAACGGTATCTGAGGATTCCGGCGTCTCCACATCCTCACCAACCTCCTCACCAACACTTGTTCTTATCTATCTTTTTCATTACAGCCATCCCAGTGGGTATACTGTGGCATCTCACTGTTGTTTCAGCAGGGATTTAAACTCCTGACTCAGGGTTAGTCCCATAAAGAAGAACTTTGGCATTCAGAGCCTATAGAGCCTACAGTCGGCTCCACCTCCTGTCCCTCCTGTCCCACACCCTCCACTCCTGTCAAAAGGAACACTTACTGAGAATACTTGTCAAGTACCAGGTACTCTGCTAAGCCCTATTATTATCCCCATTTTATGAGTGCAGAAAATGAGGCGCAGAAAGAAGTGACTGCCCCTGGTTGATAAGTGGTGGAATTGGCATGCAAACCAAGGAGTGTGATTCCAGGTCCTGGCTCTTAACCCCCAGAATCTTCTGCCTCCTGAGTCAAAAAGGGTAACACGGGAAACACACTTTGTTCGAAACCTATAGGACTGCACTACCATCAGCTATTAATGCTATCAGAAATCCCAGCTTCCTCCATGATCAGCCTATACAATGCTGAGCAAACAGCAAGCATTTAATAAATGTTTGTAGGAGGCAGGCAGGCAGGCTTCACCTATTTCTCCCTCCCTGCATTTGCTCACATAGGTAACTTCAACCTCAAATCCCTTTCTACCCCTCTGTCAAGGGCAGCTGGGCACTCAGGGTCCAGATGAGACTGGGGCTGGAACTCGAGTCCTAGCTCCGAAATCAGTGCTCCTCCCCCTCACTGGGCTGCCTCTCCCGCAGGATGCCAAGGCTCCCTCCTCACCTGTAAAATGGGATAGTAATGGTACCTACTTCAGAGGGTTAAGGTGAAGATTAAGACTAATAGAAAGAAAGAGCTTAAGAAAGTACCAGGTGCAGATAAGTGTTTAGGGAACTGCCAGTTCCCTAGACAGTAAACACTGGCACCCCTACGAAGGCCTTCCCCTTGCATCTGTCCGCATCTGTCCCCTAGCCAAAATGTGGGGAAGTACAGCTCTGCGGCATGGGGTCACAGGGCTTCCTGGCTAGGGTAGGAACAAGAAAGAGAGATGGCACCCTGGCCGGTTGGCTCAGTGGTAGAGTGTCGGCCCAGCCTGTGGAAGTCCCAGGTTCGATTCCTGGTAAGGGCACACAGGAGAAGCGCCCATCTCCTTCTCCATCCTTCACTCTCTCCTTTCTCTCTATCTCTCTTTCCGTCCCACAGCCAAGGCTCCATTGGAGCATAGTTGGCCCGGGCTGAGGGTGGCTCCGTGGCCTCCGCCTCAGGTACTAGAATGGCTCCGGTTGTAATGGAGCAATGACCCATATGGACAGAGCATTGCCCCCTGGTGGGCATGCCAGTGGATCCCGGTTGGGTGTCTCTCTGCCTCCCCACTTCTCATTTCAGAAAAATACAAAAAAAAGGGGGAGGGAGATGGCTAATCCTGAGCCACCTAGCTGTGGGCCAGAGCTTTCTTCCACCCTCCTGAGTCCCACTCACAGCTCAGGCACCCCTGCTGGCAACCCCAGGTAGCAGGGGTGTGAGGTTGGGGGCTGCTCTCCAGGGACAGGAGACTAGGCAGTCTGCCCCAAAACTCAACTCGGCTAAATTAAGGAGGAACAATTTTGCCAGCAAGGTACCATTTGCATTGGGACTCTAGCCACTGAAGATTCTGGCCATGTTTTCTGCATGGCTATAAAATCCCAAGCCAAGAACCACTCCTGGCCAGTCTGCTATACCCTCCCACAGGCCTCGGGATCCTGTCCTCAGAAGCCCGACCTGTCCACAGGGCTGGTGGGAGAAAGTAGCCTTGGAGACCACTACAGCTGGTACCCTGTAAGGGTGCTCCTACTGCCTGAAGAGTGGCATTAACAGAACTTCTCTGGCTTCAAAGTTGGTCAAACCCAGATACGAACCCCTGCTCTGCCATTCACAAATGCCAGCAAGTGACTTTAACTATAGGCCTCAGTCACTTTCAATGTAAAAATTAATTCCATCCCTTTGTGGAAGGGTCGTCATAGGAGCTGACACATACTGTGTGTTACCCTATGCCTGGCCCTGTTCTAGGCTCTTTCCATGTATTTGTTTCACTTTAATGTCACCACTGCCCTATGAAGCAGGCACTGTCATTACCCCCACGTTATAGAGGAGGGAAGAAAACAGAGAGGTGCATAGGACACACCTACACAGGTACCGGGCCCAGCCCCTGGCATCCGGAACTGCTGGAAACCATGAGTCCTCAATCCCCTGAGGTGATGGAAGCAGGGCTGAGGGTCTCTGAGAGTAACAGGTCAGCCTTTGTCCCAAACAGTCCGGGAGCAGAGCTCCACGCAGCCCT